>NC_090939.1:39920889-40560834 GCF_040938575.1 Ambystoma mexicanum | reverse complement strand
AGCAGGGCCTGGTGTTTCAGTAACTTGCTACAGCAGAGTCTTTTGCTTCAGTAACTCCCTACAACATAGCCTGGTGCTTGATATGATATCATATGGCATTTATAAGGTGCCTATACATGAGTGTTTCAAGTCGTGATGAGGCAACGGAAGGAACACCGAGGGAGGACAAAGACAGCGATCTTACTAGGCCTAGTGACATTGAGATCAGGCAAATTCAGGGGAGAGGGGAGGGGAAAAGTGCCAAGGGTGGGGAGGATGGGCGAGTGTCATACAAGGAATCAAAAACAAGTAGTGCGTCAGCAGCTGGCAAGTGCAAGGGTTAAGTGCAGACATAAGGTGTCCAATAAGTTCAGGTAAAGGGACTGTACAGATACAGACCCAAGTGCATTGTGAGTGTGCAACTGGGCGGGCAGGGACCTGGGCCCTAATTCAGAGGGTAGCCAGTTGACCAGTGCATTATCATACAGGAGATCAGCAGGGGAGAGGAAGAGAGAAGGTCATGAGGTGCTTCTGGAACCGGAGATGGTTCTGCTCAAGTTTCAGAGAGCTAGGGAGGCTGTTCCAGAGGGAGGCACCAGCCAAAGAAAGAAATCTACCCCCAACTCGTTGCTTGGAGAAGCGACTGACCCTGAAGGAGTTGGAGGTGGAGGAGCGAAGAACTCGAGTAGGAAGATATTTCTGAAGAGAGAGTTGGAGGTATTGCAGTTCCAGGCCCCAGAAGGCCTTGTGGACAATGCAAAGGGTCTTCAACTTGATCCTTGCAGCCACTGGGAGCCAATGGAGAGATTGTAGGGCTGAGAGATACGATCCCTGGGTTTGAGGCCAAGGACAAGTCTTGTAGTCCTGTTCTGGGTGAGTTGTAGAGGGCGGAGAGTAGAGGCAGGCAGAGTTAAAAAGAGGCTGTTGCAGTAGTCCAGCCTAGAGAGAACCAGAGCTCTGGAGAGACTGAGCTTCTGGGGGAAGGTGAGGAAAAGAAGAATACCTCTGAGGAGGTGCAGTTGGTAGTTTGACTTCTTAGAGATGTCAGAGATGTGAGGAGAGAAGGAGAGTGTGGATTTGAAGATGACTCTGAGGTTCTTAGCCTCAAAGGAAGATGGCCAAGGGAGGCTGGCCAGAGAGTGACAGGAAAGGAAGGTGCAGGTGTGCCGATGAGTAATTAGCTACAGCAGAGCCGGGTGCTTCAGTAACTTGCTACAGCATAGCCTGGTGCTTCAGTAATTATGGACAGCAGAGCCTGATGCTTCAGTTACAAGCTACAGCAGAGCCTAGTGCTTCAGTACTCGCTACAGCAGAGGCTGGTGCTTCAGTAACTCAATAGAGCACAGCCTGGTGCTTCAGTAACTAGCTACAGCAGAGCCTGGTGCTTCAGTAACTCGCTACAGTACAGCCTGGTGCTTCAGTAACTCGCTACAGCAGAGCCTGGTGCTTCAGTAACTCGCTACAGCAGAGCTTGGTGCTTCAGTAACTAGCTACAGCAGAGCCTGATGCTTCAGTGACTAGCTGCAGCAGAGCCCCGTGCTTCAGTAACTAGCTACAGCAGAGCCTGGTGCTTCAGTAACTAGCTACAGCAGAGCCTGGTGCTTCAGTAACTAGCTACAGCAGAGCCTGGTGCTTTAGTAACTAGCTACAGCAGAGCCTGGTGCTTCAGTAACTAGCTACAGCAGAGCCTGGTGCTTCAGTAATTATGGACAGCAGAGCCTGATGCTTCAGTTACAAGCTACAGCAGAGCCTAGTGCTTCAGTACTCGCTACAGCAGAGGCTGGTGCTTCAGTAACTCAATAGAGCACAGCCTGGTGCTTCAGTAACTAGCTACAGCAGAGCCTGGTGCTTCAGTAACTCGCTACAGTACAGCCTGGTGCTTCAGTAACTAGCTACAGCAGAGCCTGGTGCTTCAGTAACTCGCTACAGCAGAGCTTGGTGCTTCAGTAACTAGCTACAGCAGAGCCTGATGCTTCAGTGACTAGCTGCAGCAGAGCCCCGTGCTTCAGTAACTAGCTACAGCAGAGCCTGGTGCTTCAGTAACTAGCTACAGCAGAGCCTGGTGCTTCAGTAACTAGCTACAGCAGAGCCTGGTGCTTTAGTAACTAGCTACAGCAGAGCCTGGTGCTTCAGTAACTAGCTACAGCAGAGCCTGGTGCTTCAGTAACTAGGTGCAGCAGAGCCCGGTGCTTCAGTAACTAGCTACAGCGAAGCCTCGGGGGATAAGCAGAGAGAGGCTCCTAGAAACAGCAGCGCCCTTCGCTGGCAGCGGGCTTCACCAGCCTGGGCTAAGCCAACTGCTTAAAACTCTTCTGGCTCGGAGTAAATGAGGGTGTGATCTGGCCTCCAGGCACAAGCGGCGAGAGGCTCCGGGAAAGAGGTGCGCCCTTCCCGGCAGCAGGATTCAATGTGATACCCCTTTACAATGTCAAAAATCCAGGGATCATGCAAAACATTTCTGCAGTTGTTTAGAAAAAATTGTGTCTGACCTCCTGCCAGACAATTTGCTGTTAATATATCCCCTATATTCACCTGCAAATGTGTCATTGGAATTACTCATTCTGCATTCTCTGGATCTTATCTTCTCTGCCCTCTTTACAGGATAAAATGTTGGTTTTCCCTCTGTTGGAGTCATAGGAATGGTCATTTCTTGAGCAGTAGGGGTCTGCGTTCACTGTACAGTGGGAAGATTGAGCTCAGCCAGCTGTACAACCCGTGCAGCGACCAGCCCTGGTGGAGATCCTATTCTGAATCGGTATTCTTTCTCAGTGATGTCTGAGCCTTGCCCGGGCAGTGAAGGTGCATATGAACTTCCATATCTTCTTACTCGCATCATCCCTGAACAAGAGTTCCTCACATTCCTCTGTCTGTCAGTATTCACTGGGTGGGGCAAAATACACCACTATGCGGACACGGCTTCATGCTCTGAAACCACCACGGTGGTGATGTGGTGCAGAATAATGGCATAGTAAGACAACATAACATGGAGATCGAGCAGCACGTGTTTCACACATTGTGTATCCCCAGCACTTTTTCCTCAATGCCAATCTTTAGCCGCCTTTAGAGAAAGATTAAAAAAAGGGATAAGGATAGAAAGAAAAAGAGACGTTTTAATATTAATACATTAATTTGGCATGTTACATTATGGTATGTTACAACATATATTCTTTACTTGTAACAATAAAGCATTCCCCTGTCCCCTGCTCAGTGTAAAATACAAGACCGGCCTATAAAGGAAGAGAGTTTGGATCCTATTTACCAAATTGGGTGAACGTTGTTCCCGACATGTCTTCCATTACCATCTGTCCAGTATCATTTTAGGGAAGAGATGTGGTCAGAAAGGTGTTAACTAACAATGATAATCTTAATGCAGACATTTGTTAAAAGATATCTTTTACACTAAAAGGTGAAAGCATCTTTTGTGTTTCTACACTAGATGACGCCAATCAATGTAATCAAACATAATGAATACTGAAATATGTCTAGCGGCCACAGTCCTCAGCCACTGAAACAGAATCAGCACTAGCGGCCACAGTCCTCAGCCACTGAAACAGAAACCGAACCAGCACCAGTGGCCACAGTCCTCAGCCACTGAAACAGAATCAGCACTAGCGGCCACAGTCCTCAGCCACTCAGTTTCTGTGCACCACACAAGACGACATCGACACATACTGTATATTTAATGAATAGAAATTGTTTCCATTTCCATAACATATAAGGCCACGCATTGTACAAATCAAACAACCAATCTAAAAATGTTTCTTAGTTTCCTAAACTGCCTCCAGCAAAAGAAGATAAAGCTCTGCAATACTATACAACACTACTATACACTCATCTACCACCACACTGTAGGATTGTTATATACATCCCCTGCCTCACTGAGCCAGTATAGTGAACATTGAGGTATACTATACAACTCTACTATACACTCATCTACCACCACACTGCCTCATTTTTATATAAATCGCCTGGCCCATTCAGTCACTATAGTGAACATTGAGGTGTACTACACTGTGGTACTATACACTCATCTACCACCACGCTGCATAATTTTTATATACATCCCCTGCCTCACTGAGCCAGTATAGTGAACATTGAGGTATACTATACAACTCTACTATACACTCATCTACCACCACACTGCCTCATTTTTATATAAATCGCCTGCCCCATTCAGTCACTATAGTGAACATTGAGGTGTACTACACTGTGGTACTATACACTCATCTACCACCACGCTGCATAATTTTTATATAAATTGCCTGCATCACTGAGCCAGTAGAGTGAACATTGAGGTATACTATACTACTCTGCTCTACACTCATCTACCACCACGCTGCATAATTTTTATATAAATCGCCTGCATCACTGAGCCAGTAGAGTGAACATTGAGGTATACTATACTACTCTGCTCTACACTCATCTACCACCACACTGCATCTCCTTTATATACATTGGCTGCCTCACTGAGCCAGCATAGTGAACCTTGGGGTCTTTGATATGTTATGATAATTGCCTAAACAGAAAAATAAAATCCCTCAATATGGTTGCTCAGTTCTGGGCCATAAATGACTCCACAACACATGGATCAAATATTTACCGAATTCAGCCAGCACACCAAAGAAACCTCAGCCAGAGGAAAAATTCTGTGATCAGCACACCCATTGCTCAGCCCCAGTCCTTAGCCATAGAAACTGCTTAACCATAGAAGCAGAACCACCACCAGCGGCCACAGTCCTCATCCACTGAAACAGAACCATCACCAGTGGCCAAAGCCCTCAGCCACTGAAACAGAATCAGCACTAGCGGCCACAGTCCTCAGCCACTGAAACAGAAACAGAACCAGCACCAGTGGACACAGTCCTCAGCCACTAAACAGAACCAGCACTAGCGGCCACAGTCCTCAGCCACTGAAACAGAATCAGCACTAGCGGTCACAGTCCTCAGCCACTGAAACAGAAACAGAACCAGCACTAGTGGACACAGTCCTCAGCCACTGAAACAGAACCAGCACTAGCGGCCACAGTCCTCAGCCACTGAAACAGAAACCGAACCAGCACCAGTGGACACAGTCCTCAGCCACTGAAACAGAACCAGCACCAGTGGACACAGTCCTCAGCCACTGAAACAGAACCAGCTCTCACAACCATTACCGATAGACACAGAGTGACTAGAAAAGCACATCCAGGCCTCAGCCACACACACTGAAGATTATGCACCACAATCCTCTGCCCTCAGCCAGAAAACAAAGCCATCAGCTGTAAAACACAAACTAGAACTGGAACCCACAATCCACAGCCCTAGTATCAAAACTACCATTTGCACCCACACCCTAAGGCATAGACGGAGATTAACCACCAGCACCCAGAACCATGATATGATATCATATGACAGGTTATTTATAACACGCTTAATACCCAGAGGTTTCTAAGCGTGGACCCGGGGATCAAACCTGTGTTTCTCTGTCTCATCTTACTTCCAAGAAAAGCACGTTGGCCCTGAGCTATCCTCCCGAGACATGGCATAGATGGAGATTGACCACCATCACCCAGAACCATGGCAAGGGATGACCTAACACCACACTACCCAGCCATTAGCAATAAAAAACGAACTAGCACTGGAACCCACAATCCACAGCCCTAGTATCAGAACTACCACTTGCACCCACCCCCTAGGGCATAGATGGAGATTGACAACCAGCACCCAGAACGATACAAAGGGATGACCTAACACCAGTCCCCACAACCATTAGCAATAGAAAACAAACTAGCACTGGAACCCACAATCCACAGCCCTAGTATCAGAACTACCACTTGCACCCACCCCCTAGGGCATAGATGGAGATTGACAACCAGCACCCAGAACAATACAAAGGGATGACCTAACACCAGTCCCCACAGCCATTAGCAATAGAAAACAAACTAGCACTGGAACCCACAATCCACAGCCCTAGTATCAGAACTACCACTTGCACCCAGACCCTAAGACATATACAGAAATTGACCACCAGCACCCACAACCATCGCAAGGGATGACCTAACACCAGACCACACAGCTATGATCTATAGAAAACGAACTAGCCTGAGGATAAGCCTGAGCGTGACTCGCATGGATCCGTGCTGAATGTGCAGCAAAGACTCCTTCTTTTTTATTGAACCCAGAGCTGTGCCTTGTAACATTGGACTTTCCACACTCTGTGTAAACTACCAACGCGGCACAAGCTGGAGCTGCAGCGTTGAAAACAGCTGTTTGCCTGACGAGCAGAAAGTCGGGAGGAGACCCCGCCCACCCAGGAAGAGGAAGTACAAAAAGCACGCACCAAGCCCTCGCGGCGATAAGCCTTAGCGTGGGCACCCCAGTGCCTTGACCTCCCCCCCCTCCTCCATGCCCTGGCCCCTCACCACCCCCCCCTCCTTCCCGCATACCACCCAGCACATGTCATACATTACACTTTGAAAAAACAACTCAGACACCTTATAAAGTTGGAAGGGTAACATGCCTCAGCAGCTTTATTTTGCATAAAGACTTGGAGTTATCTTACAGGCGATCCGTAATTCACCACCACAGGTATACTACTCTGTGTGCGGCTACCTAGGCATCCCTTGCCCTCCCCCCCTCTCCCTTACCCTCCTCGTCCGGTGGACGCCTCAGGTTGAGCCCGGCCCTTGCTATTAACCTCTCTCTGCCCCTGGCCGTTTGTAGATTTCCTTTGAGCGACTTTTGACATAGGCCCCCCCTTTTTTCTCTAGGTCTTTGTTGTGAATCCCCTGCACCCCCCCGACACTTCACCGTGTCCTGTGTTTGGGTCTAGGTAAAACCGGCAGCCACGCGGTGCCTCGCTAGTAACAGGTTCCTATACCGGCACCACCACAAGTGCCCCAACGTTACACATATCCCACATCCGTACGTTAAAGCCGTATTACACCGCCCTCCGGTGCCGGCCCACAACATTCTGCCTGCCTATATGGTCATCGCTTTGCGATGCCCGTCTAATATTGGCCTTTCTACTCTACTCTGCCCCCCCCCTCCAACCCCCAAGTGCCACTTGTACCGGAAGCCCTATCCTATCTATGCTGCCCCCCATCCGTCTTGCCAAGCCCCTAAATCCTCCCAGTTCCCTCTCCCCCAGGCCTCCCTGTGGAGTCTGGCCCAGTGCCCACCCTGCCAGCGTAATATCTCTTAGGTGTACCATATCCCATCTCCTTCCTTCCCTTCCCTCGCTTGCTCCTCCACTCACCAGGTCCCCAGTTTTTTGGGTCCCGCCAACCCCCCCTCCCTGCCGTTTCTGGCCCTCCATCTCCTAGCTCCCTTTCCCCCCAGAGGCAGACTTCCCAGCCCTGTTCTTCCGTACCCCGTCTCCTGTCCCCCAGCTTTGGTCCTTGCCCCCCCCTTATTCCTTGGGGCTGGCTACCTCCCCCCTGTTCCCTCTATTCGCCTAGCTGTCTTATCTTGGATCCTCCACCTCCCTCCCCCTCCTGCCCCCCTCCTTCTGTGAAGACTTCCCCTTGCTGATTTTTCCACCGTTACCTGAGCCCCCGTAGTCTCCACTTGCTCCCCCCCGACCGACTTCCCTTGATGGCCTTGATTGTAAGTTTATGTTGATTCCTCCCCCCCCCGCAATTTTGGGCTTGGAATTGGCTCCCAAGTCCCCTACGTCCCTCCCCTTTTTTCCAGGGCCTCCCCTGAGCCTAGTACTCTTGGGGCGCCGTAAGATCTAAGCTGTTGGCTGAGCGTTCCCCTATGGGCCTGCCAGTACTTCGCTACAGGAATCGACCTGTGACTCCTCCAAGACTCTCTGCTGGTTGCCGGCGGCAGAGAGTTCCCCCAACCTGCACAGGTCGCTCCATAGCCGACCCTCATTTCCTTTGGTTGGAGGTCAACTTGATTCAGTCTTAACACTTACCCACGAGGCATTGCCAGCTCTTTGTCCCCCCACCACATACCCTCGTCTTGCCCCATGACATGACACTTTTCTATCCTCCTATACCCTGCACGTCCCTTAGCCCTCTGTCCCCGGTGCGGCACCCCGAGCACCCCACTCCCCAGAGACTCTGCTCAGGGTGAGGGGGCTCGAAGCCCAACCCCACTGCGAGCCCGCAGATCCTTCCCCCAGACAACTGCACGCCCCGTGTTCCTCCCCCGCAGCAACCTCGACGCCACCGCTGAAACCCAAACCGCCCCCTGCTGGAACTCTGCACCTCCGGGAATGGAAATCATGCCCCTGCCGCTCGCCGACACCAACCCCCCCAGCCACAACAAAGACAGCCGTCGTGCACTGGTCCCGCCCGGCTGAACTCTGTCCTGGTGCCGCAGAAGCTCAGAAGGCCAACCCAATTACTTGGAACACGGTAACCTCTGGACAGCCAGACCAATCAAGGTAGCGATCGCGGCGGTCAAGACTAGGTCTCAAGAGGGGTGAGGGTGACTGAAAGCCCGCAACGAGCACACAAAGCAAGATCACTTACAAACTACTCCAAACAGGTGTTATATCAAAACGTGGTTTTTGTGCTCTCACCCTTGCCCACCCCCGCCAATTCCCGGTGTCTGGTTCCGTACCCCTTAATACTGTGCCCCCTTACTCCCTCTTTTGCCGGAACGAGCACCCCAATCCCCAGCCATTCTCTGCACGGGGTGAGGGGGCTCGAAGCGAATGTGTAGTGCTCCGTGTGGTCTACTCCCAACATTGGTCAAAACTATTGGCCGCATAGTGAAGTAACTCGTCAGCAGTGCCATGGAAGTGGTTTAAGGTAGAATCCATCTCGAAAGAAATTGCGCTGTTTTAAAAAAAAAAAAAAAATTTCCCCTTTCCTTTGGTTGGAGGTCAACATAGTTCAGTCTTAACACTTACCCCCAAGGCATTGCGAGCTCTTTGTCCCCCCACCTCTTACTCTCGTCTCCCCCCCCTGACATAACATTTTCTTACCCTACAACGCCACGCGCCCCCTGAATGAGCTCCATGCCAGGTGATTCACCACAAGCCCTGCGCCGCGCTGAGTTTGAATATTTTTGTTATAGCATTTTCCACCCACGGAACATTGGTCGTGGCTCTGCTATCCCCCGCAATTTTTTGCCTTAGGGAGAAAAGGATCCAACATGCGCGCCCTACCTTACTCCTTTTTGCCCAGCCATTGCCCTTGCTGTTTGAGTACTCCGCACCATTGTAATATCTAACAGCTCCGTTTGGGTGACTGCAGCATTTTCCTGTTTTACTTTACCTGTTTTTTGGGCTGTTGTGTCTCTTCGTCTTCTGACCTATATGCGTCCTATTGCCTAAACCTATTATTCACTCACTAAACGCAAGTGCATTTGCCCTTCTGTGCCCAGGACCGTCGTCTTGTAACTCACCTTTACCTTATGTTGTTCCCACACGTGGCCACCTCACATGGTTATGAACTTACCCAAACTCTGCCCAATGTCACACCGCTCCCCTCCTGCCAAGCAGGCACAATCCAGTGCAGCGCCGTCCACCGTCTAAAGCGTGCAGCACATTCAACCCACAGCACCGCAGCTCACCACCGGCAACGCAGGCACACTCCACTGAACATGTGCACAGACAAACACACCCCTGTCCACAGGCTCAACCAACCATGCCATTGATGCAATGAAGGCCTAATCCATCCGCGATCGTGCCACCCGCAGACACCCCCCCAGTACTCCTCCACCATAGGCACGATCCGCTGCACCTCCGCATGAACCGAAGGCATGTCAACCCACTGCTCTCCATGATGCGAACACACCAGAAGCGGCATGCACGGTGCGGTGGGCGCCAAGCTTGCCCACCGCAACAACCCATGCAACAGTGCCCGATCATGCGCTGCCCATTCAAAGCTGGCCTCTTTCAACCGCTCGTTCCCGACCACACTCGCGTTCCAAAAGTCAACACTGGGCCCCACCGCAGCAAGAGCGAGCGAAAGGAGTCCCGAATGTCCAACACATCAACCCTTCTCACCGTTCCCGCGACCCGTCCCCCTCCGTTTTTTATTTATTTATTTATTTATTTTCTTCTTCTTCTTCTCCCTTTCCCCCAGCAATAGGAAGTAGCCACCAGGATGCCACGGCTCCCACAATGCCATTCAACCAGTCTCCGCTCCAAAGAGCAGCACTACATCCTAACACACACCGACTTCACACTGTGAACACCGGTGGACCCGGAACCAAAAGAGGCCCTGAAACCAATGTTCAAAGTGGCCCCCACCACACACCTTCAGCAAGCCCCAACCCCATCCAATGAGAAAATGTGAAACCAAAATAAGCGACCACACAAAAGCCCAGGGCGCAGAGGCCCCCCCACAGGCCAGCCCACCCGACTGCGAAAAGACCAATCAACCGACCATGTCATGCCCAGGGGCACTCCCCGCAAGCCATCCCCGCCATGCCACGAGTCCATGGGAACACCCCACTGTCCTCCATCGCAACTCCCAGCTGCGCGGCGGCCCCCACCACCACGCTCCCCCCGAACCACAGCCAGCACCGCGACCAACCAACCGCACTTCCCCAAGACGGCGCGACGACCACAAACATCACCACCCACACCTCCCTGCACCCGGCACGGCGGCCTCCCCACCCCTCACCCCATGTCCGCGCCACAAAACCACACCACTGCAACGCAAAACCACCCCGGCCCGCCCAACTCTCCCCGCGCTGCGCCACCAGCATCCACCCACCCACTCCCCCCATTGGCCCCTCTGCCGGGCCACCCAAACTTCGCAACTTCTACACCGCAACCCTCCCTCTCCCATGGTCGAAAGCAACCCAACATCAATTGTCGCTCCCATGGCGCCACCCCCATCCCACCTTTGCAACCCCTACATGACACTCGATGCCCGCACCTGGCGATTCAAGAGCGTGATCCCCACCACCCCCCCCTTCCTCCAACACGCCAAATGAAGGCCCCCTGGCCGCACACAACAAACCCTCCATGCAATGCACACCGCGCCCCGCCAACGGCACCCACTCCCCCACTCATTCACCAGGCGGGGGGGTGGGGGGGGTTACCAGCGGGGGCACCCGGGGAATGTATCGGCAGGGGGAAGGGGTGGCCTCCCGACCCCGCGTGGTCAATGGCGGAGGGGACCAGGGAGACGGACCGAAAACGGCAAGGCCGGAGCTTGGGCCAATGGCCTGAAGTCTGAACTGTTCCTAGCTTCACGAGGAGACGGCTGACAAGGTGGGAGGGAGGGTTTTCCAAACAAGGCTCCATTCCAATGGATACACTGCAATGCATCCGCCTCACGCCCAGAGTCCTCGTGGGCCCCCTTCCACCCCACTGTGTCAGTTGTCACCCGCTCCCGACCCACTCCGCCGCGTGCACACCTGCCAAGTGGCTCCAGCACTTGCCCAGTAAATCAGGGACTCCTGCAGCCTGACAGAATTTCACTTACCCCAACATAAAGAAGTAGCTGCCTTCAAGTGTATCCCAGGGCAGTGGACCGCGTATCAAGGGCGATCATGCTATCCCCGCGCGACCAAAACCACATTCAAACACAGTTTGCTGCCAGGGAAAAGCCACCCGCCAAGACTACCACGCTCGCTACCAACCCCCCCACCACCCCAACCCCCCCCAACGCCAACCAACGCTGAGGCCCTCCTGTGCCGCACTCCCCGCCTCCGAGCCCACCACCCCCCACGCTGCCCGCGAAATGCAGCCAAACCTCGGCAGCCCGCTAGGTTCCGCTCCGCCACACCGCGCCCGCACACCAACGGCCCTCCTTCTCTTTGTTCACCCAGCTGCCCTCCCCATCATAAACCCCTACATACCGAGCCCGATGCCAACGACGCTCCCTCTCCCGACGCTCTCCCGGAACAAACGAAACACGATCCCCTCAACTCCGAGATCACAGTCCCTCCTTTCTGCACGTTCCACACGAACTCTGCTACTCCTGCCACAGGAACCCCAGACGACTTCTCCTTCCTGGAACTGTATTCCCCCAAACAAAACCCACGATCCGGTGGGGGCAGGAAACCGAGGGAGAATGTGTTTTGAAAAAACCTGTGCCCTTTATGAGGCCGGCTTCTCCCTCGGCTCCCCGCCCCGCCCCTTACATTTGGCGCGCTCCGTGTTCCTCCCCCACCCCTGCCCCCCTGTCCTGCTTGAGTGGAGGGGGGGGAGGAGGCCGGCTGGGCAGCCCCCACTAAGGGGCGGCGCCCGCCATGCCACCTTCGCTGGCGTGTTCGCCCGCCAGAGCGCGAAAAGGGTGATGTGATAGCATAGTTGGTCGGTGTTTTGCTGTTGTGCTGGGGAGCTGGGCTGCTGCTGCATCAAACGCCAAGATTTCGAAAAATTACGTTGGTCACCAAACAGGGGAATGGTAAGCCTTTGATTACGCTGTTTTCATTTCAATCGTAAAAAACACTCAGGGTGAGCGGGAGACTGCGGGAGTTAACTCCTTTGATCCCTTTGCCCTAAAGAAAAGAACAGAGTGAAATGCAAACAGTGCAGGTTTTGCCTGGCATATGGCTCTCTAGTATATAGACTTGGCATGTTTATGGTGTAGAGAATTTAAAATTGCCAGATCGTGGGCCAGTGCGGGTTACAGTGGTGACTCGTTACAAAACCTTAGAAATCAGTCAAATACACTTTGTGGAAATCCCGCAGGAAGTGGTCTGTTCTGGATCCCCGTTCAGGATACGTTCCCAAAACCTCCAAGAGGCGTTCTCATTGAGACATTGGAAATGAAATTACGCAGCACGAAAAACATGGAGTTAGAAGGGGACGGGTCATATTTAAGTGGAAATCACGAAACAGACATTTCTGCAAACCCACAACTTTTGGAAAATGCATACCCAAACACTCCCCAACAAATCCAGGCACAAATACATGCAGAAGAAATACCAGAACATTTGGTGGACAGTCATAAAGAGAAAAACTCAAGTACTGCACTAACAAACAAGTGGAAATGGGGAGTACACAATAACAACAAAAAGAATCCAACAAAAAATAGAAAATCATTTTGGGAAGAAACGGCATAAAAGCTACAGTGATGCTGAAGGGGAATCACTCATTTTATGGGAAAATCCAAGGCGACCACAAACTCCGTCCTCAAGCACGGAAATCCTCCTATCACCAGCAAAACTGGGGAATGAAATTGCTATACCGAACGAGGGGGAATGCGAGGTAATACCATCGCACCAAAATATTCAGACCTCTGAAAATACAAGACACAATTCAGAAGAACAAAGAGACACAGCCCATAATGAAGAGTCCAAGACAAAAACAGACTCCAATACCGAAACATTGTAAGCATTACATTTTGTTTTCAATTCATTGGTATCAGTTTTTGAAATGCTCAAAATGGAGGTACAAGCACAAAATGGGACACTCCTGGAGATGGCAAAAGAAGTAGCACTGTGCAACTCGTCCTTAGTCGGCTTGGTTGCTACAATCAATACTAACATGACCCTGCCTCTCTGCGATCTTAATCTGGAAATGGTAAAACAAGGACTTGCCATCTCCTCCATACAGCAAAACCTGAAGAAAAAAAATGACATGGAAAAACAAAATAACAATCTACTGGGAGAAGTCCTCCTTTTATTGAAAGAAAATCGCAAGTTAGATCCAACAGAGGAAAAAGTAGAAAATATTCGAGAATTTTCACTAGATGATACGCCACTCTCAAATTCAGTGTTGGAGGAATTCCGAAGGCTTGCCAATGTAGTAGAAGGAGAAATGGAAACTACGGAAGGGGCGCCAAAAATCCAGCCAGAAAAGACTAATGGGAAACAAACAGAGATAGTCTCAGACTGGCAGCATCCCTGTGTCCAGACCTCAAGAAGCAGGATAAACATGAGAGAAAGTCTCGCAGGAAGGGAGAGGTCAAAAACAGCACATCCTAAAACAAAGAAAAGCCGAAAGAAGAGGCTGAAAAGGAATAGAAACATTGAAAACACATCAGAAAAAGCAGACTCTCAGCCAAATTCAAAAACCTCTGGAAACATTGAGGAAATAGAAAACCCAGTTTGTAATGCTCAAGGCCCACAAATTCCTCTGGGAAAAAACATGAATAACAAAGAGAAAAGAACTCAGAGACAGACTAAAAAGAACCCTTAAAAGACTAAAACCGGAAACTGTAATAAATCAGAAGAAATTGTTGCAATTACAAAAGCAAGCATTGGCTTTCAAACCGAAAACAAGCCAGAAGCAAATAACAACTCAAGGACGAAGACAGAGGAGAGCATTCTGAAAAACCAACCAAAACCGGAACAACTACAAACCATGAAAGAACTAAATGGAGTTCCTCAAAAAAATATTGCATCAAAGCAATAAAGTGGGCTCCGATCTTTTAAAAAAAAAATCTATAATCTACGAAAAACAGTCAATGCTCAAACGACACAGTGGTAGCACATAGTGACCACAATAGAAAAATAGCCCCAATCTTTGCAACTACAAATCAGAAGACCAGTAAGGAACCCAGTGTATCTCTGACAAACCCGATTACCGATACAACCTTGAACAAAATAAAACTAATAGCAACAAACGAAAACAAAGTTCAAAATGGTGAAGGAAAGTCAGTAAAACTAAATAGTCCAGGAAACCAAGATGTTACCTGTTTGGCAACGCAGATACCATCAAAAACTTACGAACACCTGAATCAAAACAACCCCAAAGACTACACATCCCAAAGAGTTTGGATGAGATTGCGCTCCAATATAGGGCATCACAAGTCGCTGAGTCGTGCAGTGATATTGGGCATAACAATGAAAGTTAAAAACCTTCATCGTTTTTCATCAGAAGACATAGAAAGTGTCAAATTTCCAATGTCGCAGGACCCTTTTATGGTTGAACTAGTGCTCACCTCGGAGATGCAAAGCACGCTATGTTGCAAGAGTCCGTGGAGCTAGAATCCTATGGGCTGGAAGTCTCATGTAATGACTCAGAAAGAAGCACTACTCTTAACCATTGCAACACCCCAATGCTAAAAAGCAATGGTAAGGGAAATGTCAAATGAGTTGAAGCTAAAGACAGGGGGAAGCAGAGAGACTGAACTAAGCACAAAGGATAACACTCTAACACTCCTTCCAGAGATACTCTCACAAGTACTGCAGAAGCTAGGAATAGGTACGCAGCAACTTTAGAATGGATGATCCAAACGTGTTCAGTTGGAACTCGCGGGGCTCCAGTACTATAAGGGCAAAAGAAATGCGGGCACACTTATTCAACCAGGGTGATGTTGTTTTATTACAAGAAACCTGGTTGGTGAACCCATTAAACATTGAAGGGTATACGGTTTACTGCCTACCGGCATCACAAAAAGCATTAGGGAGACCATCAGGCGGTTTACTCATAGCTCTCAAAAACTAAATATACTTCAGGTATTCAAGCATGTAGAGCAGAAATACACCTAAAAGGGAAACCCTCAATCTGGGTAGTGATAAATATATACTGGAACCCCGCCAGCTCAAAACTGGACACATTTTTGGAAGACCTGGGTCTATTACTGGAAGCAGTGAAACTGAACTCAGCCTCTAGTAACATAATTCTGGCAGGAGACTTTAAGACAAACTGCCTATGCCCACAAAACAGTGAGTTAAAACACACGGCGGCTGGGAAGTTAAAAAGGGGAAGAATGTGGCTGGAGTTCATGGAACGCTGGGACCTTAAAATGGTTAATAACCCAATGGGGGTAGATCAAAGAACATATACAACATGGCACAGAGGGAAATCATCCTCCGCTTTAGACTTTCTTTTTGTTTCAAAGAAACTACATGCATCACCATCCCTTCTTGTTTTAAAACAGGACGGGGGGAGCGACCACAGCAGATTAGAGCTTTCGTTCCAGAACATTCTAGGAACAAAAACAGAGAGAGAAAATCAGTACCTAGACGAAATAAAAGGGAAAATCAGAGTTGTGAAATATAAAAATAGGGGAATAAAGCTCAATGAGCGGCCAAAAGAGATTCCTGAGTATATCTGGAAATCAGAATGTGACCTGCAGAGGTTTACCAAATTTCTCTGGGCCACTCTAGCACCTGGAGATTTAGTAGGGAAAGAAAAGCAAAAACATCTCCACTTCTTTGATGAAAAAACCCAAAGGAAAAAAAGAGAGCATAGGAAAGCCCTGAGAGAAATTAAGACAGCAGTGTATCCAGCAGAACTATTGAAAACAGAAATAAAAAGAGAGAAAACCAAATATAGATCCTGGTCACTTTCACAAAGGGAAGCCCGGATGCAAAAAGACACGGAGCATGTACTCAAAACCCTGAGAGAGGACAATACCAAAAGTTTTTGGGAAACACTAAATCAATTTGAGGGTGAAACAGGCAACTCTCTCTGTAACTTAGTCTCTGAAGAAGGCTGGGTTGAATATCTAACAGAGACCTATAAGAGTCACAGCACCTGTCACTTTATGACCAAGCCAGATATATCTTGGCAACTCAATTTCGACGAGAAGGAAATTTGCAAAATCATAACTAATTCTTCGACTTCGAAAGCTTCAGGATTGAACGGCCTGACCTATCAAACACTCAAAAGTGAACCGGAACTATGGTCAAAACTATTGTCCGGCCTCTTCAGGGAAATCCTCAAGAAACGGGTAGTTCCAATTTCTTGGAAAACAGCGTTAGTAATACCCTTTTTTAAAAATGGAGATCGTCGGACAGCAGCAAACTACAGACCAATAGAGCTGCTCCATATTGAAAGTAAAATATTCATGAAACTCCTCCTAAACCATGTTTAAAAATGGGTAGAAGATTTTGACATTCTTTCACGTTTCCAAACAGGGTTCCGAAAGGGACTGTCAACATCAGTTAATGGTCTGATCCTTAATCTGTTGAATGAACAGACAGAGAATAAGAAATCGCTCCCTTTGTACAGAGCTTGGATCGATTTATCAAAAGCTTTCGATCAAGTGGAAAGAGCATTACTCTTGCAATAATTGCGAGGGTGGGGTATGCCAGAAACATTATTGTCCGTATTGGTGGAATTGCATAGAGATACAAACTTAAGAGTTCGCCTTGATGCAATGGGCCACCCCTCAAAGCTATTAAAGGTAAACAGGGGGGTTAGACAAGGGTGCTTAGGAGCGCCCCTCTTTTTCAATCTGTTTTTGGCAGATATGGGATGTTTTTTAGAATCATCTGTGTTGACCAGCCCCACCTTGAATGGGAGAAAGACCTGCTGGCTGGCCTGCGCAGATGATATAGTACTCCTTGATAAAACACCAATTGGTTTGCAACATTTGCTTACGAGATTAAATGAGTATGTTGGGATAAATAAACTAACAGTTAACCCTGCCAAATCTAATATCCTCATTTTTAAACATCCCTTGACAAAAATTAAGTACAACAACTGGAAACTGGGTGGCGAATGTATTCGAGTTGTAGAAACCATAAACTATCTCGGTTACAACATAGACGCCTATCCAGCTCAATACAAAGTACAATCTGAGACTATGGACAAAGTAGTGCAAGCCGCGTCACAAATGACCAAACTGAACTATAAGTTCTGTAAATTTTCCATCCTGCCGCTAGTGAAGCATTATCTAGCCAAAGTGGTCCCAGTAATACTATATGGACTGGAAGCTAGATCGGGTCTCTGGTCAGCAAACTGGGAAACCTTCGAGGGTCAGCTGTGGAAAAAAGTCTAGGGACTTCCAAGCTGCACACCCATTGGAAGATTCGAGTTAGGCCTAAATTCTCTGAAATGTATGGCAGACTGGAAACTGATCTCTCTGTTTCGAGAAATAATCACAGGTAAAGAGACCTCCCTTTATGGGGACCTCAGGTGTCAGAAGCTGGGGGGCAAATCAACAACTTTGTTATCACTTGGGAAAAAGGTAATGAAAGCTCTCATAAAGGTAGGCCTCGATGAGAAAACCCTGGTCTCAAACCCACTTAAGATTTAAAAACATTTTTAGACTGGATCGAAACAGTAGAGAAGGTCAGATCAGGCCCAGTTCAAAATGCGTTCTTGAGGGGGGAAAAGGAACTTGGGTGCCTTTCTTGCTACTTAATGAAATTCCCGAACAGAAAATTGCGCTCAAACTTCCTCAGAATGAGACTAAATCTGGTTCACTGCGGGAAGTTTTAGAAAAGCGAAACCAAGGGGACAAGGCAAAAAAACTGTGTTCGATTTGTACAAACCCTGCCAAACAAACATTAAGGCATTTACTAATGGACTGTGAAGGATCATGGAAACATGGGTCAAGACTCTTTAGGAACTTTGTGCGCCGAGAGGAGGATATTATATCAGACTTTTGGTGGGACAGACTCATCTCTGGCACCAATGACGCACTAACATCGGCCATCATCCAGGTGCTAACAAACTGTAAAATCATTGTTTAATCTTTACAAAATAGTTCACCATGACGTTGTCCTCTTAGAATGCATGTTGAGAATTTAAAAAACAATAGTACAAATGCCTTGAAAAGTGGCTGGGTTGGTACAAATTAGAACAAAATGAGATATTCAGTCTGAATTTGTACACCGACAAAGATATTTTGTAAACCGCTTGTATTTTTGTTTTTCTTTTTATCTTGTTGTAAAAAAAATAGAAAACGAACTAGCACTGGAACCCACAATCCACAGTCTAGTATCAGAACAACCACTTGCACCCAGCCCCTAAGCCATAGACAGAGATTGACCACCAGCACCCAGAACCATGGCAAGGGATGACCTAACACCAGACCACCCAGCCATCATCTATAAAAAAAAGAACTAGCACTGGAACCCACAATCCACAGCCCTAGTATCAGAACTACCACTTGCACCCAGACCCTAAGGCATAGACAGAGATTGACCACCAACACCCAGAACCATGGCAAGGGATGACCTAACACCAGACCGCGCTGCCATCATCTATAGAAAATGAACTAGAAACCGAACCCACAATCCACAACCCTAGTATCAGAACTACCACTTGCACCCACACCCTAAGGCATAGACGGAGATTGCCCACCTGCACGCAGAATCATGGCAAGGGACGACCTAACACCAGACCACACAGCCATCAGATATAGAGGTGGAAGAACTATAGCAAGTTCCCACACCTCGCAGTCACGGGAACAGAAGGCTTAGCACCAACATCGCCAGCCACCAGACGTAGAAACAGAAGAACTACCACCGGAACCCACATCATGTAGAATTTGCATAACTATTCCTCAAATTAACAAGACTCAGCCAATGAACCAGCAGGACTGGCCCCAGCTCTGCCATTCCTGGGCTACAGGTAAAAACAGGGGTTTGAATTCCAGTCTTCACGGTCGTGAACTGTTGACATAGTACACACTACTGCTGAAGATTCATCCCAGTCCATCCATCACATCAGGGGGATCTTTGCTATGCAGGACAGCCCCATACTAAACTCTTCTCAGGCGATCTTTGCTCCCCAGGACAGGTCCATACTAAACTCTACTCACCGAAGGCTGCAGAGAAGAGGAGACAAAGATATAGCAAAGCCATCGCAGCCTCGTGTCTGGACCAGTGTGGGCTGCACAGAAGAACAGGCTACAACCTTGAAGAGAAGTGGCAGGATGTGGAACCCCCAGGGTAACAAAACAGAGGAAATAGTGGTCAGCACATGCACGGGGCATATGTCACGCTATTCACAGCTGCCAGCACTAGGCCATGTCACTCTGCACGCAGGTACTGAATCATGGCAATCTGGACACAGACACTTCATTCTCACTAGCAGAGCCAAAAGGGTTTGTTTCCACTGGCGCCATCTTGCAATATTTCTAACTTCACACATAGCTACACCACAAAGTTTACCATTTTTTTTCTGTCAGTGTTTTTTGCCCACACCAGTCATTGACCAGAAAAAATGCAATGCCAAATCTCTTTGGGCCTCACCATGGATTCACCCATGGGAGTGGACACAGTAGCTCGCATACATTTACGACTCAGGAGACTAACCCAGTTTGCAAAGTTTATTACTGGCAGGGCTGGACTGGGAACTAAAAGAGGCCCTGGAAATAATTACTGGGGACCAAAAGATGCCCTGGAAATAAAGTTCAAAGTGGCCCCATATGACACATTTTCAGCAAACCCAATGATTTTCCTATGAGAAAATTTGGAAATACCACAGAAAAGAGGCCCAGGGTGCAGAGGCCCACCAGGAAATCTCCAGAGTTCCGTATAAGCCAGTCCACCCCTGATTACTGGCAAAAGAACATTCAGCGAAAAATGTATGATCAGAATCCAGTACATTTAGCAGAAAATAAAATCCCCATAGCCACATTGCTTATTCATGACCCAGGTGGGTGCAGAGGTCCACACACGCGCGCAGCCCACAAAGCTTATTCATGACCCAGGTGTGTGCAGAGGTCCACACATGCGCACAGCCCACAAAGCTTATTCATGACCCAGGTGGGTGCAGAGGTCCACGCACGCGCAGAACCCACAAAGCTTATTCATGACCCAGGTGGGTGCAGAGGTCCACACACGTGCGTAGCCCATAAAGCTTATTCATGACCCAGGTGGGTGCAGAGGTCCACGCACGCGCAGAACCCACAACGTTTTTTAATGACCCAGGTGGGTGCAGAGGTCCACGCACACGCAGAACCCACAAAGTTTTTTAATGACCCAGGTGGGTGCAGAGGTCCACGCACGCGCAGAACCCACAAAGTTTATTAATGACCCACGTGGGTGCAGAGGTCCATGCACGCGCACAGCCCACAAAGTTTTTTATTGACCCAGGTGGGTGCAGAGGTCAATGCATTCGCACAGTCCACAAAGTTTATTCATGGCCCTGGTGGGTGTAGAGGTCCACGCATGTGCACAGCCAGGGCCAGCCAGGCTACTCCTGGGTGATGTCCCTGAAAGGGAAACCTATGAGCCGCTGGAAATGTGAGAATTATAACGCTGATCACTTTTGCCTCCTTTGAAGTCTCTGTACGAAATTTTGGTTTCAAGCTCAGGCCCCCCAAAACTGTGAACATTTGCCCAACACTTTAAAAGCGCTGAAAAGGGCTTTATTTGCCAATGGCATTGGATTTTCTCTGAGTAATAAAGTGCATCCATTGAATGGCCACGCAGCGAAAACCGCTGGACGGATCTGCACCAAATATGAAACAAGCTGCGTGTTGCGAACTCACGACTCTGCTGAATATTCTATTGCTAATAACCTTTGACCCGCTAGACGAATCTGGCGGGAATGAACCACACATAAAATACATAGCATGGGACCCCAAACTTGAACATTCAGTGCAAATTAGTCAAACAGTTCGATGGTTATTAAGCAAGAATACAGCACCTTTTCGGCCACTCCCACTCATTTTCCAATAGAGAAAAGGTGCTTACACTCACCAATGGACACACCAGAGCCAAGTGAGGAATAAGCTTTGGTGTAAATCCATACGTATGGAGAAAGGGGCGTTCCCAGTCCCAAGAAATCTTTTATACACGGTGCATTTCAGCACTGAGGCTTTTCAGAAATTAAAAAAGCAGATATTTTGTTTTGCTCAGTGTGAGTGACTGGCGTGCTAAACCCGCAGGAAGCGGAAAAAGAAAAGGGCACAACATGATATTTTGAAGAGGGAAGGGCTTAGTTTCACATCATGGTAGGGGTTGGGATGAGAAAGTGGACTAAATAATGAGGTGGTCCCTTTTCAGGAGGGCTCAAGAGCCTGCAGTCAAAGCATTTTCATCTTTCTGCGGAAATCCTGTGGGATTCTTGTGGGAATGGAAAGACGCGGTCAGAAGAAAAAGTGTCACAGGAAAAGGCGGGGAAGATTGGATATTGTGGTGCTGCCGCTTTAAGGGTTCAGCACGCGGCGGAAAAACTTTTGCTCCGCCGCGTGCCTATAAATAAACGAGCGACCGGGGAGCCCGAACTAGCAACATCTCTCCGTGTGAGTGATTGTCTGGGAGGGGGCTCACAGCAGCGGCTTGATTTTAGGGCGACAGTGAGCCATCCAAGCCCAATTTTGGACACTTCAGCGGCAGAAAGCTCCTAATTGCACATGATGTGCTTTTTGGAGTTAATTTGCTACATTTTCATCCATTTTCGTCGAGTTTGAGGTGAAGAGCCAGGGAGGCCTGCTGTTTCTTTGTTGTGTTCCCGGGGCCCACCCTACTCAATATTTGGGACCACTGGCCAGCTGATTCCTGATTTCTCAGGGTCGTTGCAACCAATCCCTGAGTTTGATATGTCGGTTGCCCCATCCAGCCTGGGGCCCAGATGGAAAAGGTGGATAGATCGACTGGACATGTATTTTCGGGCCACTATGGAGACCAACGATGACAGTAAACTGGCTACCCTTTTGTACTCTGCTGGGCCTGCAGTGCACAAGGTTTTTGAATCCCTTCAACCGGTGGACACCTCATACGATGCTGCTAAGGCTGCACTTCACAACTACTTCCTGCTGCTGGCAAATGTGGACTATGAGCAGTTTGTGATGAGGTCTACCCGTCAGAAGGACGATGAAACTCTGGACAATTTCTATGGCCAACTGCGCCGGCTGCCATTGACCTGCGCCTGGGACAACCCCGACACGATGGTCAGGGACCAGCTGATCCAGGGGTCTGGGTCTGGCAAGCTACGCCGCCAGGTACTGTGGGAGCCAGGCATCACCCTGCCACACATCCTTGAGCTGGGACGATTCCAGGAAGTTGCTGAAGTGAGGGCGACTGAATAAGTGTGTGCCATAAGTGTGTGCCATAGGCCGTGGCATTGGTGGCAGAGGCACAAGAAGATCAGGGGGCAACATCTGGGATCGGGGTGGAAGGTCGGGAGAATTTTGCCTAAAGTGTGGGTATGACCTGCCCCACCCTGCTGAGTGCCCAGTGGCAGGGATAATCATGTGGCCGGTGTGGTCTGGCTGATCACTATGCCCGCATTTGTTGAGCTCCCCTGCCCGTGGTGGTGCCGAGAGGTCCAGTCCGGTCTGGCTATTTTCAGCAGTCTCGCCCACCTAATGTCATCCAGGTGGACCAGGGAGAAGAGGGCGCATGACTTGAAAAAGATGAGGAGGAGGAGGAAGAGAACATTTTCTTTGTGTCTAGCGTGGGGTTCCTGCCCTCAAAGACCAGTCGGCAACTGAGGTGTCTGGTAACCGTGATTGAGTCATCTGTCCCAGTGCTGGTCGACACCGGGGCCTCTGTAAACATAATGGCGAGGGAACATTACGGTGCCATGAATCCACCCCAGCAGCTGGCTGCCCCCAAAGCATGCATATTCACGTTTGCAGGGTCGCAGCCCATTCCGCTGGACAGAGCATTTGTGTCTGATGTGGGACATGGGGATTCTCACATAAGAGCTTGCTTTTACGTCACAACGGTGAGCAGCAATACCCTCTTGAGTTGCGCGGCAGCCGAGGCCCTGGGAATTGTCATCTTCGCATACTCGGTGTATGTTGAAGACATTCAAATGTTTCTGGACAGGTACTTCAGTTTTTTTGAGGGGGTTGGGCAGATGGCAGGAGGCCCCGTGAGGCTGCACACTGATGAATCGGTGCAACCCATTGCTCTGAAGTATCAACGTGACCCTTTCCACCTGCTGGAGTTGGTCGATAAGGAGTTGGACAATCTGGTCAGCCTCGACATTATCGAGAAGGTTGAAGGCCCCACCCTGTGGGTGTTCCCCATCGTCAATGCGAGGAAACCAAAGCAGCCAGATGCAGTGAGGATCTGCGTTGACATGCGCCTCCCCAATAAGGCCAGCAAGAGAGAGCAGCATCTGACGCCTACCCTTGATGATATCATCACCGAACTGCAGGGTGCCTGCTTCTTTTCCAAAATGGACCTAAGGGCCGGATTCCACCAGGTTGTGTTGCCCCCCAAATCGAGATACATTACAACATTCCCCACGCATTGTGGTTTGTACTGGTATAAAAGACTGAGATTTGGGGTGTCATCTGCTGCGGAAGTGTTTCAAAACATTATACGTGTCGCCCTGGCGGACCTGGATGTCATCCTTAATATCAGTGAAGACATCCTGGTCTTCGCCAAGTCGGAAGCAGACCATCTGCGGAAGCTGGCTAAGACTTTTGAACAGCTCCAGTCACTGGGCCTGACCCTGCACCGTCACAAGCGCGAGTTCCTCAGGACATCCATCGAATTCTTTGGGTTCGTATTCAAAGAGGGTGGCGTCTCACCTGACCCCCGCAAGGTGAAAGACATCAAGGAAGCACGACCACCAGATAATGTGTCAGAGGCGAGGAGTTCTCTGGGCATTGTCACATACTGTGGCCGCTTCATCAGGAACTTGTCCGCTCGGTAAAAGCCATTGAGAGCCCTCACAAAAAAAGACACCACTTGGCAGTGAGGGCCGCTGGAACAGGCGTCATTTGAGGGCATCAAGAGTGCCCTCACTGCTGAAGCCACCATGGCCTTCTTCGACCCGGCCTTGCAGTCGGAGATTGTGGTGGACGCTAGCCCCTTTGGCCTGGGGAAAGTTCTAACTCAAGTTGATGCCAGCTCAGGGGTCCGGCCGGTGGCGTACGCAAGCAAAGCCCTCTCGGAGACTAAGCAAAGATACTCCCAGATCGAGCAGGTGGCCCTGGCTGTCCTGTGGGGGTGTTGGCATTTCAGGTTTTTTCTGGACAATCTCACACTACGGACCCAGGAGGCCAAAGTTACCCTCGAACAGCTGTGGAAGGTGAGGGAGGAGCTGACTTTCTCTGGGAACAATCTTCTGCTCAGGGGTGACCGGATCGTGGTTCTGCAGGTGAAAGTTCTTCAGGTCTTTGAGTTGGCCCACCAGGGACACCAAAGCGCCACCAAAACTAAAGCTTGGTTGCGACAGAAGGTCTAGTTTCTGGAGCTAGAGAGGCAAGCGGAGGAGTTTGTTGCATCGTGTGTGTGGTGTCAGGTGGCCTCCCCTGCCCAACGGGAGCCTGTCATTGAAACCATGCCTCGTGGCACGACACTGTCGAAGGTAGATCATGCAGACTTTGTCTCCACGACCTGCCACACACACTTCCTGGTCATAGTGAGTGAATGGTGCAGATACCCAGAGGTGGAGTTCGTTGAGTCTGTCGCCTTTGAGAACGTGGTGGTGGCGATGGAGAAGATCTTTGCCTCTCATGGACTTCCCAAGGTGCTGTGCTCGGATAACAGAGCACCCTTTCAGATGGAGAGCTTCGCCAAGCTGATGGAGGACTATGGCATCCACCACAGGAAGGTGACCCTGCTTTGGCCCAGGGCGAATGGGAAAGCAGAAAGGATGATGAGGACTCTAAACAAAGTGTTCCACATCACTCAAGGGCAGGGCGAGTGTTTGCAGAGGGAGCTGTATCAGTTCTTGCGCCTGTACTTTGCCACCCCGCATACATCAACGGGGGTCGCGCCGGTGGAAGCTCTGTTGAAGAAGTGCCCAAGAGAACTGCTGCCCAAAGTAGGTGAGAAGGTGCCGGTGGTAATTGATAATCAGCAGGTGGAAATGGACAGGAGGCTACCGAGGGAGCAGGAGAACCTCCAGAGGGGACTCAGGCCCCAGCAGTTTTCTCGCAGGGATGAGATGCTAGTAAGAAACAGGCACCCGCCCGGGAAGCTGTCATTTACATATGAGCCGGGGCAGATGGACGTGGTGGCAGTGAAGGGGTCAATTGTCACGGCCTCAGATGAAGCTGCGTCTGTCTCCCGAAACAACAGCTTCTTTAAGAAACTGGGGGAACCTCGGGCAGAGGTGACCCCGGGGCAGGACATGATGGAGTTTCCGGATGAGGGCGGGGGCATGGACTTCCTCCCCAGCTCTCTGGCCAGAGCGAGCCCAGCTGAAGGAGTTCCCGTCCAGGAGGCTGGCAGGGCCAGGCCGAGGCCTGACGCAGGAGTCCCTGTCTGGGAGGCGGGCAGGAGGTACCCCCTGAGGACAGGGCGAGGGAAACCTGTCCACCTCAGTGACTATGTCCTGGACATGTGAGTTTCGAGCAACATCTGGGGTCCTGCAGTTGGTGTTGGGATCGGGGTGGTTGCCATTAAAGGGGTCTTTTCTGGGTGTTGGTTTGGAGTTTTATTGGTAGTTTACGTATTGCAAAGTTGTACTGTTTGTTGTTGTCCTCATGAAAAAGGAGGAGTGTGGTGCTGCCCCTTTCAGGGTTCAGCACGCGACGGAGTGACGTTTCGCTCCGCCGCGTGCCTATAAATAAATGGAGCATTACCGGCAACGCAATGCGACTGAGGAGCCGGAACTAGCAACATCTCTCTCTGTGAGTGATTGTCTGGGAGGGGGCTTACTGCAGCGTGTATGTGCATCTGGGACACACATGTAACAGATATTAAGGCAGGTTGTCAGGACGGATATATACAATTAGGAGCTTGTGGGGGGCTATTAAAGGGCGAAGTCGCTACTATATTGTTAAGATATAACCTATAAGCATTGACTTCTGCTAAAATGATATATTGTTAATACAATTTGACTTGGTTGACAGATCTGGCTGAAATGTTCCTAATTATATTCATTTTCATAAATACGTTTTCAGTATTTATCACAAAATAGCATACAAGAACCTGAGGTTGGGGCTCCCAGTTTAGTATTGAGCCTACATGTTTTTCCCTCAACCTTTAACGGGGCTCCCACCTTTGTAGCCCACTCTTCCTACTCCCAAAGGTCTTGCTGAAATACAGTTTCTCCATAGCCAGGGTACCCCTACTGTCAAAACTTTCCAGAGCTTAAGGACACCTAAGTGCCATCATCGTATCTCTCTAAATCCCTCAGGGTCTTCCTAGGTGACCTAAGCAGGATAGTCTGATCGCACCACCTTTTCGCCTGATGAGTCGTTCACTCTTTAACCTCATTCACCTGTTGTTAAGCTTGTCTCTACTCTTCTCAACTCTTGTAGTTCTACCTCCTTCTCTTTTGTTCCCTCTCTCTTGCTCACTCTGCGTCTTTACCATCATTTTCCTGGTCTTGTTGCTTCTTCCCCTTCTCGAGTCTCTACTCTCCACCTCCCTCCTGATCTTATCTGCTTCCCTCTACTCTCCTGCTCACTCCTCCGGGTACTCCAACCTCCTGCCTCCCCAACTCCCCCTTTCTCTCTCCCCCTCTCTCTCTCTGTCCCTCCGTCTCTCGTGTGCTCTCTCTCTGTCCCTCCCTCTCTCTCTTGCTTTCTTTCTCTCTCTATATCTGTCGCCCCTTCTCTCCTCCCCTCTCTCTCTCTGTCCCTCCCCCTCTCTCTCTTGCTCTCTTTTCTTCTCTGTCTCTCTCACTCCTTCACTGCTCCCCTGTTTCTCTCTCTCCCGTTCTCTCGCTCTCTCCCTTCTCTCCCCCTCTTTTCTTGCTTCTGTACTCTATTTACCTTTCCTAGCCTACCTTCTCCCTCTCCTATTTCCATGCCCTCCTACCTCACCTCATCATACACCGCTCTCTCTCTCGCTCTCTTTCTCTCTCTGTCTCTCTCGCCCCTTCTCTCCTCCCCTCTTTCTCTCTCATTCCCTCTCTCTCTCCCTTCTCTCCCCCTCTTTACTTGCTTCTGTATTCTATTTACCTTTCCTAGTCTACCTTCTCCCTCTCCTATTTGTAAGCGATATTCAATCAACACTACAGCTAAGTCAATGCCTAGTCAGGGATGCTGAGGAAAACCCTTATTGATGTATTTTTACGTCCAGTTCAGTACTCTGGATGACCACCCTTGTATAACACCCCCCTCTTAGAATCCCCCTGACCCCACTGAGCCAAGAAGTAGGTTTGTTTTGCAAATTAAAAGGTTTATTTGAAAATGTAAACAATATATATATCTCACACTTTATAATAAATTAATATCTGATAGTACACTTAGACATATGATGTTGATCAACAATGGGTAATCTGGCACTAGCACACTTCTTTACAATCAATGAGGAGTTAGTATAGGATGGATAAAGTAGCAAAAATACTTTTATGGTTTCAAGGGAAAAGCAATGAGGAATAAAATGCAGTACAGAAATACTTGATATGATTTTAGCAAAAGATAAGATAATCACTTTTTCTCTGGCAATTCACCCCCCTCCCCTATGCAATGTAAGAAATGGAAGGAGATGGAAAGAGGAGCACACAGTTCTCAGGAATGCAATCAAATACAATACGACATTCAGTTCCCCCCCAGGAAGCTTAGAGGAAACAGGTAGGAGTTTGAAACACAGGCCCAAAATGCTTTTTAAATGTGATGGCAATGGATGGGAAAATGTGCCAACTGATTTTAATTCCCTCTAGAGATTCAGGGTGAGTGGGAGATGCGTGTTGGTATTAGTTCAGGCTCACTTTAGCAATGCTCTATGAGTTATTACCAAGTTGCAAATGGATTTTAACAAAAGAAAGAATGGAGCTGCTATTTTGACAAGTGGAGAAATTGAGCCAAAATCGCGAGTGTGTAAATCGATTCATTGGAAAGCCTAGGACCACAGCTTTAAAATGAAAGTTAAACCACGTTCCTAGCCCAAACGGTTCCAGAGATACGGACGATTTAATAAAGGTAGATTTTCGGATTTAAAGTAAAACTCAAAATGACAGGTGACAGCTTGCAGCTGCAGAATTGACAGGTGACAGTTGTGCAGCTTTAAAAATGACAGATGACACGATTTCTAGGAGGCTGTTCTACTTAGGTTAAAATAGTTTGGATTAGATTATTTTAACTAAGAGATTGGTTCTGCACAGTTCTGCTAGGTACTCACAATATCAATTTGAAATAGGCCTCATCACGGTCTGGTCAGGTTGGATGGGACTTCCGACGGGTGGTTCTGAAGTCCCGGCTATCTGGGTCAGTTCTGCTCCCTGGGTCTGTCAAGCACCGGATCTGCTCACAATGGTCTGGTTTGTGGTTCTCTCGGGTTCCGGATACAGCACTGCTTTCTGGATACTGCTACAGGTTCTTGCAAAAATTCTTGACAAAAAATTCAAACAGCTCGCCCGGCTGTTGAATAGTTTGGTTGGTTTTGAGGCCTGCGGAAGAGGATTCAGCTGGTGAATTCAGGCCTCTCTGCTACAAATTCTGGAGTTAATTTCTGCTACGGGTTCTGGAGATTGATGGATTTGAAGTCTGGATCTTTGGATGTGAAGTCGTCGGTCAGCATGCTCCGCAGCAAATGGAATTGAATGTCTCTACCTGTCCCAGCAGTCTCTTTTTATGTGTTTTGAAAATGGGTGTGTGCCTGGGCCTAGCTAAGCCTGCCCCTCTCTACTTGTCATTGGCCCAATTCTCCCCTCTCCCATGATTGGGGGAAGGAAATGGATTGTCATCATGATGAGGTCTGTTTATGGGTCAGAGGATCCTCCCCTGGTCAATTTGCACACAAATCTATTTCTGACCCAAATACATATTTATCTATGTACCATTTTTCTAATATTATAGGTCCAGTTAACATATTTTCTGTAGCACCAAACCATCCGATCCCTGTCTTTGTACGATGTCATGTCCACTGATGACAGAATTCTCCCCTTTTCATCCAGATAACGACCTCTAAACCTTTCCAGATTTTACACAAGTGTGCACCAGGAATATGGGTTACAGATGATAAAGTGTCAGATTTTTAACATGCAGACATTTGGAGTGAGACCCTACTTTCCGCTAGCAACCCCCCAGAATACACCACAAGGTCCTAACACCTCTTAAAACGTGCACAGAAAAAACACAAGAATAATGATATTATTTATATAACTTTGACAAGTCCGCACTATGAGTTATCTATCTTTTTAAAATTATGCTCTGGTCAAAAAGGGGTGTGGCTTCCCACATCACATGGTGGAATAACTGGTTTATCCACTTCCCCCAAGCCAGCTTGTTCACAGAGGCACACCTGCCCCCCAGTTTCTCCCAAGAGGAAGCTATTTTACGACGCCCCCAATATAACATTTGCCTGAGTCAAGGAAGTTGCATTGTTCTGTCCCTGTAGTCCCCAGCTGCCACTCCCCTTTCAATCAACAGGGCCATGTGACCTCCTTTTGGTGGGGCCAGCAGGATCCAGCCAGGCCTGGGAAGAGTGGCTGAGCAGGTTTCTCCTGTCGGGGGTAGTTGTCACTTTAGTTCCCAGTTTTCTACACGCAAATCAAACTGACAATTTTTACCTATACATTAAATAATTACTTCCTTCAAGTCATTTCAGAATACAGTTTTACATTGTATCCACCTCTTAGCAATTCTTTCCTTGGTCTGGTTTTGTTTCATTTGTTCAGTTTTACACAAAAGTCTGGTGGTTTTAAAACGCCGGCTTTCTGATAGTGGTGAGTACCGGTAATGCAACCATTTTTGGGATTAAGAAAATGAATTCCCCACAGTCCTGAGTTTCTTTTTGGCAATCAGCATTGCCATTCCCAATGGTTTCAGGCTACTGTGTGTGTAGCCCAATGGTGGTTTTAGCCAGTGCCCTCCTGTGCTCACAACATAGGCAAAAATGGGTGGCAGCCTATTCTTCATGTTTTCCCTGTGCACTCTCTGGGGAGTTCTGGCCATCATGATGTTTTCCATGCCAGTACTGCACAGTTTTATGGTAGGGCTTGGATGCATGGGTAAAAACATCCCACAAGCCCCCCCTCTTGCGATGGCCATTCTGTCCTTTCACTGATGGAACTCGTAAGATCTGGGATGTTCGCCTCCTCTTCTTCCAATTCCATAGATGGCACAGTTCAGCATCTTTTCCTCCCTCCAGTCGATCAATCAGTTCTCCTTGCTGGTCCTGATGGGAGGATTGGGCGGTACCCCGGGCCCCTCGGGTCTCTGCTCCCGGTCCCCGGTCATCCTCCTTGGTCAGTCTCCATGGTTTCATCTCTCCTAGGATGATAAAGCAAAGCGGCAATACACATTCCTAGACATTTCTTCCCCACCATTGATATGGAGGGGTGGCATATACATTTTATAGTCAAAACATTTGCGTTCTTATTTTAACTAAAACAAGATACAATTATAAGACATTTTTTTTCCAAATCATAATATTTTAGCGACTATATGTGGGATATTTTAGGGTGGGAACTGAATTACTCTGGAGCGGTCCCCTCTGGTATTGCAGAGGACTCCTCCAGTTGTTGCAGAGTGTGTCTGGGATGGCAACACTTCAGCTGATTTATATGGACCCACTTGTCTTCCCCCTCTGCCAAACCGCCTTTGGGGATGCAGATCTTGTAGGCCACAGGGGAGATTTTGTCTATAATTTCAAATGGTCCCTTCCATGTAGCAAGAATTTTCGCTGTTTGGCCTGGTTCCTTTGGAAATTGTATAGATAGACCCGATCACCCACCTTATATTCCTTTCGGGTAGTTTTCAAATCATAGTGGGTCTTCATGCTCTCGGCTGATCTTTCTAGATTCCGCTGAGCATAGGCAAAAGCATGTTGAAGGTGTTTCCTTAAATTCTCCACATACTCAGGAGTTGTGGAGGCATTTATCAGTGTCTGCTCTTGGGTTCTGTAGAGCAAATGCTGGGGAAGCACCATCTTGCGTCCAGTCATCAACTCAAATGGTGACATTTTAGTTGCAGATGAAGGGGTAGATCTGATGGCCATTAGGACCAGAGGTAGTTGGATATCCCAACTTGGCCCAGAATCTGCCACAAACTTTTTTAAGATGCTCACAATGGTTTGTTTGTATTTCTCTACTGCTCCAGAAGAAGCTGGCCGGTAAGCAATATGTAGCTTCCTTTTGATCCCCAGTATCTCCCACATTTTTGTCATTACTTCACTGGTGAAGTGGCTACCTCTGTCTGACTCAATCCTTTGAGGTAGACCAAAACGGGAAAAGATGTGGTTAATCATCAGGGCAGCTGCTGTTTCTGCCTTGCAGTTTGGGGCCAGGAGACATTCCACCCACTTGGTAAACAAGCATGCAACGGTCAACATGTACTTGTTTCCTCTAGACGAGCGAATTACAGGACCTACAAAGTCAATTTGCAAATCTGACCATGGCAGTGTCATCCCCCTCTTTTGGAGAGATGCACGGTGCGTGAGGGATGATGGCTGAAATTGTGCACACACAAGACACCCCTTCAAGTATTGGTCGAGGTCCTGCCCCATGAGTGGCCAGTATGCAACATCTCTTAAGATTTCCAGTGTTGTGTGAAACCCCCTATGACTGGCGGTGGCCGCATCATGGGCGTGACTTAACATCAAGCTTCGGAATGAGGTAGGAACCACCCACTGATCGTGGCCAGCTTTGGATTTCCTTACCAGCAAACCGTCTTGGATTCGGAACATTTTTGGACATTTCATCAACACTCTTAGGTCCTCTTTCCCAATGTAATCGGTATCCGTCAGGGGAAAGTTCTCAGGGTCCTCAAGGTGTTGGTAAAACTTACCAATAATTGGATCCCCCTTCTGAGCTGTAATTAAATCAGCATCAGGGGTCTCCTTACTCCATTGGGCAGTTGAAAGATCATTGTGAGCATTTGTCTGGGACCTAGTGATAGCAGTGACCTGGATTTCTCCCAACAGGGACTCTATTTCGATTAGATCCCCTTGGATGGCCCTGGTTTTGGCCAGCTGATCAGCTAAGTCATTTCCAGTTTTGTCTGGTCCCTCTACTTTGGATTGACCCTTGATCTTCTTCCAGTAGACAGTCATACCATTCGAGGTGACCAGATCATCAATGTTTTGGATTAACTTCCCATGTTTCAAGGGTTTGTTATTAGCACATAACATGCCTCTGGTTTTCCAATTAACCAGGTGCTCCACGAACCCGTTCCGTACATAATCCGAATCGGTGATTATGACCAGTTCGTGGAGTTGATGTTGGACAGCAGTGAGGATGGCCTGATGCACAGCCATCACTCTGCCACCTGACTACTTCGGGGACCAATTTTGTATCCAGCGGAGGGTTCTGGAAACTCCTTCACCCAGGCATTCCCTACGCCGGCCACCAGTTCTTTCTCCCCGTTGTTGTCAACATGGTACGAGCATCCATCCACATAGACAGTGGGCATTCCCTCACACTTGTCTTCTTCAAAGACTTTGTGTGGGGAATTACGGTATGCCTCCATGTTGTCCTTGATTTTTAGACTTTCGTCCTCGAGACAGTTTTCTCTGGCACAATTATGCAAGTCATCCAGACCTTGCGCGAGGGGACTCTTCTTGTTTTGGCCATATCTGACCTCCACAGGAAAGCCTTGCATTGACAGAATCCAGGAAGTAAATTGGGAATTACTCACATTTCCGGCCTGGATTCTGTCACTTTGGAGATATTGCAGAGGCTGGTGTGGAGTCTCCACTATGATGTGTTCCCCCTGGATAAACGGGTGGTAATTCTTCAATGCCCACACCGTTGCCAGGAGTGCCTTCTCACAATCGTTGAAATGTTCCTCCACAGAGGATAAAGTTTTGCTCGCATAGGAGATTACTTTATTGACTTTGTCATGCTTTTGGTATAATACTGCCGTCAAGCACGTATTAGAGAACCGTGTCTCCAGGAAGAACTCCTTGTTTCTGACAGGGTAAGCTAGGCAAGGCGCTTGTGAGAGGCTTCTTTTGAGTTGTTTTACTGCCTCGGATTGTTCTGGACCCCATTCCCACTTGACCCCCCCCCTTCAAGAGATGAATCAGGGGTCTAGTGATCTCTGCGTAGCCTTCAATGAACTTTCTGCTGTAATTAGTCAGTCCAAGGAGGCTCCTTAGTTCCCGCAGAGTTGTGGGGTCTTTCAGTTTCTGAAGTGCTTCCACTTTCTTTTCCTGGGGACAGAGACCCTGAGGCGTAATCTCATGCCCCAAGAAATGAACACGGGTTCTACACCACTGTGCTTTCTGGAAGGAAAGTTTTGCTCCGGCGGCCCTCAACTGCGTCAGAACATAACGGATCTCCGCTATGTGTTCTTCCACAGATGAACTTTTGATGAGGACATCATCTACATTAGCCAGGTTTCCCCTCGCACCCAGGTCGGGCATGGCCTTGTGTAGAAAAATGTTGAATTAATTGCCGGAGTTGAGGTATCCGAAGGGAGTCCGGGTCCATGTGTACTGCTGGCCCCCAAAGGTAAAAGCCAGTTTGTATTGGTCCTCCCTACTGACAGGCACGGTCCAGTACCCATTGGTCAGGTCTATTGCAGTGAATACTTGTGACCCTTGAATCTGAGCCAGCCCTTGGTCAATGTAGGGCAGAGGCCATCGGGAAGTATGGACCTGTTTGTTGAGCTCCCTAAGGTCGGCACAGAGTCTCCACTGGCCGTTTGACTTCAATATTCCCAGCACCGGATTATTGAAGGTGCTGTGTACTGGACGGATTATTCCCCGGGACTCAAGGTTCTTAATTATTTCAGTAAGGGACTCCATGGATGCGAGAGGCAAACAATATTGCTTCACAAACACTGGAGTCATTCCAGGGTCCGTGGGAATTGTTGTTGTGTGGATGTCGGTGCGGCCACAGTCATATGAGTCTACCGCAAAGAGATCTTGGAAATCCAAGAAAACTTGTTTCAACTTTTGCTTCTGTTCCAGAGTCACACAGGGATCAGCTAGGTTGACTCTCTCTTCCACCATCTGCCTGAAGCCTGGAAAGACTTCTGGTTTTGCTATCTCAGCGGCCTCCTCCAGCTGGGTGGAGAAGTCCCTGGTCAGAGTGCTAATTTGGACTGGAGGCTTCAGGTGGGAAAGGCAGCCCTCATGGACCTGGAAAATCACCTCATCCCTCTCGAAGTCACAAGTCACATCTTCCTTACCATAAGGGCAAGAAGTGTACACCAGGAAGTTACCCCTGTGCCGGGTGAAAATCATGTCTGGTGTTGTGTTGTCTTCACTGTCACTGTCAAAACAGTCCTTGGGGATCGGTCCTAACAGTTCATTTCCTAAATCAATGGAGAAATGTCGGTCATCAACCGCCATTCCAATAATGGTGCCTGCGGCTAGAGTAATGCTCTTTAAGTCGCTGTTATCCACCTCTATTGGAATGGTGTCATGTTCTATGTTGACTAATGGTGTTGGGTTTACCCCCAACCCTTGCTGTTGGAGAGAAGCATTTAGATGAATATAAGCATCAGGGTTTTTCAATTTTTGTCCTCTTTTAACTTTCACTCCCAGGGAGAATTGTTGGGTCCTTTCTGGGATGGTGACTTCCTCTTTAATCTGAATTTCAACTGCATAAGGTAGCAATTGAGCTGACCTAAATGCTTTTTCTGAATCATCAAAGCCCATGGGATTATCCGCTAATCGGGACCAAGCTTTGAAGTTTATTAGGTCCAAACTAATGGCAAAGCAATTGAGAATGTCACTGCCTAAGTAAAAGGCGGCATTGACGTCTCGCATGACCCAACAATTATGGACTATGCTCTTGTTGCCAATGGAGATTTTGAGCATACACCTGCTTGGCAGGAGATGTTTGGAATTGGGTGCTTCCAGGTCCATTTCCCATTTGTCTATCAGTTTGAATGTGGGAATGGCTGGATCTTTTGGGAGTTGACGGAACATGGCTTCGCTGATGAAGCTCTTACCGTTGTTCACACACACTCGAGCGACAACAGAGTTCTTCCCATCATTTAACTGAACAGGGATGAACAACTGATCTCCAATTTGCTGAATATCAGCCAGGCTCTGAGCTGATTTCACATCTTTCTGGACTATAGAAGTGGGAGTGTCTGATTGTGGATTGGTAAATAATTTCAGAGTGTTTCCTTCCAGTGTGGAATACCACCTTAAACTGGAAGGAAGGATGATTTTCAGAAATAGAGAGGACCCCCCATCACCAGTCTGTTGTCCTACTGCTATTACTGTCACGTCTGGAATTTGGTTGTCCTGGAAGTGAAATTCTACTTGGTCAGATTTTTGTTCAACCATGTGGCAGGTGCCGTTTAAACTAACATGGTTGATACTCTGTTTTAATTTTATTGGTCGGCTAGTCTGGGTCCAGAGGACCTTGTTTACGCAATCTATTAGGGGTGACAACCTTCTCAGGAGGTCATTCCCTAGCAAACAAGGGGTGCCCTCTGGAGTCACTACTATGACCGGGTGTTTCACCTTGTGTCGCCCAATTTTGATGTCCAAATCTGCAGTCCCCTCGACAGGAATTTCCTTCCCGTCTAAGTTCTGCAGTTGTCCAGGAAGAGAGGTGAGAGGAATACGGTAATTATCCCCCTTCCTCCATTTAGTTCATCAAACGCCCTTTTGGACAGAAGGGTAGCTTGGTATCCAGTGTCCACCAATGCCGAAATTGTACCCTGTACCTGTACCGGGGCATAATATCTTCCCTCCTTCTCCTCAAGGGGGCACAGATAATGTACATTTTGGACAACTGGTGGGCTAACTTTCTGGTTTTGGAGCCTGCGAATGGCTGGCAGAATGTGGGGACCTGGTCTCCTGTGTCCTGTGACGCTTCAGATCCCTCCTTGCTACCAGGATTTGCTGGGTATCCCCCCACTGACCTAACTGGGCAGAGGTTTTCAGGACGCCCTTAGTGGGCCTACTCTCCTGGGGTTCCCCACTAAATTGCACTGTGCTTGGGTGCCCATACCCGGATGCCCGCCCCTCCATTCCTGTGTGGTACTGGCCTATGAGCCCCATACTTTTGGCTGGATAGTAATCTGCCATTCCTGTGGCTCTGTGCTCATGCGCGCTAGGGGACATAGGGGTGGCAGAGTCCAGGGACTGGGAGAGATGAAGGCCTCTGGTACTAGGGCTCCTGAGGTTATGCTCAGGAGTTTCTCTTTCCCAGCGAACCTCATCTCTATCCGCCCCTGTTCCCTGTTGCAATGCAAGAGCCTGCGCTTTCAGTTCCTCAGTTAAGGCCTTACTAGAATCTATCAGTCTCTCCTGCATGGCTACCTGTTGCTGGAGCCTATCATTCTGCTGACAGAGAGCCTCATTTTCTCTCTGAGCCTCCTGATTGGTCCTCGAGTACTGGGCCAGTCTCTGCTGCAGGAGGGTTACTTCCTCAGTCCCATCCCTACTGGCCTGCTCCTTTCTCGCCAGATCCTCCTCCACCCTCCTGGTGTGCTCTAGCAAGTCCTGGTGTTCTTTTTGGAGGTCACCTAGTCCGTGGTGGGCCAGGTGATTTTCTTCCATTTTTCTTTTTAAGTGGCAGACTTCCTGGCCTAAGGTGTCCCGTTCCTGACTAAGAGTCTGCATCTGTGCCGTCAGGTCGTCCCTTTGCCTTTGGAAGGCACCAGCTTTCTGGCGCTCTTGATCAAACTCTGCCTGGGTATCCAGGTCTTTCAAAATAAATGTATTGCTTTCCTCTTTCTCTCTGTCTAGTTGGATTTGCAGGGTGGCTACCTGCTCTGTGCATGCCCTGTTGAAATGGATCTGTAGCTCCAGCTTTTTCTGGCTCTGCAGTAAGGAGTCCAAACTGTCTTGGTGCTCCTTCTGCAAAGCCAGAATTCTGGTATCCTGGTCTGTCTTTTCCTGTTGCAGTATATCCATGTCCTCTTTTATTTTAATGATATACAACCTACTATCATTTTCTGACTCCTGGCTCCTCTGCAGCCTCTGCTCAGAAGAGACCAGGTCAGATTGGGCCTTTTCTAACGCCATCTGTTGCCTATTTGCCAGATCTTAGCCTTCAGCACATTTGTCCTGCATGGCTCCCATATATAGATACAAATATGCCGCTATCCTGGCAATCTTATTGTGTTCATCTTTGGCCTTAGAAGCCATATATAATCTACTCAGGGCCACATGTAATGGACCCTGATCTCTCCATATATCTGACCCTGTTTCAGTGACCTGTTGCGCGATTGCCTGCAACCAGACCGTTTGGTCCTGATGAGTCCACTCACCTCTCACAAATAGCTTATGTAAGAAGTGCTCTCTGGCTATTTTCATATCTATCAAGGTCGTCATTCTGGAATTTGAGTTCCTTCCTGACTTACAGAAGTTTGTATTTTATTTTGCAAAACAGACCGTTTCCTTAGAGCGTTCCTTTGAGGGATGCTTTCACAGTGTAAAACAGCATGGTGATCTAACCGGATATGTGTATCTGGTCAGTTGGCACACTGTATTAGTCTGCACAAGTGGTAAATCTAACCCAGAATATCCCGGCTCCGAGCCCCCACTTCTGTAAGCGATATTCAATCAACACTACAGCTAAGTCAATGCCTAGTCTGGGATGCTGAGGAAAACCCTTATTGATGTATTTTTATGTCCAGTTCAGTACTCTGGATGACCACCCTTGTATAACACCCCCCTCTTAGAATCCCCCTGACCCCACTGAGCCAAGAAGTAGGTTTGTTTTGCAAATTAAAAGGTTTATTTGAAAATGTAAACAATATATATATATCACACTTTATAATAAATTAATATCTGATAGTACACTTAGACATATGATGTTGATCAACAATGGGTAATCTGGCACTAGCACACTTCTTTACAATCAATGAGGAGTTAGTATAGGATGGATAAAGTAGCAAAAATACTTTTATGGTTTCAAGGGAAAAGCAATGAGGAATAAAATGCAGTACAGAAATACTTGATATGATTTTAGCAAAAGATAAGATAATCACTTTTTCTCTGGCAATTCACCCCCCTCCCCTATGCAATGTAAGAAATGGAAGGAGATGGAAAGAGGAGCACACAGTTCTCAGGAATGCAATCAAACACAATACGAAATTCAGTTCCCCCCCAGCAAGCTTAGAGGAAACAGGTAGGAGTTTGAAACACAGGCCCAAAATGCTTTTTAAATGTGATGGCAATGGATGGGAAAATGTGCCAACTGATTTTAATTCCCTCTAGAGATTCAGGGTGAGTGGGAGATGCGTGTTGGTATTAGTTCAGGCTCACTTTAGCAATCCTCTATGAGTTATTACCAAGTTGCAAACGTATTTTAACAAAAGAAAGAATGGAGCTGCTACATTGACAAGTGGAGAAATTGAGCCAAAATCGCAAATCGCGGCAAATTTCGCAAGTGCGTAAATCGTGATTTCGGAAAAAGTATTTCGGATTTAAAGTAAAACTCAAAATGACAGGTGACAGCTTGCAGCTGCAGAATTGACAGGTGACAGTTGTGCAGCTTTAAAAATGACAGATGACACGATTTCTAGGAGGCTGTTCTACTTAGGTTAAAATAGTTTGGATTAGATTATTTTAACTAAGAGATTGGTTCTGCACAGTTCTGCTAGGTACTCACAATATCAATTTGAAATAGGCCTCGTCACGGTCTGGTCAGGTTGGACGGGACTTCCGGCGGGTGGTTCTGAAGTCCCGGCTATCTGGGTCAGCTCTGCTCCCTAGGTCTGTCAAGCACCGGATCTGCTCACAACGGTCTGGTTTGTGGTTCTCTCGGGTTCCGGATACAGCACTGCTTTCTGGATACTGCTACAGGTTCTTGCAAAAATTCTTGGCAAAAAATTCAAACAGCTCGCCCAGCTGTTGAATAGTTTGGTTGGTTTTGAGGCCTGCTGAAGAGGATTCAGCTGGTGGATTCAGGCCTCTCTGCTACAAATTCTGGAGTTAATTTCTGCTACAGGTTCTGGAGATTGATGGATTTGAAGTCTGGATCTCTGGATGTGAAGTCGTTGGTCAGCATGCTCCGCAGCAAATGGAATTGAATGTCTCTACTTGTCCCAGCAGTCTCTTTTTATGTGTTTTGAAAATGGGTGTGTGCCTGGGCCTAGCTAAGCCTGCCCCTCTCTACTTGTCATTGGCCCAATTCTCCCCTCTCCCATGATTGGGGGAAGGAAATGGATTGCCATCATGATGAGGTCTGTTTATAGGTCAGAGGATCCTCCCCTGGTCAATTTGCACAGAAATCTATTTCTGACCCAAATACATATTTATCTATGTACCATTTTTCTAATATTATAGGTCAAGTTAACATATTTTCTGTAGCACCAAACCATCCGATCTCTGTCTTTGTACGATGTTGTGTCCACTGATGACAGAATTCTCCCCTTTTCATCCAGATAACGACCTCTAAGCCTTTCCAGATTTTACACAAATGTGCACCAGGGATATGGGTTACAGATGATAAAGTGTCAGATTTTTAACATGCAGTCATTTGGAGTGAGACCCTATTTTCCGCTAGCAACCCCCCAGAATACACCACAGGGTCCTAATACCTCTTAAAACGTGCACAGAAAAATCACAAGAATAATGATATTATTTATATAATTTTGACAAGTCTGCAATATGAGTTATCTATCTTTTTAAAATTATGCTCTGGTCAAAAAGGGCTGTGGCTTCCCGCATCACATGGTGGAATAACTGGTTTATCCACTTCCCCCAAGCCAGCTTGTTCACAGAGGCACAGCTGCCCCCCAGTTTCTCCCAAGAGGAAGCTATTTTACGACGCCCCAAATATAACATTTGCCTGAGTCAAGGAAGTTGCATTGTTCTGTCCCTGTAGTCCCCAGCTGCCACTCCCCTTTCAATCAACAGGGCCATGTGACCTCCTTTTGGTGGGGCCAGCAGGATGCAGCCAGGCCTGGGAAGAGTGGCTGAGCAGGTTTCTCCTGTCGGGGGTAGTTGTCAGGCAGAATTCAGCTAAATGTCACTTTAGTTCCCAGTTTTCTACATTCAAATCAAACTGACCATTTATACCTATACATTAAATAATTACTTCCTTCAAGTCATTTCAGAATATAGTTTTACATTGTATCCACCTCTTAGCAAGTATTTCCTTGTTCTGGTTTTGTTTCATTTGTTCAGTTTTACACAAAAGTCTGGTGGTTCTAAAACGCCGGCTTTCTGATAGTGGTGAGTACCGGTAATGCAACCATTTTTGGGATTAAGAAAATGAATTCCCCACAGTCCTGAGTTGCTTTTTGGCAATCAGCATTGCCATTCCCAATGGTTTCAGGCTACTGTGTGTGTAGCCCAATGGTGGTTTTAGCCAGTGCCCTCCTGTGCTCACAACATAGGCAAAAATGGGTGGCAGCCTATTCTTCATGTTTTCCCTGTGCACTCTCTGGGGAGTTCTGGCCATCATGATGTTTTCCATGCCAGTACTGCACAGTTTTATGGTAGCGCTTGGATGCATGGGTAAAAACATCCCACATATTACCACGCCCTACTACCTCACTTCATCATACAGCGCTCTCTCTCTTTTTTCCTCTCTCCCACACTCACTCACATACATAACACACTTTCAAAAAATGCCAAAACTCCCACACTTCTCTCTGGTCTCTTGGTTCCCCCTGACATCCTCCTGGCTGCAGACTATCTAGACGGGTCTCTAAACTCCCATTGGATACATGAGTCAGCTGCTTGCCTGGGCCAGACTATTCCTTGTCTATCCCAACTCCCCGCATCTCCTCCCCTAGAGGACTGGACATCTGCTGGAAGCTTTTATAAGGGTTGTTAGCCCCCACCCAACTTTCAAAGTTCATTTTTGTCCAGTCTGCAATATGGTCTCCAGAACCGTTTGTGCTCTGGTTCTCTCCTATACTAGGGATGTTATGGTTCAAACCAGGGCTTGGGGTGTGTTCTTGGGTCTCCCCTATTATTGTGAAGTCTCTCGTCCCAGTGTGGTCACTGCTGCTCACTTCCCCCTGTAGACAGCCCTGGGTTTGTGGGGTATGTGTTGAGTCTCCCATTCACCTCCTGAATGGAGAAGAGTAGTTCATTGTCCTTAGTGTAACCAGTTACTTCCTCCTGTTCCAGGCCAGCTCTTGTCCTTTGATCGAAGCAAATTTTGCTACATGTAGTCTTTGTATTTTGCTTCTGGACTGTGCTGCTTCCATGATCCATTCCTGGGGTCTGAGGAGTCTCAGGCTCACATCATTCAGATTGACATGTCTCCGGAAAATCACCCAAAAAGATTAAAAAAGAAGACCTGGCCAGGAGTGTGTGGCATGCAAGTGTGTGGCCTACGAGCACCTGGTGCGGGAGAGTGTAGCGTAAGAGTGTGTGGTGCAAGTGCACATGGCATAACCGTGTGATACGAGAGTGTAAAAGTGTATTGCATGGAGTAAGAGTGTAGCATGTAAAAGCTTGTCATGTAAAAGCATGTGGCGTAACATTGTTTGTGTAAGAGTGTGTGGAGTAAGAGTGTGTGGAGTAAGAGTATGCCTAGAAAGAGTGTGTGGCATAAGAGCATGTAGTGTAAGATCGTATGCTGTAAGTCTGTGTGTGGCATAAGTGTGTGACTTAAGAGTGTGGTGTAAGTCTATGTGGCATTAGAGTGTGTGATGTAAGAGTGCATGGCACTGGTTCGAATGGAAGATGTGCATGAATTCTGATTATGCATGAAATATAGATTCATTTTAAATCATTAATATCTGAAAAGTTTTTAATACATTTCAGGATGGCAGATCCTGATAAGATCTATGTACATGCCAGAATGCTCAAAAATCGAAGCTGAAAATATTTAGATATTTGGGCCCAACATTTAAATTTTATTTTTTTGAAAATTTTATTTAAGTTTGGCAAGCACAGCAAGAACAGCATCAGCATAGCATTATACACAATTACAGTCATTGCATCACCAGCCACGTGGTTCGGTAACAGATTTGTCCATCACTAATGGGATCCTTAGAAGGAATGTGGGGCATCCCCCCCATATGTCTTCCAGCCGGGCCGTGATTGGATGCATTGCTATGGAAGCATCTTCACCATCATTGATCCACGTTAATTCCTTCAGCCAGTCCCTGGCATTAGGCGGGTGTGGGATCCTTAGCAAGGAATGTGGGGCATTCCCCCCATATGTCTTCCAGCCGGGCCGTGATCGGATGCATTGCTATGGAAGCATCTTCACCATCATTGATCCACGTTAATTCCTTCAGCCAGTCCCTGACATTAGGCGGGTGTGGGATCCTTAGCAAGGAATGTGGGGCATTCCCCCCATATGTCTTCCAGCCGGGCCGTGATCGGATGCATTGCTATGGAAGCATCTTCACCATCATTGATCCACGTTAATTACTTCAGCCAGTCCCTGACGTTAGCCGGGTGTGGGATCGTTAGCAAGGAATGAGGGGCATTCCCCCAGAAGTCTTTCGGCCGGGCCGTGATGGGATGCATTGCTATGGAAGCATCTTCACAATCATTCGATGAGGGCGCAGCACTTTCTGCTACCCTCGTCATGTTCTGAGCTGTGCTGTCACTTGTCGTCCCTCGATGCAGCTCAATCCTTCAACTTGGCCTCAGGAGCTGGTGACATGCTCCACAGGCATTTGTGCCGCGTCTCTGATGCTCGGAGCAGGGAGCTTCGCCGACAAGGCATATTTGGATGGTACTCCTGCCTTCTCCTTCTCCAGCGTGGTGGAGCAACGCAGTCGAGCTCTGCTGGCCTCTCGCTGTCTACTCCTCCGAGTGCTCAGCTTCATGTGACAACGCCAGTGAAATGTGTCTTATTTTAAGCCACTAGACCTCTGCTAACGGCTCTGCTTACTCGTGGCTTCTCTTGGTTGCTGGGCTGCGCCACCGACATTGTGCCTGTGCTACTGTGTTGGCACGCAGCACTATTTTACTTGTGGGTCCTGGGGGCCGGTGGCTCTGCTTTGAGGGGCTTGTTCTTCAGGCTTTCGGCTCCGATTTTGCCGTGACTGGGTTGGGTTGATGCTGGCCCCTTCCCTTTCTGCAACAGTGTATCTGAACTGCTTGCAGGTGTTAGGGAGAATACTCAGGAATGTGCTAATTTCCCTTACCTTTTGAGACCCCCAACAACTTTGCTGGATTTCTAGGATTTTCATTTTCACCTGGAAAGAGTGTGAGCCTATTTTCCCACTCTTTCATGTATTTTGAAGTGTGTTTTACTTTTGTGTTCTTTGGATATAGGGCCTCATTACACAGTAGGCGGTAAGTGTTTACCGGTACCGGTATTTTACCGGTACCAGTAAACCCTTACCGCCTTACTACGAGTTCCCTTTGCGGGACCCGACTTTAATGGCTGGTTTTACCAGCCGTTAAAGTAGGGTGCTGCAAAGGAACCTCGGAGCTAATTACAGTACCGCAATTTGCAGTACCGTAATTAGCACCTTCCCCATTCCCATTATGCCATATGGGGCAAAAATGGGAATGGGAAGGGCAATGGTGGAAGGGGGAATTACCTCCCCGCCAACCTTGGAATAGGGCGGTAATTCCCCTTTCCACCAAGGTGGTGCCGGTATTTTATCGGCATGAACCATGGCGCTAATAGCGCCATGGTTCTCCGCCTTCCGTGTAATGAGGTCCATAGAGTTTTAAAATAGCTCCATAGGCATCCTCTTTTTCTTGTGTGTCACACAGCACCTTCAGTGCATTGGCACATGGATGTCTTTCAGACTTCCCAAGGTTTAAATGCCTTCTCTGTCACTGACTACTGTCTCCCAGAGCATGTAAATTTAAATTGACTTTACTAGTCTCTTTAAATGTACATACCCAGCACACACTATCTTCATATAGAGTGCTGGAGGGGTTGTCTAACATCCCCTGAGACTAAACACACATGTACCAGTCAAATGATACTCTTTCCCTCTTGAAATGGCTAGTGGCAGTGGTTTAAAACAAACTACCATGATTTTTCCAGACCGCGAACACCGGTAGCTAAAAATCTGGTCAGCCATATTTTTCAATATGGCGCCCAAGACCTATCTATAAAAACAGACTCTGGTCAACTTTTTTCATTGTTTCTTTTAGGAAAGGTCCTTCTAGTGTTTGTCTCTGTGCGCCAAACCAGGTTTGGTCCCTTTGTTCATTGGCCTTTGGCGGGCTTCAGTGCTGAAGCCCTCCTCTGGCGCCTGAGTGTCTGGGGTGGACAGGATGTGAGGGAGGTGCCCGAAACTCCTTGTGCTTAGTCTCCTAGGAGACCTGAATGCACTCTGGCGTGATTGGCTGGCTGGCTGTCTAGCGAGGACAGCCATCCTGCTGGGTGAGTGACAGCTAGGCTTGAATGAATGGGGGGAAAACTATTTGAGAGCAGGCCTCTGGGACTTGGAAAACAGAGTTGACCACTGGAACGAAAGAACCGAACATGAGCTGAAGGAAGACAACTACTGCAACTCCTGGTCCACCGGTGAAGCCCTGCTGCAGGTCCGAATTGCCTGAAACTCCATCGACAGAGAAGCCCTACAAGGATAACTTCTTCCCTTGAGTTTGGTGGGAACAACCAACTCGCAAGTCACCTGGTGCTAAACCAGAAGGAGGTCAGACCAAACCCCCATTCATAAAGACATTTGGAAAATATTATGCTTGTGGGTCAACTGACCATGTGAAAGGGGATCCTAGATGTAAGGGTAAACCTTCAGGGATCCACACTGTCTCCTTAGCCTTCTCCCCAGAGGAAGAAGTACCAATGGCAAGTGGAAACTTTCACTTACTGGCTGAGGAACCCATGAAAGCCTCAGCCAGTGTTTCTTTAGTGTCCGTGGGTCTGTGGGTACAGCATAACTTAGATGTCTACAATTCCATTCCAGCCAATACTAAAGAGTATTACAACAACAGTGTTCTTGTGAATGGTCAGGAGACTCCTGCCATCAGAGACACTGGGGTCAGCATTACTGTAGTTGATTAATATTTTTTCAAGGTAGAGGATGTTGCTAAGGCACCCAAATACCTCACTAAGCTTGCTGGAGGCCCTGTCCAAATGCTTCCACAGTTACCAGCTCTCATCCAGTGCAATGACATGACTGTCAAGATACCTGTAAGTGTGCAGAGTGAAGTACCTGGGAGAGACCTGTTGGGGAATGACTTAAACACTCTTGGAGTTGTATGAAGCACCCCCAGGCCTCCCAGCAAAAGGAAACAGGAGCAGACTAAGAAGGCCAGAGAGAGTATCTTAAGGGGTTCTCCAGGGGAACTTATAGAAGCACTGTAAACCCCAGTCCACAGGACCTACTGACTGCAATTTCTAAGAAGAAAGAGGAAAAAGGGAAACGTAAAGCCTTAAGGAAGAAACCAGCCAGCACTCCTGTGCAACCAACAAGGACATCCCTGAGAGGACTGTCCAAAGTCACACCTGTGACTCCTCCACCAGCAGAGACTGAGTGTGAGGAACAACCTAGTGTGGATGAATTAGCTGCTGAGGAATCAGAGCTGGAAGAGGATCTTGCCCCTGTTGGAGATCTGGATGCTGCAGACCATCCTGAGCTGCAGTCTTTACTGGCTGAAGGTGAACCCTGTAGGGCAGACTTCAGCAGAGGTCAAATAGAGTGTCCTACCCTTGCAGGTCTTCACCAACAGGAAGCTTCCCAGCTGGATGGGGAAGGGCCAGGGAAGCACAGGTTGTTCTGGGAAGATGGCCTCTTCTACAGTGAACCAACTGAGTTTGTCTAAGGCCCTACTTAGTATTTTTACATTGGTAGGCTTTCCTAAGGAATTTATCTCTGACAGGGGATCCAATGTTATGTCCCACAACATGCAGGCCTTGTGGAAGAACTGTGGAGTAACTTACAAGTTCTCAACTGCCTACCATCCACAGACCAATGGATTGGTAGAGAGGGTTAACCGAACAATGAAGAGCATGATAGGTGCTAGAAGAACCCATTAGAAGAAAGTGGGACCTTCTACTGCCATGCCTTCTGTTTGCTTATAGAGAAGTCCCTCAGGAGGGAGTTGGATTTAGTCCCTTTGAGCTTCTCTATTGCCATCCGGTTAGAGGCCCCTTGGCCCTGATTAAGGAGAGGTTGGAGAGTGCTCCTTCCCCCAAGCCAGTGAGAGTCACTGACTATGTGATAGGTCTCCAGAGGAGAATGTCACAAAAAATGGCAGAAGCATCAGATAACTTGAAAGCAGGTCAGGCTCTGGTGAAGCATTGGCATGACCAGAAGGCCAGGATGGTTGAGTTTACTCAAGACCAGCAAGTTCTAGTTATGGTTCCTACAAGGCAGAGGGCCTTACAGGACAATTGGATAGGAACCTTCAAGGTTGTGGGACAATTTGGAGAAGTCAACTATCTGATGGACATAGGCAATCCTAAGGAGGCTCCCAGAGTCTTTCACACCAACTGTCTAAAAGCTTATGTCTCAAGACAAGAAGTAGGAGCTTTGCTTCTAGCTTCAGCTCAAGAGGAGGAGGAGAATGAACCTCTACCTGAGCTAATCAGAGGACATCCTTTAGATGACAACATACAAGCAGTCAATCTCTCTTCTAATTTGACACCTGAACAACAGGAGGAGTGCAGGTTTCTGTTAAATCAGTTTGCCTCCCTGTTTTCACTATCACCAGGCTTGACTCCTTGGGGCCAGCATGATATTCTCACTGGTGACTTTTTACCTGTTAAAAGCAGAGGTTACAGGATGTCAGATCATGTAAGAACCCACATAAAGAAAGAGGTCAACAAGATACTTGATCTCGGGGTAATAGAGCCATCTACAAGTCCATGGTCTAGCCCAGTTGTACTAGTGCCAAAGGCAGGATCCAAGGAGTTGAGATTCTGTGTGAAATATAGAGCTCTTAATGCAGTCACTAAGACTGATGCCCATCCTTTACCAAGGACAGATGAACTGGTGGACAAGCTTGGTTCAGCCAAGTACCTCAGTACATTTGATCTCACTTCAGGCTATTGGCAAATAGCACTGACAGACAATGCCAAGGTGAAAACTGCATTCTCAACCCCAGCAGGCCACCACCAGTTTAAGGTAATGCCTTTTGGACTAAAGAACGCACCTGCAACATTCCAAAGGATGGTTAACCAGGTTCTGAATGGGATGGAGGACTTCTGCATGGCATACTTGGATGACATTGCAGTGTTCAGCCCTACCTGGAAAGAACATGTTGACCACTTAGGATATGTTTTGCAGGCTCTTGAGCAGGCCCATCTGACCATAAAGGCAAGTAAGTATCAAATTGGTCAGAGTAAAGTGGCTACCTTGGACATGAGGTAGGAGGAGCTGAAATCGGCCATTGCCTAGCATATTAAAAGCTGTACAAAACTGGGACACCCCTACTACTCAACCCGAGATGAGAGCCTTCCTAGTCCTCACTGGTTACTATAGGAACTTCATAGAGAACTATGGGACCATAGCTTCAAACTTGAATGTGATCCCCTCTCCCAAATTCCCTAAAAAAGGTCAGGTGGAATGAGGAGTGCACTCAAGCATTTGAAGGACTTAAGAAAGCCCTTTGTCAAGCTCCAGTCCTAAGGGCTCCTGACTATAACCAAACCTTCATTGTGCAGACAGATGCTTCAAATACAGGTATATGTGCAGTTCTGAGTTAGCTGGATGAGAAAGGTAGGGAACACCCCATTTGCTTCATCAGCAGGAAGCTGAAGAAACCTGAGACAAAGTGGGCAACAATTGAAAGAGACTGTTTTGCTATTGTGTGGTCACTGAAGAAGTTTAGACCATACTTGTATGGATCTACTTTTGTGATTCAGACTGACTACCAACCCTTGAGATTGTTGATGCAAATGAAAGGGGGAAACCCTAAACTATTGAGAAAAGGTACTGTGCAAGTGCGGTCAAGAAATCCTTTCTGCCGCGGTGAAAGTTTGTGAAACTTTCCCAACTTCGAAGCTTGTCCTTCCCTAAACCGACATATAACTTTTCGTTTGACCAACTACTTCTAAAAACCACGGCAAAGACTTAACCGACTTAAAGACTACCAGAACTGTGCTATCCTATCCAAGACTCTGAACCACTGACTTTGGCCCAGGCCTATTGAATTGAATTGCTGGTTGTAGTGAAATGAAACTATTTGCCCTAACTCTGAAAGTATTTGTGCTTTAATTCTTTAAAACCTTGTCTTTTTACCCCTTTTTAAAGTAACTAAAGTGCCATTTTGCTCCCACTTCAGGGGAGCTGAACTTGTTCAGAAACTGATTGGTTGTGTATTGTAGTGTATTAGATTGTGATATTGAGCTGCTCTTGCTAGTGGAATGTTTTCCAAATGACTGTGTAAATAAATGTATTTTCGTTTACCAAGAAACCTTGAGTTAGTGGGCCTCATTACAACCCTGGCGTTAAGGAGTTAACGGCGCCGTAAAAGGCTGCGGCGCCGTTAAACCCTTAACGCCCGATTCACACTTTAACGCCTGCTTTTTGCAGGCGTTAAAGTCCAACCCGCTAAGGGACCTTGGTGCTAATTACGGCACCGTAATTTACGGTGCCGTAATTAGCGCCTTCCCCATTCCCATTGAGCCCTATGGGCCAAAAATGGGAATGGGGAAGGGGCCATGGTGAATGGGGATTTACCGCCCGCCAACCTTGGAATGGGGCGGTAAATCCGCCATCCACCATGGCGGAATCCGGCATGGACCATGGTGCTAATAGCACCATGGTCCAAACGCCAGGGTTGTAATGAGGCCCAGTGTGTATTTGAACCACTGTGATTGCTAGTCCTTTGTGTAACCTCTTGTACTGCTCACTTTACTCTTGAGATAAGTCTGGCTGCTCAGCCATCACTACCACGTTACTGTGTAGTACAGGCTTGTACCAAAGGTGAAATTGTACTTACACTTGTAGTCTTAATTGTGTGTAGTGTTCCCAAAGGGTACTGCATGTGATTCTGCCTAACAGCGAGTTGGGCAAGATTTCAGTTATTCTCCATCAATTAAAGGTTCTCGGGGAGGCGAGCGTTAAGGCTTCCATCTCGCCTGCGCCCCCTGGTGATCTCCACCAACACCATTTTAATCAGAGCTAACCGGCCAGCTAGAGACATCAGCACTTTTGACCAAAGATCCATTTTCATGTGTGCATAGTCTGTGTGAGCTGTGAAGTTATCGGCTATCAGCGTGCCTATATCTCTGGAGGTTTTGACGCCCAGGTATTTAAATCTATCGGACGCCCATTCCTATTTGCAGCTGGTGGAGCTCCCTTGCCCCTGAGGAACGTTGTGCGAGTTGGCCCTGCCCCCTTCTCGAGGGAGGAAGGAAGTTGCCACTACAAAAACTCTGCTGGTGAGCCCTTGCGGCGTAATCCCGCTGGCAGCAAGGGCGCTGCTGTTTTCCGCTGTTTGTGGCTTGTTGGAGGCATTGCGGGGTGCTAGGGATAACACTAGCTAGCCAGAGAAGAAGAAGGATGGCACAAACACAGCTCCTGTTGCCCTCAGCAAAAGTAAGCTGCACGCAGGGGTTACAAGTTTATTAATTCAATTTATTACGCCCTTGTATCAGGGAGATTTGTCAGTACATACAACTCCCAGTACATACAACTCCCAACCTTAACTTTGCTTGTTTACACACGTTTTGCTCCATTTGTACAGCGTTTTTGCACAATTTGTTGAAGTGACATTTGACATTGACTGATATTATTATAGAAGGTGCTATTTCCGGACATCATCGTAAATCATGGGGAAAAGGAAAGCCATTAATCCAATTTCCTCAGTCGAAGGCCACAAGAAATTGTTCAAACTTTTTAAACCCATTGACAATGTAAATGTTCTTATCACGGAGATCAAGGATGTTCTAGGTGGTATTGCAGCCATCAACACTATCGATACAAGGGAAAATACTGTAACCGAAGGATGGCCATTGAATACTAATTATAGTGCGGTTGTTACTGCACTGACTCTTCAGCCATATTGACAGATTAGGAGGAGAAAAGGCCCTGAATACCATCTGTCACAAGGACCCACCCCTTTTCCCCCTGCCCAGCGTAGGAGAAAAGGCCCTGAATACCATCTGTCACAAGGACCCCCTAACCCTACCCAGAGCGAAGGTAACAACTCTGTAATCCCAATTTCTGGTCCAGCCACATGCCCAGGCAGGGGGCCCATAGAATGCCACCCACTCCCCATATCTACGTTTATTCTGGAACTCAGTGCTTAAAAGTGTGGTGACCAAGCTGAAGGAATAACGCCCCACTCTGGGGGGGTGGGGTGTAGTGCATCTACCATTCATCCTGCGCCTGGGGATTTGACCAAGCCAGCTTGTGATCAAGCAATTAGTGAACCTGGTTCTTATACCTCTTCAGCCATGGGGTGACATACTATAATTACTGCCACTGAGTCCCCTGTGATTGCGTCTGATATTCCCGTGTCCAATTGTTTTCAAGCACTGAGTGAAGAAGCTGCGTCACAGGACGTGATGGAAGAATGGGAGAGGGGGTAAAACGAGAGAGAGGCTAGGAAGAGCAGGGGGAGACTAATCAAACAAATGGGGTTCAAACCGCCTGTACAATCGGAGTGTGTGCTAATGCCGGCAGGTCTAGGACTCCAAGCCCATTCCATTGCGGTAAAAAGAGAGAGGCTATGAAGAACAGGGGGAAGGCTACTCAAACAAATGGGGAACAAACCGCCTGTACAATCTGAGTGTGAGCTAATGCTGGCAGGTCTAGGACTCCAAGCCCATTCCATTGCGGTAAAAAGAGAGAGGCTAGGAAGAACAGGGGGAAGGCTACTCAAGCAAATGGGGAACCAACAGCCTGTACAATCGGAGTGCGAGCAAATGCCAGCAGATCTAGGACTCCAAGTCCATTCCGTAGCAGTAAAAAGAGAGAGGATAGGAAGAGCAGGGGGAGGCTACTCAAACAAATGGGGTACAAACCGCCTGTACAATCGGAGTGCGAGCTAATGCCATCAGGTCTAGGACTCCAAGTCCATTCCGTAGCGGTAAAAAGAGAGAGGCTATGAAGAGCAGGGGGAGGCTACTCAAACAAATGGGGTACAAAATGCTTGTACAATCAGAGTGCGAGCTAATGCCAGCAAGTCTAGGACTCCAAGTCCATTCCGTAGCGGTAAACACATTGGTAATATCTGTATTTGTAATGGTTGGAATCCTAGAGAGATAGATGTTACTTTGAGCAGTATACAGTATTATAGAAGAAGTGTTGAACTTGAAGAGAGAACTACCTAACTGGTCAAGGCATCAGAGGCCAGGCGTGTACAGCAGGTTGAATACGGACCTGACCGGGGCATTTTGACCGTGACTGGTATCATGGCAAAGAAGGCTGTGGCGGCGGGGGTCAAAGGTTTATCTGGGGGCTCAACCATGCAGGCCCTAGCGAACGGAGGCGTAATGATGAAGGAGAAGCCTTGTTAGGATCTGTTTGCTAAGGGCGCCCGTCCTCCGACAGGTGAATTAAGGAGTTCTACCAGCAAAGGCATAGGTAATCAAGTTCTGTCGGTTGTGCTGGCCATTCCTACTAACAGTGTTTATAGGAATAAGGGTAATGGCATTAACAAGACACTGCATATATAAAGAGACACTCAATAAGCTGTACGACTTTTGAAATATGCATGGTTGTACTTATATAAAAGCTAATAAAAACATTTTAAAATAAATAAGGGTAATGGCAGGACCCCACATAGTTTATGGGATGCCCCGAGGAGTATGCCGCACCCAGAAGTTGAAAGGGCGGTATTCCTTGTGGGGGAGTGGTAGGCATGTGTATTTGTATGATGTACCAAGACTCGGCAAGGGATATTTTAAGAGCAATCATCCCTGGCCAACAAAACTATACATTGGTTGCACCACGTCAGAAGCTGTAAATCTATATTTCGAGAGGACATCCATCACTGTGTGAGAGGTAGGATGCCCATGGGAAATAGGGATTTCATTCAAATCCTCTTGGAGAATCCAGTCTTGGTTGAGGGTCTCTTGTCTATCGAGTTGCGATCATTTGCCCCAGCATGTACCAAAATCTCAATCCAACCAACGGCCCTGCTGTCAAATTGTAATCCCAAATAAATCCCCTGAACAGGTTGAATATGTCTCTTGGGCCAAGTACAGGGAGGGCGGAGGGATTGGATGGAGTAGAATGACTGTCTGAGATTAGTGTATGAAATCCTCCATGGTTGTACAGGATGCTAAGGCCAGTAGAGAGCCAGACCAAAGTAGACTTGAGGACGCTCTCATGGAATGTGGCTGGGATTAACAAACTATTGCTGGACTCCGATTGGGTCAGATTTATCCACCAATTTGTCCTTGTTTGTTAACAGGATACATGGGCATCGAATACCTTTGAGCTGCAAGGAGGGCCGGCAATATTGGTCAGCCCAACTAGGGACCTCTCGGTCTAAGTGATCCCTTTGGGATCGGAAGATCTCTTGTGCCTCAAGGCGGCCAGTGGGAATGGGAGGCAACTGCTAATTTTTAATATTTATAATAGACTCAGTGGACGTTCTTCACTGGAAAGCCTCGAGGCAATGTGGCAATGTACCACATAATTAAGAACCCCCAGACACCTAAAAAAGATATGTCCGTAATTTTGGCAATGGGGGATCTCAATGTTCAATAGGAACCAGTGGACGGTCTTTGGGATGACCAAGATGTAGCATTTGGGATTCCCCCCTTGGAGTCACTCAAGCCTAATAGGCTTCACCTTGGCACTACTGAGGTGACCAGGTCATTGTACGAGGTAGGTTTGTGCTCATCTAATGGAAGGGTTTCTCCGGACAAGCTGGCAGGTGTCACGTATGTAGGGCATCAAGGCATCTCACGAATAGACTATGTTTTGATTAGCTTGGTTGACTGGGACTTAGTAACCAGTATAGAGGTAATCAAAGTAGTGATAGTGACCACTATCTGTGCTGTGTGATGAGCCCTGGGTGGAGAGATGGCAGTAGGCCTGGTGATCGGAGGGGTGAGAGACTGCTTACAGACTATCCTGTTTTTATTTCCTACCCACACTCACTGAGGAGGCAGTCCCTCTTCCCTGTTCATAGCAGTCGGAGGGGATAGGCTGCCTTGGAGCTATTTAAGCCCCTGTCTTGCCGTTCTCCGCTGGATGCACACAGTAGGCAATTGCCTTGGTGCTTTTATTTGTGGTTCTGCCTTTGTTCTATTTTTTTTAATTGCATAATTTTCATCATTATTTTCCTTTTAGCCACACGTTTCAACTGGGCTAAAACAGGTGACTGGCCGCCACATACTGCGCATACACGCTAACTGGAGTAGCGTTTTATTATTTTAATTAATTTGTTCTACCTGCTTTGAAACCTGCATTCATTTCCTTGTATCCGGCTCTGGACCAGGTCTGATTGTGCCTCGCCTCACTGAGGAACCTGAGGCTCGTGCTCGGAACTGGCAGTCCTGTTTTTATTTCCTACTCACACTCACTGGGGAGGCAGTCACTCTTCCCTGTTTGTGGCAGTGGGCGGGATTGGCTTGGGTTATACAATGTGCCTATATAGGACAGAAGTACACAGACAGCGCATCAGTCGGGCGCAGTGGGAAAGGGCACGTCGCGCCACAATTGCACCGAAGTTAAGCCCTTCTGGGCCCATCTGGGTCACTTCTCCCACTCATGTCTATTAGATATGGCACCAGATAGTACTGTTTTTCCACAGAATCTTAATTCGGCATGTTGCACTCCTGTTTTGGTTTCTTCCAGCTTTAAAACACCTCTGAGTGCCTAGTTGACGATGGTCCAGATATACTCTGTCTTACGGAAACCTCTGCCCCCATGTTTCCCCAATTCTTGCCTGAGGTATATAACATCATTCATGAACACAGAGCTGAACCCTGTGTGGTTGGGGGGACAGCAGTTATATTTAAAGCCACCCGTAAGGTTATTACTGTACTGGTAGTCCACAATTTGACCATGGAAGCTTTTTTAGTGTGCTTGGAAATCTCTGCTTCCGACTTCATTCATTTTCTGCAGGTCTACGTCTGCATGGCCCTCATACGCATTTCCTGCTACCTTTCCTGGAACTTGTGGCCTCGCTTCATCTGAAATATGTAAATCTTATAGTGCTCAGCAGCTTTAACATCCACTTTAACCCTCCTCTTGCCCCTACTCCAGATCCTTTTTTGAGGGTTTTGTGGATCTGGGTTTAACACAACATTGTATTGTATTGTATAGTATTGTTTATTTGATAATGCGCACAAAACCGAGGGGTAGCCGGGCGCAGCAGGTACAAGGTTACTTAAGCATAGGTTACATACAGAGTATAGAAAAACAAACATAACAATGCAGTAAGAACATGTCATTACACGCCGTGTGGAAGAAAAAAACTAGCATATTACAGTTTTGAGGGAGTGTACAGGTATAGGTATGAGAACAGAATCATTTTAGACAACGGAATCATGGTCTTTGGGTGCCACGAGAGTTAGTTGTCGTTAGTCCAGAGCCAGTTTTTTACCTTGCATCTAAAATTAGAGTAGGGTAAGTTGGCTCTCAGTGCAATGGGCAGTGCGTTCAAGGCCTGGGCAGCTCTGACACTTGAACCCACCCATCTTCTTGGGGGGGATCCTGGATCTTATTGGTTCTGCAGTCCTGGGTCTGGTAGTTCTCCCCTTAGTGTCTGGCCCTTGGTCTGACCACTTTTTGATCCCTTTTTTCGGTACCCCTTGGAGTTTCCCCTTCTACACCGTCTAGAGGCACGGTTCTTAAGAGGAAATGGCATGGCATTGATAAGTCTGTCTTGGCATCTGCGGTGAAGACTAAATGTCCTAGTGGACTTGCCTGTGGATTTTGCCACCCTATCTCAGGCGATGCTAGCTACTGCCGATCAATTGACACCATTTAAAACCATGGCCGCCCGTCTCAGGGATGGTGCACGGAAGAACTGAGAGTGACTAAACTGGCGCTCTTCTAATAGTCCTTGTGATAAATTGGCCTTTGCCTTGCTGAAATGTTTTACTCTCAAGATTGAAACGGCGCTCAAACAATCGAAGGAGCTATTTGCGGTCGTTAAATACTTTTCTTCTAAAGCTCGCTTTCTTCCGACTGCGCCTGCTTCTCAGTCACACTGTGATGCACTTGCTGAGCTTTTCCATTCCAAAACTTAGGGGGTAATTCATAGAATTCAGCGCACAAGTGGCGCACGCGGCTGGCGCACAGTGTGCGCGTGCGAATCCCTGCGCCAGCCGCGTGCGCTAAAATACATTTCCACGCACAGCGTATTCATGGATTCCAGCCACCAAAACCAGCCGTGGCGCACAGTGGCGCAGCGACCCTGCAGCAGCGCCAGTTACGCCTCCAAGAACGCCTCTCGCGCAGGGAAAAGCCATCAAAATCCCCAACCCAGCGCAAAGGGCAGCAGCAAACGCAGAGCTGGGAGCGTGTATTTCAGGGGTGTGCGGGTGTTTCCATACGCGATTGGCCTGGGTACGTGTATTTCAGGGGTGCGCAAGAAAGTCAACACGCGATTGGCCTGGGTACGTGGATTTCAGGGGTGCGCGAGAAAGTCTACACGCGATTGGCCTGGGTACATGGATTTCAGGGGTGCGCGAGAAAGTCTACACGCGATTGGCCTGGGTACATGGATTTCAGGGGTGCGCGAGAAAGTCTACACGCGATTGGCCTGGGTACGTGGATTTCAGGGGTGCGCGAGAAAGTCTACACGCGATTGGCCTGGGTACGTGGATTTCAGGGGTGCGCGAGAAAGTCTACACACGATTGGCCTGGGTACGTGGATGTCAGGGGTGCGCGAGAAAGTCTACACACGATTGGCCTGGGTACGTGGATGTCAGGGGTGCGCGAGAAAGTCTACACGCGATTGGCCTGGGTACGTGGATTACAGGGGTGCGCGAGAAAGTCAACACGCGATTGGCCTGGGTACGTGGTTTTCAGGGGTGCGCGGGTAGTTCCACACGCGATCGGGCCTGGGGGAGCGGGGTGCGTGGATTTCAGGGGCTCGCGGGTGGTTCCACACGCGAAAGGGCCTGTGCGAGTGGGGTAGTGTATTACGTGGGTGTGCGGGAAGTTCAAGACGTGAATTGGCAGTGTGGGTCCTCCCAGGTCTCCCCTCTACCCCCTCCACGACCTCTGCAGGCAGCCCACACCACAGGGGACTACCCTGCACCCCTGGTCATGTCCCGCAGGCAGCCCATCCACCATGGGCATGCCCCCCAGCCAAGCCACATGTCCCCTTGCACCCCCACCCACCAGCACTGTGGGGCACCTGCCAGCAGGCCCCCACCCATGTCCAACTCATGTCTCCCACCACCCCCACCCCCCAGCCACCAGGGGCAGCCTCCACCAGGCCCCCACCCATGTCTCCCAGAACCCCCACCCCCCCAGTCACCAGGGGCAGCCTCCACCAGGCCCCCACCCATGTCCAACCCATGTCTCCCACCACCCCCACCCCCCAGCACTGTGGGGCACCTGCCAGCAGGCCCCCACCCATGTCCAACTCGTGTCTCCCACCACCCCCACCCCCCATCACTGTGGGGCACCTGCCAGCAGGCCCCCACCCATGTCTCCCACCACCCCCACCCCCCCAGTCACCAGGGACAGCCTCCACCAGGCCCCCACCCATGTCTCCCAGCACCCCCACCCCCCCAGTCACCAGGGGCAGCCTCCACCAGGCCCCCACCCATGTCCAACCCATGTCTCCCAGCACCCCCACCCCCCAGCACTGTGGGGCACCTGCCAGCAGGCCCCCACCCATGTCCAACCCATGTCTCCCACCACCCCCACCCCCCAGCAGTGCAGGGGCAGCCTCCACCAGGCCCCCACCCATGTCTCCCACCACCCCCACCCCCCAGCCACCAGGGGCAGCCTCCACCAGGCCCCCACCCATGTCTCCCACCACCCCCACCCCCCAGTCACCAGGGGCAGCCTCCACAAGGCCCCCACCCATGTCTCCCACCACCCCCACCCCCCCAGTCACCAGGGGCAGCCTCCACCAGGCCCCCACCCATGTCCAACCCATGTCTCCCAGCACCCCCACCCCCCAGCACTGTGGGGCACCTGCCAGCAGGCCCCCACCCATGTCCAACTCATGTCTCCCACCACCCCCACCCCCCAGCCACCAGGGGCAGCCTCCACCAGGCCCCCACCCATGTCTCCCAGCACCCCCACCCCCAGCACTGTGGGGCACCTGCCAGCAGGCCCCCACCCATGTCTCCCACCACCCCCACCCCCCCAGTCACCAGGGACAGCCTCCACCAGGCCCCCACCCATGTCCAACCCATGTCTCCCAGCACCCCCACCCCCCCAGTCACCAGGGGCAGCCTCCACCAGGCCCCCACCCATGTCCAACCCATGTCTCCCAGCACCCCCACCCACCAGCACTGTGGGGCACCTGCCAGCAGGCCCCCACCCATGTCCAACCCATGTCTCCCAGCACCCCCACCCCCCAGCACTGTGGGGCACCTGCCAGCAGGCCCCCACCCATGTCCAACCCATGTCTCCCACCACCCCCACCCACCAGCACTGTGGGGCACCTGCCAGCAGGCCCCCACCCATGTCCAACCCATGTCTTCCACCACCCCCACCCCCCAGCAGTGCAGGGGCACCCACCACCAGGCCCCCACCCATGTCTCCCACCACCCCCACCCCCCAGTCACCAGGGGCAGCCTCCACAAGGCCCCCACCCATGTCTCCCACCACCCCCACCCCCCAGCACTGTGGGGCACCTGCCAGCAGGCCCCCACCCATGTCCAACTCATGTCTCCCAGCACCCCCACCCCCCAGCCACCAGGGGCAGCCTCCACCAGGCCCCCACCCATGTCCAACCCATGTCTCCCAGCACCCCCACCCACCAGCACTGTGGGGCACCTGCCAGCAGGCCCCCACCCATGTCCAACCCATGTCTCCCAGCACCCCCACCCACCAGCACTGTGGGGCACCTGCCAGCAGGCCCCCACCCATGTCCAACCCATGTCTCCCACCACCCCCACCCCCCAGCAGTGCAGGGGCACCCACCATCAGGCCCCCACCCATGTCTCCCACCACCCCCACCCCCCAGTCACCAGGGGCAGCCTCCACAAGGCCCCCACCCATGTCTCCCACCACCCCCACCCCCCAGCACGGTGGGGCACCTGCCAGCAGGCCCCCACCCATGTCCAACTCATGTCTCCCACCACCCCCACCCCCCAGCCACCAGGGGCAGCCTCCACCAGGCCCCCACCCATGTCTCCCAGCACCCCCACCCCCCGGCACTGTGGGGCACCTGCCAGCAGGCCCCCACCCATGTCTCCCAGCACCCCCACCCCCCAGCACTGTGGGGCACCTGCCAGCAGGCCCCCACCCATGTCTCCCACCACCCCCACCCCCCCCAGTCACCAGGGACAGCCTCCACCAGGCCCCCACCCATGTCTCCCAGCACCCCCACCCCCCCAGTCACCAGGGGCAGCCTCCACCAGGCCCCCACCCATGTCCAACCCATGTCTCCCAGCACCCCCACCCCCCAGCACTGTGGGGCACCTGCCAGCAGGCCCCCACCCATGTCCAACCCATGTCTCCCAGCACCCCCACCCCCAGCACTGTGGGGCACCTGCCAGCAGGCCCCCACCCATGTCTCCCACCACCCCCACCCCCCCAGTCACCAGGGACAGCCTCCACCAGGCCCCCACCCATGTCTCCCACCACCCCCACCCCCCAGTCACCAGGGGCAGCCTCCACAAGGCCCCCACCCATGTCTCCCAGCACCCCCACCCACCAGCACTGTGGGGCACCTGCCAGCAGGCCCCCACCCATGTCCAACTCATGGCTCCCACCACCCCCACCCCCCAGCCACCAGGTGCAGCCTCCACCAGGCCCCCACCCATGTCTCCCAGCACCCCCACCCCCCAGTCACCAGGGGCAGCCTCCACCAGGCCCCCACCCATGTCCAACCCATGTCTCCCACCACCCCCACCCCCCAGCAGTGCAGGGGCAGCCTCCACCAGGCCCCCACCCATGTCTCCCACCACCCCCACCCCCCAGCCACCAGGGGCAGCCTCCACCAGGCCCCCACCCATGTCCCCCTGCCCCCAGGTCCTGACGATACTCAATCATGGCAGTAATGGGCAGCATACCCAGCACAAACACCCAGCCAAGGATTGCATCCACCCACATAGTAAATGCAATTACATGATACAACCCCGATGGCAAGTATGTAAATGAACACATGTCCGTCACACACACATACACAATGGGTGCAAGTGAATGTCAAAACCCATATCATGACATGAATGAAACCAATGAGAAAATACCACAAGTGAAAGTAATAAAAATAAGTATTCAAGATGAAAATGAAGTAAAGAAATCAAACATACAACAATGGGGATAACAAAATAAATGGTCCATGTCCGAGAACAAATGTAAAAATCAAAAAAACAAAGGAATCCAAGAACCAATGTTGTCCAAAGCAAAATCATGGGGAAGAAAAATAAGGAAAAACCATTGCCTCATGGTGAACACAAATATTAATCAAAAAAATGTTTTTTCAAAAAGCCAACTATACACAAGAATATTCCAGGGTCCATGAGCCCAACACTATAAATGAAACCTACTACTACCTAATGAAAAAAATATATACAGAAAAGTGGCCATTGTCCGAGCGGTCCAAAAAAATCTCAATAAATGAAGGAAACCTAACACTAACTAACTAAAGAACTATATACAATGGCAGCGGGCAAGTCCTGCGGCTCACTCTGTGATGTTGCCGGCCAGGGCATCATCGAACTCCATGTCGATGTCCTGGAGGCGGGACTCTGTCCTGGCCCCGAGGTCTCGCAGGGATAACCCCATGTTCACCTCAAACTCCCTGCGAGCTTCCTCGAGGCACTCAGCCCGCCTCAACGCCCGACGCATGGAGAACTCCGCCCTGACCATGGTGAGCCGCTCCTCTTCCGCCCGCTGCCGCTCCGCACCTATCCGCTGGACCAACTGCTCCCACACGGAAGACACTACCATCCCAGGGTTCCCCTGCCCTCCGGCCGATGCCTGCCCCTCTGATCTTGATGGCCCCGAGCCATGATGCCTCCCACGTCGAGCCTGCTGCTGTCTCCGACGCCACTGCCTCTGCCAGCACGACGGCATCCAGGCTGATGGAAACCACCGACGCCGTCGTGCACGTGCCCTGCCCGATGATGCCGTCACATCCTCCATCTGCTCGGGTCCAGTTGCTGTGTTGTCCACCCCTGCTGGACCTCCGACTCCCGACTGTGGCAGGGATGGGATCCCCACCGAGCTGGCTGCATTGGTCAGGGCAGGTCCACAGGGGGCCCTGGTGGCATCTGGGCCGGAAGACGGCAAGGAGAACGACCGGCGTATAGCCTCCACAGAGGAGGAGAGGGCCGCCAGATTGGCCGACACATGCAGGAAACCCCCAAACATGGCCGATCCCAATTGGGCCACGTCGGCACGGTGCTCTTCGTGATGACGTGCGTGCTCCTCCCGGGAAGCACACACGGCATAACGAATCACAGCCGTGCGCATCGCGACCCCAATCAGGACCTTCTCCACACGGCCAGGGGTCCCCTCGTCCGCAGGTGGAGGGGAGTCAGATGACATGGACATCCCCTCTACCTGCGGACGGGCCTGGGACGGGGCATCCCTGCTGGTGCTAGGTGGTGCACCCACAGGTTCAGGGACAGCGACATGCACAGGCCCCTCCACAGTGACCTGTGCTGCCTCCTGCCCCTGCCCCTGGACTGCACCACTTGCACCAGCAGGGATGCCCCCAGCAGGCCCCATGTGCGCCTCAGTGGCGGCCTCCTCCTCCTCTGTGGAAACCACCAACCTGGATGGCTCCTCGCCGTCTACCGCCGTAGCAGGCCCCTGTGGGGGCTCACCCACCCCTTCCGCTGCAGCCGTGGGGGCATCCCCGCCGCCTTGCTCCACAGCGCCGTCTCCACCCTCTCCTTCACTAGCCGCTGCGTAGAGGGAGACATAGAACACAAGCATCAGGGTACTGTACAATGGTACCCTAGACAGGAAGCAATAGCAGATGAGTGCCACTGTCAAAGTACACTTCCATCATGTCACACCACAACACATGTGTCAGTCCAGGCAAAACACACACAGTGACAGTCATGGTGCCTGCCATGGACATTTCTATGCATGTCCAATGGACTCTCGAATCATACAATGTAATGGGACTCACATGCATCATGGGTCATGCCTATCACATGCACACACTTCACCTCAGTCACATCCATCTGGCCCCGTACACCCCAATCACAGTGCATACAGGGATGACTAGGCTGCATCAGTGAATCAGTACATTGTCACAGACATGTGTCATGCATCCATGGCACTCACAAGTCACAGACACGCAGGTCAGGCACACAGACATGGATACCACATATGTATCTGGCATCAGCACCCATCCCTCGCCCCCACCCATGTCCAGGAACAGAGACTGCCATGCTGTCATGTGTGCAATCTGCACAGGGCTCCCCATGTCGCATTCAAACACATGCAACAACCATGCGGTTCACACATTACAGGTCGCACATGCATTACCATGATGTCCCTGCACACATACATGCGTACATGGCCTATGTCACACATGCAGGCAAGTATCAGACAACCAGCACACTGCAACATGCCCTGTCTCACACAGCAATGCTTGGCCACTTACCGCTCAACTCCAGACGGGTCTCCCTCTCAAGGACCTGGGCGTGGAGCGCTGGGTGTGCGCGTTCCAGGACCCTCAACTGGATGGAACTCATGCGGCCCCGGCCCCTCCACGAGGCGCCGGGCCTTCATGAGGGTCCTGGACCTCAAGTCCTCCCAGCGCTTCTTGACCTTCTGGATGGTGCGGGTTGCCACCCCCTCCGCGTTGATGGCAACCACACAGTCGGCCCAGATCCTCTCCCGTCCTTCCCTGTTGGCGCGGGACGATCCGAAGAGGGCATCATACTGCCCCAGGACTTGCTCCACCAGGACACCAACTTCGGTGGCAGTGAAGCTGGTGCCCCTCTGCCCCTCTGGCCGGGGGTTGCCACTGGTGTCAGATGTGGATGTGCCCGACATGGCAACCCCAGGGGCAGGAGTGGGTGGGCAACTGGGTCCTGGGGCTGGGCTGTGGAGCGATGTTATTCGAGTCGGGAGTCTTCTGTACCAGCAGGGGTGGACACAGCAACTGGACCCCTGCAGATGGCTGATGTGCAGGCACCAAATGGCAGGGCACGGTGGCAGCAGGCAGGCAGGCAGGCAGCAGCAGATGGCATGTGGGAGGCTGCTTGGGGCACTGGGGGGCAGTAAATTGGCCTTCTGGGCAGGAGCGTGGTCTTCCATGTGTTTTCCCGTGGCCAGCTTGATACGGAGTGATTAGGCACGTGAAAAATCTGCACGCAGCGTGTAAATCGACGAAAGGCCCTTAGCGCGTAAGCACGTCTGCACGCATACGCATTTTCATTGGACAGAAGGCCCCTCGAGCGCAAGCGCCCCTGTGACGTGACGCGTACAGACGTGCATGGGCATTACAGCGCGCGTGAAAAAATGCACATCCGCGTGTAATGCGCGTAAGCGCGCGTGAAAAACTGCACGTCCGCGTGTAATAGGAGGAAAGGGCCCATGCATAAGCGTGCGCGCGTGAAAAACTGCACGTCCGCGTGTAATGCGCGTAAGCGCGCGTGAAAAACTGCACGTCCGCGTTTAATGCGCGTAATCAAATGTGAAAAAGTGCACGTCCGCATGTGACATGACGCGCGCGTGCGTTTCCCTCAGCACGGGTTAAAGGTGAGCGGGCCCAGCAGTTCGATGTACGTGCCTTTCGTGGAGACCGACGTGTGTTGCTGCTTCCAGTTGTTTCGCGCGCCATCTACTTCACAGCTCTCAAGGACGTATCTCTTCTTTTGGCGGGGATATTGGCTACGCGTGTTTTTCTGCATCGCGCTAGTCAGACGGTGAGTCGCAAATGCTCCTTTTCCCACTGCGGGTGCCCCTGTGTATCGCACCCATTTTCGATGTCATCGTAGCCTGCGTGTCCCACGCGTACGCGTTATTCGTGTTACTGGGTGCCACCGCGTACTGCGGGAGGTTTAATCCAAGCACGTAGGCTGCAGGGTTGCGTGCACGGTTTCACTGCAGTTTTGGGGTGCCTGAGCGTTGCGTGACCCGTCAACACATCACCGGGGTCACATACAGCCTTGCAGGTGCAGGGGGGCTGTTAACATCTTGCTTCCCACCCCCTTCACCCCAATTGCCCAGGTCAATTGTGCTGTACACCTCCCATTGGCACCACTCCATCTGTGCCAGCACTATTACATCTGTGCCATGGTAGGGAGGCCACCAAAGGTGAGGGGCGCCTCAGCTGGGCGTACTCCTCGTGGCGGGCGTGGTCGGGGATGTGGCCGTGGTGACCAGGGAGTAGGGGGACTCCAGGGTGTCCAGGGCAGCCACAGAGGGGGAAGAGGCAGGGGTGCGCCACTTGAGCACAATGTTGTGCCATGTGTTGGTGCAGCCATGCCACCACCCCCTGTGGTTCCGGGGGATGCAGCTCCTGCATCTGGCACTGGCACCCGTATGACCCGGCAGTCCGTTCCATCGACTGCCACGGGCCCAAGGGTAGCGGTAGCTGCAGGTGCAGCTGTGGACACCGCCACCCAGGCTCAGGGTCTGCCAGCGCAGGCTGCGTTGGCACTTGAAGAGCCCTTGGTAGATCTCCAACAGGCCAGGGGGGAAACCATTGGGGCAGGCCGGGCTGCTCAGACCAAGACACGTGTCCCTGGAGCAGTCATGTCATCTGCTGCCCCGAACAGCTGGGTGTTGGCAAGTGCAGGGGCAGATGCACCCAACAGCACCCCGGTTGTGAGTCTGCCAACCAGGACCGTTGCGGTCAATGACCCTGCCACAGCTGATGTTGCTGCGCAGGGTCCATTAGTGGGCACCCAGCTGCCACTGACACAAGTCAGGCCTTTGGTCATCCCTCCACCTGCCACTCCCTCGGCTCAATCCACCGAACCCACTGGCCATACTGGTCAGGGCGGCATTAGCCAGCCAGGGTCTGCGCCACAGTCCAAGAGGAGGAAGGTTGCACCTGCAGCACAGGCTGGGACCCCACACACAGCCACGACCTCCTGCACGTCGAGGAAGAAGCCTTTCTGTAAGCAGGAACTGGACTTCCTCGTGGACTACGTGCGGGGACACAGCCGTGACATGCTAGTGGGTGCCAATAGTCAGACTACGGCTGCCCAACGTGACACCCACTGGAAGCATGTTGCGGAAACATGTCAGTTCATTCGGCCATGAGGTGCGCACGGCGCAGGAGTGCAAAAAGCGCTGGAATGACATCAAGCGCAGCACTAAGGCTAAGCGTGCCTCAAATTACAACTTGACTCTGGTGACTGGCGGTGGGCCTGCACCAGAGGAGGAAGAACTCACTCCGCATGAGGCTCTCGTTGCGGAGTTCATACCACCAGAATTGGTCGAAGGTGTGGGAGAGATGCTGGACTTTGTTGCCCAGTCCAGTGAGTGTCGATGCGTAGTTGTTGAGGACGTGTGTGTTTCACTTATGGGATGTGTTGTGCATGATTGCTGCTACATGTGACGTGTACATGGTTCTGATGTGTAAGTAATGCAATGCTACCGTCATGCATGTCTCCTCTGCCTGCATGCGGGACTCCATGTGGCCATGCTCCCTTGCCCCTCCTCCGCCACTCTGCACCCCAGTTCCACCTTTGCACTGGTCTGCTACATTCTTGCCAATGTGTAGTTTCTTGTTCATGTGTCCTGTGTAGATGCTAACTTCCAGCTTAGAAAGTGCCAGACATATGCCGTGTGGTACAGCCTTAGTACTCGATGCAGGGTATCCCACTTGTACTGTGCATGGGTCAGATGTCCTCCGGATCTTCCATCATGTGTCCTGCCCACTGTCCCAGCATCATTTGCAGTGTTGTAATTTAAATCACATTAAGCTGTTGATGCCAGTCAACACTGCTTGTCAATACACAGGTGTATGGTCAGCCTTTTGATACCATGCTAGGCATCCCTGCTTTGGTACTGGGGTGGAGGGGTGCTTGCCTTCTAGACATGGTACACATTGAATACACAATGCACGTGATGTCTGATTTTGACATTGCACTGCCTTCACATTTCCTGGCACACACCATGGAGTGCTTGTACATGTAGGTAGTGAGTGGCGTACACATTTTCTGCACTGCATAGACCCACTTCCATGCAAACTGCCACCTTTCAACAGGTCTGATCACAGAAGCTATTCTAAGTAGACCCAGCATGCATTCCAGGTCATATGTTGTGTGTCACATGTCTGCCGGATGCCTTTGCTGTCGGTGTGTGTGTGTGTGTGTGTTGTGTGCTTCTGACATGTGTAGTGACCTTTTCCTCTCTATTTTCCAGGTGATGACGCAATGGATGCAGAGGATGGTGTTGTCATGCCAGACACAGGGTTGGTAAGACCACATCAACCCGGCACTAGTGGGGGTCGTGGGGTGGTAGGCCACGAAAACCCCCAAGTTCTGCAGTCCATCCTGTCTCTGGCTGCCTATGAGTCCAGCCTTGATGACGACTCTGACGTCCATGTTGAGTTGGATGAGCATCAAGTCCATGTGTCAGGGGTGAGTGATTCTGATGTGGACACTCCTCTGTCTGCGACACCTGCACTGAGGGATCAGACAGTCTTGGTTCCTCCGCCCGTGGTGGATCGGGACGCAGGGTCACCCTCCACACCAGTCACTGATGTGCCTGGGACATCACGTCGACGGGGGCATGTAGTCGTGCAGCCGCAGGCGGTGCCAACACAGCGAGGACCCCCGGTCCTTGGGTCCCGCAGGGGTCAAGCCCGGCAACACGGTCGCCGCGCGCAACCGTTGTATACTGAGTGGGAGCAAGACATGACTGCCAATTCCGAACGGCAGGGGGCAGCAATGGAGAACATCGCTGACAGCATGGAGCGTGTGGCCCGATCTGTGCTCCCCCCTGCTAGGCAGGTGCTTCTCCAGCAGCAGGCGGCACGGTCCACGGCCCGCTCGCTCAGGCTGGGCATGGCGGCCTCAGACAGGGCACGCCAGGCTGAAATGTCGTCTCTGTGTCAAGCAATTGCTGCTCACGCAGAGGTGCACATGGATGCCCTGAGGGAGGAGTATGCCTCCCTCAGATCCACTCTGGGTGTCCTTATGATGTCCCAGAGGCAGCAGGCAGAGGAGAGGTTTGCACAGCTTGAGCGCACCATCTCGGCTGAGCTACAGGCTTGCCGGGAGGTGCAGCGGTTGTCCAGCCAGGCCTTGCAGGAGGAACTCCGTGTTACACGTGCTACCTTGCAAGAGGAAGCACGTGTATCACGTGAGGTTCTGCATGCAGACCTATGTAACATCGCCACACAGAACCAGGCTCACCTGTCCGGCAGACTTCCTGCCTGACTTGAACTTGAGGGGAACCATCTCCAGTTCTGGAAGCACCTCAAGACCTTCCTCTTTGCTTCTGCTTACTCTCTGCCTCTCCCTTGCAGAATTCTTCACTGGAACTGCACAGGAGCTGCAACTGGGACACTCTCACCAACCTCGGTCCCTGGGCCAGCCACTGTCCACTTGCACTGCCACCATGGCAACCCCTACACTGCAGTACTGTCTCTCTATCCCTACAGCCCTCCCTTCACAGCCCTTGTCTGCACTTACCTTTGCAGTTGCCACCAGGCGACCTATGTATTATTTTTTTGGCCTACTTCCCCTGTGCTGGACTCCCCCCCACCCTTCCCCTTGCACTTTTCCCTTCCCCCTACCCCTGCACTTGCACAATCTCAATGACACCTGGCCTAGTAGTACCGTTCTCTGTGTTCCCTTGCTCCCCCCCCCCTGCCTCATTGCGCCTTGGAATACTTGTGTATGGCTCATGTCATGTCACATGTCATATGTGTGCATTTTGGTTGCACAGGATAGCTTGTGTTTAAGTAGCTAGGGATGCAGACGATGTGGCACTTCCATGGCAACTATCTCAGGGTGGTAGGGTTGTGACAGTTGACTGTCACTTTGTCATCATCGATTGTCACCTGGTATGTGCCAGGCCTGTGTGCACTCCGCAGGGGTGGGAGTTTAGGTGAAAAATGTGGCCACAAGCTGGGTCTGGGCTTCCTCGCCACGTGCCCTGTCCCCTCCCATGGGCAGCGCCTGTGCCTGTGGTTGGGGATGTGGGGGCACCACCATGTCCACCGGGACGCCCTGCCGTGTTGCAACATTGTGCAGGACACATGCTGCCACAATGATCCTGCACACAACTGGTGGTGCATAGAGTAGTTGCCCACCAGAGCGGTCAAGGGAGCGGAAACGTGACTTGAGCACTCCGAATGTGCGCTCCACTATGGCCCTGGTTGCAATATGGGCAGCGTTGTATCTTACCTGGGGTGGTGTGGTGGGGTTCCGGATTGGCGTCATCATGTGGTTGCTCAGAGGGTAGGCACTGTCCCCTGGGGAGGTGATAATTATTGAGATTATTAGGGTTGGTATATTTGTCTGTGTGTGACTTGCATGCATGTGCAAGGGCATTTGTACTGACCTAGGAGCCATGTGTCGCCATGCTGCCCAGCTTCCACGGCCCGGCTCAGGGCGGACATTCTGTATATGAAACTGTCATGGGTGGAGCCAGGGTAGTTTGCATAGACAGAGGTGATGATTCCCTTTGCATCGCATACCACCTGTACATTGATGGAATGCCAGTGCTTGCGGTTTCGGTAGATGTGCTCAGTGGCCCTAGGTGGACGTAGGGCCACATGGGTGCAATCTATGGCACCGAGCACTTTGGGGAAGTGTGCCACCCTGAAAAAATCCAGGACAACGGCCTGCCTTTCTGCGGGTGTTCTGGGCATGTATATGTGCCTGCGGACTGAGGGGCGCGCTGTCATGATTGCCAGTACCTGGTGTAGGCAGCGTGACTGCGTGGCCTGTGAGACCCCCCCCCCACTATGGCAGTGGTCCGCTGAAACGACCCAGTGGCCAAAAAATGCAAGACATTGAGCAGCTTCTCCAAGGGGCTCAATGCTTGGGAGCAAAGGGTGGGGGATGTGAGGTCATCTTCCCACTCCCTGACCAGGTCTAGGATGATATGGGGTGGAAACCTATACCTGCCGTAGACCTGGTCGTCAGGTATCCCAAAAAGGCTTGTCCGTGGTGCAAAAATGCGTGCCCTGGCTATTCTCCTCCTCCTGCGGTGTCCCACGATCAGTGCAGCAACAAATGGGGCATTCATCGTCGCTGTATATACGCGTTTGTTGTTTGCGCGCACTTTTATGCTGTGCGCAGGCGCGGGACGCCTCCATGTGGGCGGACTCGTTGGTTTCCCGTATTCGGGTGTCATCGCGTGTGATCGGAGGGGAGCGAGCGTACACGCGATTGGCCTGGGTACGTGTGTTTCCGGGTGCGTGGGTAGTTCCACACGCGATTGGCCTGGGTACGTGTGTTCCGGGGTGCCGTGAACTTTCACACGCGATTGGTTGAAATCCACGTGTGTTCTGTCATCACGTGCAATGAGGGATACACCCTCGCACGTCACGTCACAGACGCGCTCACGCGCTGAGGGCCTTTGGTCCAATGAAAATGCGTATGCGTGCAGACGCGCTTACGCGCTAAGGGCCTTTCCTCAAATTACACGCTGACGTGCCGAATTTTCACGTGCCAAATCACTCCGTATCAAGCTGGCCACGCGTAAGCACACGGAAGACCACGCTCCTGCCCAGAAGGCCGAACTACTGCCCCCCAGAGCCCCGAGCACGCTCCCACCTGCCATCTGCTGCTGCCTGACTGCCTGCTGCCCACGTGCCCTGCCATTTGCTGCCTGCACATCAGCCAGGGGTGCTGTTGGTGTGACCACCCCTGCTGGAACCGAAGACTCCCGACTGGGATTCCATCGCTCCACAGCCCAGCCCCAGGACCCAGTTGCCCACCCACTCCTGCCTCTGGGGTTGTCATGTCGGGGCAAACTCCATCTGTGACCACTGACAACCCCCGGCCAGAGAGGCAGAGGGGCACCAGCTTCAGTGCCACCGAAGTTGGTGTCCTGGTGGAGCAAGTCCTGGGGCAGTATGATGCCCTCTTCGGAAGTTCCCGCGCCGACAAGGAAGGACGGACTCGGATCTGGACTGACATCGTGACTGCCATCAACGCGGAGGGGGTGGCAGTCCGCGACTTACAACATGTCAAGAAGCGCTGGGAGGACTTCAGGTCCAGGACCCTGAACAAGGCCCGGCGCCTCTTGAAGGCAGCGGATGCCAAGGGGCGCCGGGGCCACTTGTCGCAAGAACAGATGAGGGTCCTGGAACGCATATCCCCAGCGCTCCACGTCCAGGTCCTTGAGAAGCAGACCCGTCTGGAGTCGAGCGGTGAGTGTACATGCATCCTGATTGTGAGCAGTGCATGTGGTGATTGTTCAGTAGTGTGCAGGTTGCACATCTGTTTGTATGGGGTCGAGTATGGGTGCGGGTGTACAGGGCCGTGGGTCTGACACATGCGAGGGCTGTAATGTGTGAGACATGGATGGTGCCTGTGTGTGTGGGCTTGCATGCCAAATGCAGTTATGTGGGCACACAAGTTTGTATGAATGTGTATGTGAGTGGACATGTCCGTGATGTCATGCATGTATGTTGTTTTCAGCTGCATGTATCAGCACTGTGTACATGTGCATGTGTGTGTATTTGACAAGGGTGCAACAGTGATGCAACATGGATGCATGTGACAGCGGTATGTGGAAGCCTGATGGGCAGATGTGACATGGATGCCCGTCTGAACACTGCGACACTTGGCAGAGGTGTACACATGCATGCAAGTGTGGTGGTGTGTGTACATGTGTGGTGCACTTCCTGTGTTGCATGTGATGTCTGGCTCACCTTTGGCTGCTCATGCTGTTGTATGTGTATGGATGGTGTTGGCAGTTGCGATATGGCTGTGGTATGGCTTGTGTGTGCGAGTTGAAATGACATGTGTGTTGGGGATCGTGATGACATGTCTGAGGTTTGCCAATGCCACTCATGTACAACTGTCATGTGTGTATGTGTCCATTGTACAGTGCCCTGATGCGTGTGCTTTGTTTCTCCCTGTCTGCAGCGTCAACTGATGAAGAGGGTGGAGAAGGTGCTGTGGAGCACAGCGGCGGGGATCCCACCGCCAGCCGGAGACGCAAGGCCCGGCTCCCCTCCCATGTTGTCATCTCGTCGGGGAGTGAGGAGTCCGGTGCCGCGTCCCAGGCCGCAGCTGCCGGGGGTAGGTCCAAGAGGCGGAGGTTGCAGTTGGACTCCTCGGCAGCAGAAGGGGCAGCTGGGACCCCACAGGGCCCAACAGGGGAAGATGGCACGGAGTCATCCAGGTTGGTGGGGGGTTTGGTGGAGGAGGAGGCCGTGCAAGCACCAGAGACGGGGTCTGGGGGTGGGGATCCCACTGGTGCTAGTGGTGCAGTGCAGGACCAGGGACAGGAGGCAGCACAGGCCGCCGCGGAGGTGCCTGTGTGCAATCCTGTCCCTGATCCTGTCCCTGCATCATCTTGCACCAGCAGGGATGCCTATGTCCAGACCAGTTTTCAGGCAGGGGATGAGCTGACGTCAACTAGCCTTCCTCTGCCTGCGGACGTGGCTATCCAGGCCCGGGTTGAGCCTGTCCTGGCTGGTGTGGCGTTGCGTCAACGGGCCATGCGAGGTGACCTGCAGTCTTTTCATGAAGAGACTGCACGTCATCTCGAATGGCTCGTTGACCACGTCAGCCTGCTGGGACAGGTCACCCAGGCCGGATTCCTCCGTCTGATGGGGCTTGCCACAACCCCCTCCTCAGCTGGACCCCCTACGCGCCAGTCGTCCTCTGTGCCATCTTCCCACCCATCAGTCACCTGAGTGCCCTGTGGAGCTGCCTCTGACGGTGCGGCCAGGCTGGTGGAGGAGGCATCCCTGCCACAGTCGGGAGTCGGACGTCCAGCAGGGGTGGCCACGTCAACGACTGCACCCCAGCCGGCGGAGGATGTGCAGGCAGCAGGAGGCAGTGCAGGGGCAGAGGCACAGCAGCAGCAGCACCATGGTGGGAGCCATGAAGGCTCGGGGCCTTCAACATCGGAGGGGCAGGCATCGGCCGGAGGGCAGGAGGACCCAGGACAAAAAGTGTCTTCCGTGTGGCAGCGGTTGGGCCACGCCATAGATGCGGAGCGGCAGCGGGCGGAAGAGGCACGGCTCTCAATGGTCAGGGCGGAGAACTCCATGCGGAGAGCCCTGAGGCGGGCCGAGTGCCTCGAGGCAATCCGCAGGGGTTTGGAGGTGGACACGTCGACGGCCCTGCGGACCCTCGGGGCCATGGAGGAGGACCGCCTCCGGGACATTGAGGAGGAGTTCGATGATGCCCTGGCCCGGGACATCCACAAGTGAGCCGTGGAACTAGCCCGCTGCCCTTGTACATAGTTATGTAGGTAGTGTTAGGTTTCATTTTTGTTTTTATTTCATTTGGACCTTTTGGACATTGGCCACATTTTTGTATATAGTTTTTTTTATTAGTTAGTGTAGTTAGATAGGTTTCCTTTATTTTGTTGGGATAATGGACCCTGGCTTCTTGCATTGTACATAGTTCACAGTTGGATTGTATTTTGTTTTCACTTTTTCACCATGGAGCAATGGCTTTCTTTTTTATTTCCCATTGGATTTTGTTTTGTGGACATTGACTTTGTACGACATTACTTTGGATTTTGATATATTTGTTTTTTTTTATTTTGACCGGACATGCTTCTTTTCATTTTTTTACATTCACATTTCTGTTTCTTCATTTTTGATTCTATTCATGTTTCCTTTAATACATTTCTTTTTGGTGAACTTCAATGTGTGGTATCTCATTGTTTTCATACATTTCATGTTATGTGTTTTGAGATTCACTGACACCCATTGGGTGTATGTGAGGGACATGTGTTTGTTTCGGAACTTGCAATTGGTGTTCTGTGATGTAATTGCAAATTATGAGTGGGTGGATGCTATACTCGGGTGGGTGTTTTGCATTTGGGGGCTGACCATAGAGAGCAGGGATCTGGATTGTGATGACATGTTGTGTGGGGAACATGAGTTGGACATGGGTGGGGGCCTGCTGGCAGGTGCCCCACAGTGCTGGGGGGTGGGGGTGGTGGGGAACATGGGTTGGACATGGGTGGGGGCCTGCTGGCAGGTGCCCCACAGTGCTGGGGGGTGGGGGTGGTGGGGAACATGAGTGGACATGGGTGGGGGCCTGCTGGCAGGTGCCCCACAGTGCTGGGGGGTGGGGGTGCTGGGAGACATGGGTTGGACATGGGTGGGGGCCTGCTGGCAGGTGCCCCACAGTGCTGGGGGGTGGGGGTGCTGGGAGACATGGGTTGGACATGGGTGGGGGCCTGGTGGAGGCTGCCCCTGGTGACTGGGGGGGTGGGGGTGGTGGGAGACATGGGTGGGGGCCTGGTGGAGGCTGCCCCTGGTGGCTGGGGGGTGGGGGTGGTGGGAGACATGGGTTGGACATGGGTGGGGGCCTGCTGGCAGGTGCCCCACAGTGCTGGGGGGTGGGGGTGCTGGGAGACATGGGTTGGACATGGGTGGGGGCCTGCTGGCAGGTGCCCCACAGTGCTGGGGGGTAGGGGTGCTGGGAGACATGGGTTGGACATGGGTGGGGGCCTGGTGGAGGCTGCCCCTGGTGACTGGGGGGGTGGGGGTGGTGGGAGACATGAGTTGGACATGGGTGGGGGCCTGCTGGCAGGTGCCCCACAGTGCTGGGGGGTGGGGGTGGTGGGGAACATGAGTTGGACATGGGTGGGGGCCTGCTGGCAGGTGCCCCACAGTGCTGGGGGGTGGGGGTGGTGGGAGACATGGGTGGGGGCCTTGTGGAGGCTGCCCCTGGTGACTGGGGGGGTGGGGGTGGTGGGAGCCATGAGTTGGACATGGGTGGGGGCCTGTTGGCAGGTGCCCCACAGTGCTGGGGGGTGGGGGTGGTGGGGAACATGGGTTGGACATGGGTGGGGGCCTGCTGGCAGGTGCCCCACAGTGCTGGGAGACATGGGTTGGACATGGGTGGGGGCCTGCTGGCAGGTGCCCCACAGTGCTGGGGGGTGGGGGTGCTGGGAGACATGGGTTGGACATGGGTGGGGGCCTGGTGGAGGCTGCCCCTGGTGACTGGGAGGGTGGGGGTGGTGGAGACATGGGTGGGGGCCTGGTGGAGGCTGCCCCTGGTGGCTGGGGGGTGGGGGTGGTGGGAGACATGGGTTGGACATGGGTGGGGGCCTGCTGGCAGGTGCCCCACAGTGCTGGGGGGTGGGGGTGGTGGGAGACATGGGTGGGGGCCTTGTGGAGGCTGCCCCTGGTGACTGGGGGGGTGGGGGTGGTGGGAGACATGAGTTGGACATGGGTGGGGGCCTGCTGGCAGGTGCCCCACAGTGCTGGGGGGTGGGGGTGGTGGGGAACATGAGTTGGACATGGGTGGGGGCCTGCTGGCAGGTGCCCCACAGTGCTGGGGGGTGGGGGTGGTGGGAGACATGGGTGGGGGCCTTGTGGAGGCTGCCCCTGGTGGCTGGGGGGTGGGGGTGGTGGGAGACATGAGTTGGACATGGGTGGGGGCCTGCTGGCAGGTGCCCCACAGTGCTGGGGGGTGGGGGTGGTGGGAGACATGGGTGGGGGCCTGGTGGAGGCTGCCCCTGGTGGCTGGGGGTGCAGGGGGACATGCGTTGGTGGGCAGTAGTGCTAGTTGATATGTGGGTTGGCTGGTGGGCATGGCCATGGTGGATGGGGTGCCTGCAGGACATGTGCTGGGTAGGCCCCTGTGGTGTGAGCCACCTGCAGGGGCCGTGGAGGGTGTAGAGGGTACACCTGGGAGGACCCACACGTGCAATTCACGTGTGCTGCTCCCCGCGCACCCCTGTAATACACATACCCTGATAATATCGCGTGTGTAACTTCCCGCGCACCCCCGAAATACACGTACCCCGCTCAATCGCATATTTGACTTCCCGCGCACCCCCGAAATACACGTACCCCGCTCATTCGCGTGTGTAACTTCCCGCGCACCCCCGGAATACACGTACCTCGCTCAATCGCATATTTGACTTCCCGCGCACCCCCGAAATACACGTACCCCGCTCAATCACGTGTGTAACTTCCCGCGCACCCCCGGAATACACGTTCCTCGTTCAATCGCATATTTGACTTCCCGCGCACCCCCGAAATACACGTACCCCGCTCAATCGCGTGTGTAACTTCCCGCGCACCCCCGGAATACACGTACCTCGCTCAATCGCGTATTTGACTTCCCACGCAACCCCGAAATACACATACCCCGCTCAATCGCGTATTTAACTTCCCGCGCGCCACTTTTTTGATGCGCTGGGACTCTACCGCCTGCCTTCGTGTGGCGGCCGTGTTTCAGCTTGTGCGTGGCTTTGGCTGTGCGTGGCTTTGCCCTATTCGATTCCATGAATACGTGTGGTTCGAGTGCGTGTGGGCGTTCCGTCTGCTTCCGTGCAGTACATCCCCAGTTACGCCCTTATTTTCGCGTGTTGTTCCCCATTCCGTGCGTTACGCCCCATGTCCCGCCCACTTTCTGGTGTGTGCGCTGAGGTTGTGCGCTTTCACTGTGCGCGTCGCGCACGCCTTTCGCGATGTTGCAGTGACTTGTGCGCCATGCACGGGTTTGGCGCACATCCCGCGGTGAACACGCGCAGGGAATTCCATGAATCGCACGCGTGCGTGTGCGCCTGTTTTTTTCCGCTTGCGCATGCTTGCGCATGCTTGCGCCTAGATTTTCGGCGCACGTTTGTTCCATGAATCGGCCCCTTAATATTCAAAACAATATTCATCTCACACAGGTTAGCCCTGGTGCGACCCTTGTGGGGCACATCCAGCCAGCTACCTCTGGCTGGGCTTCCTTCCCTGTATTCTCTGATGAGGCCGTATTAAAGGCCATCGCTCACCTGAAATCCGCAGCCCCATCCGACCCCATTCCTCTATTTATTCTTAAAGATCTCTTATCTGAGATTATTCCTCTGGTGACCCAGGTGGTAAACCATTCCTGTTGCTCTGGTGTGATCCCTAAAGAACTTAAACAAGCTATTGTGGTCCCTCTTTTAAAGAAGCCGTCACTGGATGCCTCTGTTCTTTCCAACTTCCACCCTATCTCTTTACTTCCCTTCTTTAAGAAGATTCTTGAGGCCTTAATATCTCTACTTCTTTCTGGGTTTCTTGAGTCCTCCTCTGAGCTTGACACCTTTCAGTCAGGTTTCCGCCCCGGGACAGGTTCCAAATGCGTCCTAGTTTCAGTAATGATGATATGGCCAGGCTGGTCGATGGAGGTGGTGTGGGGGCCCTCATTCTGCTCGATCTATCAGCGGCCTTCGACACTGTTGACCACCCAATACTCCTGTCCCGCCTGGCCTCTATCGGCATCTCGGGTCCTGTCCTGGCATGGCTTACCTCTTTATTGACTGATCAGGGCCAATAGGTATCTTTACCTGCTTTTCTCTCTTCTCTATTCTCTTTCCTCTGGCGTCCCCCAGGGCTCAGCCTTGTCCCCGATGTTATTTAACATCTATGTGCAGCCGTTGGTTCACCTCAGCCGCTCTCACAGCCTCAGGTGCTACTCATATGTGGTCGATACCCAGATCCTGGTCTGTTTAGATCGGGACTGTAAGGAAGTGAGGTGTCATCCTTTCTGTGTGACTTCCTGGCAGCCGTGGGAGAGCGGATGGGCACCAATTGGCTCAAACTCAACGCAGACAAGACTGAGGTCCTGGTGGTGGGTGCCTCCTTTGAATCCTGTTCTTGGTCCTCGGCCTTCTGGCCATTCTCACTCAGTGATGTTCTTATTCCAGTGACAGTAATTAAAAATCTTGGGGTCTATCTCTCTGCTTCGCCTGTCCATGGCATCACAGGTGAGTGCAGTGTGCCAGACTGGCCACTTCTTACTGAGGGTCCTTTGGAATATCCTGCCCTTTCTTCCTCCTTCTTTTCACCCTCGAGTTCTGACTTCTATTATTTCCAGTAGGCTGGACTATTGCCAAACAAAGAATAGTCTTTTAATCTCTCTGTCTTGTTCACCGTGCATACTACCACGCTGGTTGTTTGATTTCTTGTGGAATAAACACACTCTTTATATTCCTGGCTGCCATCTTTGGTCAAGCAGTGATTGCGTGGTTGTTGTCCCTCGATTTTGTCTTCAAAGACTGGGCAGTCAAGCATTTTTGGTGGCCGCTAGTAAGTTATGGAATGGTCTCCCTTTAACTCTGAGGCTGACCACAAACCACCTGCACTTCCGTTGCTTGTTAAAAACTCTGCTCTTTCATTAGTCCCCTAGATTGATGTTGTACTCGCCTGAAGATGCCTTCGGGTGTACGTGCATGTTATAAATCTGAGTAACAGTACCAGGCCATTCAAAAAAAGCAGTAAAATGGTCAAGAATGGATCTGAGTGTGACCAGGCCGAGCATTTATGCCAGTATCGAATCTAGCACAGTGGGTATCTGTATGACTGAGCGTGAGTTTAGTAGGGTGGGGGATCTGTATGACTGACCGTGAGCTTAGTAGGGTGGGGGATCTGTATGAGTGACCGTGAGCTTAGTAGGGTGGGGGATCTGTATGACTGACTGTGAGCTTAGTAGGGTGGGGGATCTGTATGATTGACCGTGAGCTTAGCAGGGTGGGGGATCTGTATGACTGACCGTGAGCTTAGTAGGGTGGGGGATCTGTATGACTGACCGTGAGCTTAGTAGGGTGGGGGATCTGTATGAGTGACCGTGAGCTTAGTGGGGTGGGGGATCTGTATGAGTGACCGTGAGCTTAGTAGGGTGGGGGATCTGTATGACTGACCGTGAGCTTAGTAGGGTGGGGGATCTGTATGAGTGACCGTGAGCTTAGTAGGGTGGGGGATCTGTATGAGTGACCGTGAACTTAGTAGGGTGGGGGATCTGTATGAGTGACCGTGAGCTTAGTAGGGTGGGGGATCTGTATGAGTGACCGTGAGCTTAGTAGGGCGGGGATCTGTATGACTGACCATGAGCTTAGTAGGGTGGGGGATCTATATGACTGACCGTGAGCTTAGTAGGGTGGGGATCTGTATGAGTGACCGTGAGCTTAGTAGGGTGGGGGATCTGCATGACTGACCGTGAGCTTAGTAGGGTGGGGGATCTGCATGAGTGACCGTGAGCTTAGTAGGGTGGGGGATCTGTATGACTGACCATGAGCTTAGTAGGGTGGGGGATCTGTATACTGATATGATGAAGTCCCTGCCTTATTTAATTGTCAAACCAGAGGGAAAAATTAGAAAGTACAATTTCTGTAACAGGGGCTGGTTTGATGAAGATTGCCAATTGGCTAAGCATGCTCTAGTTTCTTACACTAAAAATGCAGCTTCGATTGACAAGCCCTATTTAAGGAATCTCTGGGATAAATATGTGGCAATGATTGCATCTAAGAAATCACAATACACCAAAAACAAATGGGAAGGACTGTTATCTGGAAGTGTGAACGGTGACCAGATTAATTTCTGGAGTGTTGTTGGTGGTAATGAGCTTAGAGCAGCAGGTCCTGTCTCCAGTCACAATCACATCCCCCCGACTGAATGGTATCATCACTTTAGTAATCTTTACACAAAAGGGCAGGATGAGATGCAAGATCCACCCCAGCAAAATAACATTGGGCAAGGCGGAGAGTCCCCATCGATCTGTTTAAGGGCGAGCCCCGAATCTGGGCACCTCTTTTGAAACGTATGTCTGACTTTGTTGCAGAGACGGGGCTGCTCCACAATCTTGGCCTCCAGCTATTATTATCCCATTATTCAAGAAGGGTGATAACAAGATTCTGGGAAATTATAGACCCATTTCACGTTTCTGAAGCCGTGGGGAAGATATATGCCAAGGTTTTGCTAATTCGTCGGCAGCAGCGGTCCATCGGTGGCAATTTTATAAATCATCTGCAAGCCGGGTTTCTGTCCGGCATAGGCACAGTGGACCAGTGTTTCATGCTGGGCGCAATCCTAGCTAAATATGTCACCATACAGGAAATTAGGGTGTATGCAATATTTGTTGATCTTCGCACAGCATTCAATAGCGTGTCACGTCCTAATCTGTGGTTAGAGCTGGCAAAAACTGGTCTTCCAGGGCCTCTATTGGCTACCCTTCAAACCCTGTACACTAATAACAAGGCGTCAGGGAGATGGGGGTTGGGCGGGGAGACCAGTGATTCATTTGGAGTGGAGAGGGGGCTCCGCCAGGGATGTGTGTTGTATATTAATGCAATAATAGAGGAGTTGTTGGACCCCTGGGCTTGACCCTCCTAAACTCGGCACGGATACATTTCCAGCCCTTTCCGATGCTGACGATGCAGTGTTGCATCTACCACACAAATGAGCATGAAACAAAATTTGAAATTTTTTATCAAGAAATGTTAAGAACTCTTAATGGCTGCTGATTTAGAAAAGAAAACAAGGTCATGATATTTGCTAGAAAACGCTGTAAGAGAATTAAGCTGAGGATCGCAGTTGATGCTCATGTTTTAGAGCAGGTGTGCCATCACCACTATCGGAAGATCTCACATGGACCGCACACCAACCAAGGCGGTGGCATCCTTAGAGAAATACAGTGGTGGTGCCTTTTGCATGGTAGGGGCGCCATCTCCCCAGCTCTAAAACTACGTAGAGCCCAGGGTTGGGCGGCGGCCATGTACAGAGCTCAATTGTGGGGTCATTGCACATCTGCTCAGTTAAATGTAGTAGACAACATGTTCCTGCGGTCCCTACTTATGCAACCAAAGGGTGCCCCAAAGGCTTGTTTTTACATGGCGAATGTGAACTTGAGCACATTAGCAATGTATTAGCAACCAAGCCATTGTTATACTGGGTTAGACTGTGGTGTACCCCAGAACTTGCAAAGTAAAGGGAAGCGATTACAGCAAGTACCTGGCTCAGGTTCCCTGACATGGCTCAGGTTTATCCATAAGGGCTTCGAGGACTTGGACTTGGTTCCCCTCTGGTCTAATCCTAAGGGGTTACCATAAACTCACAAGCAATGGTTAAAACAATGTGTCAAGAGGCGAGCACTAGAAGAATGAAAATAATTTGAGATCAGGCGCCCCATACAGAATGCTGAAGCCGATAGAGGCTTTGAGCCCTGTTAAGATGGTGTGACCCCAGCGTGTGCCAGAGCCCTAGACTTTCAGCTGAGAACTAACGCTCTCAAGGTGGCTACTTAAACAGCAAAGTGGACGAGCTGCTTATCCAGCAAAGTGGTCAGGTGGAGCAGACGCTCAATGTAAAGTCTGCTGTAACCAAGAGGAAACAATAAGCCACTTCCTGTTATTCTACCCAGGCTATGCTGCCCTGAGGAAATGTTATTTGCTGCCACTCTTCAGCAAGAGGGAAATTAGACAAACCACAGCGGCTATATCATTCTGTAAAGATACTTCGGATGTGAATTCAGTTTATTTCATTTCAAAGTTTGTTCATAGAGCCCAGATGTTAAGAGCTAAAAGTGTAACAAAAACGGGTGGAAGTTGTGATGTTAATTTTAATGGATTTTACTATATAATGCTGATGATTTTGAGATTGGATATTGTTTTCTTTTTTAAGCAATTGTTGGGTGATGCATGTGATTGTTGATGATTGATTCCTGGAATTGCTATATTTTTAATCACGATGTGTTGTAATAATGTGTTTATGGTTTTAAAGCTGAATAAAGTTTTGTATGAACAATAATTCTGATCTCTTTCCATCTCGACCATAGTACACAGCACCCTACCGGCCACTCCAATTCCCCGAGCCATGAGGGGCTTTGCGAAATACTTCATGCAGTTTAAACGACTCCAGTTCAGTTCTGATTTCAGCCAGTATAGTGTGGGAGGGGGCAACTGCATGTCGACTTTCCAAGACCTGAAGGGCACTCTCACTATGGGCTATATCCCTACCTACGAATGGCATTAATCAGGCTGCGTTCCCTCAACATGCCCATCCCCCGTATGAACACCTTGGATGTTTGCCAACGTGTGCCAACGCGTGCCTGCAGTGTTGCCATTAGTTTGGAAAAAAGGCAGCTATCCTCCTCTATGTCGGACCGAAACACCAGATCCTGCAATGCCAAAGACTTGAAGCAACACGCCGCACGATCCCAGGGGGTTGTGCCCCATTGCCGGGAGAGAAGTATTGGCGAGTGATCAGAGAACGTCCGGGGGAGTATATCGGTCAATACTGTCTGCCCTATCATGCACTCCGAGATCAAAGAAAATCTATCCTGGATTGCGTTGAGTAATTAGTATAAAACCTATTGCCCCCCCACCCCTTAGCAAAAGTGGCATTCCTACTGCCACCCGCATGGGTTTCCTGCAGAAACAAAATATTAAGTGTGGTGCATTGCCCCCCTACAGGCCCATATGAGTGCAATCCCTGGCCCACTGTAAGGATTTGTTCTAGGTGCAAGTTGCTGGAGTGACAACCTGAGTCCTACATGTATGCTTGGCGACCCACAAGGAAGGTCAGCTGGCAGAGCAAAGCGGCTGAAAGGAAGGAAGTGGCTAGTAGCTGACAGATGGGCAGTTGGGGGGAGTGTGCAGGTGGACAGGGAGAAGGGGGGCAACAAAATGAAAATGTGTGTGCGATAGGCGTGTGGCGAGTGCAGGAAGGAAGGGGGATCAGGAGGTCAGGGGGAACAGCCAGGTTTGGAGGGCTTTCCTGATGGCCAGGTGATCCTCCATGAGGCGGAGCATGGGGGGGAGGGAGTTCCAGAAAGTGGGTGCAAGGACAGAGAAACACGCACCTCCTGATCTAGAGAACCTAGAAGAAGGGACTACCAGGAGGTGTTTGGAGCCTGACCTGAGGATTTTGGTGGGGTGGTAGTGAGTGAGTTTGTTTTGGAGGAATTCCATGCCTTTCTTGTGGATTGCGTGGTGGGTGTGTTTGTCTACTAGTATTTTACCCCAGGCTGTCATGTCTTCAGTGCAGACGCTTACTCGCAACCTGCGGGTAAGCGTCTGCACTGGACACCACATAAAAGTGCCATCAAAGCACACATCTCCTATTTGAATTTTGTTTTTCTTCGAAAATTTCAATATAAATGGTTGGGTTTAAAAGGTGTGCAGTTTTTATACTTTGACTGCATAATTATTGGAAATTCTCTCTCAGGTTAATTATTTTTTCCGTGTTGGTTACTTTTTTTGAAAGGCAAATTCTCCTGCGCTTTCTTCTAAAGGGAAAGGTCAATTGAACTAAATGTGTATATTTCACTTTAAGATATGCTCACTTACTGTGCATATATCAATAGGAGGCAGCTTTTAATTTTTGCTACTGAGCAGAGCGTACCACACTGAGTGATGCGAGAGAGCTGCACCCATCTCCAGGTTGAAATGAAACCACACATTTTACAGCACATTTTGCAGCAGGAATGACAAAACTAAAAGCCACATGATTTATAGGAAGGAAGGTCTAAATACTAACATCTCAGCAACAGTGTCCTAACCTGCTAAGTTGTCTTTGCAGCATTCTGCTATAGGATGCCCTGCTACTCCCGCACCCCCAAAGCAGATTTGGCCTGCCCACGCCCTCCAATCAAAGGTTAGGTGTTCCATTAATGGGGATGCTTTCCAGTTTTGAAGTGAGCAGCACTTGCTAATTTTGCAAGATGCATGCTAAACGTCACCAAGCCTGAATCCAGCAGTAGAGGAGAGAGAGATTCCTGACACAACCAGTGATTTAGTCTGATGAGCATGGCCTGGAGAAACGTAGGTGCACCTAATCCCCATGCCCCCACGTACCCGGTACCTACGCTAGCCTATACATATATTAGTGAACCCCCAAGCCCCCACTTTTATTTGCTGGATTTGAAACCTGTTAATGTTGTTAACATTTGAAGACTTGAACAATACTTACTTCCCTGCCTCAAGACCTCCCAGGTAACTAGACTCACTCTATCACACTATAAGGCCATCCTGCAGCAGACGCAACCTGTCCCCACTACCAGGGCTAATCCCTGCCCTGATATAAAATCCTTGGAACTGCTTGGAGTTTATTTCTTTTGAAAGCCAACATAATTCTTATCCGTAGCTTCTGAAATAAAGCATATTGCTAGTTTGGACAATATGGCCAGATATACCCACAATAAAATAAAAACACGTGGGAAATGCCTACAAAAACAGCAGTTAACTTCAGTAAGCAAAATACAAACACCATATTTTTGCAATGCCGTCCACAGTCAGATGTTCTTCTACAAACAATATGTCTACCAATTACATCTGGGACGAGATGTGGTGAAGTTCCTGAATTGCAGACTGGTCTCAAATCCCAGCTTCTCCACTTAACCAAATTGTGTGCTCCCGGCCAAATCTTTTTATCTCACTATCCATTGTCTTCCAAAATTAAGCCTACTTAAAGTATTTAGCTCACGCTGTCTGCTACTTCAAAAACAGTCTCATTCCTCATATTTCACATAGGTGACAAATCATATACGGGACATGAGTTTATTTCTCTCCTGCTGCCTTACTCATGGCAACATGTTTTTAATTTAAGTTCCCATGATATTTTGCATATTGAAGACTCAATCTAGAATATATTCTGTAATATCACTGATCTCATTATTTATGCAAAAAAAGGGGGGCTCCACACACCTTTTGCCACCCAGTACCCAACAAATCCTATGGTCGACCTGCACACCACCACTACCCCCTCTCTGTCACGCACCTTAAAACATAACTCTCCATTTGTCTCGGGAGGATAGCTCAGGGGCAACACGCTCAACTTGGAAGTAAAATTACGTGGAGCAAGACAGATTCGATGCCCAGGTCCGCACTTAGAAACATCTGGGTATTAAGGGCATATAAATAAACAATTACAATATATATATGAAAACTTTGTGTGCTGAGCTGTGGAGCGAAATGCGGAAACGAGATGCGATCGAACAAGGAGCGTGTTACAAACAGCACACTAAAAAAAACGGGAGCCCTAGTCAGCTGAACAATAAATTACTGAAGCAATATATTATATGATATGATATGATAGGTTGTTTATAACGCACTTAATACCCAGAGGTTTGACCTGGGGATCTAACCTGTGTTGCTCCTTGTCGTCTTGCTTCCAAGGTGAACACGTTGCCCCTGAGCTATCCTCCCGAGACATATAGAACGAGTGACCACAGAATCTGGAAAGTCGCAAGTGAAGGAACACAAAACACATGGGAGAAGACAAGCAATAAACAAACGGATCTCGCAACAGTCGTTTGAAAACGATGTATAAACAAACTGAATACAGAAGTGCAATAATAGACTGAACACGCGGCAAACAAGAGAATTACATTTTGCTAAAGGTTGATGCATGCGATCACAACTTTGACGAAACAGATTACAAATTGAAGAACTGTTAAAGAATAGTAGCAAAAAGAAATGAACAATACAAGACATCTTGAAATTGTTAGAAAAAAAAACCAATGGAGGAGGGATTAAAGATTTAGGGTGGAGTGCATAGCCCTGATGAATTTCCGATACAAAGAGTCTGAATAATAATTGAAGAGGAATGAAACATGTTGGTCTGAATGGAGTGAATGATGAAAATAGAGACTGGATGTTTGAAGGAGACTTGAAAGAGTATTAATAACTGCCAATTCAATACAAAAAATTCTCTATGTTGTATTGTTTTTTTTTATCTCTACCAAAGATATTATAGATATTTTTATGTGGAAGCTGAGAGATTATTTTTTACTGCAAATGCACTTTAAACCAATAATCAATTTAATCTCTAAAACAAAATGGACAAAAATGTATGTATGTTTCTTTGAAGTGAAATAAAATGTATATATTTCTACAAATAGAACGAAATCGAATGTAAGAAAAAAACTAGATTGCACATGAGTCGTAATCGCTGATACATCTACTTGAATTGATGTTGGTTAACCACTGCAAAAGCTTCTCAGTTTTAGTCGATAAGTGTCAACCCGAAACAACATTGGACCACCCAAGCACACTTTTGTTGTACTAGATTACTGAGGTGCGGAGCGACATGCCATGTACCCGGTCTCATCACACTCTTTTGTTGAACCTTCTAGAGAGATTTGCCAACAAGTAGCCTGTGGGTTTTGATTGGATTAGACAGCTTTCAGATTGCCACACCATTTGAATTCTGTCCTCACTGTTTCAGGTGCTCTGTTGATGTCTATGGATTTCCTGGGCAATAACTGGTATATAATATAGCCCCAGCTCTATAGCCCCAGCTCCTGATGCTGAGTACTGCCACCTCATCTGCACCCAGCACCCATTGTGCTAATGTTTCACTGCGTACGTGAACCACAGCAAACCAAGGTATTGGACTGGATTCCTTCTGGAGTGTGTGAAGTCCATTTTTCTTCACTTTTCATTTGACTCTAGCTTTGTGGGTTAATGTTGGGATGTGCAATGTTTGAATGGGGAACTAAAGAGTTACCATCATTATTATGATACATGGCTCAATGCCATAAGTGAGGCTTTTCTTGAATAGCGTATATTGTGAACTGAATCTAATCTTGGTAGATAAAGCACAGTGAGATAAAATAATGTGTCCAAGATCACAACTTTCTGTGAAAAAGCCAGGATTTGAGTCAAGTCACAGTGTGCAGCTTATGCACTTGACCACATAGCCACATATATGTGGTAGAACTACTTGACCACTTTGATTGTGATTGCACTGGTAGAAGTAGGTTATTGTAAGTAGGCAAGATAAAGGCTGTCATTTGCTTCTAGCTATCTAGGGCCAGAATATAATGGCAAATGTGATTTATTTGACATTTTCCTCTCTTCACCTACCTAGAGTTCTGCACTGAAGCTGTCTCATCATGGTCTTTGCTGTGATCCCAGGAATTCAATCAAGGTAAGACACAGATGCAGGTGATGACACTGTTTCATAGCACCTGCTGAAGAGACCATGTCTGTGGATGTATAGTCAAAATACCCAAACACAGGGAGTTGCATTTATACATAAAATACAATTCCAAATATTTTGAGTTTGAATGTACAGGAGCTATGTAGTGTGCCACCTATTTAAGTCCTGTGTGGGTTTTGTTTGAGTCTATAAAGCCTGGTCTGGCAACAGACATGCAAACTACAGGCATTAAGAGCTTTATGGAAACAAGAGATTGTTGATTTGTTATGTGTGAGGGCCACTATTGCTGATATATTAATCATGTACAAACATTAAAATTGTCACTGGGGCATCTGCCCTGTCACTGCTTTACATTTTATTTTACTTATTAACAGACGCAGAAGAAGCCAGCCAGCCAGCCAGCACCACTACAAGAGTGAGAGTGTCAAATCGCAGGCTTGCTTTACTGTCCGACAAAATGAATACAGCTGACCACCTATTATTAAAGCCATTCTTGGGCTTAACAGATCAAGAGATACAGGAAGTGAAATGACTGGGACCCGATCATCCGGAAATAAATATTGAACAAGCTGCAAAAGATTGGGGTAAAAAGTATGCGCGCATGTTTTCAGCCACCTGGTATGAGAAAAAGAATTGGCTTAGATGTAGCACTTCTAAAAATGCATTATTCTGCCATCCCTGCTTGTTATTTGGTGGTGAGGCGGCCTAAACAATAAGAGGAGTTACTGAATTAAAACATCTGTCAGAAAAAATGAAAAAAAAACTAAAACTTCCCACTTGTATGACTGCTTAAAGTTTGGCATGCTTGGGTATGTAAATATAGCAGCCCAATTAGATGAAGGCTATCGCGTAAGCATAAGGAAGCATAATGAGGAAGTGGACAAAAATAGATACAAATTATCAAAATTAATTGGCTGTGTGCGGTTTTGTGGTGTCTTTGAATTGGCATTAAGAGGCCATGATGAAACCTAGGGTTCAAGAGTATATAGAGGCTTAGTGGATTTTGTTTCAAGCCTAGACAGTGCAATGCGTGTTCATTTAAAAACTGTAACTGTACTTAAAGGCACTTCCAAAACTATCCAGAATGAGCTTCTGGATTGCATGCTGGATGTAACCAGAGAATGCCTCATGCGGCAGATACAACGTACTACTTTTGTGGCTATCAAAGCTGATGACACAGCGGATGTGATGAATGAGACTCAGTCAGTGCGAGTCTTTCGATATCATGATGAGAATGAGAAGATAGTTGAGCGATTGTATTGTTTTCTTAATTTAACAGATTCCTCGGCTGATTCTATTTCTACAGCTATACTTCAGCAAGTAAACCTTCTACTTCCCGGCCCTCAAAACAGACAGAGAATAATTGCACAAAGTTACGAAGGTGCCAGTGTTATGCGTGGTTCTACTGGTGGGGTCCAAAAAAAGTCAGGGGTGTTTACCCGAATGCGCATTATGTCCATGTTACACACACCAGTGGAACCTTGTCATGGAGCAAGCAGCATCAAAAATTACCAATATCAAAATCAAAATGTTCTTAGCTCATTTGGCTGTAATATCAAACATTTTGACAGGTTCCCCAAAAAGGACTATAGTTCTTCAAGAAATTGTTTGTAAAAGACTTCCGATGGGGGCTCCAACTCGATGGAATTTATATGTATGGACAACTGAGATGGTTTATCAATACAGGGAAGTTATTATTGAATGCCTTAATACAATTCAAGCCCAGGAGAACACTGACTCAGCCACGATGGGCGAGTCCCAAGGGTGTCTCTGATTCCTGGAAGACAGGGAGTTTATTTTATTTCTGTTTCTTTTTCATGAAATCATGCCCCATGTTGTGATGCTCTATAATCAACTACAGAAGAGACACATTGACACATTGTATGTAGAAAAAGCCACAAAAGACTTTGGCCCTTATTACGAGGTTGCTGCTAGGCCACCTATAGCACTACCGTTTCCACAGCCCGATATCCCGGTAATACAAGGATATTACGGGAGACAGCGGCACAGTACGTTCCCATTCTTGTGGAGTCCCATGGGACTCCCATGGGACTCCAAGGGAATGGGAACACTGAAGCACTGGCACCATTGTAAACTGTGCCGGTGCTTCAGTGACTTTTTGCCTGGAGGGTCCTGAAATACCGGCAGGTCAGGCCTGCCAGTAGGGTCCTGAACTACCGGCAGGTCAGGCCTGCCAGTAGGGTCCTAAACTAGCGGCAGGTCAGGCCTGCAGGTAGTTCACATCCCCTACCGGCAGACTCAGAGTGAGCCGGTCTGGAAACCAACACCTTATTTCCGGACCAGCTCACTCCTAATGAGGGCCTTTGTCAACAGCATCAATAGTGTAATAGATGACAATATAGACACTAAACTGCCACATGACTCTGTGTTTGCAAATCACAGAACACAGCTACAGCACATTATTCAAGTGGCAAAGGAAGTGTGTGATATTATAATTGTCAAGGCCACAGAACGCATTGCATTTACTGGACATCTAGTGAGTTACACATTATTGCATAGTCACCGTTTTCAGAGATACAATGTATATTTTCTTGAAGTACTAAGTAAAACTGTCCAAGCATACCCCATGCTGAATAAAGACAAACTACACACTGAGTTATCCATAATGTATGGAAGACCAGAATTCCAATCTGCTAACAGTGCCTTTGCCTTATTTAGGTTATTTATTTATAACAATCCTGAAGAGCCATTTTCCAAGACTATCAAGTTGTTGCAGATTCTCATGACCACACCAATGACGACAACAGAATATGAGTTATGCTTTTCAACCCTAAAACGGATTAAAATATTCCTAAGAAATACCATGACCGAAGACAGACTTAATGCACTGTCTATGCTCCCTATTGAAAAGGAATTTACCATTGAAATTCCGTAATTCAATAAGCAAGTTATTCAGATTCAGAAGTTTGCACGCCTTAAAGATAGGCGTGCAACATGTCTCTACAAGAAGTGTGCAAGAGTGACACCTAACAGTGCATTTTTCGATTTTCTTTAAGACTTGTTGTATGGCTCATAAGTTCTTAATTATGTGTACAACCTCTGTACATGGTTATGAAGGAGTGTGGGTGCCCCTCTACTGAGAATGTACATGGGTCAAATATCTATAGAATTTCTTCCACTCAGGAGGGTCTAAAACCACGTTTTAGCTCACAGCACCCTTCACAGAGGGGAAATACCCATTTGCATATCAGTGTTTGTGTGTTTGTCCCACCCACAAGAGCAGTCCAGCACTGAAATGCCAGGCAAATCTCCTCTGAACAAGAGTACCGTCAGCAAACCCAGTCACGTGTTTCGGCCTAGTCAGGCCTCATCAGTGAGCCTCTCTAAGACACAGTGAGCAAGGATTCCACGTCTGGATTACCCAGGGTTGCTTAGGGTGAAGCCCTAGGTTTTACAAAGTTACAAAGGAGTGTGGGAGCCCCTCTACTGAGACCGAACATGGGTGAAATACCCTGTTCTATGGAATTTCTTCCACTCAGGAGGGTCTGGGACATCTTGATTTCCCTTTTTACAGAGCAAATCCCTTATGAAAAAGCTTTGCCCTTGTATATTTTTCTGAATATTGCTGGCATACATTTACTGCACTTAAAGTTTAATTTAACTTGTGTTGTATTTAGGGTGCCACAGTTACATGTTAGTTTGAGCAGGGACTTAGGGGCACATATGTATTCTGTTCTCATAATATTGGTATGTGTGTGTCTGTGTACATACATATATGTATTGAATTAAAAGGTAGACTTGTTTTCAACAGCTCAACCTGTTTCATTAAAAACTAAGGTGTTATTAATGCTGCCAGTGCTGGCATTCAATGTTAGCTTCCAGGCATAATTCTTGCCATCAGTTTACTCAGAAAAGAGTCAGATGTACTTTACATGCAAGATAAACAATGTGCTTATTTGTGGCATTCTACAAACTAGGACGTTGTTTTCAGTAGTGGAAAAGATAATGCTCTTGAATTGTAATAGAACCTGTAGTATTCGAATACTTAATTCTTCTTAAGAATTGTCTGTAAAATTAATACATTTGTACTCCTTTTCCTTTGAAAAAGGGTACTATAAAATGTATACTTTCTTGTATTTACTCATTCCAGGATTAGCACCCTAGCACTTGAAAGTTTCATCAGCCGATACTGGGCATAAGGTGTGGGCTCCATAACTATCACCTATCATTTGAGAAAACAATACAAGTTGTCTCCTAAAACGATTTAGCAAAGTGTAACCAATGTAAATTGTAAGCTCGGCCTACGTGTTGCAGCAGAGAGGGTCTCCTAGAGGAGCAGCGGGTGGCAATAGTGCACTAAAGATAGCGGGGGAAGGGGCAAAGGATTCCAGTGTTTTTTTGGCAAGTGACGCATGAGCCCTCACTGTGCAATGGGGCCTGTTTGGAAGAAGCAGATCAAGGAAAAGTGATGCACTTTTCTAATCAAAGGGTGAATCTCCACATGTCCTCATTCATGCCAGTTATCTTCTATGTCTGGATGGGCTGCATTTCCGCTTCCTGGTGTGTAAGCCCAAGACGCCAGAGTGTGCCTAATACATTGTGATGTTATTGCCCAGGTGTGCTTCCTGGAGTTTCTGGCATTTCCTGGGACTTGTCACTGCAATCCACAGGAGTGCTTCCCTCCCCCCGCCCCCTCTCACTGCAGGGGTTGGCCTGCCAGATCTTTCCAGCCAGGTTCAGGGTTCCTCAGGGATCTCACACAGGTGAGTGGATCCATTATGTATGATCTTCTTCTTGGCATGTACTTCACTTGCAAATCTCAGAGTTTAGATTTGATGCTCTCTGTTTCTCAGCCTGGTTTGTGTAGTGCGGATATGCACACAGGGCCGGTTTCCCCCACCCGCCCATTATTGTACTGCATTGCAGTGAAAGTCTCAGATAGTGCCATTTGGGTCCTGTGCACATTCTCTACAACAAGACGACATGGCGCCACTTGGGCCTACCTCTTGCAGTAGGAGGTTCTCCACGTAGTGAGTTGTGTCCTGCCCGTCTGAATGTCCATGAAGACCAGGGATCCTTATCTCGCTTCTGTGCGCACGACTCTACGGTCCTGCGCTTTGCTCGCCAGCTATTTCCTGCCTTTCTGTAGATTGGAGATTTGCGTTGTAGTAACTTCCTGTGCCATTTCTGTAATCTTGTTATCTGAGGTACATGCAAGTTGTGCTAGCTTGCGAGATCTCGCTGCAGCAGCGACACATCTACTTTAACGTTTCATGGTATATTTTCAAAGAAGGCGCGCAACACTGCTATTGTGTTTAGATTTCTGTTTGTCGTCTGTCCCTTTTACAATCTCAGGTGTGGCAGGTTTTGTGCAGTTCTTGTGCAGTTTTATGGGTGAAGCAGTTCGTTTTGATTGTTAGCTATCAGGGTCAGGCCAAGAGCCAGGTGTGGATCTTTCAGTGCTGCACTGCAACTCTATAGCTGTCCCAAAGATATTCAGGTGTTGAATGTAAACTTAAGATGATAAGCAGCGTTGATATTTCCCCGGGGTTTCTCGGCCCCTGGAATGTGTTATTATCACTGTGTATTTTCAGCCCAGCAGAGAAGTGGGGAAAAGAGCGTAGTTGCAGGACCCTTGCACTGTTGTCTAGTAGTCTTTATCTCATTAAAGGCAGCTCACCACCTTTGATTGCTCTCAGCCCCCCCTTCCTCTCCTGTTGTAGTGGTCGGATCGTGAAGGGTGGTTTCTCTAACCGGGCATTCAGTCATCCAGAAGCCTGCAAACGCCCTCCCACAACTTCCTCTTCTGCGCGTGACATGTGCAGTCTTTACACTCTTTCTACTTTGGGTCGTCAACCAAACTTCAGCCAGTGCAGAAGCCAAAAATACTTTGCAGTGAGTACAGCAATGTATAATAACACACACAGTTTCAGAATATAAATTATGTCTTTTTATTCAAAATGCAGTGAGACTAAAATCGATTTATAAATATCAAAATCATTAATCAATTTGTAAATAACAATCACATTGGTAGCTAATCTCCCAGCCCACACATCCAGACCACCACGTGTGTACCCATCACCGTCTTTATGTCTAAACCTCAGAAGTCCTTACATAAACTTTCACATATATATTAATGACCAATATCATTTGAGGCCATGAATCCTGAAAAGCATCAGAATTATCATGGATTCTACTCTGAATTTCTCACAGGGCTTTGAGGGCCCTGTTCTTATCCTGGTGTTAAGTACCGAAAAGGTTGTTAAATGGGTTAACGACTTTTTCGGTACTTACGACCTATTCTGAAGGTGGAGCATTCTTTCGAAGTCGAAAGGAATGCGCCACTTTTGGAATATATGTGGCGGTTGCTAGGATGGGTGGGAAACCAATCTTGCAACCGCCACATTCATTACCTGGCTTTTTTCGAAGGGTATTCTTGTGGCACTCCTCCAGTTTATATGTGTGCTAAAGTAGCGCACATATACAGTACCATTTTGGTGCCGTTAAACTGGAGGAGTGCCACAAGAAGCCTTGTTTAGTGGATATGAAAGTGTTCATGTACACCACACGGGTGTATATGAACACTTCAATTTACACCAAAGCAAGCATCTTCAACGTTGCTGTCAGATTGTCCACATTGTTGTGTGGGTGAGCCTCCGTTGAGGCCCAAAGGACATAACGTCCCGGACGTGACGTCAGGGGAAGGGGAGGGATGGGGTAAGGTTTCGGCAGTTCCGCCGATGTAGTTAATAAAGTTGGTCGCAATCTACCCCGGCTCCCGCGTGTCATTGCTGCGCACGCGAGGGCCCGCGCGGGGGACACTCCAGGGCGAAGTACAACCACAACACTGGCGACGAGCGGATACGGGCCCCCGCTGGCGCCGTGCCGAGGTCTGCGGTCGAGCAGTACAGCGCGTCGGCGCGCCTCGGGCACGGCAGGCAATTTTAGTGCTGCCCCGCCTCCTGAGTGACAGTGGGCCCGGGAAGAGCACACGGGCACCCCGCGCCCGCCTCTCTGACTGCAGAGGCGGCGCATACAAGCCCAGCTGCTTACTTTGGTGTATCGGAACGTGTTGATACACACCTGTGTTCTCAGCAGCATTTTTGTAAGATAACGAAAATGTCGTTATCTTACAAAAATGCTGCTGAGATTTCAGGATTGTGCCCGTTGAGCCAAAAACAGGTGCAATCCTGACAGTCGGCCGTCGTGCACTACGAGGATACCCAGGCCCCCTTGAGAATACTAGTGAAGCCTGGGCATCCTTATTTGGCGCAGTGAATCGTGCTTTAGCACCTTCACTGTGCCAAGTTCTGAATAGGGGCCTGAAGCTCATTCTGTTTGATGATGGCGTCACATTAGTCCACCAGTTATATCCGAAACCCAAGTTGGTAAGAAGTACAAGCTTCTGGCGGACTAATCAAACACCATCATCTCAGGATTCCTGGCCTCAAAAGAATTTGGTCATTCATTTGTGTTTGCATTTGTATGTTAGTTCACGTAAGTACTAGTGTGGTTTAGAAACAGACAGTGATTGGTACACGTTATGTTGTCTTGTATTTGTATAGCGCCTACTGCCGTAGTGCATGGCATCCAAGCACTTTTGCTTGTCAGAGATGATTGAACATTCATTAGTGGTAGGGCAGAGCAAGGTCTGGTATATAGGTGGGATGAGGGGAATGGATAGAAAAGGTGCTCGGGAAGGCATGAGAAGGAAAAGGTGGAAGAGGCATGTGTACAATTGGACCGAATGTATCCTGGGACACGACTGCATTCTAACAGGTGCTGCGCCCAAAGGAGCGATAGCTGGAGGAGAGGTCACTGAAAAGGAAGCCAATAAACCTCGCATTTGTTCGTGTCCCGATTTATTTATGTCATGGTTACCAAAACCCTAGGCTTGTGCAGAAAGTGAACAGCATGCTGGTCTATGGCCTAGCCATGGTCATACTTCTGAGCCTCCCACAGTGCTATGCCGTGCAAGAAACCATGCCAAAGAAAACACAGCATGAAAACCCCTCTATTCACTCCCCTGAACCCCCAACGGCCAAGAAAGGCCAGGTTCTATAGTTGGGGAAGCTGGCAAGAAACATGGGCACATTTAACTGGGGGTAGGATTTCATCCACGGCTTCAATGGGACGAGAAGCCTTAGTCTGGCCTTCCTGGAGGTTTCTGGGTCCTGCTAGGGACTTCATGGTAATGGTTATATTGGTGTGCGAGGCAGGAAGCCTCTTAAACTGAGGCTGGGCACTTATGGGAGTTAACTGACATAACCCCGCCTTTGACTAGCCTTCACCTTGGGCTGCAGTTACTGTGCCCTGTTACTAGAGGGCATCATGCGAAAGTTAGTTTAAAACCGAGGTGTATGATCTAGTTAACAGATTAGATTTCCAGGTCTACCCCTCTGGTTTTTCTTTTTTTCTGCATGTGTAGGGGGCTGATACCTGCTGTCTTATGGCAGCTTCAAAGGCGCTTTAAAATTAGACATTTGAAGCAAAACATTATAATGAAATGTCAACATACTATAACATGAGTATCCAGCTAGTATGAAAGGAAACCAACATCAGAGTCCCGTTGCCCCCCTACCCAAAAAGTGAATGAGTGCATACAGTAGCAATTCGGTACATTCTAGTTAACATGTATTTAGCTTTGGGAAAGAACACATTAACCCAGCAGAACAAGATATTACACAACATGTTTCCACAGCTTAAAACATGGCATAGCATAGCAACACAGTGTGGCATACCAAACCTAAGTGAGTGTAGCACTTCCAAGCTGGGCAGGACATAGATAATATAGCTTAGTACAGGCTCATAGCAAAACATGCCATCGCTAGGCATTCCAAACATATAATGATGATGCAACCCAGAAGAACCAGAGGTGCAAAGGTAGCGCGTCACACACACGCACGCACGTGTGTTTTTTCTTGTTTTTTTTTTTTTTTTCTCTCTCTCTCTCTCTCTCTCTCTCTCTCTCTCTCTCTCTCTCTCTCTCTCTCTCTCTCTCTCTCTCTCTCTCTCTCTCTCTCTCTCTCCAGACTGACCATTTCTGGGTTTGAAGCCTTCCGCTCCTCTTGGAGTTAACTGTTTGCAAGATGCAAAGGGCTGCTGTTTTGTAGGTACCTGTAATGCTCACCTGGCTCCCACGGAGGCGCTGGTCTGGGTTGCTGTGGCTTCTTCAAGCGTGATGCGCAGAATTCGGACCACCGATTGAACACGACCCCCAAATCTTGCTTGTCGGGTCCGTAGGATTATCCTTCTGCAGATGAGAAAGGGGAGTAACTGTCTGCCGAATAGTGTGCTTGCTTCCCCCTCCCCCCCTCCGTTCTTCTCTGATTCCTCCAATACCCCCGGTTTAAGCTCTCTTTATGGTTTGGAAGGATGAACTCTCCATCCTGCTTCTGGTGCTGGGGTGCGCGTTCGTCCAGTTACTTCACTGGTTTTCAGAATGGCGCTGGCACATCCACTTGACTTTACTGAGCGATACGCCGTAAGTATGAAGATGCAAAAGTTCAAGTGTGAGCCTCCCTTTATGTTGTCTTTCCTGACCTTTATTTCAGGTGCAGAACAAAGGCGATGCGTTGAGGGGTTAAATTGCCAGTGGTAAAATCAGGTGAGTTAGTGATGAGGGCGACCCCTCTAAATGTCTTTATAATTCCTCAGTAATGTCTTTTGTCCTTTCCCCATAGGGGCTGGGGTGCGGTACCTGCCAAAGATGCGGCGCCGACCCGAGATGTGGAATGGTTCACCAAGAAAAGCCGGTAAGTAATATGGCTGAAAATTCGGCTTTCCTCTTGTGTTCCCTTGCTCACCTTTTGTCTCTTCTTCTCTCCCCTAGGTGCAGAGATGTGGCGACCGGTGCTGAGAGCCGCGATGGAGCCGGACGGCGTCTCGGGAACAGGTGAGTGAAGCTCGGCGCTGCAGCGAGCAACGCGGTGCTTTTAAATGGAAGTCTTCCTTCAGGAATGCTGGCGTGAAGATTCTGGATGCAGGTAAGAAGGTTGAATAAGTTCTTGGTTTTCACCTTTCTCTTCTCTTATTCCCTTACAGGTGTTCCTGGTTCGAGGCGGGCGTGGCTTTAGTCCAGGTGCAGGAGCAGACACGGTGAGCGTTCAGCTGCTGGGATGCAGAACAACGCGAAGCACGTGTGGCTGTCCGGGCGTGGCTTAAATAGCTTTGGAAGAAGTTCCAGGTGAGTATTCTTCCACAGCCCCACCCAAGTAACAAAATAGTTCCATCAGAAAAATTGTTCCTCCTAAGCCTCATTTGGCTTGGTTCTTCATGCAGCATGGTCTGCATCAGGTGAGTGTGCAGCATGGTCTGCTTCAGGTAAGTGCACCAAACACTTCCCCTTACAAGGGCTTAATAAATTGAATGAATAAACTTGTAACACCTGCCTGCAGCTTACTTTTGGTGGGGGCAAAAGGAGCTGTGTTTGTGCCATCAATGGAGTCTGCATTAACCTCCCCCTTCTATTTCCCTCCTTCTTCACTGGCTAACTAGCGTTATCCCCCCCCCCCGGAATGCCTCCTACAAGCCGCGAACAGAGGCAAACAGCAGCACCCTTGCTGCCAGCGGGATTACGCCGAAAGGGCTCAGCGGCAGAGTTTTTGTAGTGGCAACATCCTTCCTCCCCCGAAAAGGGGGCAGGGCCCACTCACAGAACGTTCCTCAGGGTCAAGGGAGCTCCAACAGCAGCATACAGCAATGGGCGCCGGATAGATATAATACCTAGGCGTCAATGCCTCCAGAGATGAAGGCACGCTGATGGCCGATAACTTCACAGCTCACACAGAGTATGCACACATGAAAAGGGATCTTTGGTCAAAAGTGCTGATGTCTCTAGCCGGCCGGTGAGCTCTGATTAAAATGGTGTTGGTACCCACGCTACTGTTCTTGTTTGTCAATGTACCAGTGTGGCCGGGTAAGCAGTATTTTCAGGACTTGCACAGTGACATGTCTAGATTTCTGTGGCACTCTGGGGCTGTTAGGAAAAAGTGGGAAGACATGGCGTGTCCTTATAACAAAGGGGGGTTTACAAACCCAAACATGGAGATATAGTGGTTGGAGGCTCAAGTGCAGTTTGCAAGTTATTGGTATGGAACGAATGGGCTCCCAGCACATGTTAAATTAGAGAGGGCAGCAGCTGGGAAGGTGGACATGAAATCCTTGATATTGGATTCCAGCTACAAAGATGACTGGCCATGTGATCCTGTGTAAACAACAATATTTGCTTGGAGAGCCAACTTTGCCAGAACTGCAGGGAACAGACCGTATTACTGGTCGTTGCCACTGTGAAATTTCCCTGACCTCTCCCCTAGGTTGAATGTTTCACTGAGATCGACCTGGATTAAACTAGGTTATCAGGTACTTGGGAACTTGGTTCCAGAGGGTCAGTTTCTGATGCCCTGTTCTTGGCGGAAGGAGCATAAGGGCACGCCTGCAGAGCTGCTCCAGTTATATTGGTTGAGGGCAGCTGTGCAAAAAAGAGATGGCAATGCTTTCTGCTTGAACCTCCTGAAAATGCGCTGGTTGTCTATGTAGTCAACGCTTATGGCTGGCGTAGGTTACTGGCTGCCCTATATAAGGGAATTCTAGATGGGACCCCGGAGGTGGTCGATAAGGCCCGGGGGAGGTGGAGTGTGGAATTGGGGATGGCGGTGGCTGATGGACATTGGAGGTCCATGTGTATGCTTACCAGGACAGTATCAATGAATGAGAGATTGAAACTAATTCAATAAATAATCCTGCACATGCTGCATTACACACCCTGCAAGCTGCAGAAACTATACCCTGAGCATGACGATGGCTGCCCGAGGTGCGGGGAGAAGGATACCGGGCACATGCATATGCTATGGTCTTGCTCAGAGCTCGAGCGGATCTGGGAAAGATCCTATGGCACTGTCCACTATAATTGGGATGGTGGCTAGAGAAGTTGCCTATGAGCCTGCTATTTGGGGAGTGGGGGGGATCCCCGAGAGGTGACTGAGATACTTTCTGAATATTGGCTGCATGGAAGCTAAGCACTTTTTTTAATGAAAATTGAAATATTCACACCCGCCTAATGTCAGGGACTGGCTGAAGGAATTAACTTGGATCAATGATTGTGAAGATGCTTACATAGCAATGCATCCAATCACGGCCCGGGCGGAAGACATATGGGGGAATGCCCCACATTCCTTGCTAAGGATCGCACACCCGCCTAATGTCAGGGACTGGCTGAAGGAATTAACATGGATCAATGATTGTGAAGATGCTTCCATAGCAATGCATCCAATCACATCTTCTATTTGAACCATACATGTACCTGTAGGAAATGTACCTACATCCAATGCCATGCACTCTTACGTCACACACTCTAATGACACATACACTTACACCACACTCTTAAGTCACAAACTTATGCCACACACATACTTACAGCATACAATCTTACACAACATGCTCTTACGCCACACACTCTTTCTCCACATACTCTTACTCCACATAATCTTACTCCACACACCTTTACTCCGCACACTCTTAGACAACACAATCTTATGCCACGTGCTCTTACAACACAAGCTCTTACATGCTGCGCTCTTACTCCATGCAATGCACTTTTGCACTTTCACGCCATGTGCACTTGCACCACACACTCTTATGCTACACTCTCTCACACCATGTGCTCTTAGGCCACACACACTTGCATGCCACCCACTCCTGGCCTGGTCTTCTTTTCTAATCTTTTGGGTGATTTTCCGGAGACATGGCAATCAGAATGATGTGAGGGCTACAGCTGCTAGCCTGCACCAGACTCCTCAAACCCCAGGAATGGGTCATAGAAGCAGCACAGTCCAGAAGCAAAAAACAAAGACTACAGCTACCAAAATGCACTTCAGCCAAAGGACAAGATATGGCCTGGAACAGGAGAAAGTAACTGGTTACTCTAAGGAAAATGAACTACTCTGAATGGGAGACTCAACAGCTACCCCACAAAACCCAGGGCTGGCTACAGGGGAAAAGTGGGCAGCAGTGACGGCACTGGAACAAGAGACTTCACAGTAATAGGGAGACCCAAGAACACTCCCCAACCCCTGTTTTGAACCATAACATCCCTAGTATAGGAGAGAACCAGAGGACACACGGTTCAGGAGGCCATATTGCAGACTGGACAAAAATGAAGCTTGAAAGTTGGGTGGGGGCTAACCACCCTTATAAAAGCTTCCAGCAGATGTCCAGGATTTGGGGTTGAATGCCGGAAGCAGAAATGTTCGAGGCAGAAATGACCGAAGATAATTTTTTCGAAAATATTCTTTGGTCATTTCTCCCATGAACATTCCCAATGGGTCCAAACTCCTAACCACACCCACAACACACCCCTGCCTGCCCCCACCACACCCCCTACTTAACTTGTATTCCATCTCGCCATGTCCCTTGAACACCTATTCCCTTTCACTTCCGTGATTGGGAACCGGAGTGTGGCGTTGCACCCACAAGGGCAGCGCACGCGGCGGCGTGACGTTGCACGTCACCGCATGCAGCTTTAATAAACGGGGCGTTCCCGGAAGCAGACAGAGCGACCGGGGAGCCCGAAGCCGACAGACGTGTGTGAGTGTGCTCTGTCGGGTTGGGGGCTCACGGGCACGCATGGGGGGCCAAGGACAAACCCCCAACAGTAGTCGACGAGTGGTGACGGATGCCCGGGCCCGGCGGTGAAAGGCTTCCGGAATTTTTCCTCATAACGGAACGTTCACGGACATTTCGTTTCACGCCGTGGCTGCGGACCGCACACGCGGCTGGCGGCCATTTTGGACACAAGGCCGCGGAACTTCTCGGGGCTCCGGTTTGGAACGAGAAGGTGATCCGGGTCTAATTTTTGGATTTCATGGTAGCAGACTGCATAACCTGCACGCCCATACCTAATTTGTGTGTTTCACTCATATTTTGGGACCGTTACGTCGAGTGTAAGCTAGGACAAGGACTACTATGGCAGGGCCTGCTTAGTCCAGTCCACCCACATAGCTTAATTTTTGGGACCTCTACATTGCGGTGCATTGCTGCAAGGTGGCGACAGGGCACTTCCTCGCCCCTTCATCATCAGGACACATTCTCTTGATCCTCTTCATCATCACAAGGTAGTGGCAGTTGGTGCTTCACATTCTCTTGATCCTCTTCATCATCACAAGGTGGTGGCAGTTGGTGCTTCTTTGTGTGCAAGACTCTTTAGTGGTGCTCAGTGAAGGGGACACACTTCACCGTCGTCTCCGTTCTCCAAGTTGGACCATTGCTGTGCCTGGCATCGGGGTGAATCCACCTGCATGGTGATGGTGGGAATCTGAGTTGCGGCCCCAGGACTTGAAGTGGGGGTGCCTGTGCGCTCAATCCCATGTACGACAGCGACCAGGACGGTGACGCTGCGGACCCTGTGGAAGACTCTCAGGACGAAGGTTAGGCGGCCCAGCCTCAGCAGGGCCCGCAGCCTCCAGTGCAACAGCCTGCAGCACTGCAACCGTTGCCACCGGGGAATCAGGCGCCTGCACCCCAGGCACTACTAGGAGCGCAGCCAGCCGCTCCACAAGGGGCTCCCATCATGGCTCAAGCGAGAGCCCAGGCGGCCCTACAACCGATACCAGAATTTGATCCAACGGGCCCCCCGTCCAGCCTGGGGCCCCGATGGAGGAGGTGGGTGGCCCGCCTGGACATGTACTTTAGGGCTGCTCGGGTGACGGACGACGACAGCATGGTGGCCACCATGCTGTACTCAGCGGGAGCCGCGGTTCAGGAGATCTTCGAGTCGCTGACACCGGTTGACCAGACCTATGGTGAGGCCAAAGCGGCTCTCCTTGCACATTTCCTTCCCCTCGCCAACGTGGACTTCGAGAGGTTTGTCATGCTGTCGGCCAAACAAAAGGATGATGAGACCCTGGACACTTTTTACGGCCGCCTGCGCCGCCTTTCCCAAAGGTGTGTGTGGGGGGACGCGGATGATATTATACGAACAATGCTGATCCAAGCATGCTCCTCCGGCAAACTGAGGAGACAGGTCCTCAGAGAGCCGGGGATCACTCTGCCCCGCATACTAGAACTGGGTCGATGTCACGAAGTGGCCGAGGCACGGGCAAACAAAATGGAGGCGGGATCACGCTTGATCAAGGCCGAAGAGGTGTGCGCTGTTTGGCGGGGCGGCCGAGGAATAAGAAGGCCTGGCGGAAGCCCCTGTGACAGAGCCGGAAGATCAGGGGAGTCATGTCAGAAGTGTGGCTATGACCTCCCCCACCCAACAGAGTGCCCAGCCGCAGGAAGAACATGTGGCCGATGTGGACTGCCTGATCACTTCTCAAGAGTGTGTAAGTCGGCTCTCCCTGTCATGGAACCGAGAGGCCCTGCCCGGATCTGGACTCCGCGCCAAAACCGCCCATCCAACGTGGCCCAGGTAGATCAAGCGGAAGAGGAGACCCAGATGGAGGAGGCAGAAGAAGAAGAGGAGGAGAACATCTTTTTCGTCTCAAGCATGGGGGTCCTGAAAGGCAAAAGCAGGAGGCAGCCAAGGTGTGTGGTGGAGGTGAACCGCTCGCCTGTTCCCGTGTTGGTGGACACAGGGGCATCTGTCAATGTAATGGCGAGGGGACATTATGACGCTCTTGTCCCGCCACCGAATCTGGCTGTGCCAAGAGCTCGCATATTCGCCTTTGGTGGACTTGAGCCTATACCGCTGGATGGGGCGTTCGTAGCGAAGGTGGAACATGAAGGCTCGATGATCAGGGCTCGGTTCTACGTGACCCCTATAAGCAACAACACCCTGCTAAGCTGTGCGGCTGCGGAGGCACTCGGGATAGTCAGTTTTGCGTACTCAGTATACCTGGAGGACATTAACGATCTACTTGACAAATACGCGGCCCTGTTCAACGGCATTGGGAGAATGACCGGTGATCCAGTCAGGCTGCACATTGATAATTCAGTACAACCCATTGCCCTGAAACACCGGAGAGTTCCCTTTCATCTGAGGGAGCAGGTCGACAAGGAGCTGGATAACCTGGTGGCCTTGGACATCATCGAGAAAGTGGAAGGCCCAACACCATGGGTGTCCCCCATTGTCGTGGCCAGAAAACCAAAACAGCCGGACTCAGTTCGTATCTGTGTGGACATGAGGCTGCCCAACAAGGCCATCAAAAGGGAGCAACACCTGACTCCGACCATTGACGACATAATCGCTGAGGTGCAAGGGGCCAGATTCTTCTCCAAGCTCGACCTCAGAGCAGGGTATCATCATGTTGTCCTCCATCCGGAGTCCCGGTATATAACAACATTCACCACCCACCGGGGACTCTACAGATACAAGAGGTTAAGCTTCGGGGTGTCGTAGGCTGCGGAAGTGTTTCAGAACATTATCCGAGGTGCCCTTGCTGATCTTGAAGGGGTACTCAACATCAGTGATGACATTTTGGTGTTTGCCACCACGGAGGTGATCCACCTGAAACGCCTGGCCAAGACTTTCGAGAGACTGCAGTCATTTGGCCTCACCCTCCATAGGGACAAGTGCGAATTCCTGCGCCCCTCCATAGAATTCTTTGGGTTCGTGTTTAAGGAGGGAGGAGTGTCACCCGACCCGCGGAAAGTCCAGGAAGTAAAGAGGGCACAGCCCCTGGAATCGGTGTCGGAGGTGAGAAGCTTTCTGGGCATGGTGACCTACTGCGGTCGGTTCATCCAAAACCTGGCCTCAAGGTCTGAGCCGCTCAGAGCTCTTACTAAGAAAGAGACGGCCTGGCACTGGGGTCCACTGGAGCAGTCGGCGTTCGAGGACATCAAGAGCGCCTTAACAACGGAGGACACCATGGCGTTTTTCGACCCAGCGCTACCCTCGGAGATCGTGGTTGATGCCAGTCCGTTTGGCCTGAGGGCGGTCTTGACTCAGGTGGACCGGGATGGAAGCCTCCGTCCCGTAGCGTATGCCAGCATAGCGCTCGCGGAAACGGAGCAGCGTTACTCCCAGAGTGAGCGGGAGGCCCTGGCGGTCCTTTGGGGATGCAGACATTTTCGCCTCTATGTGCTGGGGTGCCCGGTGACTGTGGTGACTGACCACAAGCCCCTGCTCCCGATCCTGGCGGGCTCGTCCTCAAAGCCCCCGGCCAGATTTGAGAGATGTATGCTCGCATTGCTTGAGTACGGGGTCACGCTGGTGTACCGGCCAGGAGCCAACAATGCAGCGGACTACCTCTCCCGGCATCCCGGAGTGCGTGGGGGAGTGGTGGGAGACACCTGCACGGAAGAGGCGGTCGACCATGTCCGGATGGTAGTGGAAGGAGCAACACCAAATGCAATGCCCCTGTCGGAGCTGGAGGCTGCAGCGGCCGAGGATGGGTGCTTCCAAATACTGAAGCAGTCGATGCAGAGCGGATCCTGGAAGTTCGTCTTGGAAGCTCTCGCGGGGCAGACCCATGAGGCGAAGACCGCCCTTGAACAACTGTGGAAAGTGAAAGACGAGCTGTCATTCTCGGAGTCGGGACTCCTACTCCGAGGGGATCGCATAGTGGTCCCCCACTCCAAAGTAGGTAATGTGATCACTCTGGCCCATCACGGGCATCAGGGTGCCGCCAAGACTAAGGCAAGGCTGCGGATGAAGGTCTGGTTCCCGGAGCTGGAGAAAAGGGTCGATGACTTTGTGGCAGCCTGCGTATGGTGTCAGGCAGCCTCCCCGGTGCAGAGAGAACCGGCCATCAAAGCCATGCCTCGGGGACCAGGCCCTGGGAGGTCGTTCATGCGGACTTTGGGTCCACGTCCGTGGGCACCCACTTTCTGGCCATAGTTGATGAGTACTCCCGGTACCCCGAGGTGGAGTTTGTGGAGTCGGTGGCATTCGAGCATGTGGTAGTCGCCGTGGAAAAGATATTTGCAACCCATGGATTTCCCCTGACGCTATGCTCGGACAACGGGTTGCCATTCCAAAGCAAGCGGTTCTCAGAATTTCTAGCCAGCTGTGGAGTCAAACATCGGAAGATATCCCCATTGTGGCCTCGAGCCAACGGTGACGCAGAAAGGCTGATGCGAACGCTGAACAAGACATTTCGGATTGCGCAAGGACAAGGTCAGCCTCTCCAACGGGCCTTGTATCAATTCCTGAGAGTGTATCGCACCACTCCACACGCATCCACTGGTGTCGCCCCGGCGGAGGCGTTATTCCGGCGATGCCCCCGGGGGCTACTGCCAGAGGTACAGGAGAAAGAACCCGGTGTGATCAACGACCAGCAGGTTGAGGCCGACCGACTGGCCAGGATCAGCCAAGAGAACTTGCGCCGGGGTCTTCGTCCCCAGCGGCTGGAACCCGGGGATGAGGTGCTCATCCGGAACCGACATCCTCACGGGAAGCTGTCCCTCCCTTACGAACCAGAGCCCCTGGATGTGGTCGCCGTGAAGGGGTCGATGGTGACGGCCTCAGATGGGCGATCGGCTGTCACCCGAAACGTCAGCTTCTTCAAGAAGTTGGGGGACTCGAGAACTGAACCCCCTCTGGGCCCTGGTGTCGCTGAGATACCTGAGGATGATGGGCCCCCTCTCGGTGCCCTGGCCTCTCCGGTTCGAGGGGCTGCTGCTGATGGACTGCCGGTGCCGGAGGTGAGCGGGAGGTACCCCCAGAGGGCTGGGCGAGGGAAACCCGCTTACCTCAGCGAGTATGTGTTGGGACAGTTGGAGAGTCATCCGGAGTGAGGGGACCCGGGTGGCTGACATTAAAGGGGCATGGGGTCAGGACGGGCAGTTTGTTTTGTCGTGTGATGTGTCGTGTTTAAATAATGTTGCAATTGTGTTTCCCCCTGAAAAAGGAGGAGTGTGGCATTGCCCCGCAAGGGCTACGCACGCGGCGGCGTGACGTTGCACGTCGCCGCGTGCAGCTTTAATAAACGGGGCGTTCCCGGAAGCAGACAGAGCGACCGGGGAGCCCGAAGCCGACAGACGTGTGTGAGTGTGCTCTGTTGGGTTGGGGGCTCACGGGCACGCATGGGGGGCCAAGGACCAACCCCCAACATGGAGCCGCAGGGTCCTTTACTTTTTTTTTCTTCGGGTCAGCTGCGGGGGTGTCCCCCGCATCCTGCGCTCGTTATTCTGCCTAGTATAGTGATTGGGGCATTGCGGGGACACCTCCAAAGCCTTTTATTTTGTTTTTGACTGCGGGACAGCCGCAGGGTTTTCAAATCACGCATTCAGACATTCAAATTTGGTCTTTTTGGCCGAAACCAATGTCCAGTCCCCTTGGGGAAGAGATAAGAAATTATATGGCATTTAGAACGCGTCGATACACAAGTGATGGGGGAGTTGGGAATAGACTAGGGATAGTCTGGCCCAGGGAAGCAGCTGACTCGAGTATCCAATGGGAGCTTAGAGAACTGTCTAGACAGGCTGCAGTCAGGAGGATGTCAGTGGGAACCAAGAGACTGGAGAGAAGTGTGGGAGTTTTGGCATTTTTGGAAAGTGTGTTATGTATGTGAGTAAGTGAGTGTGGGAGAGAGAAAGAGGAAAAGAGAGAGAGCAGTGAATGATGAGGTTAGGTAGGAGGGCATGGAAATAGGAGAGGGAGAAGGTAGACTATGAAGGGTAAATAGAGTAACGATGCAAGTAAAGAGGGGGAGAGAAGGGAGAGAGAATGAGAGAGAGAGAAAGAGGGGAGGAGAGAAGGGGCAAGAGAGACAGAGAGAGAAATAGAGTGAAAGAGAGAGGGAGAGACAGAGAGAGAGAGAGAGAGTGAGAGAGAGAGAGAGAGAGAGAGAGAGAGAGAGGGAGAGAGATAGAGAAAGAGAGAGCAGTGTATTATGAGGTGAGGTGGGAGGGTGTGGAAATAGGAGAGGGAGAAGGTAGACTAGGAAGGGTAAATAGAGTACAGAAAGAAGTAAAGAGGGGGAGAGAAGAGAGAGAGAAAACGAGGGGAGTCGAGAAGGGGCAAGAGAGACAGAGAAAGAAAAAGAGAGCGAGAGAGTGAGGGAGAGACAGAGAGAGAGAGAGAGAGAGAGAGAGAGAGAGAAAGGAGGAGATGGGGAGGCAGGAGGTGTCATGATGCCTACCCCCGGGGAACCGGACCAGGTCCAGCAACCCCGGAAGCAGGCAACAGGTTATTTTGAGCAAGCCCAAAAACCCCTGCTAGGGGCTGTTTGGGTGCAGTCCTGGCACCTATGGCGCCAGGCTCATATGGAGAGTCAGTCCTGGCGCCATAGGCGCCAGGCTCATAGAGTAGAACTTACCTGATGCAGACCATGCTGCAAGCTTACCTGATGCACACCATGCTGCAGAGCTCCAAGCCAAATGAGGCTTGGAAGGGACTATTTTACCTAGGGACTATTTTTTACTCGGGTGGGGCAGGGGAGGAATACTTACCTGGGACTACTTTGGATGCTATTTAAACCACGCCCGAAGAGCAGCACACGCTTCGTGTTATTCTGCATCCAGCAGCGTAACGCTCACCTTGTCTGCAAGCCTGCATCCAGTCTTCTGGCACGCCCGTCTCGAGTCTGCAGCTCCTAGAAAAAGGGAGGAACAGAAGGAGAAAAGGTTAGAATAAGAGCAAAACCTTCGATCCTTACCTGAATTCCGGATCCGCCGCGCCTTCGAGCTAGAAGAAAGAAGCATTTTACGCGCGCCGCCTCGCCTGCTGCAGCGCCGCGCTGAACTCACCGGCCTTTGCAGCATCCTCATGATCCACCGCATCCTTCTTCACGTTCCCGCCGTACTCTGGCACCTAAGGGGAACACAAGAACAGCCCAGGTGAGCCAAGGGAATAAACAGAGGCAATAGTAACTACCCCCATAGACTTACCCGATTACCGCCAGGGGTACTATTCCTCTTCACGGGTCGGCGCAGTCTCCATTGCATCCTCGCCGTACCCCGGCCCCTAAGGGGAACAAAAGGACAACAGGGTGAGACAAAGGGACAAACAAGAGGAACTCTTCTCACCGCAATAGACTTTCCTAATTTTACCCCCGGAGACATTATTCCCCGAACTTCATATTTTCTCTCCGCACCTGAATAAGGGAGCAAGCCACAGGTTACATTCTGGCCTTATTTTATTGAACTGTGTAGGATAAGCCAAATCCTTACCTGAACTTCGTCAGCTACCACGAGGAACTCTTTGCTGGGGTCAAGCTGCAAACTGCAAGGAATCGGACAAGAGTGAAAGTCAGACATGTGAACTCTTACGAACTACATACTTTTCAGAGTCAATATTGTTCTGGAACTCACCGATTCCTTCGAGCCAGTGAAGCAACTGGTTATCAACGCGCCCCTGCGCTCAATGCAGGATAGGGAGATCATCTTTTCAAACCATCAGGTGAGACTATAAGAGGGGACATCAAAGGTGATCTGTGGGGAGAACAGCGGGGGTGGGGGATTTACGCTCAACTCCACGGGTGGTTAATTCCCTTTCTCCATTTGCAGAAGAATATTCCTACGGGCCAAGCAAATGAAGCTAGGTGGGCCAGTCCAGTCCGTCACCTTGGTGGAGACCGCAGCTGTCCAGTTCAGACCGACGCCTCTGTCGGAGCCAGGTGAGCGTAACAGAACGCGAAGCCTACCCACAAATTCCCACCCGGGCGTTATGGATACCTCAGAGACTGACCAATATGCCCAATTACTAGGGGATTTGAGGGCTGAAGTGCATTCCGCCCGTCAATAAACCAATGCTCTTAGGAGAGAACTGATTTTGTCAAAGGAGCGAACTGATGACCTTGCTAGGCAACTATTGCAAAGCAAGGCTGGACAAGCACCCCTACCTGGTTCCGGGGGAAATTCAGCTCCTGTGTTATCGAGTAACCCTGTGCAAATAAACCTACCAGGAAATATTCCATTAGCTCCACCCGAACGCTTTGCCGGAGATCCCAAAAGCTTCGCCGTGTTTATGAACCAATGCCGCTTGCACTTTTTATGCAGACCTGGAGCCTTCCCAAATGATCAAGCCAAGGTAGCCTTTGTATTGTCATATCTCAGCGGCAGTGCAGCTGATTGGTCAATTCCACTCTTTACTCAGGATGACCCAATTCTTCGTGATTTTCAGGGCTTTCAAACTAGCATGGAAAGACTATTTGCCCGGCTCTCCCAAGGACAGGCCCTGGAAAACAAACTTTTGTCCCTACGACAGGGTAACCAGGACCTTCTATCCTACATCGCAACCTTTAATAAGTTGATAGTGGAAACTGGATGGCCGGAGGTAAAACAAATCACGTTATTTCATTGAGGGCTTCGAGGAGAACTCAAGGATGTCTTGGCTCAAGTCGTGAACCCACCTCAAGACTGCGCTGAATATATAGACTTAGTGGTCCAGTTAGATCACAGACTTCAGAACAGAAAGGCTAATCGAGCCAAGTTTGAGAATCGGGTGTTGGTCAAAACCCACGCTAACCCCGAAGGAGCAGATGCTTCAGAACCCATGCAAATCGGAGGGGTTAAAGGACCCTTAACCCAGAAAGAAAGAGAAAGGAGATGGCAAATGCAATTGTGTCTATATTGTGGAACTTCTGGGCATTGTCTACGGGATTTCCCTGTAAAACCACCCAAGAAGGTGGTAGGAGCTGCTGATAAAAGCCATATGGAGTGAGACTCGGGAAACGACCATGCCCAACAAGCATAGAGGTCCCCTTGTCGAGCTTGAAGAAGGATACTCATACCTCGCATTTCATCATACCAATGGTCCTCGTAGATCCAGGGCAGCCATCGCGTATGCACGCAGTAAGGGCATACATTGATAGCGGGGCCATAGGAAACTATGTGGACTATGAATTGGCTTCCAGGATGAATCTACCTCTCTGCCGAAAAACCACCTCAGATGTCATCACCACAGTCGATGGAACTGAAATTGCCTCTGGGCCTGTAACTCATTCCACCGCAGAGATGACACTATTGGGTCAGGATGGGCATCGAGAGACTATTGTGTTTGATCTAATCAAAGCCCCACAGTTCCAAATAATACTGGGGATACCTTGGTTGGAAACACATAATCCTTGTATTGATTGGCGAGAGAAGAGAATAACCTTCCCGGATTGTGCACAAACTTGTTACCCAAAGAAAAATCAGAACGCAGGCCTGGCCACAGTAACCACAGCAGTCATGCAACTACCTCCAGAATACCAAGAATTCCAGGATGTCTTCCAAAAGGAACAGGCAAACTCCTTACCTCCTCACAGATCGTACGATTGTCAAATCGATCTCATCCCCGGTGCACAACCCCCTTGTAGCAGGATTTATGCCCTTACGGAACCTGAAAACCTTCACCTATGACAATACTTAGACCAGTACCTTGCCAATGGCTTTATTCACCCATCCAAGTCCCCTGCATCTTCAGCTTTGTTCTTCGTGCCCAAAAAGGAAGGGGACCTCAGAACGTGCATAGACTACCGCCCATTGAACCAGATAACTGTTAAGAACCGATAACCATTGCCTCTGATCCCTGAACTACTAGACCAAGTGAAGAACGCTTGTATATACACTAAATTAGATCTCCGGGGGGCATATCATCTGGTACGTGTAAAAGAGGGCGACAAATGGAAGACTGCTTTCCGCACGAAGTATGGGTTACTCGAATACCAGGTGATGCCTTTCGGGTTGTGCAATGCACCAGCAGCCTTCCAATACTTCATGAACGATATCCTTCGTGAACTCATTGACGTTTGTGTTGTCGTGTGTATCGATGATATTCTAGTATACTCCTCTTCAGAATCTGACCATGTGAAGCACGTCCGAGCAGTCCTTGAGAAATTGCGCCAGCACAAACTATATGCAAAACTAGAAAAATGCGTTTTTAATACCACAGAAGTTGAATTCCTTGGGTTTATCCTGACCCCAAAGGGAGTCCGAATGGACTCACGCAAGGTGGACGCAATCCTTAAGTGGACATCACCAAGTTCAGTTAAAGGAGTACAAAGCATGCTCGGCTTTGCCAATTTCTACCGCAGATTCATCCCAGATTTTTCACATGTCGTACATCCCATCACAGCACTCTTGCGAAAAAATAAACGCTTTATATGGACTGAAGAAGCTGAAAAAGCCTTTGAAGAGCTGAAAGCGAAATTCACGTCTGCACCCGTGTTAAAGCACCCGCGCCCTGATCTTCCATACATAGTGGAAACTGATGCATCCAGTCTAGCCATGGGAGCTGTCCTGTCTCAAAAGGACCCTGAAACTGGCCAGCTTCATCCAGTAGCATTTTGGTCCAGAAAGTTCTCGGCACCCGAGTTAAACTATGCGGTTACCGACAAAGAGTTATTAGCCATTAAATCCGCCTTCAAGGCTTGGCAGCACTATCTTCTCAGTGCCAGGCATACCATTACTGTGATCACCGATCACCGGAATTTACAGTATTTAAAAACAGCCAAGGCCCAATCGTCAAGTCAACTCCGATGGGCATTGTTATTTGCCGAGTTCGATTTCGTGATAACCTATCGACCAGGTTGTAAGAATGGTAAAGCAGACACCTTATCCCAAATAGGGATGGGAGAGGCAGAAGTGAACCCAGAACCAGTACCTATAATTTCCGAACAAAGGATTCTTGGCATGACTACTCTACAGACACTACAGGACATTCAGGTAAAGATCCAGCAACTCTTTGATCCTACATCCCTGCAGGACTGGGTAAAGAAAGGCCCGGACTACTCTGTCACCAATGATCTGCCTTATTACCAAGGGTGACTATTTCTGCCACAAAAGGAACTACAAGAGCTAGTCATTTTACGTTATCATGGTACCCTAATGGAGGGGCACCCAGGTATTGCAAGAACTGAAGCTAAAATTAAAAGACAATTCTGGTGGCCCACCTGGCGAAAGGATATTAAATCATTTGTGATGTCTTGTGGCATTTGCGCCCAAAACAAAAGTCAAAAGAAAAACCATCTGGACTCTTACAACCTTTAGACATTCCCCCTAAACCTCCTTGTAATGGGTTTAACACCATTCTAGTTATTGTGGATCTTTTTTCCAAGATGGCCCACTTTATTCCTTTAAACGGACTACCTTCAGCCTCAATCCTGGCCAAAGAATTCCTTGAAAACATTGTTCGCATACATGGATTTCCCTCCGTGTTGGTCTCTGACCGGAGCAGTCAATTCATTTCACATTTTTGGAAGAAATGTTGTCAATTGGCGCAAATCGACATGAGATTATCGGCCAGTCACCACCCCAGACCGATGGTCAAACAGAGAGGACCAACCAGACTCTTGAACAATTCCTGCGTTGTATGTTACATCAAACTGAGAGTAATTGGAAGGACATTCTTTGTATCGCCGAAAATGCATACAATAATTCAGTGCATTCTGGAACTGGACAAAGTCCCTTTTATACCCTGTATGGGCACCACCCTCGAACCTCAGACCTTGACTCACCCCAACACTTAGAAATGCCCACAGTGGACCATCTACACGCTACGATTACACAAGCCTTTAAGGAGGCAACTGCACATTTAAAACAGGCGAAGGAGAAATATAAGAAAGATGCTGATCGGCATAGATGTGATACTCCACAGTACCAGATAGGGGACCAAGTATGGTTGGCCACAAAAAACATACCTCTCAAGGGAACGCGTACCTTTAACCCTAGATATTTGGGACCTTACTCTATTAAGGCCATTATCAACCCGGTGGCCGTCAAGTTGGACTTACCTGCTAATATGCGAATTCATCCCGTCTTTCATGTGTCACTTTTGAAGCCAGTGCAACCAGGGACAAGACTAACCAAGCCTCCAGACCCCGTCCTTATAGACGGGGAACCCGAATTTAAAGTTAAGAACATCCTGGACTCCAAGATGGTGAAGTCAAAACTTTTTTATTTAATCGACTGGAAAGGTTACGGACCACAGGAAAGGTCTTGGGAACCTAGTGACCACGTGCATGCACCTCGATTGGTGAAAAGATTCCAGCGAAATTTCCCAGACATACCAAAACCACGGGGAAGAACAACTTAGGAGGGGACTTGGGGGGGAGTGCTATCATGAGGCCTACACCCGGGGAACCAGACCAGGTCCAGCAACCCCGGAAGCAGGCATCAAGTTATTTTGAGCAAGCCCAAAAACCCCTGCTAGGGGCTGTTTGGGTGCGGTCCTGGCGCCTATGGCGCCAGGCTCATATGGAGAGTCAGTCCTGGCGCCTATGGCGCCAGGCTCATAGAGTAGAACTTACCTGATGCAGACCATGCTGCAAAGCTTACCTGATGCAGACCATGCGGCAGAGATCCAAGCCAAATGAGGCTTGGAAGGGACTATTTTACCTAGGGACTATTTTTTACTCGGGTGGAGGTGGGGAGGAATACTTACCTGGGACCACTTTGGATGCTATTCAAACCACGCCCGAAGAGCAGCACATGCTTCGCGTTATTCTTCATCCAGCAGCGTAACGCTCACTGTGTCTGCAAGCCTGCATCCAGTCTTCTGCCACACCTGCCTCGAGTCTGCAACTCCTACAAAAAGGGAGGAACAGAAGGAGAAAAGGTTAGAATAAGAGCAAAACCTTCGATCCTTACCTGAATTCCAGTTCCACCGCGCCTTCGAGCTGGAAGAAAGAAGCATTTTACCCGCGCTGCCTCGCCTGCTGCAGCGCCGCGCTGAACTCACCGGCCTTCGCAGCATCCTCACGATCCACCGCATCCTTCTGCACGTTCCCGCCCCACTCTGGCACCCAAGGGGAACACAAGAACAGCAAAGGTGAGCCAAGGAAATAAAAAGAGGCAATAGTAACTACCCCTATAGACTTACCTGATTACCGCCGGGGGTACTCTTCCTCTTCACGGGTCGGCGCAGTCTCCATTGCATCCTCGCCGTACCCCAGCCCCTAAGGGGAACAAAAGGACAACAAGGTGAGACAAAGGGACAAACAAGGGGAACTCTTCTCACCGCAATAGACTTTCCTAATTTTACCCCCGGAGACATCATTCCCCGAACTTCATATTTTCTCTCCGCACCTGAATAAGGGAGCAAGCCACAGGTTACATTCTGGCCTTATTTTATTGAACTGTGTAGGATAAGCCAAATCCTTACCTGAACTTCGTCAGCTACCACAAGGAACTCTACGCTGGGATCAAGCTGCAAACTGCAAGGAATTGGACAAGAGTGAAAGTCAGACATGTGAACTCTTACGAACTACATACTTTTCGGAGTCAATATTGTTCTGGAACTCACCGATTCCTTCGAGCCAGTGAAGCAACTGGTTACCAACGCGCCCCTGCGCTCAATGCAGGATGGAGAGCTCATCTTTTCAAACCATCAGGTGAGACTATAAGAGGGGACATCAAAGGTGATCTGTGGGGAGAACAGCAGGGGTGGGGGATTTACGCTCAACTCCACGGGTGGTTAACTCCCTTTCTCCATTTGCAGAAGAATATTCCTACAGGCCAAGCAAACGAAGCTAGGTGGGCCAGTCCAGTCCGTCATCTCAGCCCTACGCGTCACATTGGTGGAGACCGCAGCTGTCCAGCGCAGACCGACGCCTCTGTGGGAGCCAGGTGAGCGTAACAGGAGGTTGGAGGACAGTAGAAGCCGGAGTAGTGAGGAGGAGAGTAGAGGGAAGCAGAAAAGATCAGGAGGGAGGTGGAGAGTAGAGACTGGGTAAGTGGAAGAAGCAATAAGACCAGGAAAAGGATAGTAAAGACGCAGAGTGAGCGAGAAGAGGTAGTACTACAAGAGTTGAGAACAGTAGAGGCAAGCTTAACAAGAGGTGAGTGAGGTTAGGTCACCTAGGAAGACCCTGAGGGAGTTAGAGAGATAAGGTTAGGTCACCTAGGAAGACCCTGAGGGAGTTAGAGAGATATGGTTAACGCACCTAGGAATACACTGATGGAGTTAGAGAGATAAGGTTAGGTCACCTAGGAAGACCCTGAGGGAGTTAGAGAGATAAGGTTAGGTCACCTAGGAAGACCCTGAGGGAGTTAGAGAGATATGGTTAACGCACCTAGGAATACACTGATGGAGTTAGAGAGATAAGGTTAGGTCACCTAGGAAGACCCTGAGGGAGTTAGAGAGATAAGGTTAGGTCACCTAGGAAGACACTGAGGGAGTTAGAGAGATAAGATTATGGCACCTAGGAAGACCCTGAGGGAGTTCGAGAGATAAGGATAGGTCACCTAGGAAGACCCTGAGGGAGTTAGAGAGATAAGGTTAGGTCACCTAGGAAGACCCTGAGGGAGTTAGAGAGATACGGTTATGGCACCTAGGAAGCCCCCGAGGGAGTTAGAGAGATAAGGTTAGGTCTCCTAGGAAAACCCTGAGGGAGTTAGATACGTTATGGCACTTAGGTGTCCTTAAGCTCTGGACAGTTTTGACAATAGGGGTATCCTGGCTATAGGGAGCCTGTATTTCAGCAAGACCTTTGGGAGTAGGAAGAGTGGGCTACGAAGGTGGGAGCCCCCTTCAAGGTTGAGCGAAAAATATACAGGGTCAATCCTAAACTGGGAGTCCAATCGCAGGATCATGGATGGTATTTTGTGATAAATACTGAAAAAGTATTTATGAAAATGAATGTAAGTGGGAACATTTCAGCCAGTTCCGTCAACCAAGTCAAATGGTATTAACAGTAACTGGCGTAACAGGGGCCCCTGCAGCTCCTGCGGGGCGGGGGCCCCACCATCACATGTCCTGGGAGGGGACTTGGAGAAAAAAATGAAAAATATATATATATTTTAAAAAAATATTTATTTTTTCTTTTTTATTTCACTTTGCATTCATAAAGACATTATTTCTGTAACAGAAATAATGTCTTTATGAAGGCAGAGTGACTACAAAAAGAAAATTTCTTTTTGAAGACTGAGGGATCCTCCCACCCCATGCAATGGAAGACCCTAGGCTGAAGACCTCCATGTCATGGGGTGGGGAAGCCCTATGACTTTAAAAAGAAACAGGTGGGCCTCATTATGAGTTTGCCATTCCAGAAACAACAGTACCAGTAAGCTTGACAGTACCGTTGTTTCCGGACCAGCAAACTACGAGTTCTGTGAGTGGGTGCCTTTCAGCCCGCCAGGTCTGACCTGGCCGAACGGCACCAGCACGCAGAAATCGACGGATGCACCAGCACCATTCAAGAATGGTGCTGGTTCATCCGGCCTCCCCATTCCCATTGAGTCCAGTGGGACTCAAATGGGAATGGGGAGTAATATTTTCCTATTTTCCGGCGCCTGGGAATGGGCAATTACCGGGTCTGCCAGGGCTGAAATGCACCGGTAATTTCCCATTCCCGGGCACCGGAAAATTCATGACTCTGGAACAACCGTGCCGGTATTTACCAGCACGGCTACCGCCAGGGTCATAATGACCCCCAGTATCTTTTTGAAGTCACTCGTGAAGTGAACGTGACTTCAAAAAGAAACCATTTCTTTTTGAAATAATAGGGCTCTCCTTAACCCCATGACGGGTGCGTGTGTGAGTGTATGGTGAAAGGGTGCACTCTTAAATGTATAGGTGGCTGCTTGTGTGAGTGTTTGGTGAAAAGGTGCACCCTTAAATGTATGGGTGGGTTCCTGGGTGTGTGTGCCTGTATGGTGAAAGGGTGCACACTTAAATGTATAGGTGGCTGCCTGTGTGAATGTATGGTGAAAGGGTGCACACTTAAATACACAGGTGGCTGCCTGGGTATGCCTGTATGGTGAAAGAGTGCACATTTAAATGTATGGATGGCGGGGTGTGCATGTGTGTATATGGTAAATGATGTGTGTGCTTGTGTTCAGGGGTGCAACAAAACCTACATTTCGGGGGTTCTAACCCTTCAAATGTTGGGAGAGGCGCTAACTTCACGGGCAGTGGGGGAGGGGAAAACTTATCTGTGTGGGGGAATACCAATATCTTTACGAATTTTAATTAGACTATTCTAGTGCAGCTTCAATGTTACAAGCAGTTAACTCTCTCCTTTAAGGTTTAAAGCTCCCACTTATCGACTGTTGCAAGAATTGAGTTGTCTCCTGTTCCCTTTCTACCCTTCCAATCACTCCCCTGGCATGCAAGTACTAAACACACATCACGATTTCAATTGGCTAAAGAATTTGGCATTTGAATGCAGGTACTAACAGTGAAATGCTTTATGTTAGTAATTGCTGGGCTCTTGTTAGCTTAACAGCAAAACCCAGGTGCCGTTTAAGATCTTTGTCCTGTTCTGTCCGGCAACTGCTCTGAAGGTCAGCCAGGTCGAGTCAACATAGCCCAACATTTCGAGGGGGTGGAGTTCTGTATCCCAGTCACCTCAATGGTGTTGCACCACTACTTGTGTTTAATGCCTTGATTACTTATTTGTAATCTTCATTACTCCTAGCCCTATCCTTCCTCATCCCAATACGTTTGGATGAGGCACTCTGCCTCATACACAAGTACTGGGATGAGGTAGACGTACATGAAGGTAATGCCTGACTCAGCTACCTGTAATCTTCATTACTCCTAGTCCCACTCTTCCTCATCCCCGTACTTACTTATGAGTGAAGGAGCCTCATATGTAAGCTCTGGGACAAGGAAGAGGGACATGGAGGTAATTCTGGGCCAAGGAGCTCATTTTGGAGGTTGGGGTAGGAGTGGGAGGGAGAGGGGATGTTTGTGGGGGCGGAATTGTGTGACAAATCATAATGGTTGTCCATGTCCAGTCTAAGCAGGCATGATATGTGGTATTAGTGGCTAGAGAGGCATTTTTGTGCAGCCAGTCTAGTCATTCCGCAGTTTGGTATGACTTTTTTTTTATAACTGGGCATTTCTGATAAAGCAGTTCTGCTAAGTGTAATTTCTTGGCTAGAATGGCATTTCGGTGCTGCCAGACTCGTCGTTTCTTACTGGGGCATTGTATATTTTTCTGGGTATCTGTGATAAAATGATATGATATAAGTCATTTCTAATGCGCCTGCAAACAAGTGTTTCTAGGCACGACAAGACACGGGAGGGAAGATAGAGGGAGGACAAGACAAACTATCTTACTAGGCCTTGTGTCATTCAGATCGTGCAGGTGTGAGAACGAGAAGTGCAAGCAGAAAGGGAGGGGGGAGTGCAAGGGAGAGGGGAGGATAAAAACAGGGCAGCAATTCTTTGAGTAAGTGCAGCCAGGGCAGTGCAGCTCTGAGTAATGCAAGGAGAACAAGGGACTGTAGGGTTACCATTACAGCCCCTAAGTGCGTGCTAGGCCCAGAGGCATTGCAGGGGTGACTGATCAAGAAAGAGTCTGGACATAGTGAGACTCTGAGGGTATCCCAGCAACCATCGATACAGCAGACAGGTAGGTCAGGTAGACCAGGAGGGGATGGAGAGAGTGAAAGCAGAGGAGAAGAGGAATGTTTTGAGGTGCTTCCGGATCTTCAGGTGGTCGGCTCAAGTTTGAGAGGGGCAGGGAGGCCTTTCCAGAGGGAGGCACCTGCATAGGAGAGAGATCTACCCCCCTCGCCCCACTCTCTGCCTGGGGAAGTGTCTAACCCTTAGAGAGTTGGAGGTAGCTGAGTGAAGGGCTTGAGCAGGAAGGTATTTTGGAAGAGAGCGATAGATGTAGTGTGGGCCCGGGCCCAGAAAGCTTTGTGGACAATGCAAAGTGTCTTGAACTTGATCCTTGCTGCAACCGGGAGCCAGTGGAGAGATTTCAGGGCTGGAGAGATATGATCCCTGGGCTTGAGGCCAAGGATAAGTCTTGCAGTCCTGTTCTGGATTAGTTGCAGAGGGCAGAGAGTAAAGGAAAGCAGGTTGAGAAAGAGGCTGTTGCAGTAGTCCAGCCTAGAGACAAGCAGGGCTCTGGGGAAAGTGAGCTTGTGGGGTAAAGTGAGAAAGGGAAGAGTCCCTTTGAGGAGGAGCAGCTGGTAGTGGGACTTGGCGATGTCCGAGATGTGTGGAGAGGAAGAGAGAGTGGAGTCAAAGATGACAACCAAGTTTTTTCCCTCGCAGCAAGCCGAAAGAAGGTGGCCCAAGGTGGGCAGAGAGAGTGCGAGAGGGAAAGCAGGGGCAGGGGTCCCAATGAGAAGAATCTCCATCGTACTGGCATTACGGGAGAGATCAGTAGATGCGCACCAATCCTGAATCGTGGATAGACAGTCAGGATTGAGAGAGAGGAGAGGAATCTGAGGGGAGCCTGAAGGAAAGCTGAGTGTCATCTGCATAAGAGGAGAAGGTAGATATCAGGTGGGCCAAAGGGGCCATGAAGAGTTTGAAAAACCAGGGTGAGAGGATGGAGCCCTGGGGAACGCCACAGGCATAGAGAGATGTGGTGGAGAGAAAGGGACCAAGGTGCACCTGGGAGGGGCAGTCCAAGAGGAAGGAGGTCAGCTACTCAAGGGCCTGATCTGTGATGCCCAGGTTCTCATGGAGTCGATCAATCAGGATGGCGTGGTTGACTGTGTCGAAAGCAGAGGAAATATCAAGGAGGGTGAGGACAGAAGGAATGCTGTAATCAAGGTTATAGAGCAGATCTTCACGCAGCTCTGAAGCCAGACTGATGGTGATGGAGACAACCAAGAGATTCAGTGTGGAGAGTAAGCTGGAAGATCGCCAGTTTTTTTCCGACAGTTCTCCCAGCAAAGTGGTGATGGATATTGGGTGATAGTTATCCAGGCAGGCAGGAAAGGCAGACGGCTTCTTGAGGAGTGGGTGCACAAGGGAGTGCTTAAGGGGAGAGGGGTACATTCCAGGGGTGAAAGAGCGATTACAGAAATCAGCCACGGCTGGAGCAAGGGTATAAATATGGTCCTTGATGGTTCTAGAGGAGCAGTGGAGCATCTGTTTGGACAACACATTCAAAGATCGGACTAGTCTAGAAACCTCATCAGGTAGTGTCAGAGAGAAAGAGGAGAAAGGAGAAATAGAAGTAGAGCTGGCCAATGGAGGGCCAAGAGAGGAAGAGGGAGAGGAGGAGGAGATGGGGGACTGGATGTCCCGAGTTTTAGCTGAGAAGTGAGAGAACAGAGCCATAAAGAGAGCATGGGAGGGAACAGGAGAGGTAAAGACTGCAACAGGATTGACCAGTTACTTACAGATTTTACAAAGAGTTTGGCCGTGTTGTTAGAGGCCACAGAGACGCAGGCTTGAATGCGTGTTCTCTTCTTGATGAGTGGTATTGCTTCGACTGGCCTTTTGGTGCAACCAGTCTAGGTATGTCTAAGTGTGACCTTGCATGCTTTACTGTAATGCTATTACACTGGTCTACATTGTGCATCCACTTGGACATGTTTTCTTTGTGGCATGGCATTTTTAATAGCAAAGCATTAATGTTCCTGTGCACTGTTGGTGACTTGCATGTATTGGATTGGTGTTAGCCTACAAAACCATTACAAACACTCTGGCTTTTTAGACAATTTTTCTCAGAAAGTGTGCTGTATATTGCATTAAAACACATATTTATATCTTTCTCGTAGTGCAGTGTGTGGCATACCGCTTCAACAGCCCATTTGTGCGTATTGCACAAGCGTGATAATCTAGGCCGGCCCAGAATGTGGCACAACGCGTGATTTGTTGCTGAGTTGGGGGGGGCCTTCAGCATGGCTCGCAGGGGTGCCCCCACATTTTGTGTTACCCCACTGTTAACAATATCACTTTAGCAGAAGTCAGTGCTCATCGGTGTTATCTAAACTATATAGTGGTGACTTCCACCCTTTAATAGCCCCCAACAAGTTCCTGATTCTATATATCCATCCTGACAACCTGTCTTATTATCCAATTTGCCCCGCCCTTTCCTGTGACACTTTTTCTTCTGACCACGTCTTTCGAGTCCCACAAGAATCCCACAGTATTCCCGCTGTAAGATGAAAATGCTTTGACTGGAGGCTCTTGAGCCCTCCTGAAAGAGGCCACCTCATTATTTAGTCTACTTTCCCACCCTGACCCCTACCATGATGTGAAACTAAGCCCTTGCCTCCTCAGAATAACATGTTGTGCCCTTTTCCTTTTCCGCTTCCTGCGGGTTTAGCACGCCAGTCACTCACACTGAGCAAAACAAAATATCTGCTTTTTTAATTTCTGAGAAGCCAGAGTGCTGAAATGTACCATGTATGACAGATTTCTTGGGTTGGGGACACCCCTTTCTCCATAAGAAGGATTTACACCAAAGCTTATTCCTCACATGGTGCTGCTCTGTCCAGTGGTGAGTGTAAGCACCTTTTCTCTATGGGAAAATGAGTGGGAGTGGCCGAAAAGGTGCTGTATTCTTTGCTTAATGACCTTTGAACTGTTTGACTAATTTGCACTGAATGTTCAGTTTTGGGGGGCCCATGCTAGGTATTTTATATGTGGTTGATTCCCGCCAGATTGGTATAGCGGGTCAAAGGTTATTAGCAATAGAATATTCAGCAGAGTCGGGAGTTTGCCACACGCAGCTTGTTTCATATTTGGTGCAGATCTGTCCAGCGGTTTTCAATGGATGCACTTTATTACCCAGAGAAAATCCAGTGCAGTTGGCAAATAAAACGCTTTTCAGCGCTTTTAAACTGTTGGGCAAATGTGCGCAAATGTTGACAGTTTTGGGGAGCCTGGGCCTGAAAACATCTTTGCATAATTTTGTACAGAGACTTCAAAGGAGGCAAAAGTTATCAGCGTTATAATTCTGACATTTCCAGCGCTCATAGGTTTCCCTTTCAGGGGCATCACCCAGGGGTAGCCTGGCTGGTCTGGCACTCGTGCGCTGCGCGCATGTGTGGACCTCTGCACCCACCAGGGTCATGAATAAGCTTCATGGGCTGTGCGCATGCGTGGACCTCTGCACCCACCTGGGTCATGAATAAGCTTCATGGGATGTGCGCGTGTGTGGACCTCTGCACCCACCAGGGTCATGAATAAGCTTTGTGGGCTGTGGGAATGCGTGGACCTCTGTACCCACCTGGGTCATGAATAAGCTTCATGGGCTGCCCGCATGTGTGGACCTCTGCACCTACCTGGGTCATGAATAAGCTTCGTTGGCTGGGTGCATGTGTGGAACTCTGCACCCTCCTGGGTCATGAATAAACTTTGTGGGCTGGGCGCATGCACTGACCTCTGCACCCACCTGGGTCATAAATAAACTTTGTGGGCTGTGCGCATGTATGGACCTCTGCACCCACCTGGTGTTGTGGAGCCGGCAGCTGTCACACGGCCGGCCTCATTGGTGCTGTGGTGCTCAACACCATGCTGGTTTGCCAGGTTCACCCAGACTTATGTGATGTTGCAGGGCAGGGCCCTGAGAGGCTGTGGGGCACAGCCTGGGTTCCTGAGCACCATGGAAGCCTGGAGCATCCAGGATGGTGGGTGCCTGGGCTGGACCCAGGGTCCCAGGCTGGTCTGGGGGGCCCAGAACAGCTGAGACCTGCAGGGCTGTGGTCACACAGCATGGGGCCTGCAGGCCAGAGCCGCTGCACCGTGATCACACGGTGTTGGCCTGCAGGCCCACAATGAGAGACGGACACAGATGTTCCATAGTTGGAGTCTGTAGCCGTTCTGCTACACGTGCCTGCAGGGGTTCCTTTTATTAGCTTGGCCCATCTTAAAGGGGCAATACACATGGGAGGGACACATCTCCTTAAAGGGGCAATACACATGGGTAGGTCATACATAACACTCCTTCTTTTTCATAAGGAACAAAACAAACGTTGCTGAGACATACATGAATCCCACCCGTTACAGAATGACAAAATACTTATCACTTTAGAAATTGCGGGGTAGACAAATTATAGTATATGCCACTGACACATACATAGCTAACTCAGATAGTTACAGACATGACACACACTAACCCATTCTAAAATACTCGGCGGGTGACAGTCGTGGTCGGTGAGCTGCCGGTGGAATCTAGGCAGTTCTACCACAGTTTACAAAAACCCTTTATTAACCTGGGGTTCGGAACTGCAACTACTTAAAAAGACGCCAAGGCTGGCAGCTGGCACTATATGCACACCTAGTAACTGCGGGATCACAGCTTCACATTATTGTTCTTTACTGAGACCACTTCAGGCATGTAGCTACTATGCAGGTGCCCAGCATCAACACACACAAGTTTACTGAGTCCTCTTTAAGCAATTGCAGGACTGCAGGAGACCAGTTTGTTTTCCATTCGTGTCCGTTCAGGAGTCACTTCCCGGGTCCAGGTCCATTGATGGTACAGTTCACGGCCGGCAAAGCCTCACCCGGCAGGTACCAGGGGCCACATCCGCATAGTCCCTTGATGTTCAGAGCAGGGCAGCGAGACGCAGGTCGTAGGGCATCCAAGCTGCTCCATGTGCTGTCAATAGGGCATGGTGCTGTTGATAGGGCACGGGGTGACAGGACATCCCTCACCCCCTCTTTGGTGATGCTCCCTCAGTTAGGAGTGTCTCTTTCCTCCAGGGGTGCAGGAGGGTGCACACGCACTCATGATGAGCTGCAACCCATTGCTTGCACGATGCACTGGTCCTTGGTGTTGGTGTTGGGGGCCAGGGCTGGTTCGTTGGCCGGACACAAGTTGTTGGCTGAACTCAGGGGTCTGGCAGGTATCTCCACCAAGCCCTGTTTAGCCTGGTCCTTCCATGGTATAGCATGCAGGGTGTCATTAGTGGCAGGCAGTCAGGGCCACTTGGAGGGCAGGCTAGGTGACTGCAGTGGCTCGGTGTTGGGGCCACTTACTGGACAGGCAGGGTGATGTTAGCGGCAGGCAGTCCAGGAACACTTGTGGCACTGTATCGAGGCCACTTATAGAGCAGACAGTCAGGGTGGCTTCGGTGGCAGGGTGTCGGGCCACTTGCTGCCTAGTTCTCTCTATGGACACAGGAGGCCGTCCCCAGATTTTCCCTCCTCCAGGCAGGAGATGTTCCCCTTCTTTCCACCTGGTAGGCGCCCATGCACTCCATGCATTTAGTGCACACAGGTACTGCCACAGGGGCACACCTCGTTTCCTCCTCCGTTTTCCTGATGCCAACTGCGCAGGGAGGTTATTGCAGGTGCAGTGCCCGTAATTCACACCACTGCTGTGGTCCTGGGTTCCATTGGGCACTCTTTGCCATTTTACATGGAACACTGCCTTGTTTTTTTTCCATTACCCCGACTTGGGGCTCCTCTGTAACTCTCTGCAGGGCCCAGGATCTGTAGAGGGCCATATTCCTTGCTACATGTGCCCTGACATGGAGCACATAAAAAAACCACAATCGCCGCCTCCTGGCCCTGGTATGTAGTAAGGGTGCCGGAGATGGAGTTGGAGCAGTACACTCTGCACCGACTTGGAGCACATCACCCTTCCACCGCTGGGGCCGGGATCGCGCGGGTGCTTCACTTTCCATCACCCCGCCCCGGGCTCACTGTGAGGGGGCTCCAGCAGTGGCACAACACGAAGCAGTGCTGCCACCCGCAGGAGGGAGTTTGGGGGCCCCACCTGTCATTCGCACCACACTGGAGCATGCGATCCTCTGCTGCCCGGCATGCTGGCTCCCTCTTTGCGGCTGCGGCCGCACCACTCCCCCCCCCCCACAGCGGATGATGCCGCGGGGGTTCCAGGCTGTCTGCCTCCCTGGCCGCACGAGCACCCTCATTGCAGAGGGCTGCGGCCAGGGAGGATCGCAGGCAGGGCTCCTCTACTGCCCTGGCTGACCCTTACTTTCTGTGGGGGGGCAGCTCCAATCTCCCTTTTCGGCAGCGGCCGCTCCAGTTCTTCACGGGGGGCCCACAATTCTTTACTTTGCAGCGGGGGTGCAGCAGGGGAAACAGCATTCCTCACCCCCGGCGGGAGGAGTTCCTTCTTTCTTCACGGCAGCGGCCACTCGTTACCTCTCCATTGGGAGCGCACAGTTCTTTCTCTTGCGGCAGATTGCTGCGGGGGGGTTGGGGGACCTGCAGGTATGCTCCAATCCTGGCAGCACAACAGAGGGCCACGGCTGGGGCGAAGACATGCAGGGCCTACCCACACTCTGCATCGGTGTCCTGCCGCTCCTCCTCCCTTCTCCCTCCTCTCCCCATCCACCAAGAGGGAGACAAACACCACGGAGGGGCAGGGATGGGGCAGAGGTATTACAGGGCTGTTCGTTCTCATCGCCATTGTTGTGGAGCCGGCAGCTGTCACGCGGCCGGCCTCACTGGTGATGTTGCAGGGCAGGGCACAGCCTGGGTGCCTGAGCACCACGGATGCCTGGAGCATCCAGGATGGTGGGTGCCTGGGCTGGACCCAGGGCATCAGGCTGGTCTGGTGGTCACACAGCATGGGGTCTGCAGGCCAGGGCCGCAGCACCGTGATCACACGGTGTAGGCCTGCAGGCTCACAATGAGAGACGGACACAGAAGTTCCATGGTTGTAGTCTGCAGCCGTTCTGCTGCAAGTGCCTGCACAGGCTCCTTTTATTAGCTTGGTCCATGACCCAGTCATGGCCCATCTTCAAGGGGCAATACACATGGGAAGGACACATGCCCTTAAAGGGTCAATACACATGGGAGGGTCATACATAACACCTGGGTCATGAATAAGCTTCGGCAATGTGGCTATGGGGATTTTGTTTTCTGCTAAATGTACTTCTTTATTATTATGCACGTTTTATTTTAAGCTGAATGTTCTTTTGCCAGTAATAAACTTTGCAAACTGGGTTAGTCTTCTGAGTCGTAATTGTATGCGAGCTACTTCGTACACCCCCATGGGTGAATCCATGGTGAGGCCCAAAGAGATTTGGCATTGCATTTTTTTCTGCTCAATGACTGCTGTGGGCAAAAAACACGGCCAGATTTTTTTTATCTTTGTGGTGTAGCTATGTGTGAAGTTAGAATCGTTGCAAGATGGCGCCAGTGGACAGAAACCGTTTTTTCTCCCCCAGTGAGAATTAAGTGTCTGTGTCCACATTGCCATGGTTCAGAACCTGCGTGCAGAGTGGCATGGCCTAGTGCTGGCAGCTGTGAATAGCGTGACATATGCCCCGTGCATGTGTTGACCACTATTTCCTCTGTTTTGTTACATGGGGGTTCCACATCCTGCCTCTTCTCTTCAAGGTTGTAGCCTGTTCTTCTGTGCAGCCCACACTGACCCAGACACGAGGCTGCGATGGCTTTGCTATATCTCTGTCTCCTCTTCTCTGCAGCCTTCGGTGAGTAGAGTTCAGTATGGACCTGTCTTGGGGAGCAAATATCACCCTGATGCGATTGATGGACTGGGATAAATCTTCAGCAGTAGTGTGTACTATGTCAACAGTTCAAGACAGTGGAGACTGGAATTGAAACCCCTGTTTTTACCTGTAGCCCAGGAATGGCAGAGCCGGGGCCAGTCCTGCTGGTTCATTGGCTGAGTCTTGTTAATTTGAGGAATAGTTATGCTAATTCGACAGGATGTGGGCTCCGGTGGTAGTTCTACTGTTTCTATGTCAGGTGGCTGACGGTGTTGGTGCTAAGCCTTCTGTCCCTGTGACTTGGAGGTGTGGGAACTTGCTATAGTTCTTCCACCTCTACAGCTGATAGCTGTGTGGTCTGGTCTTAGGTCATCCCTTGCCATGGTTCTGCGTGCAGGTGGGCAATCTCCGTCTATGCCTTAGGGGCTGGGTGCAAGTGGTTGTTCTGATACTAGGGCTGTGAATTGTGGGTTCCAGTGCTAGTTTGTTTTCTATAGATGATGGTTGTGCCATCTGGTGTTAGGTCATCCCTTTCTATGGTTCTGGGTGCTGGTGGTCAATCTCTGTCTATGCCTAAGGGTCTAGTGCAAGTGGGAGATCTGATAGGGCTGTGAATTGTGGGTTCCAGTGCTAGTTTGTTTTCTATAGATGATGGCTGTGTGGTCTGGTGTTAGGTCATCCCTTGCCATGGTTCTGGGTGTTGGTGGTCAGTCTCTGTATATGCCTTAGGATGTGGGTGCAAGTGGTAGTTCTGATACTAGGGCTGTGAATTGTGGGTTCCAGTGCTAGTTTGTTTTCTATAGATGATGGCTGTGTGGTCTGGTGTTAGGTCATCCCTTGCCATGGTTCTGGGTGTTGGTGGTCAGTCTCTGTATATGCCTTAGGATGTGGGTGCAAGTGGTAGTTCTGATACTAGGGCTGTGAATTGTGGGTTCCAGTGCTAGTTTGTTTTCTATAGATGATGGCTGTGTGGTCTGGTGTTAGGTCATCCCTTGCCATGGTTCTGGGTGTTGGTGGTCAGTCTCTGTATATGCCTTAGGATGTGGGTGCAAGTGGTAGTTCTTATACTAGGGCTGTGAATTGTGGGTTCCAGTGCTAGTTTGTTTTCTATAGATGATGGCTGTGTGGTCTGGTGTTAGGTCATCCCTTGCCATGGTTCTGGGTGTTGGTGGTCAGTCTCTGTATATGCCTTAGGATGTGGGTGCAAGTGGTAGTTCTGATACTAGGGCTGTGAATTGTGGGTTCCAGTGCTAGTTTGTTTTCTATAAATGATGGCTGTGTGGTCTGGTGTTAGGTCATCCCTTGCCATGGTTCTGGGTGTTGGTGGTCAGTCTCTGTATATGCCTTAGGATGTGGGTGCAAGTGGTAGTTCTGATACTAGGGCTGTGAATTGTGGGTTCCAGTGCTAGTTTGTTTTCTATAGATGATGGCTGTGTGGTCTGGTGTTAGGTCATCCCTTGCCATGGTTCTGGGTGTTGGTGGTCAGTCTCTGTATATGCCTTAGGGTGTGGGTGCAAGTGGTAGTTCTGATACTAGGGCTGTGAATTGTGGGTTCCAGTGCTAGTTTGTTTTCTATAGATGATGGCTGTGTGGTCTGGTGTTAGGTCATCCCTTGCCATGGTTCTGGGTGTTGGTGGTCAGTCTCTGTATATGCCTTAGGGTGTGGGTTCAAGTGGGAGATCTGATACTAGGGCTGTGAATTGTGGGTTCCAGTGCTAGTTTGTTTTCTATAGATGATGGCTGTGTCATCTGGTGTTAGGTCATCCCCTTCAAATAAGCAGCGGATAAGAAAGAACAAAAAAAGGACCCAGCAGCATCAGCACAGCCCCAAAAGTGTGAAAAACTGACACCGCAGTGGAACAAGGCAGCTGCCGGTGCACTCAGAAGTGCGCCGCAGTAAAGGTAAGTGAGGGGGATGCGGGCTGGAGGATTGCAGGCCGGGGCATATTTGGGCAAAAGTGATCTATCTGATCAATGCGCTGTGCCGTAATTGGAGTCGACATTTTCATCAGCGGAATTACAGACGGCGCAGGATCACATAGATTCCTCGTCTGCAAGGTCTTTCTGTGCTATTCTTTTGACCTACGTCTTAACAGTGAGTAACTTTGATACCTCGCTGTGTTGGTGCATTTGACCTACCTGCTAACACTGATTGACTCTGATACCTCACTGTGTAGGTGCATTTGTCCTACTTTCTAACACTTATTGACTTTGCTACCTCGCTGTGTTGTGCATTTGACCTACCTGCTAACACTGATTGACTTTGCTACCTCGACCCAGCTACTGTATTACCTACCTGTACTTGCATTGCTGATGTAGCCCCTGATCCTCGAGGCGAGGCTTTCCAGGTTGCAGCCATTCATGCCTGCTTGCTATAAATGCATGTTTGGTTTTTCCTGCACTTATTATCTTGTTTTGCATTTCTTAACTCTCACCTTCCCCTCCTGCACTTCCTTTGCTCCCACTCTGCCTCTTTCATGTATAGCATGTTTCAATCATCTCACGACCTAGTCAGAATGTGTCTGTTTGTAGCCTTTCCCTCTACTCCTTCTGCACTTCCCCTCCTCCCTCGCACTCTTGCTACACCACTTGCATGTTCCGAATGTTTCAAGACCTTTTAAGAACGTTTTTGCTTTTCTTTTATACCTTCGTCCTCATCCCTCCCTCCCTTGTCTTGATGCGCCTTGAAACACAATTTTTCCGTATAGTGCGCATTACAAATTAGCAATAAATAAATAAATACAAGCATAACAGAGATTTTTTAGGATATGCATCTTGGAATGTGAATGGATTAAAATGTCCAGTCAAAAGGGAAAAGGCGCTTACACCCCTTAAGAAAATGGAGGTAGATGTTGCATTATTGCAGAAAACACACGTCACTCATGATAATGCTCAGAGATTGGTTAGAGGCTGGGTGGGTCAGGTGTTTGGGGGTGGCCATATTATTTCAGAAGAATTTGCCGTTTACGGTGTTGAACCATTATGTAGATAGAGACGGGAGGATAGTGTCGGTCAACATCTGGATACAGAACACTTAGGTGACCATTTGTAGCGTCTATGCCCCGGCCTTTGGAGATGGTTCTTATTTCTTTATGCTACCTCAATATCTGCAAGACCGTTCTGGAAGGGATATCCTTCTAGGGGGGGATTTTAATGAGGAGAGGGACCCGTTATTGGATAGGAGCAATACTGCACCTCATTTGACGAGAAGTAGGACTAGACAGGCTCTAGATGAGCTGGTTTCAGAGTGTGATTTGTCAGATGTGTGGAGCCTGGATCATCCTACAGAACAGGATCACCGCTTCCGATCAGGGGCCAATAATGTGCACTCACGTATTGACTACATACTCCCCTCCGGAAGAATGACCCTGAATCTCTTCAAGAGTGAAAATGGGGCGTTACACATCTCAGATCATGCTCAGGTACTGGTGAATCTGTCTTTAGACTATGTATGTACTGGAAAAATCAAGCAATTGGAGAATGAATACATTGATTCTGAGAGATAGGGAGACTGTGGACTTCCTGAATAGGGAGGCAGAATCATTTATAGAAATGAACAGGAACGGGCAAGTGAATGATCAGGTAGTCTGGGACACCTTCCAAGTGTCATATGAGAGGCCTAGCAATAGGGGTTTCGAGCAAGAGAAAGAAGGAGAAAGAAAGTGAGATGAAACAATTGGGTGAAGCATTTAAGGAGCTAGAGAGTAGATTTCATAAAGACCCAGGTGTGGATGTCGGGAAGGAGCTTGAGAAGAAAATACTAGAGCGCAATAAACTCTGGACTGAAAAGGCAGAACATGCATTGTTCATGACAAAATGCACTTATTATGAAGATGGAGAGAAGTTTAGCAGACTTCTGGCTTGCTGCCTGCGTAAGAGGGAAAGCGAGAATATCATCAGGGCAATAGACTTGGGTGGCAGTTTGAGAACATCTAGGCCTGAGGATATCATTAAAGTCTTTAGGCAAAAACAAAGAGGTGATGGCTGGAAGGTTTAGAATGAATCCTAACCACTGGCATTGCTCTGGGCAACCCTCCAGACCACGTGCCTGCCAAGCCATTACAGAAGGGAAAAGACTATATGCAAATCAGGCTTGGCCCCACCCCAAAAGGGGCAGTCCAGCACGTACTGCTAGGTCACATCCCTTCTGCACGAGACCACAAGCATCCCCAAACATGTTTCGCCCTTGTTGGGGCTCATCAGTGAGGAGTAGCTTGGGTCTCTAAGCCAAAAGTCTTTAGGGACTTTTACAAGGACCTCTATGTTACTGAAGAACTCTAAGACATGACTCATTGGTTGGAAATCCCGAGGGCAAGTATTGAAGAAACTGAATTGCTGGGTGGTGAAGTTTCAATAGAGGGTTTAAAGAGGGCAGTCCACAGATTAAATACCGGGACGACCCCGGGCCTATATGGCCTCCCGGGAGAATTCTGCAAGTAGATGCCGGATAGTGCCTATTTGTTAATTTTGGACATGTATAAATCATCCCTTAGATCGGGTCTTCTTCCTGAAACTACTCGTCATGCGCATATATCGGTTTTGCTGAAGAAAGACAAGGGCCCTTATTTACCAGTCAAGTATAAACCTATTAGCTTAATAAATACAGGTGATAAGATTCTGCTCAAGGTGTTAAACTGACACCTGGAGAAGACCCTTCCGAGGTTGATCAACCATAACCAAACTGGCTTTGTGAAGGGGAGGCCCTCTTCTAGCAATATGAGGCAGCTGTTGGTAAGGTTCTGCTCAAGGTGTTAAACCGACGCCTGGAGAAGACCCTTCCGAGGTTGATCAACCATAACCAAACTGGCTTTGTGAAGGGGAGGCCCTCTTCTAGCAATATGAGGAAGCTGTTGGTAAGGTTCTGCTCAAGGTGTTAAACCAATGCCTGGAGAAGACCCTTCCAAGGTTGATCAACCATAACCAAACTGGCTTTGTGAAGGGGAGGCACTCTTCTATCAATATAAGGCAGCTGCTGGTAAGGTTCTGCTCAAGGTGTTAAACCGACGCCTGGAGAAGACCCTTTCGAGGTTGATCAACCATAACCAAACTGGCTTTGTGAAGGGGAGGCCCTCTTCCATCAATATGAGGCAGCTGTTGGTAAGGTTCTGCTCACGGTGTTAAACTGATGACTGGAGAAGATCCTTCCAAGATTGATCAACCATAATCAAACTAGCTTTTTGAAGGGAAGGCACACTTATATCAATATGAGGCAGCTGCTGTTAACTTTACATGAGGGATCCAAGTTGGAAAGAGATGTGGTGGCCCTCTCTTTTGACGTGAAGAAGGCGTTTGATCGAATTGATTGAATCTACCTCTTTGAAGTACTGCAGGGGTTTGGCATGGTTGATGTACTGATTGCCTGGATTAAACTGTTATATAATAAGCCGGCAGCGGCGGTGATTACCAATGGTTATATCTCATATTGCTTTGAACTGCAGAGAGGGACTAGACAAGGTTGTCCTCTGCCGCCCCTACTTTTTGTCCTGTCGATGGAACCCCTTGCCACGGCCTCACCAGAAGAAGAAAGGATCAACGGTATCAACTAAGGTAGAACTTTGTAGAAAGTCTGGCTGTATACGGATGATCTATTACTGGTGGTGCAAGACGTTCCTGCTGCACTTCCAACCGTGGACGAGACACTGGAACAATTTGGGATGATTTCAGGATAGAAGGTTAATTGGAAGAATCTGAGGCTTTTCATCGCTCTGTTTTAGTGCATTTTTAGTGGCAGAGGGTTTCCATTGGTGCCAGATTAAAATGAAGTATTTGGGGAACTGGATCAAAAAAGATCTCGATAAAATAATGGAGATGAACAAGTCGTGGGCATTGGAGAATTGGGAGCGAGAAGTGGGAAGATGATCTGACCTTGATCTGAGCCTGTGCAGGAAGGTGATCACAATCAAGATGGCTGCCGCTCCAAGGATTCATTATATTTTAGAGAAGCTCCCACTCCATGTGAAAAAGGCCACTTGGATTAGACTGGTCACGATTTTGCAGAGCTACCTCTGGGGTAACAAGCCTAGTAGTAACTGTGGAAAATGCAAACAATAGCAGAATGAACGACCCAACTTTGCAGCTTATCAACTGGCATTTGCAACGCCCCGTATTGTGTCCTTGGAAAGGGAACCTGATGACTGGACGAAATCCAAGGCAAGTATGGTGGGCCCGCTGGAACCTGGCACCGTTCTGGCCTTCAGAATGTGCCCTAAAATGCCTCATTCACCTTTTAAGAACTCGTTGGTTCGAATTGTCTAAGACTTTAGGCCTGGATGCACTGAGCTCATCGAGGGCTTCGATCTGGCTGAATAGTAGGCTGAAACTTAATTGGCAAACTGTATCTTTGCGAACATGGGTTCTGGCCGGTGTGAGATGGTTGGAAGACCTAATAGAGGATGAGTATTGAATTCATTTGTTGAAATTGAAGGCTAAATATAACTTGGAGCATGGGGGTGTTCTGGCAAGAGATTACCGCAAACTAAGGCAGGTGCTTGGGGCTGCTTGGGGCTGCCAGTGGCATTACTGAAAGGATGAGTTTGCTCGTTCGTTTTGCATAGACATGCATAATAGCCTGGCAGTAAAGGGGTTAAGGGATATGATTGGGGAACTAGCAAAACAGGAACATTTTGTTTCTCTGGTTTATAATCTTCTGTTCAGGCCAGAGAAGGGAATTCCAAATTCATCCAGAGGTGGTCCAAAAATCTGGTCGATGGTGTGGATGTTCCTAGGTGGGAGAGAATTTGCAGGGATGTCTCCCTTGTATCGTTGAATGGAGGAGAGCGTGTGAAACAAATTACAATTCTAAATAGAACTCACTGGACACCTACTCGAATTTTTGACTTGGGCCTGGTTGATTGTAAGCTTCGTTGGGTGCGTGGACACTGTGACGGGCGGCCTGGTGCTTCGGGCCGCTTGGTACTAGGACAATAAATCATGCATACAATAAGCATCACACACATGTCTGTCCGTTCCGAGGTCCCGGCAGCAACTGTGCCTCGGGCCGTCTTTATTTTCAACGCACATGCGTGGCCATAATGAGGCTCGCGCATTTGCATATCACATACGTACGTAACATCCCTTTTTTTCTTTAAACAAAAGAAACAATAACTTGCACATAAATAACAATCAGATAGTAACCTGAACATCCTTAACTTCAAATGTTCAAACAGTGAACTTTAGATCTCGGACAGTCACCTGTTCAATCCCCGGAATCCAGAACATAGGGCCTCATTCCGACCCTGGCGTTAACCAAGGCGCTATTAGCGCCTTGGTTGACGCCGTTATTTTTCCGACTCTGCCATGGTGAATGGCGGAATTACCGCCCCATTCCAAGGTTGGCGGGGTCGGTAATTCCCCATTCACCAAGGGCCCTTCCCCATTACCATTTTTGCCCCATAGGGCTCAATGGGAATGGGGAAGGCGCTAATTACAGCACCGTAAATTACGGTGCCGTAATTAGCTCCTAGGTCCCTTTGCGGGTTGGTTTTTTAACGCCTGCAAAAAGCAGGCGTTAAGTACCAACCCGCAAAGGGAACTCGGAATAGGGCAGTAAGGGTTTAACGGCACCGGTCTCGTTAACGGTGACCGTTAACCCTTACTGCCCTACTCGGAATGACCCCCATAGTCTTTGAGCCGAACAGGTATGGTGCGCCATCGTCGCACGGGGTACCGCCGTTCCACCTGCGGGCTGCGTTGTGGGGTCCCGACTGTCTGTGGTGGACACATGACTTGGTAATCTTCCGGGACGTCTGCATCTTCCTCCCTTGGTACCGGACGCATCCCATCAGCATCGGGTACCTGGCTGCCGATTTTTTAGAAAAACGACTGATTGCGGGTGATGGTCCCTCTTGCATTTGCAGCAGTGATCATAGATCCTTTGATGTGGGTGACAGCCCACGGTTGAGGCTCATATGGTAGAGACAGCTTTCCTTCTGGCCTGCGGTTGCGTCACTCTCCTTGGTGTTGCGGACTTCTCGTTCCTGTTTTACACGATCATTGTCTATGACCCCCGGCTCACGGCCTTCCACTTCCGGGAGCAGTCCTCTCGGGCAGCGTCCAAACAGTGCCTCAGCCGGAGCCACACCAGTGGACTGATGGGGAGTCGTCCTGTATTCCCGAAGGAATTCAAATAAAGTCCTCTTCAGTTCCACTCCACTGTCAGCCGCTATGCGAAATACCTTGTTAAGGGTCCTCATAAGTCTTTCGGCCTCACCATTCGCCCTGGGCCAGAGTGGTGATACCTTCCGATGTTGTATGCCCCTTTCTCTCAGATATTGGGCAAACTGGTTTCCAGTGAACGGTGGTCCATTGTCAGAGCAGAGAATTTCCGGAAAACCATGGGTGGCGAACATTTTCTCTAAGGCAATGAGGGTGTGGTCGGTGGCAGTCGAGTCAACCAGTTCCACCTCAGGATATCTTGACCATTGGTCCACGGTTACCAAAAAGTACATGCCCCGCCCAGTCGATCCAAAGTCTGTGTGGACTGTGCCCCACGGCTTCTCACTTCGTTCCATGGAATTTATCGGGGGTATCTCTCAACGGGGCTAGCAGCCTGGCATGGTATACATCCTTTCACATACGATTCCACAAGGGATTCTAGGTCTGGGAACCACACTTTAGTACGCAACCTCGCCTTTGTCTTAGCCACACCCTGGTGCCCTGTGTGCGCATGTTCTAGGACTCGTGGCCTCAGTGACCGGGGTACAACTATCTGTCGCCCTCTCAGTAGCAAACCATCCTCCGAAATGGAGAGTTCTTCACTGACTTTCCATAGGGCCTGAAGGTCCCTCTGGGCCCTGTCTTCCCTCCTTGTGTTGTTCTGCAGGATATTTCTCCACTCGCCATCCTGAATGGTAGTTCTGATGATTCTCAACACCTCATCATCTGCAGACTCTTGTGCCATCTGGTTTCTGTCCAGCGCCACTGGCATTGCCCCTGCCACCACACAGTTTATGAAGTCACGACACTCCGCCACGTCCTCTTGATCCCCTTCCTTCTTTTTATTGGGATGGCGGGACAAGTAGTCCGCCGGGTTGTTCGTCCCTGGCCGGTACACCAATTTGACCCCATATTCCATGAGGGCAAGCATCCACCGTTCTATCCGGGGAGGGGGCTTTGAGGACACACCTGCTAGGATTGGAAGAAGAGGTTTGTGATCCGTCACAACTGTAACTGGTTTCCCCAGGATGTACAACCTGAAGTGACGACAGCCCCATAATATAGCCAGGGCCTCTCTCTCTATCTGGGAATAGCGCCGTTCAGTATCCGTGAGGGATTTACTGGCATATGCAATCGGCAGCAAGTCACCCCTGGCATCCCTCTGCATCAACACAGCACCTAGCCCCACCGGGCTTGCGTCCACAACCACCTCAGATTCAGCTGCGGCGTCAAAATATGCCACCGTGTCCTGGTCAGACAAAGCTTTTTTGATTTAATCAAACGTGTCCTGTTCTCGAGTGCCCCACTCCCAACTGGTGTCATTTTTCGTGAGGGCCCTGAGAGGTTTGGAAAGGGATGCCAGTCCCTTGATGAAACGGCCGCAGTAGTTGACCATCCCCAGAAAACTGCGGACTTCCGTCGGTGATTGTGGGGGAGCAGCCTCCCGAATGTCTCTGACCTTTTCAGGGTCTGGGGATACACCGTTGCCATGGAACACAAAACCAAAAAAACCCAATGCAATCCTTAAAAAACTCGCATTTTTCACAATGCAAAGTGAGTCCAAGGTCTTTCAACCACTGCAAGGTCGCTTCCAGACGTTTCAGGTGCTCAGCATGAGTAGTGGCAAAAACCAAGATATCGTCACTCATATTAATCACTCCCCTCAGACCTGCCAGCGCACCCCTGATTGCGTTCTGAAAAACCTCCGCAGCTGAGGATATCCCGAAGCTAAGGCGTTTAATTTGGTACAGACCTTCATGAGTTGTAAACGTGGTGATGTATCTTGAGTCCACATGCAACTCCAGCTGGTGATATCTTGCCCTTAGATCGAGTTTGGAAAAAATTGTGGCACCTTGCAGTTCATTGATAATATCGTCTATGGTGGGGGTCAGATGTCGTTCACGCTTAATGGCAGCATTAGGTAAACGCATATCAACGCAAATGCGGACCTTGCCCGGTTGTTTAGGCTTGGGTGCCACCACAATTGGTGAAACCCATGGATTCGGCCCTTCCACCCTCTCGATTATGTCCATGCCGACCAGGGCCTTGAGTTCATCCTCAACCTGCGACCGCAGATGGAACGGAATCGGTCGGTGTTTCAGGGCCGTCGGGCGGATGGTCTCGTCAATATATAACCATACCGGGTCCGCCTTTAGTTTGCCAATCCCTTGAAACAGGCCAACAAACTTCTCCAGAAATTAGTCTATGTCTCCTTGGTAGACTGCAAACGCAAAGTGACTAGGTCTAAGGCTTCTGAGGCTGCACAACTCAATAGGGACCTTGGGCTCACATCAGTGACAAAAAACCTTGCCTTTATCGCCTTTCCTTCTCTGGTTACAGGAGCCACAAACACCCCTTTAATTGGTAAGGGAGCATCACCCCGAAAGTGAAAATCTTCGCCTTTGACCGGTCCAGCGGGGGAGGTCCTGGGATGGCCTCATAGTGTTCAGTGGCCAGAATGCATAATGAGGCACCTGTATCTATCAACACCTGTGTCGGGACACCTTGAATGTTCACAACGCACGTTGGCTGCCTGCGTTTCTTCGTCCCTGTCGCGAGATTTGAAATGAAAAAAACGTCTTCGTCCTCCTCCTCCTCCTCTGCGATGTTGAGTCTTTGTACATCCTGCTCCACTGTAGCAACACTGCGTGATCTTCTGTAACCACCACCCAACCTCGCGGGTCCCCGCTGTGTGGCCACTGGAGTGGCAGCTCTGCCCATTCTGGCGTAGTGCCCTGGTGCATTGCATCTCCCAAAAGTTCTTGACTTGGCTGGACAGTCTTCCACATGCGGCAAATCGTACCCGCAGTACTGGCAACTGACCGCATTACCTTCTGGTGATGTGGTCTCCTGCCTCTTCTGGCTCCATCTCAACTTTGTCTGCGGTTGTCTCCCAACCGCGAAAGCCTCCTCCAGCTTGCCTGGGCGTGCCACAGCATCCATCTTCGCACCTCTACTCTCTGCCAGTTCATGTACCCTTCCACTGTCCAAAATCTGCGCCAGTGACATACCTGGCTCTCTTAACACTTGCTTCCGCAGCTTCTCTGAGCTGCAGCCTTGGATCAGTTGGTGGCGTATCATCAGCTCAGCATCCGTCCATCTGCACGTGGTGGCGAGCTGTCTCAACCGTGCACAGAATTGATCTAATGATTCATCATCATGCTGCTTTTCTCCACACATGACAAACCTGTCAAAGTCGACATTGGACAAAGGAATAAAATGGTCCTTCAGTGCAGTCTTGACCGCATCATAGGTGATCACAGGTAACGTGAGCGATTCATAAATGCGCAGTACCTCTGTGCCCGCCGAATATAACAGCGTCGCCACTTTGGCATCATCATCTGTTTCTCCGGTGGCCGCAAAGAACATATCAAGTTTTTTGATCCATAGCAGCCATCGTAGGCCCAATTTAGATGGTGGGCCTGATGTGTCGAATTCCTGCATGGGCTGTAGGGAACCATACTGCTTTCTCACCGCTTTTGCCACTTGAGGAGTTTCCTCGTCGCTTCCTGACATCGTTGCAGTTTGCACAGGCACCTCAATCCGTATTAGAGGCCGCAAACCTGTCCACAAATCAGCTACAATGCACCTGTCTCCTGCCTTGACACCTTGGTGATCTCCGGTGACTGCTTTCCTCCTACAACCTTTTTGTCCAGGTCATTTACTGTAGTTCCCCTGCTAGGGAAATAGCAGAGTGTCCAAAAATTAGGAAATTGTCTTCCTTGGAATTTACGCAGCGCACGAGCGCCCTCGCGGGCCGCAACTGCCGCAAATGTCAAAAAACAAAATGGCTGCCATCAACTGTAGAGAGTTCGTGGTACGCGCGAAAGTGAAATACTCATGCCGACACGTTAACACGTGTCGAGCATCTCATTTCGCGCATCCCGCTTTGTCTCCAATGTGACGGGCGGCCTGGTGCTTCGGACCGCCTGGTACTAGGGCAATAAATTATGCATACAATAAGCATCACACACACACGTCTGTCCGTTCCGAGGTCCTGGCAGCAACTGTGCCTCGGGCCGTCTTTATTTTCAACGCGCATGCGTGGCCATAACAAGGCTCGCGCATGCGCATATCACATCCGTAACTAACAGACACTTTGAAGGGACATTGGAGCACATGATGTGGGACTGTGTTAGAGTGAGGAGGTTCTGGGTTCAGGTGTGCAGGAGACTGAATCAGGTGCTGAGACAGGATTTGGTGTTTGACTTTGTTACCCTGATATTAGGGAACAATCATCTTTTGGATGAACTGACGATCCCCCAGAAGAAGTGGTTGATGAGAGCTGCAATAATAGCAAAAGGGCAGATTCTAAGGGGCTGGAAATCAAGGAAACCTCGGAAGCTGGAGGTGTGGGTGACTGCGCGTAACAAGCTCTCGCTGATTGGAAACGGTTTGTGTTCTCGCCCAAACAGGTATCATCTGAATGAGAACATCTGGGACAAATGTATGGATCCGGATTTGTAAACGGGGTATTAGTGTTTCCTTTCTTCTCTTCCTTTTGTAGACCACCATTTCTTTCAGATTTGTCTTGGCTTTTCAATCACACTCTTTATAATGTTTGTTGTTCTATAATGTAAATAGTTGTAAATATACAATAAAAAAAAATAACAAAATAGTGTTGCTGGATACTGCAAGGCCAGAGGGAGTGGATGAGCTGAGGGTGTCAGCAAGGACAGCCTGTAACATGCACGCTGAAGAGAGCACCTGTTTAATGGACTGAATTAAAGAAGTATTTTGCTTTTTGATAAGCCTGCCACCATGGAAGCAGCAGCTCAGGGCCTCCTTAGGCCAGAGGCCCATTGAATCTGAAAGTGCTGAAAGGCTTTGGCGCCATCTCTGCCTCTTGGAGGTAGTTGTTAAGTCACTATGACAGTGTTCATTCCTGCAAAGGACATTTTTATGAAGTCACAATCATTTAATAATGTCACGTCAGCACAGAGCACTTAAGGTGTGCTCCTCTCTGCTGAAAACGCTGCAATAGCAGGCGTTATTACCCAATGTAATGTGGATTGCTGTCACAGTATGTGAAGGATGATCATGTAGGTGTCCGTGCCCTGCTGGCTGCACACTGATGTTTAGCCGGCGCTCAGTACATTGAGCCATCTTAACAGCGTTTGCGGGGAGTCATCTACAGCACGCTCCTCACACAAGAAGCCAAATGCCCCCTATAACATGTTATGCCATCAGCCTCCCAGCACACTTCATCGCCCTCCATATAGTGTATTAACCTCCATTGATCTCAATGTCATCACTCTACCAGCACACCTCCATCACCCTCCATATTTAGTATTCACCTCGATTGATCTCAATGTCATCACTCTAGGAGCACACCTCCATCGTCCTCCATATATTGTATTAACCTCCATTGATCTCAATGGGATCAACTTCCCAAAATATCAGTTAATACCCTCCTCTGAGTCTCAAACTGTGGAGCGCACATCCCTAAACTCTATCCCATTTGGGGTTTCTCCTACCCTGAATCCATTAACGCAGTCTCAAAGGGCCAAGTCCCCCCTTTACTTCATTAGAATTGTCTGGGCAGTACTCCAGCACATTCCAAAGGATGGAGTAACTCATTGAAGTCAATGGGCAGGTACAAGAGACTTTGAGACTGAATATGATTTTGGCGGTATTGGTAAATCCAACTGTATTTGCCAAATACCATGATAGAAGCTATTCTTTTTTGGAGAGGTGCAGTACCCTGAACAACATACAGATGTCCTCATAAGAAACCTGAGATTTCTTATGAGGACATCTGTAGGTTGCCAGTGGTACTGCACTTCTCCAATGTGAATGTGATTCCTTAAAAGGACATCTGTATAGAAAACACATACAAAATATACAGTATAACATGCAGCTATATCCAGCGACATTTGCACACCATATTTTCTAATATTTTTGTTTAATTCGTTATTCAAAGATTAATAACACTTTTTTTGTAGACACATTATTTTAAATGACAACATGTTTTGCCTATTTATACTTTTTTACATGCGTTTTTTGCAAAATGCCCTTATTGGAGGAGACTGGTGCCACGTGCCTGGAAGGTTGTTGAGCCATGAAATTGATGGGCTGAAGTGTAGAGCACAGTCATTCCATCAGAACACCATTTCATGCAGGAATTTCACTCTGAAAGGTGCCTGCATTTCTTCTGCCTGAGCAATGCTGCCTCAGTAACTACACATGTCATCACTGCTCATGTCTCTGTCCAGGAGATGGATGCTTGACTATAAAACAATTGCAGGTAATCAACCTGTCTTGCTTGCCACCGAGCAAAGCACTGATGGACATGTGGAAATGCATTGGAGTAAACTTTCCTAAGTCAATCGTGTGCAATTCAGGGAAGGGAAATCCGTGTCACAGATTGAATTGCAATTATTGGCTGCACCTTGGAAAATTGGCGCGGGGCGTCACCATATGGGCATGTGTATATGTTGGGGAGCAAGGGCCTACCTTTGGTGGGGCATCTTTTGGTCATCTACCATTAGTGGGACTGTGGGAGATAAACATGTTACTATTGGTTACACACATGCCCTGACACACGCTGCCTACGTCATTACGTTGCAGTGCTCCTCCAGCGTGGACTGAGTGACCATCTTGTCAGCGATGCATGGAATGCACTAATGAACACAGATGTTTTCAGCTGAGGCGTTACACAGGCATTTCCAATCACAGGCACTGAAAAAGTAGAAAATAATGCTCTACTTACCCAAGGCTGTTGACACATGCAACGTCATGCTCTGTGTGTGACTCACATTTCAGGCATGCAATAGGCAGTGTTGCATGTAATATGTGATTCTGAGGTTTTCTAATTAAATTAACACATGTAGCACAGCTGGTGATTTAAATTATCCTATTTAATAAAAACACAGCTCACCTTGCATTCCTCTCTTGCCCTCAGGGCTCCCACTCCCCTCTTTTTTGTGTTCACTGCAAGTTCAGGGGGGCCACTGGAGAGAGAGTACAGCAGTAATCATCTCCTCCCTCTTACAAGTGCCAAATGCCTGTGTGGTAGTGCTACCCAAGAAAGCATATTTTCAAATAATTGCAAACCAGAAATGAAACACTATAATATTTTTATTAATCCAACTATATTATGTTTGACAAAGACCAATGTGTGTTAGCCATTCCGTTCCTAAATATTTAAGTTGTTACATAATGCATAATCACAGTGGCCCTCATTACGACCCTGGCGGAAATCGAAAAACGATGGCGGAAATGCAACACCGCCATCGAATACCGCTCGGTGCGATTATGACCCGTCACCGTAAAGTACGATGTCATCAGCTTCACCGTAGTGAACGCCAACGCAAACTGCACCAAGTACGCGCACGAGCGCCATGCAAAACCGTAATTACCACCATGGCGCAACGGTATGCGAATGCTGACCCTAGCGGACATTCACTTAACGCCATCAAGCATGGCGGAAAGTACCATTCCGCCATGGCGAGAATTACGGCATCGCGAACCAACCGTAAATGGCCCTACTGACTGCCTGTACACCACTCCCTGCCCACATTGCACAACACCTCGTAGGTGCAATGAAGTTACACAATGCAACCAGTGAAATGCACAAGTCACCCATGCATGCCAACAAACAAATGAATGTAGGGGCTCCAAGTGCCTTGTGAGTGGCCATCCATATTTGGCATGGCACCATTGCCGTACTGATGCAGCACAGGCACGTGAAGGTTCAAGTACAGCAATATGAACTGAAACATGAGACAAAACAACAACAGGCCCCCATCGCTTGACACCAGTGTAAGGCAACATTCAAAGCAGTATCCTGAGGGAGACTGCACCAGCCCTGTACTCTTGCCAGTAAACAAACCAACCATCAGCATAAGCATGTACCACACAAGTTGGCAGAGTGACTGAGCAGCCAGGCTCATCTCAAGAGGGGCCAATGGGAGCTGCAGGGCACAGATGGCACGAATACAGAAGCTATTCCAATGGACATGACCTCAGTCTCCCTCCAAGAAACGCACGCAAACACAGGCACCTGTGACCAGCCATTTTCTGATAATCACATCATTCCACCAATCCACCTGGCTGACCGGCATCTGTTACACAAAAGCTAATCCCCCGCCCCTGAGCATGACATCATTAAAACAGTCATAATGGCAGGCCCCATCCCTGACCTTACTGGGCTTCGTAGGCAAACGCGGCCAGTACAGTACCACGCAACTATACTCAGAAGCCGGAACCCAATGCAGATCTCCTCACAAGACACCGCTCCACAAATAGGAATATGCTACATTACTTGCAAAGAATAACGCTACACGGTTGAAATCAGAATCAAATTTTAATGCACATCAAATTCACCAAGCCCATACAGCTATTAGGTCATAAACTCCAATATATTTTTCATTACTGTGGGCTGCATCCGCAATAAATGACCAGCTTCTCCTTGTGTGACGCCCTGTTCCTTCATGGTACACAGGGGCTACATTCACGTTCAAAAAGGCAACATGGAAGCGCCGAGAACCGCAGGGCCGTCCCATTAGGTAGGCACTAGTCCAGCTGAAAGGCTGATATGTAGCTCCTAGCCACTAGTACTGCGTAAGGGCATGTGGCCCATTGGCGATCGTCCCATAAGATCGTAATGGTGCTCCACTGATTAACTCGAAGCAGCAGGTGTCGGGAGTAAAAGCCATCTGCAGGAGTGGCATACAGATGGCAGCGGCAAAAGGGGAGGAGATACCTGTCACCCAAATGAAATGAAAAAGAATAGCATGGGCATCAGAACTTCATTTGTATTACTCACTTCAATGATCACACTAAATCCACAGCCATATGCATGCTAGCCCACTCAAAAGGATTATTTCCACCCAAAAATCACTTGCGAATCATAACTATATAAATCGAGGTGAAAACACTATTACAAACGAGTGTTTGTGTGCATGCGTCTGTTAAGACAGAATCCATTAGATGGGATTCGTAACGTGCATAGACACAAGTGTTTGAAGGCGCGTCGAGACAGGGAGGGTTCAACAAGGGCAGATAGACGATGGTCCCACTATGGCAGCACGGCATCACATAGCGCAGGGGAAGGGGATAGATCCCGAAAAGCCATGTACATGGCAAACTCTCAATTAAATCATCTGTCCATGCATCCATACATCATTCCCTCATCCCGGTATGAAAGCGCCTGATTATTTACTCACATCACATTTGAAACTTCCATTGAGTCTGTGCGTAATGCAGTCTGCAAAATCCACTGTGCTCCAGCCCGGAATCCTAGTGTTGTGAAGTAACATGTATTTGGTAACGTCCTGCCTTATCGTCCACTACGCTATTGCGCATCCCATACTATTCATATCAATCATTGCATTCTCGCCATGGCCCCTGTCCCAAGGACATTAAACAATAGAACGTTATATTTGCAGTCAGACCTGTGGGCGTCTCCTCGCCGCTAGCTGAAAACCGAAAGCGCTGTCCTTCGAATTCCTCATTTGCAACATCACGTCGATAAGGCATCTGTGACCGCTTGAAATCACAAATTCATCCATGTAGTGCGGCAGTGTGTGAAAATGGCAACTGGCTTCACTCACAAATGGGACGCCCCGCCCGTCGGTGAACCTCGGTACAGTGCTCGCCCAAAGGGGATTGCAGCTGGCACAGGTGGAATGAATCACCACAGGTGGAGGCTATACAGCCTGAAAACACATAAATTGCACACCCAACCCCCTCCCACAACCACACCCACTCCAAAATGCTACCGGCAGGACTAGCGATGTTGGCCCTGGGGGACCTGATAGCACTGCAAGTACTCCAACTTCAAGAAGAAGACGAACACCAACTACTACAACAACCGGCCGCACAGAGGAGATGCAGGAGGAGGAGGAGGGCAAGGCAGGGCCAGCAAGGGCCACCAGCACAGCCACTACCACCACGCAGGCAGCCCGCAATCCCACGCCTCCGAGCTCATCCGTTCAACCTCACTGCTGAGCAGATCCACACCCTCTACCGTTTGGACGGGGACACCATAACCGCCATTGTGAACATGACACACGCTGACCTTGTCAGCATGATAGATAGCCCAACCGCCATCCCACCCCTACTGAAGGTGGTGTCTGTACTCCACTTCCTGGCCACAGGCACCTACCAGCACACAGTCGGACAGTTGCATGGCATTTCACAGCCACTGTTCTCACGGACACTATCGCAAGTGCTCGATGCCCTCCTGAAGCACGCAGACGACTACATCTCTGTACCACGCTCGGAGCATGACATCACTAACACAAAAGTTGGATTCCATGCACTGGCCGGCATACCGGGTTGCATTGGTGCCATCGACTGCACCCATGTGGAATTGGTTGTCCCACATGCCATGGAGGCCCAGTACCGCAACCGGAAACAATATCATTCTCTTAATGTACAGATGGTGTGTGACTCCAACAGGATCTTTACACATTGTTGTGCCCGATTTCCTGGATCAACCCATGATTCTATGGTCTTGAGGAACTCTACAATACCACGCTACATGGAGCGACACGCAGGGAACAGATCCTGGCTACTCGGTGAGTCTCATTTTATGCATGATAATGTGGGGTATGTGATGCGGCAATGACCTGGCAGGTAGGGGGGGGATGCGTACGTAGCAATGTCATTCCACAAACATCCTTTATTGTCCACATACAGGTGATGCCGGGTATCCACTGAAGAGATGGCTCCTTACATCACTCCGGAACCCACAGAACCAGCATGAGTAGGACTACAACCATGCCCACTCACGTACCCGTGTAGTCATTGAACAGGCATTCGGCCTACTGAAGGCTCGTTTCCGCTGCCTCAGCAGGTCTGGCGGGGCACTCCTGTACCGCCATGAGAAGGTTGCAAAGATGGTCATGGCATGTGTCATGCTACACAACATGTGCGTACGTAGAAATGTGCCCATGCCCCCTGACGCAGAACTGCAAGCACCTGAAGATGGTCATGATGAGGGTGGGGATGTGGCAGCACCTCAAGGAGTCCGCGAGGCACAGGAGGCCCGTGAAATTTGACAGAATATCATAGATTCATGCTTCTAGCACTCACGCCTGGTGGCTGATACATGGACACGGGACTTGTGGCGCTGTGTGTGTCTGGAACATGCACAATGTGGAATGTACACCTATAAAGGCCTCGTACACAAAGATCAATGTCCACACATCTCATTGGGTGATTATGTAATGTTTATAGCATATGTGAAATTATATTACACACCCCATCGACCCGCCACCCAAGAAAGCCCAACACCCCCCCTCCACCCTCCTACCTCCCCCCCGAACACCAGTGTCCAAAGATGCTCATTGTCAGTGGGCAGACGCTATTGCAAGCCCCCTCTCCGGGTATCAGGGGCACCCCTGCCTGTGGAGCGCAGGTTCCTCCCAGATCTACGTTGGGGGCTGCCCTGGACGGAACTTGCAACGGATGATGTCTCTGCCTGCTCACGTCCATGCATGTCCCTAAGGGTTTGTGAGAGCTCAGTGAGCACACGGCGCACAGCGGCAAGTTCACCACATACGTCTTTGGACGTCGCATGCAGTTCCCCCCTCAGGCTCTTGGTGCTTCTCTCCATTTGTACCCTCAGGCTCTCGGTGCTTCTCTCCATTTGTACCCTTAGTGTCTCTGTACTTCTCTCCATTTGTGCCCTAAGTGTCTCAGTAGATGTTTCTATGACTGCCTTAGTACCCCCACATTCATCAGCATGCTCCTTGAGGAGCGTGGCCAGTTGCTGCTGTTGCACGATCACCTGGTCGAGGGACTGTTGCCTCTGCTGGGCCATGGCCATTTGCGGTGGTGTCACAGAGGGGCTGATCACCTCATGTTGCCTTGCCACAGGGCTTGTGGGGGATGGCCAGTCGTCGTCTTGTGGGTGCATCTGCGTGGTATCCTCATGGTGTACGGGATGAAACAAACAGGGGGATTGAGACAGGTCATGGATGGGTCCTACATCGACAGCACCGTTTTCTGTGTCGGAGCATGCTGCCATTAATGCAGTGTCACCTATGGTGCTGCTGCCACCAGAAGCAGTGCCTTCTGTGGCATCCATTGGGGGGACCTGTGGTGCTGCTGTTGTGGGCATGCTGGCTGCTGGGGTGCCTGTTGAAGTCCCCTCCTGTGTGCTGCCACTTGATTTGTGCTGCTGCCGTGTCTTGATCCGTGCAGCTGAGGTGGAGGGTCTTTGGCCGTTGGTCTTGGCCCTCTTTGCAGGTGTGCTGGTAGGGGTGTCCTGGAGCTCGTCGTTTGAATCGGACCCTGTGGTGGAGTAAAGGAGGGCGAGCGTTATTTATGGGTCTGTGGAAATTGGAATGGCAATGTATCACATGCATTGGGGTGGTACCTGAGGGTGATTTGGGTCAGGGCCTTGGAGGTGGTTTCATTTTTGTGTGGATTGAGGATGCAGTTGTTTTGCAGCCTGCAGTTAGGGTGTGCATGCTGCACGTGTAGAGGGTGTTTTTAGGATTTTTAATTATTTATGTATTTAATGTGAGTTTTAAAGTGCGCTATCAGGCCAATGTATGTGGACGTTCTCCTGGACATGTGTTTCTGGTGCACTATGTGGACACATGGTACTTCACATGATTGGACATTGTGGATTTAGCATTGTTTTATTTGGCCCACCTACCTGATTCTTCGGATGTCTGCACTCCTTTCTCCATCCCTCCGACTCCCTCTATACTCTCCATTCCAATGGTGGAGGCACAGATTTCTTCCCAGGGGGTCAACTTGATGGGTGATTCCGATCCTCCCCCGGTAGCTGTGGCAATGTTACGGTTGGCTGATAGTATGCTCCGTACGCGTATCCGCAAGTCGTCCCATCGCTTTCTGCATTGCTGTGGGTTGCGGGGTGCGGTCCCCACCGCACTTACCCGCTGTGCCACCAGGGCCCATATGGCCTTCTTGTTCGCAAGTGCCGTCCTGGTCATTTGCGTCGAGAAGACGACGGCAGCATTCTCCTGGAGGGTCTCTGTGAGCACGGTGAGTTCCTCATGGGAGAAGTGGACCTGCCGCTTGCGGTCGCACGCTTTTTTGGCAACTTTTCCCATTTCGATTGTTTTAACTAGGGTGGCTAACGGGTTGGGATGTGTCTCAGGGTCGGATTTTTAATGGTTGTGTTGGGATTCTGATTTTATAGGTGTACGGCGTGCTGTTTCCCGTTCCGGCCCCATGTTTTTACTTCCGTTTCCGTATATTTACGGTCACCGTATTTTGCGATTACCGCTCATTACGGTGACCGCTATGATGGGTGGCGGAATTGCACCTAGGGCGCCGTACGACGGCGGTGAGGGGCGTTTTGGGGACATTTCCGCCATCGCGGACTTTGCACTTCCGCCATGGCGTAATGCTCGTGCCCGATGGGTCGGAATTAGCCGCACTTTCCTCCATCGTGCAATGGCGGAAACGCTATTTACGCTATGGCGGTCAGGTCAGTTACTTTCCGCCAGGGTCGTAATGAGGGCCAGTATGTCTACTGTAAAACACTGCTCTGCCTCAATGTTTTTCTTCAAAGTTAAGTTTATCTAAATCTCATATTGTCAAGGAGATTTCATTTTGTAGTCGAAGGAGCATGATCACATGACTAAGGGGCTGATTCATGGAATTAATTGCGTGTGAAATAGGGACTTTGTGCGCCAAACCACATGCAAAAACCGTTTGTCAATTCATGAAATCAACTACGCTGTACTTTTTTTGAAATTTGCTGGGAGTTTGCGCTGGTCCTGCTCACCTCTTTGAGCATTCAAGCGTGCTGCGCGAGTCTCCATGCAGAGTGTGGTCCGGGCCTATGCAGAGTTTTAAATAGGGGGCGCAACATGCATATATGATATGATATGGCATTTGTAACGCGCCTATACACAAGTGTTTCAAGGCGCGACAAAGCAGGGGGGGGAACAAGGGGAAGACAGACAACGATCCTACTAGGCCAGGTGTCATTCAGATCGCACAAGTGCAGGGGTGGGGGGAAGGGAAAAGTGCAAGGGAAAGGGGAGGGGGGGGAAGTGCAGTACAAGGTAAGTAGCGTAAAAAATAATAAATAAGGCCAGCCTTATGAACACTCTCCACGAACTGGGATTTTCCATCAATCTCAAGAAGTCACACCTGCAGCCTACGCAGAGGCTGACTTATCTGGGCATCATCTGGGACACAAGCTCCAAAGGATTTTCCCCTCGGAGGACAATATCACAGCCATCAAGAGGGCCACGGGTCATTTTCTCAGTAGAGTGGTGACCTCAGCTTGGTACTAGCATCTCTTGGGTACCATGGTGGCGTTCCTACTGGCAATTCCTCACACGAGACTCAAATTGAGGAGATTGCAGCTGCACTTCACAGCCTCATGGAATCAGGAGCGGGGCCCCCAAGCGGAACTTGTCAGCATTCCTTGTCTGGTGGTCCACGGACTGCAGCTTGGGGACCGCAGACCCTTCCGGCAAGCAGCCCCGCGAGCGACCATGACCACGGATTCCTCCTTGGAAGGCGGGGGGATACCCTGCACAACCACAGTGTCCATGGAATCTGGTCCCTCCAGGAACAGGAGACCCATATCAATTGGCTAGAGCTGAAGACTATCTGGCTCGGTCTCAAAGCTTTTCTGCCGCTTATCAGTGGCAATATGCTCCTCATTCAAACAGACAACTCCACCAGCATGTATTACATCAACAAGCAGGGTGTCACCAGGTCCCCTCCTCTCTGCAGCCTAGTGGTCTGCATTTGGGAGTGGGCCCTGGAGAATAACATTTACTTAAGCGCAATCCACCTCCCGGGAGAGTCCAACCTGGGAGCGGACAATTACGAATGGCAATTGAACAATCAGGTCCTTCAGGGGATCTTCAGAAGATGGGGGCATCCTCGGAGCGGATCTTTTCACCACCTGGTACAACAAGAAGTGCCCTCAGTTCGCATCCTGGCAGGGACAGGGCCCAAACTCCCTGGGCGACGCTTGGCAGAGACAGTGGAACGGCATGAACGTACACACATTTCCTCCCACTCCCCTTGTCCACAGGGTGATCTGCAAAATAAGAGAATCACTCCACCTCAACATCATCCTGATGGCTCCTTGGTGGCCGGCAAGACCATGGTTCTCAGAGCTGCTCAGCCTCTCGGACAGGCCTCCCATTCACCTTCCATTGGGCGCAGCTCATCTTCTATCACAGCAGGGAGGCAGGGTCATCCGCCCTGCAGTAGTTTGTCCTTGCAGCGTGGTTCCTGAGCAGGTCACACTGTAGCATCTGCGACTGTCACAGACTAACCCAGACATCATACAGGGCGCTAGGAGCCGTGCTACTAGGAGCCAGTACAAGACCAAATGGTCTAGTTTTTGCCACTGGATAGAATCAAGAGAGGTTGACCCGCTCACTTGCATGTTGGACGATGTGCTATCCTTCTCTGCACACCTCGCACACACAGGAGTGCAAATAGTCACATGCCGTACATATCTGGCAGCCATAGGAGCCTACCGGAACTCAGAGGAGGATGTTTTCTCTTCCTCCAACCAGGTGGTTAAGCGACTTCTGGCGGGTCTCGCAAGGCTCTACCGGCCTATCAAGAAACCACACCCTGTGTGAGACCTCAACATAGTGTTGGGTGCACTGGTGCACAAACCTTTCAGACCAATGGCGTCCGCGCACCTCAGACTAGTCACAATTAAAATAGCTCTCTCGAGGGGTCTTACGTCTGCATGTAGGCTTAGCGAGGTCCAGGCACTGGTGGCCTCAGAACCTTACACTACATTTCACAGGGATAAGGTGGTCCTGAGAACACATCCCACTTTCTAACCTAAAATAGTTTCTGTGTTCCACTTAAATGAGGAAATAGTGTTACCTACTTTCTTTGCGGATCCAAAGGACGATGCTCAAAGGGTCTTGCACTGTCTAGATGTCAGGCGCGCTATGAAATTCTGTCTGGACAAGATCAAGAGCTTCCGCAAGTCGGAGGCTCTCTTTGTCACCTTTGGGGGGTCAAGGCCGGGTATTGGGCTTCCAAGGCCTCTATAGCAAGGTGGATGGTTTCAGCCATCAAGGAGGCCTATGAGGGGCAGCACAAACCACTTCCAGTGAACATGCATGCCCACGCTATCAGAGCCAAGGCAACAGCGGTCGCATTCCAGAGGCATGTCCCGTGGCAGGTCATCAGTCCTTCGGCCTTCTACAAGCACGACCATTTGCATGCCGGCTCTAGGTCAGACGCGGCTTTCAGACAGGCTGTATTAAGGAACTTGTTTTCTTAAGGAGGGTCACCTCTCCACTCTTGGGCTACATTCAGTTGTAATCGCCCATGCAGTATGGAGGAAAGGGGACAGGACGTAGGAGTAATTTATAAGTTACTCACCGTAGTGACTAACGTACTCCTAGTCCATAGTCCCCTTTCCTCCATATGTCCCACCATCCTCCCCTCTAATAAAACTGTTGTCTTTAGGCAATGGTAATATTGTCGACGCGTCTTTGGGAACTGGGGAGTGGCACAGGTGGGAGGAGTCCAAGGGCTACGCCCCTCTAAATTTAAAGGGGGAAGAAAGTTTTTCTGGTGAAAAAGGTTCCATCTCCTGTCTCTAGTGAGGGACGGCCATGCAGTATGGAGGAAAGGGGAATATGGACTAGGAGTACGTTAGTCACTACGGTTAATAAGTTATAATTTACCCTGCATGCCTCAACAACATACTGCTCCAACTATGACTTTCCTTTAACATTGTGAACATTTTGATTTATAAAACATTTGAATTTCTCCTTACACAATGCATGATTGGACAAGAAAACAGTATACAGGACACTGCACTGTGCAACACTGACTGCACCCAGCTGCAAAGAGCCTTAGCCCGAAAACACTTTACAGAGTTTTTTTAATCTTATGTATTTATTTTATTTATTTATTTTATTTATTACATTTGTTACACGCTCAGACACTCAGGTACCACGGCGAGGATAAAGACAGCTTATAAAATTACTTAAAAAGAGTTACAGACAGCTTAAAAAATTACTTATGCAGTGTTACATATCCGTGGTAGCAGTGATAACAATTCAATTTTTATCTCTTGATAAAGACATATTGGGCTGCTGAAGCCTACATGCAGAGGTCGAAGTGGGCGGTAGCGGTCACGAGTGGTGCTCCTATACTTTTTTATTTTTAAGTTTCACCGTTCCTATACATTTATTTTAAAAAGAAACTGTTCTGGAATGGTTTTGTTTTAAAATAAATGTATAGGAAGAAGTTGAAGCTTGCACTTCAGTGCACTGCACTGAACATTCCCATATAGAGCATGTATGTTTGTTTGGGGGTTTGGATTGTGTGTCGGAGTGGGTATGGCGATGGGGTTTGTGGGGAGCGGGGCAGGCTAGCAGGGAACATAGTTCCACTACTTCTTTTCGTGCACTTCGACCACTGCCTACATGTGAAAAATAAGGAAATAATTTAAAGTTGCAATTAGATAGGTCGACAGTACTCTAGTGCCCAAATTAATTGGGTTTCGCAGGAGTCAGTATTTTTTGAACAACCATGTTTTCAAGGCTTTTTTCAAACCTAATACGGAGTCCTCGTTTTTGATGCTAAGTGGTAATGCATTCCAATGGGTTGGGGCTAGGACTCTGAAACTGCTTCCTCCTGCTCGATTATAACTGTATTTCGGTATTTCCAGGACTAATTATTGGATCTGAGTGTCCTGCTGGTGTTTTCTTTCTTGACAATGTTGAGGTAGCTGGGTTTATTGTGATGCATTTATGTAAAGACAGTGTTTTGAAAATGATTTTGGCTTCAATAGGCAGCCAGTGATTTTCTCACCTTATGTTGGATATATGATCAGATTTCTTTATGCCTAGCGCCGCTCTAAGGGCTTTGTTTTGCATAAGTTGTACCTTGCTGATGTTTGTTTTGGAGGTGCCTAGTAGAAGGGCATTGCATTAACCAAGCTTAGTTAGAATCAGTGCTCTGGCCAGGGTGATGCAGTTTGTAGGAGTGAGGAATTGTCGACTGAGGGCAATGAGTTTTGCTGTGTATGCTGTGGAAGAGGAGAGGGGGTTGCTATATGCTTATTCATGGTGAGATTGACGTCTATATGTACCCTAAGAGCTTGAGTACTGGGATTTGAGTGCTGTCTATGTTGATGTGTGAGTAATCTGGATGGAGGGTGTTTATTCTTTTTTGTGGTGAGCCCACGATGAGAACCTCTGTTTTCTCATCATTGAGACAAAGGCTCTTCAATGCCATCCAATTTTGCATGATGGCGTAGACTTTATTGATGGTCTGGGTATCTTGGGTGTAGTTTCCAGTAATGGGGATGAGGATCTGGGTGTCATCTGCAAAATTTGTGTTGATGACACCCATATTGTCTAGTGCTCAGAATAGGAGTTTAGTATAGGCATTGTAGAGGGTGGGAGAAAGGCATGATGCCTGTGGTACTCCTATGGGGACCGCTATGGGATCAGTGGCATCATTTCCAATGGCGACTCTGGATGTTCGCTCGGCTAGGAAGGATCTGATTCAGAGTGTGACGTTATTTGAGAAATTAAAGTCTTTTTTTAAGGTTTCACAAAGTATGTCGTGATCTACGAGGTCGAACGCTGCTGATAAGTCCAACAGCAGTAATGTAGCCATTTTTCCTGAGTCTCTGATAGTATCTATTTGGCTTTTCATGTCCATGAGAGCTGTCTCAGTACTATGGTTGGGCCTGAATCCGGATTATCCAGTCTGTAGTAGGTTGTTTTGTTCAAGGTGAGTTTGTATTTGGTTATAGGTTAGTTTGTCGATGATTTTAAGAAGGAAGGGGGCGGTGGTTATGGGTGTGAGCTAGTGGATCTAGCGTGGACTTTTTTAGTAGTGGTGTAACCCACGCTACTTTAATGTTGGCTGGGACCAGGTTAGAATTGAAAGAAGAATTCACAAAGTTTATGATAATGGGGGTTAGGGTGGGGGCGCATAGTTTGACTAAGTGTGCTGGGAAGTTGTCTCCTTTGCAGTTAGATGCTTTTAATTTAGCTATGGTATTCTGTACTACTTCTTGGGAGACTGGAGCGAAGTTGAATGTAGGAATAATGTCTCCGATAGGATTAGTGATTGGTTTAGCGGTAGTATGTTTTTCTGCTAATAGATTTCTTTTAGAGATAATTATATTTTGTAAGAGTTTGATTTTGGTGGCAAGGGCATCTTGAATAGTGGTGCACCATTCTTTGCTCGGTTGAAACAGGTTGATGATTGGATAGGGTTTTCCAGCTCTTTAAGGATAGAGAATAACTCTTTTGAGTCTGATCCTAGTATTGAGCACATCTGCTTTGTGTGCACTGATGGCTGCTTTGCACGTTTTGTTTGCAGTGTTGAATGCTTCAGCGGCTTCTGGCGTGTGGGTTTTGTTGAGGCGGTGTTCAAGCGACCGTTTGCTTCGTCTAAGTGAGACTGATTCATCGTTAAACCAGAAGGACGATTTTTTGTCCTTGCATCTAGTTTGGGTCCATTCATGCAGCTAACATTTTACAGATACTCAACCTCACTAATGTTTTACCTCACAGGTCACACAAATGCTTTATTGTTGCTCATTTTATGTCTTGGGAACAAATATCTTCTGGTGACATTAAAAAATATGAGTCCACAATTGCTAATCAAAGAAGCTTGTTTGCTAATCAAGAACATGTCAATTAGCAAACTCTGGTAATCCATTTTTGAAAACTAATTGATGCATTGCATTTCCATCCTTACTGAGGATAGCTCGAGGAGGTTTGCCTCTTCCTCATGAATTCAAGCATATACGTATTCAGTTGTTTCTTAATTATATGGGTGTCAATGTGCCGACCTCCAAATCTTCTGTGTCATGTTTTATGCCTCATCTTTTTATGAATTTTCTTTTTCCACGTAATCCTTCTCGTCATCCCTTCACCTATGATAATAATTTCATGGTATGTTTGTTTTCTGTATCTGTCTCTCTTCATCCTTCCTTCCATATGTCTCAGTTTGTTACCAGAATGTCTGCACAAAGAAAATATAACCAACACCATTGCTGCAGGCAGAAGAGAGAGAATAAAGGGTTGCCAGAAAGATATCTTTGTGGTTGGCATGACAACTGGAAATGCTGTGGCATAATCAGCCAACACACTAAATGTTATTTCTTGTTTCATTACACTGATATAATCCGATAGTGACTTTTTAAACAATTTTTTGTCCAATGAGGAGTACTGTGCCATGTCACCTGTCTGTGTCACTTTCAAAGCTGGGGCCCTGTAGTCATCTTTTAAAAAAAATGTTTTTATTAGTGTATTAGATCAACAAGGAACCTTTCGCTAGACACAAATCGATGGGTAAAGCAAAACAAAAACTGTGGGAGACGGTTTGGATAAACACAATTGAGGTGGTGCGAGGGTATCGCCTACATTCAGGAATTCCCTAAGACGTTTGACCCTATCTATCTTTGCAATATACAATTGCAAAGAGATCAAATACATATATGATAGACAATTGCAAATAAATAAAATACATATACATAAAAACAAGATAAAAGCAGAATCATTACTATCAACATTCTTTAATTTGTGCTTACAGAAATATCACAAGAAGAAAAAATTCATTAACAAGCAGACATGTTTCATCAGAGCTCTTTCCTAATAGTGTCATTCGATAAAGTACACTTATGAGTGCTCTAGACACCTCTATGACACCTTTTGGGAAATTACATTAGCATCATCTGGGAACAGCTCTTTTAAAAAAAGTATCACCGCAAATCTCAATTAATTGGATTTTGGAATTAAAATGTATTGTAAGACTTAACCACATGATAAGCCTTTAGAATCCTGGAGTAGATGATTAAAGTACCGTTCTCGTCAGGGGGCTAATACGTGGCATTCTAGCAGCAGGTGGTCGATTGTTTCGATAATTCCCTCTTCGTTACAGTATCTACATGTCCTCAGGGTGCGTTCAATCCCCTCCCTTCCCCTGTGATCTCTTTGGTAGGAAAGAGGTTAAGACGCGGGCGTGAACATTGCATACGTCAATACTGACCTGGGAATCTTTGCAGGTAATGTAGGGGGACACCATAGGGTCAAACGTCTAAGGGAATTCCTGAATATAGGCGATACCCTTGCACCGCCTCCCACAGTTTTTGTTTTGATTTACCCGGCATCATCAGCAGCAAGTCAAGGCTCAAGTCATAATGTATAATATGCTCTTGGCACTTTGAAACCCACATATTCAATGGCCCGCTGAGCTGTGTATCCATTAATTGCCTCAGATGCCACCAGAAAGAGCCCTCATCTGCAGAAACAATGCTAGTCAGCAACACCAGATTCTTCCATATCACCACTGCTGCAAGCAACGTCAGATTCTTCCATATCACCACTGCTGCAAGCAACACCAGATTCTTCCATATCACCAGTGCTGCAAGCAACACCAGATTCCTCCATATCACCACTGTTGCAAGCAACACCAGATTCTTCCATATCACCAGTGCTGGAAGCAACATCAGATTCCTCCTTATCACCACTGCTGCAAGCAACATCAGATTCCTCCATATCACCACTGCTGCAAGCAACACCAAATTCTTCCATATCACCCCTGCTGCAAGCAACATCAGATTCCTCCATATCACCCCTGCTGCAAGCAACATCAGATACTTCCACATCACCACTGCTGCAAGCAACGTCAGATTCCTCCATATCACCCCTGCTGCAGGCAACATCAGATTCCTCCATATCACCACTGCTACAAGCAACATCAGATTCCTCCATATCACCACTGCTGCAAGCAACGTCAGATTCCTCCATATCACCCCTGCTGCAGGCAACATCAGATTCCTCCATATCACCACTGCTACAAGCAACATCAGATTCCTCCATATCACCACTGCTGCAAGCAACATCAGATTCTTCCATCTCACCACTGCTGCAAGCAACATCAGATTCTTCCATATCACCACTGCTGCAAGCAACATCAGATTCCTCCATATCACCACTGCTGCAAGCAACATCAGATTCTTCCATATCACCACTGCTGCAAGCAACATCAGATTCCTCCATATCACCACTGCTGCAAGCAACATCGGATTCCTCCATATCACCACTGCTACAAGCACCATCAGATTCTTCCATATCACCATCTTTCATATCACTACTGCTGCAAGCAGCATCAGATTTCTCCCTATCACCCCTGCTGCAAGCAACATCAGATTCCTCCATATCAACACTGCTGCAAGAACCATCAGATTCCTCCATATCACCACTGCTGCAAGCAACATCACATTCTTCCATATCACCACTGCTGCAAGCAACATCAGATTCCTCCATATCACCACTGCTGCAAGCAACATTAGATTCCTCCATATCACCACTGCTACAAGCACCATCAGATTCTTCCATATTACCATCTTCCATATCACTACTGCTGCAAGCAGCATCAGATTTCTCCCTATCACCCCTGCTGCAAGCAACATCAGATTCCTCCATATCACCACTGCTGCAAGCACCATCAGATTCTTCAATATCACCACTGCTGCAAGCACCATCAGATTCTTCCATATCACCACTGCTGCAAGCAACATCTGATTTCTCCATTTCACCACTGCTGCAAGCAACATCAGATTCCTTCATATCACCACTGCTGCAAGCACCATCAGATTCCTCCATATCACCACTGCTGCAAGCAACATCAGATTCCTCCATATCACCACTGCTGCAAGTGAATGCAACCCCAATTCATACCTTATTATGTGCGCCGGGATCCCCTGCACCACTGCTGCAAGTGAATGCAACCTCAATTCATACCTTATTACGTGCACCTAGAACCCCTGCACCACTACTGCAAGTGAATGTGTTAGGCAGAATTACATGCAGTACCCTTTGGGAACACTACACACAATTAAGACTACTGGTGTAAGCACAATCTAACCTTTGGTATAAGTCTGTACTACACAGTATTGTGGTCACAGGGCTGAGCAGCCAGGCTTATCTCAAGAGGGATGTGAGCAGTCCAAGGTGTTACACAAAGGACTTACAATCACAGTTGTTCAAACAAACACTTACTCAGGGTTTCATGGTAAAATAATATACATTTATTTACACAGTTAGTTAGAAAACATTCCACTAGTAATAAGCAGCTCAATATCACACTATAATACACTTCAGTACCAAACCAACACGTTTCTGAACAAGTTAGGCTCCCTTGAAGTGGAAGCAAAATGGCACTTAAGTAACTTTCAAAAGCGGTAGAAAGACAAAGGTTATAAGAATCAACACACAGTTACTTTCATAGGCAGGACAAATAGGTTCAGCTCACTACAAGAGGCAGTTCAATTCAATAGGCCGGGGCCAAAGTCAATGGATCAGTGTCTTGGATAGGATAGCACAGTTCTGGTAGTAAATGGTTGAGTCTTTGCCAATGTTCTTAGGAGTAGTTTGCACGAAAAAGAGTAATATGTCGATTTAAGAGCGAACAAGACTCCAAAGTTGGGAAAGTTTCACAAACTTTCACTGCAGCAAAGAGGATTTCTCTACTGCATTTGCACAGTACCTTTTGGCTGAAGAAAAGCTGTAGCTGAGGCAATTGTTCCTGGCAGTTCCTGCAGCTCTCAGTGTTCCTGAGCCTCAGTCGTGGGGACAAGAGGGAGGACGTCGGGAGGTTCCGGCACTGCACGGGGACGGATCCGCAAGCTTGGCAAAACATCGGTTTAAGGCGTGAGTGCCTTAAAGTACACAATCTGGTATCCTTCTCACTGGCTATCCAGTTTTCAACAGCACACTGAAGAAAATTCGACCAGTATGGAGATGGTTTCCAGGTGGCTTGCAAGTTGGTTGTTCCCACCAGCTCAAGGGAAGAAGTCGTCCTTGAAGGGGCTTCTCTGTCGAGGGAGTTTCAGGCAATTCGGACATGCAGCAGGGCTTCACCGGGCAAACCAACGGTCCAGGAGTTGCAGCAGTCCTCTTCCCTCAGCTCGTCTTTGGTTCTTTCGTTCCAGTGATCGACTCTGCCTTTCACGTCCCAGAGAACTGCTTTTAAACAGTTTTCTCCCATTCATTGCAACCTAGCTGTCACTCACCCAGCAGGGTGGCTGCCCTTGCCAGACAGCCAGTCAGCCAATCACGCCAGAGTGCATTCAAGTACCCTAGGGGACTAAGCACAGGGCGTTTGGGGCACCTCCCTCACATCCTGTCCACCCCAGCCACTTAGGTGCCAGAGGGGGTCTTCAGTACAGAAGACCGCCAAAGGCAAACGAACAAAGGGACCAAACCTGGTTTGGCGCGCAGAGACAAACACTAGAAGGACCTTTCCAAAAAGAAATGACAAAAAAAGTCAATCGGAGCCTGTTTTTACAGAGGGGGCTCAGACGCCATCTTGAAAAACATGGCTACGGTGGATTTCAGCTACTGGAGTGTTTAAATGGGTCGCGGTCGGGCAAATCATGGTAATACCACTGCTACCAGGGATGAGTTTTCTAGGCATAGGGAACACTAGGTATTCCCTCCAGCACTCTGGTGTAAGGCAGTGTGTGCTGGGTCTAGCAATTTAAAAAGACTACCAAAGTCAATTTAACTTTACATTCACTGGGAGACAGTAGTCAGTCCCAGAAAAAATATTTAAACCTTGGGAAGTCTAAGACATCCCTATGCCACTGCACTGAGGGTGCTGTGTGACACACAAGAAAAGGATGATGCCTCTGGAGTTGTCTAAAATTCCATATCCAAAGAACACAAAAGTAAAACACACATCAAAATACATGAAAGAATGGGGAAAAAAGGCCCACACTCTTTCCAGGTAAAAATGAAAGTCATAGAAATCCAGCAAAGTTTCTGGGGGTCTCAAAAGGTAAGGGAAATTAGCACATCTATGAGAATCTCCCTAACAGAATGCAACCCCAATGTATACCTTATTACCTGCGCAGCGACCCCCTGCACCACTGCTGCAAGTGAATGCAACCACAATTCGTACCTTATTACGTGCGCCGGGACCACCGGCGGAAACATCAAAACTCTTCTCCAACAAAGTCCTTCAAGTTGTCCGTAAGACATTTATAATGCGCCTATTCACAAGTGTTTCAGGGCGCGCTGAGGCAAGGGAGGGGGAACAGATGGAAGACAAAGACAATGCTCTTACTAGGCCAGGTGAAATTGTGATCGCGCCAGTGCAGGGGAGGGGGGAAGGGAAAAGAGCGGGCAGTGCAATACATAGCATCAAAGTAAGATACCTAAAATACATAGGAACAATAGGTAAAAAAGAGTGGCCAGCTGGTGGTAAGTGCAGGGGTAAGTGCAGACATCAAGTGTCAAGAACTGGTAGGGGACTGTATGATTACAGAATCAGCCCCCAAGTGCAGGTGTTGCCCGATAGGCAGCGCAGGTGTGCAACTGGTGGGGGAAGGGACCTGGGCCCAAGATCAGAAGGTAGCCAGGTGACCAGTGCAGTTTTAGTCAGGAGTTCAGCAGGGGAGAGGAGGAGAGAAAGCAGAAGCAAAGAGGAAGGTCTTGAGGTGCTTCCTGAACCGGAGATGGTTCTCCTCAAGTTTCAGAGAGGCAGGGAGGCTGTTCTGGAGGGAGGCCCCAGCCGAAGATAGAGATCTACCACCAACTTGTTGCTTGGAGAAGCGACTGACCCTGAGGGAGTTGGAGGCGGATGAGCGAAGAGCTCGAGAAGGAAGATATTTAGAAAGAGAGAGTTGAAGGTATTGAGGCCCCATGCCCCAGAAGGCGTTGTGGACAATGCAGAGGGTTTTGAACGTAATCCTCGCAGCCACTTGGAGCCAGTGCAGATATTTCAGTCCTGGAGAAATACGATCCCTGGGCTTGAGGCCAAGGACAAGTCTTGCAGTCATGTTCTGGATGAGTTGCAGAGGGCGGAGAGTAGAAGCAGGCAGATTTAGAAAGAGGCTCTTGTAGTAGTCAAGGCATAAATTAGTTTTCAAAAATTGATTAGCAGAGTTTGCTAATTAAATGTTTTTTGATTAGCAAACAGACCCATTTGATTAGCAATTATGTACTAATATTTTTAATGTCACCAGCAGTTATTTGTACCCAAGACATGAAATGAGCAAAAATACATCAGTTTAGTGAGCAGAGTCAGGCCTTGCAAATTCTTCAGCTAGAACTGCAGGCCCGGTAACTTAGTTCAACCTAAGAGAAATGCATTCTACCCAAACCAACAGAGGACAACACATTTAAAATGTGATTTCTGTAAAACGGTGCATGTCAGTACAAACCCACTTTGTGTTCGGAACACTGCTGCTACCCAGAGGCAGCCATGCACAGTGAAACCTTTGACATTTGATTTGACATTTACTTCAAACAAAGTAAACATTAAATACAAGTTTCAAACATCTCTTGCAAATGCTTCTCGCCCTTCATAAAATCCACTTGACTATGCGAGTGGGTGAAAAGACTTTGCGAGCCTTATATGAGGGTCTGTAAAATGTAGAAGGTTAGCTGCATGAATGGACACAAATACATCAGATAAAATGGCTCTGAAAACAGTTTGGCCAGCTGTCTCCTGCAGGTTGCAATATATAATACAATAATAATTATAAAGCAAAGCAAGCTCAGAAAGCCAGCTACAGTGTTTGGTATTGCAGTAGATCTGTAGATGTACAGATTGGATGGAACTATTGATCACTACTTTGCATGAGCATCTAGTTCGCATAGTGTATTCGTTATATAAGAGGCAAGAAAGACTTAGCAAAGTAGATTGCATAGCAGGCAGAGAACTGAGCAAACTAGGTAGAATATTGTAGTTTGTGGTCATCTCACGTTCAGGGTACCTGGTATAAAGCAACAGGGTGATTAGATAGAATGTTAAGGAGTATGGGGTCACTCATGGGAGAGCTAGTTGCAAGATGTATTCAATCTGCAGGTTACAGAACTAGGTTTTCCATCAAAAGCATTTGATCATGTACATTTTCAAAAGTGTTCACTTGTCAATATGATGCATCTTCCCCAACAAAATTAATTGTAGTTGACACTATGAAATTTAGAACACTAACCTAAACTTTGCTGGTGATGATGCAGTGGTTTACAGTATCAATAATGTAATTGTGAATTATGTAACAACTTACATTTTAGGAATGGAATTGCAAAATTGTCTTTTAAAAAATATAATGTTGATACATAGTGGTCTTTGCCAGACAGGATATTGAAAGCTTAGTAAAAGTATCATCCCGATTATTTCTGGTTTGCAATTATTTGAAAAAGAAAGAAATTCTTGACTAGCACTCCCACACTTGCCTTTGGCACTTAAAAGTGGAGGAGATGATTACTGCATCACTTTCTCTCCATTAGCACTTGTGAACATAGATAAAGAGATTGAAGGGAGCACTGAGGATGAGAGAGGAATGCAGGGCGAGCTGTGATTTAATCGAAGAGGGCAACTTAAATAGCTAACTTTGCTACACAAGTGCCCATTTGATAAGCAAACCTACAGAATTGCAATTGCTTATTTTATGCCTTGGTAGTACAGGCTGGAGAGAACCAGAGCTCTAGAGACAGTCAGCTTCTGGAGCAAGTAGAGGAAAGGAAGAATACCTCTGAGAAGGTGCAGCTGCTAGTGTGACTTCTTAGAGACTTCGGAGATGTGAGGAGAGAAGGAGAGTGTGGTGTCGAAGATGACCCTGAGGTTTTTAACCTCAGAGGTGGGAGCAGGAAGAGGGCCAAGAGAGGCCGGCCAGAGAGCGACAGGAAAGGAAGGAGCAGGTGTGCCGATGAGGATAATCTCAGTCTTACTGGCATTAAGGCAGAGATCATTGGCGGCACACCACGCCTGGATAGCAGACAGACAGTCAGAGATGAGAGAAGGAGAAGAGGTGGCAGAAGGGAGCCTGAAAAAGAGCTGAGAGTCATCCACATAGCACTGAAAGTAGAGGTGGAGAGCGGCAATGCAGTGGGCAAGAATTGCCCGGTATTGGTTGTACAGCCAGGGAGAGAGTTTAGACCCCTGGGGAACACCACAGATAGAGACAGAAATAGAGTAGAGGAAGGACCCAAGTTGGACCTGGGAGGGTCGATCAGAGAGGAAAGAGGTCAGCCAAGCTAAGGCCTGATAGGTGATACCCAAGTTATCCCGAAGATGGTTGAGCAGGATGGCGTGGTTGATCATGTCAAAGGCAGAAGAGAGATGTAGTAAGATGAGGACACATAGGGGTATTGGAATTGAGGTTGGAGAGCAGGTCTTCACGGATGTTCAGGAGAGCAGTTTCCGTGCTTCTGGCAGCTCTGAAGCCAGACTGATGGTCATGGAGACAAGCAACCGATTCAGTGTGAAGATTAAGCTGGGAGATAGCCATCTTTTCCACAAGTTTGCCCAGGAAAGGAGTGATGGAGATTGGGCGGTAGTTAGCCAGGCAGGAGGGGACGGCTGAGGGTTTTGTAAGAAGAGGGTGCACAATGGAGTGCTTCAGGGGGGTAGGGAAGACTCCAGTGGCGAAGGAGTGGTTGCAGAAGTCAGCCAAAGCTTGAGCCAGGGTGTCAATGTGGGCCTTGATGATTTTAGAGGAACAGGGGAGAACCTGTTTTGACGAGACTTCATAGATCGGACTTGTCTACAAACCTTGTCTGGGGAAAACAGTGGAAAGGCAGAGAAGGAGGGAGGAGAGGTGGCCACAGAAGGGCCAGAGGAAGAGTGGGGAGTATAGGGAGGAGGAGGAGAGGAGGAGAGAGAGGGACAGGATGGCCTGAGTTTTAGAGATGAAATGGGAAACCAGGGCCGTTCCGAGGCCCTGGAAGGGGACAGGAGAGGTAGCGACTGCAGCAGGATTGGCCAGCTCCTTGCAGATTTGAAAGAGTTTGGCCGAGTTGTTGGATGCGGCAGAGACACAGGCTTGGATGAGGGCTCTCTTCTTGGTGCGGAAAGAGAGTCAGTATTGCCTTTGGAGTAGGCGGCAGGCCAGTTTGTCAGAGGACTATTTTCTTATCATAATATTTGATGGTGGGACTATGGAAAATATCCATATTTCCTGTTAATCTGCGTAGCTTGTGCTGCCAGTGCAGTCATTTTGTATTTATTTTTGTTTTAAAAGCTCAGTTTCACTTTTAGATTCAAATAAATTAAAACACAAATAAGTAAAAGTGTTCCCTCTTCCTAGTACATTTTTAGCCAGGCATCAATTAGAGTTGACATAAGGCTTTTTCATCCCAACTCAAAACGAAAAACTTTGTTTTAACTACATTGATGCTTCGGTCATTAGCCTTTGAATATATTTCCAGGTCTGCCAGTTGGCGTTGGCGGCCTATTGGTGTATGGTCCATCAAGACCATATTGTCCTCGTATAGCAAGTAGTGGGCTGGAGTTCTGTCAATAGTGGATAGGAAGCAACAGGTACTGACAAAAGCTCTAGTGATATCTGATATAAATAGATACATTACGAGGAGCGTCAAGAGGCATCCTTGTTTCAGGCCGCGTTCACTTTTGATTGGGACAGAAAGCCGCCCCTACCTCTTTAATCTTACTCAAACACAAGTATTTGTATGGAGGGCAGTAAGTATCTCAAGCAGTGGTGCCGCACAGCCCAACGATTCCGATTTGGCCACAATGTACTCCTGTTTACACTATCGAAAGCCACAGAGAAGTCGATAAATGCGAAGCAGGCCAAGAATAAAGCCATTCACTGCTGTCCTTACCCACTACAAAAGCCTTTCTCAAAGACATCCAATCTCTGAGTCACAGTAGCCCAGTTTTGAAGATCTCACAACATCAGGCCCACAAACATCTTTGAGGGGATGTATAGCAGTGAAATACGCCTGTCATTTACTGGAGCAATACGTGGCCTTTTTTATGAATTAGCACTATAATAGAGCAGAGCCACGAGTCTGGTATTTATATTCGATATAATTACTTTCTCGATTACATCTTGCAAAATATTAGTCCATAACTGTATATTTTGCTTGAGGACTATCATTGCCAAACCATAAAGGCACTGAGCCCTTGAGTTCTTACTTTTAGAAACCTTCAGATCCCATTCCAAGGACCAAGGAAGATGATCAGTGTTCTGAACTGCAGGAGTTCAGATGCCATTGCTCTATGTATTGGTATTAAAATTTGAGATCCATTTCTCTTTGGCAATGAGATTGGCCCGTAGACTTGTTTGATAGCCCTCATCAGATTTTATTATGGACCGGAATTCCCCGGTATTCTTTTGTGCCAATATCATAAGTATCATTTGGGCATCTGCTAAAAGGTGCTGATGTTTATGCTGGTGCAACCAATTTTTATAAGCATTCTTTGGGCGCTGTTTCTGCAGAAAGTCATCCGGGCGTGCATGTTTCAATGCTGTTCGCAGCTCTCTTTGTTTAGCTGAACTCCACGGTGTTGGAAGGGAGCAAATATATCCTCCTAGGTGCTTTAGGGTGAGGTGAGCCCCATTGGAAGATCTCTAATAGCACAGGGGGGTGGCCTAAGGGTCCCCAAACGATCATAGTATTATACGCGATTTAGACAGTCAAACATAGTGTGCGCATATAAGCAGACGCAATTTTGCATTTATTAAACAGCCTAGGTGGAAATATAGGGCCTGCACAGCCATGCAATATTTAGTGTGTGAGGCACAGGCCACAGGCCTGAAGGGGAAATCCAAACAGGCCCAAGCGCTGATGAGAGAGACCCATGCTGCTAACTTCCACAGAACCCCTTCTTTGTTCTAAAAGTGTTTCCAATATGTTTGTTCTAAGAAAGAATGTGCCCTTCAAAGCCACAAGACAGTATTGGGCACCTTGGTGTATGTGTTTCTCATATGATATGATATGATAGTTTATTTATATAGCGCCTATACACAATGGACCTCATTACGAGTTTAGAGGCAGCCATGGAGCTATTAGCTCCAAACCGGGCTTCATTACGGGGTTCCTGCAATGGGGACTTACCGGGTCATTCCGACATAGGAGGACCCGGTAAGTCCTCCTTGCAGGAACCATTCCCCATTCCCATTTGAGCCCCCATAGGGTTAGATGGGAATGGGGAGGGAGGTAACAATGGGCACATTACAAGTGTCCCGTTGTTATCTCCCTCTTCCCCTCGCGCGACCTGGAAAAGGCGTCTGGTTTTACCAGACGTCTGATCCGGGTACTGCAAAGGGAAACTCGTAATAGGCGCTCCCGAAACGAAGGGGGCCGGTCCCGTACCGGCCCCCTTCATTACGGGAGCGCCAGGGTCGTAATGAAGCCCAATGGGTTTCAAAGCGCTTCAAGGCAACGGCGGGAACAATGGAAAATACAATGACATTCTTACAGGCCATAACAGGAAGGATGTGAAATTAACTATCGTACTCGGCCTGACGACATTTCAAGAGCTAAGACATAGATAAGGAAGGGAGGGGGAGAGTGGGAAGGAAATGGAAACAGACAGGCAACTACCGTACTAGGCCTAACGACATTTCTGGCAGAGCCAGAGAAAAACAAAAGGTGAGAGAGGGGTGCAGAAGGGGAGGGGAGGCACAAAACAAGCGACTATCATACTAGGCCTGACAACATTCCAGATAGTGCTGGAGGGGGGGAGGGACAAGTAAGGGGAGGAGGGTGGAGACAAACAAGGTTGCTATCATACTAGGTCCAGGGACAATTCTGATAGAGTAAGTGCATAGAAGAAAGTAAGGGGAGGAGGGGAGGAGAGAGGAGAGGGGAGAAAGGGAGAGGAGGAGAGAACAAAGAGTAAGCAGTCAAAAAGCGTGGAGAAGTAGAGAGGAGAGCGAATACAATTGCAGAAGTCAGTGGTAGCACATAATGTTGCAAGCCAGGATACAAGCTGAAGATGGGAACAGCATGATTCGGGGCCACCATGAGTACAAGATGCAAAGGAAGTCCAGCATGAGATTTGTGAAAGGGTGACACACCGTGAATCAATGAAGTCCATAAAAGTCAAATCCATGATTGGCCACAAGATGGTGATGGTGAAACCGGAATGTATCAGGACAGACTCCTTCTGAAGTAGGCTGGAGGGGGGGGGAGCAGGGTAGAAGAATCAAGCAAAACAGGCAACATCTGTGTGCGACAATGGTGGGGGGCACAAGGGAACATCACGGGGGGACCAGAGAGGTTGGGGATGGCCTGTGGGGACAGAGGGAGTAAACACATGTTGGTGCATGCTTACCTGCTGTCTGAGCAGGGGATCGGGCCCTGGGTCCTCCTGGTCTGAACAGGTCAAAACAGGAATTGCCCTTTTCTTTGTCTGCCCTTCCCTTCGGACGCCCGCTCGTAGATGCCCTTGATCTAAGAGTTAAAAGCAGGAAGGAAGAGGAAAGGCTAAGAAGGTGGGTGGTGCTTAGGCCAGGTGACCTAGATCCACTTGCACCTGCTCCCCATCTGCAAAGGAAAAGAGACAGGAGGGGTCCTTAATTAAGGAAAACATGGGGAAACCAGGAAGGCACAAGGTGGGCGGAACTTGCTAAGTAAATAGGCCAAAGCAGGCCTCTGGCACCCACCAGCAAACTACAAGTTATAGCCCCTGCCTCTTCCCCAGTCCTAAGTCCCCAGTCCTAAGACCCCTGAATTCCAAGATTCCAGTTGACCCCAGACCACTGACCATTAACCAAGCAACCATAAAAGATCTAAGAGCATGGTCGTCCCACCTTTATTTCACAAAGACATGATTTCAATGCAAGGTACAGGGAGGGATAAATTATAGTTCAAAAGCGAGGGTGGAAGCCTTGCAGGCCGATAGCCGTGATTGTGATGAGTGAAGTTTGTGTGGGTTAGTATGACCTTGAGGCGCCCCCTGTGCCAGTCTTTGAGCATGCCAGGTGCATGGTATAATGATAGAGTGGCACTATTCGCAAATGTAACTAATTGCTTCTTTGGCCTTGGTTCTCTGGAGATAATGAGTCCAGCAGACCCCACGTGATGGAAGACGGACAGACTGGGCTCGGACCAATGGCCTGGCATCCCCTATGGAGTAGGACAACCATGTATAGGGTTGCACCAACCTGCCACGTGGGTTTCCACTATACGTAATGATGTCATCTATGATGCTGTGGCTCCTTTTAAGCTTCTGCTTGTACCCTTTTCCCCAGAATGTTCTTTGCTTGCACACCTATTTTTGTAGAAATAAAATGTGTTATCCTTGCAAGAGTTTCTGTGGCCTTTTGGGTTGTATTTTATCTGGTGTGAGCATTTAGGGGTGTGCCTTCAACGCTCATAAAAATGTTTATGTTGAATCCTGGGCTTGTTTGATTTTGGCATTTGCTCATTTACTTCCACAAGCACCTTCTGATAAGGGCAATGTTTTAACCGAATAGGGTCATATCCGGGTACATAGCTGACAGAATATTGTTAAAAAGTTGTGTGTTATGCCATTTTCATGTCACCCTATTACCACCTAGATTTACCTACAACGCATTACAGTAGGCTTTACGTTCGAGTTAATGCAGTTTCACATTTCTCTTCACCCGCAGAGGAAGATGGTCACTAACGTCAGTTAGTTCCATCTTGATTTGTTTTAATTTGTATTTGTTTATTATTTATATCACGCACCAAACCCTGGGCTAACTGGGCACTTGAGACACTTAGGAGTTACATACATGTGAGGCAATATACATTGACCTGTAAATATAGAAAACAGAAAGAGGGACCCTGGTTACAGATGGGTCAGGGAACAAAAGGCATTTGTATAGTGTCATAATAGAGAAGGTCAAATAATCGACAGTACAACAGGTGGTGGGGTGGATGGTTTTTGAGGTAGCAGGATACAGTGGTTATCATCTTAGTGTAGTGGCTTCTTACTGATCCAGTTTTTTATTCTAGCTTTGAAAGTGAGGAAGGAGGGTTCTTGTCTGAGTGGGATGGGAATGGAGTTACATCGTTTGGCAGCTTCGACTGGGAAGTTGGCTCCTCCAGCTGTTTTTAGGTTATACCTTGGTACCACCAGGCTGAGTGAGTGAGTCGATCTGGTGGTGCGTGAGGATTGGTGTTTGCATATTTTATCGTACAGGTATTTAGGGGCTGTGTTCGTGAGGCATTTGTGTGTGATAGCCAAGGTGCGTAGTGTGATTCTATCACGAATAGGCAGCCAATTAGCGTTGCGTCTGAGAGTGGAGATTCGACTGGATATCGGTAAACTGAGTGCTGCTCTCAGTGAATTGTTCTGGAGGACCTCAAGTCTATTTAGGTTGAGATCAGAGGAGCCTAGGAATAGTGTGTTACAATAGTCTAGTTTGGACAATGCAAGAGCTCTGGCTAGCGTTAGGCAACTGCTAGTTGATAAGTATGACTTACAGCTGTAAATCAGTTTATTGATGTATGCTGTGGAAGTCACCAACACTGCTGACTTGTTTTTTGAGGGACAGTGCTGAGTCAAGATAGACCCTCAGTGTTTTTATTTCTTCGGATACTTTAATGGTGTTACCATCAATGTCAAAAGATGAGTTGGGGTCGAGTTTATTCAATCTGGCCTGAGTGCCCACGATCATTAGCTCGGTCTTATCGTCATTAAGACATGAACTATTGGCACGGAGTTGCTGCAGAGTTTCTGCAGTCAGAGCAGTAGCAGGACAGAGTCTGTCCTTTGTGCCCTCTAAACGTGGGTGGAGCCTTTAAAACAACCCATGAGGCCGTGGAGCGGCCGCAGAGTTGCTGCAGAGATTCTGCAGTCGGAGCAGTCATTGCATCGATGGCGGCGAGGGCTGCCACTACACACTCCGATCTACAGCTACAGCGACAGCCACAGTCTGTGGATGACTCACAAAGCAGACTGAGGAGTGGTCGTCTTAGACAAGAACACCTGTTACAAACAACCACAAGTTCTAATCCACAAAGCACATACCAAAAGCAAGTGCAAACACATGCACGCGAAGTTGTGTCCAGATTTACATTTGAAACGGATAATGACCTGAAGCCAGGGCCAGTCTCGGCATCAGAACTTCCTACCTTGTCTTTCCAGCCTCCCGCTTTGCCGCCGCCCACCGAAGATGCGTCCCCAACGCCTATGGGCGTGAGAACACCGCCGGTTGTTCCACCGGCAGGGGGACGAGATGCCCCACCCCTGCAGGCTCCCGGGGCGGAGTCGGGAAGTGGAGGGACGGCGGGAGAGAACGAAAAAGAAACCTCACCAAGGAGACACCCCATGGTAAGAGACGGTGGAGACACGGGATCTCCCGTGGGAAAAACGCAGCCTGAACCTCTTCACCATGGGAAGGGGGAAGGACAGGAACCACTGTCCACAATGAAGGCCCCGCCCAAAGTCACGAAAGTAAGCACAAGCCTGCAGCAACTGAAAGAAGAAGAGCGAAAGAGCCTCACCGAGTGGCAATCAGGAAGAAACAACTCTTCCTCTCCACACTCTGCCCCTCTGAATAACTCACAAGAGAGGGGAGGGCAAAGACCAACAGAAACCCTACCTGCAGAACAGCAGGGCAGGGGGCTCGATACCCACCCGATGCGAACAATGTTAGCTTTAAATATCTTACCAGACGAGTCGGCCTTTGCCTGGTCGGACTCTTCTTGTAGAGAAATGAGCACTTCATACACCTCAGAAGACGAGACGGACAGCCCATTAACACAAAACGTAGCACAAAATATAACCCCCAAACACAAAAGCAAAGTCAACACGGGGACACAGGGGATAATGAGTCAAAAAGGCCTGAAAGAAGGAAGACAAACAAAAAGAAAAAGGAAGGACAACTCAAGACTGCCAAAACCCCTACGGCAGCGAGCCAAACTAAGCAAAGACACGGAACAGAACAGACCAAATACAAACATCATCAAGAGCACGAATACAGGAACAGACCAGCTAACAGACAACAAAGTAGGAGAGAACAAGGGGAAGAAACCCAGCGGTTTCACATTTGGCCCACTAGACAACTTCTTCCAAAAACAAATGAAAACTACATCTACGCCAACAGAAATGTCAGACGCAGAAATCCTAGAAGGAGCTGAGCTACCTTCCTGGAAATTACCATTGACGATACAGAAAGAGGATGTAACCAAATCCAAAGATAATGAACAACAAAAGGAAAGACAGACATCCAACACAGTCACTCTAACTAGATGGCACTGGAAAACGAAACAACCTGACAACCACTAACAACGATGAACAAAGCGAAGCACAAAAAAAGCCAAAGGCCCCAAAGAAACACAAGAACAAGCGAGCACACCCAGTACTCAATGCAAAGAATTCAAATTGGCACAGAGTAACAATCAAGAAACCCAGCTTCTAAAAACATCAGAAGAGACAGACAAACTAACTAAGAGAGAGACGCAACTAATAACGCTAGCTAAAAACAAAACCACACAGATCGACAAGAGAGGTGGCAACACAGAAACCGCATCAACAGACATAAAGAGGAAGCTGCAGGAGCGAGAAGCAAAGGGGAAGAGAGACAAATCAACATCAACCCACACAGTAGAATTCAACTCAATACCAAGCCAAGAGTCACCGGGCAAAAAAATCGGACTTGCTGTCAATAATGTCACCGGGCTAAAAATCGGACTTGCTGTCAATAATGTCCACCGTAACCATCGCCCTGGCCCCCTTCAGCAAATTATATGAGTCGATCAACGACACACTTAAGGACCACACAGTAATGCTGGCCTACATGCAAATGAAAATTACGTACCTAGAGGTTATCTTATGTCACTAGAAGCGTACAAACAAAACACCAGAGACTGGGGAATCCAAACATAAGATAACGACAAGAAATCTAGGTCACAGGCGACACAGACAGCCCACCAGGAGACCCAAACTAAAAACAAGGGGGCGGAAAAGCGACAGGAAACGCCGATAACAACCCCTATCGTGGACCTAACCAAGGAATGCAAAAAGGACCCAAAAGTGAAACCTCCAACAGGCAAGGAACTACAAAAAGAAGCAGCAACTCAAAAAAGCCTAACGAAAAACACTTTGAAAGAGATCCCAAAACTCAAACTAACCCAGGGGTCTAACCAACGAAAAACAAAGGAGAGCCCCAAGGTACAGTAAGAGAAGAAACAACAAACATTACAATGGACTGTAACACAAGAAGAAAATATGGAAAACTCACAGCAAACGGAACTCAGCCCTTGCAAAAAAACAAACCACAAAGCGGGAGTCGCTGCATCACGAGAGGAAACACAGGAGACAGCGGATCCAGAAGACAGCGCTGAAGAGGAAAAGGATGCAGCGATCACATTCTTATTGGACGTTAGCCAATATCCGATAGAAGAGCCAGAAAAGACGCCCACGGACAACAACTACAAAGAAAACAAAGCGACGACACCAGAAGCAATCAACAAAAACTCACTGAAGGAAAAAAAATCGCCAACAGTAACATTTGAATCCCCAATCTTTCAAACTTTGGAGCAGAAAAGAAACAAAATAAAGATCCAAGAGAGGCGAGACAACCAATCTCAGCCCAGACATCCAGAGAGAGGTAGCACAGAAAGAAATACCTACAAAAGGGTACACAAACCCCGGACCACAAACATTGCCACCAGCAAACAGTCACTTATAACAACTCTAGAAGGGCAAGAGCGCCGGAAAAACTTATAAGGGAGCATAGAGGGTCAAACCCTGCAGCAACAACAGGAGTGAACCAGGACACCACAGAAGATCGACATCAAACAAAGACCGATACCAAGATGGGTCCCAAGACAACCTAAGGCACAACAAGAAAAGGCCATCTTATCAAGCGTCGACTACAATAACAATGAAGCCAGAAACAAAGAGAGAAGAAACACAATAAAGTTCGAGAGAACAAAGAATATCTCAAATGACGAGAAACAAGAGGCCAACAAACACAAGATCCTTTAAACTCGGAAAGCTGCTAGAGGAAGGGGGAAAAGTGATCCTGAACAGGAAAACCACGTTAAAGCTCCTAAAACACACTGGAAACATGAAAAAAAAAGTACAGATGATATAGACATCATCAAATTCATGGACAACAACCACACGGACAAAGTATACCTGCACACATCATCCCAGTGAGTGAGAAAAAGATTCTCAGCAGCCACAGACCAACTACGTGCCATGGGCTACGATCTAAGCCCCATATCGCCCACAAGAAGCAGAGATGACAGACCACAGGACAGAGATGAAAGACAAAGTCAGAAAGACACAGCTCGCCTACAAGAGCGATGAAGGGTCCACACAGACGTCTCCAAAGACCACAGGAACAACAGCAGACACGACGACCCCAAGGCATACAGAACGAGGAAATGCTCTGACAGTTGGGACCAGGCCAATAACACCAGGCCAATTTACGGACACCGAAGAGAAAGTGAGAGGGAAGAAGAAATCAAAGGAAACTTGAAATACCCTGCTCCATTAAGAAAAACAGAATACAAGAAAAAATATACTTCAAGAACTGAAAATCCAATCCGCACATTTTGTTATGGTAAGATGCTTATTGTACTGAAGCTTGTTTTCTATAATGCTAAATAAAGAGTTCAAAGAACTGAAAATCAACAAAGGCAAGAAGACCACAAAAACCGTAACAACAGAGAGTACGAAAACTCACATAACGAAGAAGAGCGTTTGCCACAAGGGCCTCTCCAAAACTGGAATATCACAATCAGCAGAGAACCACAAAAGAGAACCCCACACGTCCAAATCCTCCGGAACAAAGTGAACGAAAGGAAAAGCGAGCTAAACAGCTGGGACTGGCTGCCCAAAGTGCTAGCAGAGCCTACAAGATCCTAGCAACGAAAAAAGCTCTCTGAATCAAGACGAATTCATGATGAGCAAGCAACTATAGAACAAAGGCCAGGCGCAACAACCCTAGGATCATGAAACACAGAAGGCTTCTCCTACCTCATGGAGCCTGGGGTAGTAAACTTGGGAAGCTACGACCTCTTATGTCTTCAAGAGACTTGGTTACTAGACCAACCAACACTGGACGGCTACGAAATAATAACATCACCAGCCACTAAAGGCCCAAAGGAAAGACCAGCAGCTGGTCTGCAGATAGGAATAAGATCAGTCAGTGGATACAAGCTGGAAACCGTTGAAAGGAAAGATCCCGTCTTCTTAGCTGTAACGATCGCTGGAAACCAGCCTTACACAGCAGAGACAGAAACGACTAACAAACTCTTACTGTTAATAACGACTTACTGGAATCCAAAAGCCCAACCGGACAAAAGTTACCTAAGTGAACTGGAACGCACTATCGATGAAGCTTCATTCAAAAACCTCATTGGTCAAACAGTGATATGCGGTGACATGAACGCAACCAGCTCAGGAACCCTGAAAGTTTTGGCCATAAATGACTTCAAGACCAAAGCGGCTGCCCAGAGGGGAACCAAGCTAGATCGCCTCCTACTCTCTCGAGACCTTCACAACCTTTAAACCACAAGTTCAAAAGAGAATTAGGAAATCTTGACTTGGGAAAAAGACGGTATGAAAGCCAACATAGACCACATACATCTACGTCTCAAGATCTATACTGGCACTAACCACAAACCTAGAGGTCAGAAGAACCTCGAAAAATGACCACAATAAATTACAAACTGGTTGGAAGATACCAGCAACTCCCGCCCTGTACTTCATGAACCAACAAATAGAACCAACCCAACAGGGTAGGAGCCTGAAATTGACCACCTCAGCAATAGGAAACGTTGCTGCCAATTATCACAGAATCAAAGGAGAGCTAACCTCAAAATTGCCCTTGGGAAAACTGGACTACAGACCACTATTATATCCATATATGCGAGAAAAAAGAAGAACTACATGCAACCCATAACCTGTGTACACTTCAGGAACGAGAAACTGGTGGAGACAAGAAAGACCACGAGACAAGCAATCAGAACAGCTAAGAAAGGACCAACCAAAAAAAATATAACAGCAGCAAACCCGGCCAAAATAATCTATAAATCCTGGATGAAACATCACAGACACATGCTGTACTAAGAAGACGCGGAAAAAATGGTAATATGTCTCAGTGGCAAAAGAACAAAAGACTTCTGGTCACTGATCGATTCCAGAAACCACCACACACAAGACACACTGCTGAATAATGTAGGAGAACAAAAATGGATTGACCACTTCTCCAAACTATTCTGCAAACCAGAAACATAGATCCAGTGCAAACAGAATCAGATTACCATATCATGGCAACTAGACTACAACAGAGACTTTATTGAAAAACAAATAAAAAAACTGAAACGCTCACGCGTGCCAGGCCCGGGCGGAATCATGAACCAAGATCTGAAAAAGAATAGTGAGACATGGATCCCATTAATAATGGACATCTTCAATACATGTATCAGATCAAAAAACCTACCACCTTCCTGGACAACAGCCAACGTAGTCCCTATTTACAAGAAAAACGACAAAAAGAACCCTGAGAACTATCGCCCGATAGCACTCCTAGATGTGCTGGGTAAGCTATTCGGATGCTTTCTTCTAGACAGCTTCCAACTTTGGGTAACAGCCTCGGAATGCTGAGATCCCTTTCAGTCAGGATTTGTTAAAAACTCGGGGACACTAGCAAACATCTTCGCACTGAGTGTCATGAAGGCTAAAATCCTGGAGGGGGGGCCGAGAATATTCATGGTGTTTGTGGTCTTAAGTCAAGCCTTCGACAGAGTAAACAGAGACAGACTCTGGCACAAACTTACAACATGGAACTGTCCAAACACCATCCTAGCCCCAATTAAAAGCCTATACTAAGAAACCACCAGGCAAGTGTGACTTAGTGGTGTGGGCTAGCTCTTAAAAGAAATCAGAACGGCAAGAGGAGTAAAGCAGGGTTGTCCACTTACACCAGCACTGTACAACACTTACTCGGGTGACATACGGCACCACAAGTCCAATCTAAGGACCTTCCCTCCGCAAATAGGAAACCAGAAAATCAGTCGCCTACTGTACGCAGACGACATAATATTGCTCGATGAAACGGCAATAGGTCTACAACTTAGACTAGATGGGCTACTGACATACACAAAGTTAAACAACCTGGAAATTAACATCCAAAAAACGAAAGTGCTAATTTTGGAAAAAACATCACAAACCAAAGGAGAGCTTAAAGTGGTCAATTACTGGACAAAAGGTGGAAAATGTCACCTCCTTTACATACTTAGGAGTGACCTTCAACTGTAGCAGACAAGAAACACAAATGCAGGAAACATTGTGAGCGAAAACAAAAACAGTGATGGCACAAACAAAGAAAGTAGACAGAAAATACGGCAGGTTCACGATAAAAGCTACAATCAACTTCTACAAGTCGAAAGCAATCCCGACCATTTTATATGGCACACAAGCGATGCCCGAGATACCAGACACAATCTGGTTGAAACTGCAAGGCTTCGTCTGGAAAAAAAACACTAAACCTACCGCAATCAACCTCAATCGTAGCACTAAGAAGAGAACTCATGCTGGTCTCTCAGAAAGCGACATTCGCACTAAACGGCCTGATGTTGTACCGGAAAATCAAAATCTCTAACTTTAAAACCTTCGAACTAATCAGAGAGGAAATTGAGAAAAAAAGAAACAAGATGCTGACGGCCTGGACAAATAAAAACTATGATCTCCTCACAGAAATTGGAAGCTCAGAAAAAGAACTAGGAGAAAACCCAAACAGAACAAAAGTGAGACTAAAAACTTGGGATTGGATTCAAAGCTTAGAGGGTGCAGCGAAAAACAAACTCACCTTGCACCTCCCGCCGAACTCACAAAAAGTCAACAAGACGATCGACTACTTGAAAACATTTCCGAACAAAGGAACGGGAACAACTTTCCTAAGAATCCATTTAAATCTCCTGAAAACCAACGAAATACTCGCCATCTGAGGAAAATCGCCTAACAACAGCTGTCACTTCTGCAGGACCAAAGAAATTGTGGAAACCCTAAGACATCTACTCCTAACATGCAAAGGAACAACAAAAAACAGAGAATCCCACATTGGCCACCTATTCCAAGATACACTGATCCTAGAAGAGCAATACTGTTGGGACCACCTGATGAGTGGCAAAACGACAAAAGGGGTCATTGCAGTAGTTACATTTTTCGACAGCTTACAACTTGACACATTAACCATGAACTCATAGGGACAAGAACAAACCTCAAAAAAGAACCACAAACAACCAAACTTCAAAGGAATGTACCAAATAACGGATACTTAAATATAACCCAAATCTTGTAAAAACTGCAACGATCAGTTAAATCAAGAATAAAAAAATAAATAATATATTGGTAGCCATCCACGCTTGGATTTCAAGATAGATGTCGTTCAGAGGTTTTGAGTCTTGGTCGTAACAGCCAGTGAGGGGGATGAGGACTTGGGTGTCATCCGCGTAGTTGGTGTAGATGACACCCAGATTGTCCAAACGATCAAATAACAGCTTTGTAAATATATTGTGTAGTGTAGGTGACACACACAAGCCTTGAGGGACTCCACATAGTGTGGGTGTTGGGTCTGCAGAGGCTGATGGTTCGGTTTGAGAGCAAGGAATTGACCCATTCAGATACATTCATGGAGAACACTGCAGCTGAAGTGAGGTGCTTTGTGAGAATTTTGTGGTCAACGAGGTCAAAGGCTGCAGATAAGTCTAGGCGAAGGAGGATCGCTAGCTTGCCTTTGTCCTTCGCCTCGTTCATTTGGATCTTTAGATCAAGGAGAGCTGTCTCTGTGCTGTGTTTAGGCCTAAAACCCAATTGTCTAAGGCCCAAAAGTTAATTTTCCTATAAATGCTTCTGAATTTGTAAGTAGGCTACCCGGTCCAGGATTTTCAGAAAGAACGAGACGGTGGTGATGGGCCCATAGTTTGTGGGTATATTTGGATCAAGGTTGGGTTTTTTTTAGCAGGGGAATCACCCAGGCTTCCTTGAGGTTATTAGGTACCTGATTGGACGAGAAAGAAGAATTTATCTGGGTGGTGATGAAGGGGGCTATGTGTTTTGCTCCTTCCATGATGATGCAGGCTGGGCAAATGTTCCCCTGACAATGAGACGGTTTTAGACTTAATATGATATCCTCTACTTCCTTTGGTGTTACTTGCGAAAACGTGAAGAGAGTACAGTTACGTAGATTTTTCACAAGGGCCAGTGAGGAGTGGGAGCCATTTGGGAGACTAGCCTTTTTGGATTCAATCTTGTTTTGTAGTAGGGTGATTTTGTCAGCAAGGGCTTGCTGAATATTAGTACACCATTCTGCATCTTTGCTACAGTCCTGAGAGAGAGAGGTGCTGGGGATTCTAGCTCTTTTAGGATACTGAAGAGATCCTTAGTACTTGATTTGGTGTTGTGGATTCTGGAGTTATAGGCTTCGTTTTTTGCAGAAAGGATAGCAGCTTTGTAGGTTGCGGAGGCTGACATGAATGCAATTTTATTGGTGTTAGTGGGCGATTTCCGCCAGGTGGATTCTGCTGATCTTTTGGTGTTTCTGAGGGTTTCTTGTTCTGAACTGAACCACTTATTGAGGTGCACAATGGGTTTTGCTTTCCTTAGTTTAAGTGGTGCCGCGATATCTAGCACTGATTTTAGTGTGTCGTTGTAAAGGTCATCCAATTTGTTAGGATCCAGGCTCTTGAACTTGGACTTGTCGAGAATGTTGTTGATGAGGGGCTGGAGGCTGTCAATGGTGATATTGTGACAATTTCTAGATTGGGGGGGCTGAGGTGGCCTTAGAGGGGCAAGATCCTTGGATGAAAAACAGGATGAGGTGTTGATCCGACCAGGCTACTGGGTCGTTTAGGAGAATGGAGATGGAACAGTTGAGGTCTGACACCCAGTCCAATGTTCGACCTTTGGAATGAGTTGGTTTAGTGACTATGTTTGAAGCCCAGGTGTGTGATGGAGTTTTCCACTGCTAAGACATGAACGTCATTTGGGTCTTGAAGGCCAAAGTTGAGATCTCCTTAAAGTATAATTTGGGATCCGAGTTTGGTGTTGGTGGATAGGAGGTTTGTGATGTCTTCCTCGAAAGAGGGAGAGGGGCCAGGGGGCCGGTAGATTAGGTGAATGAGCATCATTTGAGTGGGCGAAAGTGCAAGTTTCACAGATAGGAGCTCTGCAGAGGGGAAGCTGGTAAGGGGTATAGCTTTGAGGGCTAGGTGGGTTTTAGCGATGAAGGCCACTCCTCCACCTTTGCCCATGTTTCTGTCTGCCCTGATAATGGTATAGCCTTCTGGTAGGGCTACGGAAAGAGCTGGACCAGCTGCGTGGTGTAGCCAGGTTTCTGTGATAGCCAAGAAATCAAGGCTATTGGAGGTAATGAGGTCGGCAATCTCTGTGGCATGGGCTACGAGAGAGCGAGCATTGATGAGTGCTCCTTTAATGTCGATTGGTGGTGCAATGGGGCTGGATTCTTTTGAGCTTGTGCTAGAGGGGGAGTTGATGGCTAGGGGCACAGAGTTCAGGGAGAGTGGGGGGTTAGCAGACTTAGGTGTGATTGCTGAGTGTGCGATGATGCTACTGGTCTCAGGTGGAGCGTGAGGATTTTTTTGCTTTGACGTGACTTTGTGGTTAGGGAATCAAGAGCCTAATCTCAAGTTCTGGATGTGGACCGATAATGGGATAAGTGGCGTGGGAGTTGTTGCAAAACGCTGTAGCCATTCAATAGGAAGTGTGTTGGGGTGATTGTATTAACTAAAGGTAGGATTGATGCCATGGCCAATGTAACTCTATGGAATGAGGTCATTGTTGTGAATATGAGGGCAGGATCTGGTTGGAAAATGGTGGGCAGTTGGGGGATTATGGCTATGAGGGCAAGCAGTGGGGCTGGGTGAATGGTAAGCACAGAGCGATAGATCTAACGCTGACCGATGCCGGAAGCAGACGATGTAACAGTAAGTTAATTACTGTGGAGTACGATGGGCTGGTGCGGCAAAAGACATGAGATGTCAATGTGGGCTGGTTTGAGTGAAAACACGCTGAGATGCGTACCAGAGGCTGGTAGGGTGAGGAACTCAGGTCAGGCAAATATCAAGCACAGTGGGAGAAATGAGGAACATTCGCAGTAGGAGTGCCTTGTGCTCGTTCACTGAGTGAGCATGGGCGGTCACATAAATGAAGAACTGAAAGAACTGGTACGAGGAATGCACAATGTGCATGAACAGAGCAGGAGCACACAAAGGTATGAACAGAGCAGGAACACAGTGCATATACGATGAAGAGCATGACAATTACTAATGTTATGTTAGCATGGCTAATTCAATTGATGCTGTGCGGGACAGGAACACAATACATATGTAGTGGATGCTTGACCAGATCAAAGTAGGCTAGTTCAAGAGATGCTGTGCGGGGCAGGAACACAATACATATGCAGTGGACGCTTGACCAGATCAAAGTAGGCTAGTTCAAGAGATGCCGTGCGGGGCAGGAACACAATACATATGCAGTGGACGCTTGACCAGATCAAAGTAGGCTAGTTCAAGAGATGCCGTGCGGGGATGGAACACAACACATAAGTAGGCTAGTTCATGAGAGGCCGTGCGGGGCAGGAACACAATACATATGCAGTGGACGCTTGACCAGATCAAAGTAGGCTAGTTCAAGAGATGCTGTGCGGGGCAGGAACACAATACATATGCAGTGGACGCTTGACCAGATCAAAGTAGGCTAGTTCAAGAGATGCCGTGCGGGGAAGGAACACAACACATAAGTAGGCTAGTTCATGAGAGGCCGTGTGGGGCAGGAACACAATACATATGCAGCGGACGCTTTACCAGATCAAAGTAGGCTAGTTCAAGAGATGCCGTGCGGGGAAGGAACACAACACATAAGTAGGCTAGTTCAAGAGATGCCGTGCGGGGCAGGAACACAATACATATGCAGTGGACGGCTGACCAGATCAAAGTAAGCTAGTTGAAGAGATGCTGTGCGGGGAAGGAACACGATACATATGCAGTTGGCGCTTGACCAGATCAAAGTAGGCTAGTTCAAGAGATGCTGTGCGGGGCAGGAACACAATACATATGTAGTGGACGCTTGACCAGATCAAAGTAGGCTAGTTCAAGAGATGCCGTGCGGGGCAGGAACACAATACATATGCAGTGGACGCTTGACCAGATCAAAGTAAGCTAGTTCAAGAGATGCCGTGCGGGGAAGGAACACGATACATATGCAGTTAGCGCTTGACCAGATCAAAGTAGGCTAGTTCAAGAGATGCTGTGCGGGGCAGGAACACAATACATATGTAGTGAACGCTTGACCAGATCAAAGTAGGCTAGTTCAAGAGATGCTGTGCGGGGCAGGAACACAATACATATGTAGTGAACGCTTGACCAGATCAAAGTAGGCTAGTTCAAGAGATGCCGTGAGGGGCAGGAACACAATACATATGCAGTGGACGCTTGACCAGATCAAAGTGGGCTAGTTCAAGAGATGCCGTACAGGGAAGGAACACAACACATAAGTAGGCTAGTTCATGAGAGGCCGTGCGGGGCAGGAACATAATACATATGCAGTGGACGCTTGACCAGATCAAAGTAGGCTAGTTCAAGAGATGCCGTGCGGGGCAGGAACACAATACATATGCTGTGGATGCTTGACCAGATCAAAGTAGGCTAGTTCAAGAGATGCCGTGCGGGGAAGGAACACAACACATAAGTAGGCTAGTTCAAGAGATGCCGTGCGGGGCAGGAACACAATACATATGCAGTGGACGGCTGACCAGATCAAAGTAAGCTAGTTGAAGAGATGCCGTGCGGGGAAGGAACACGATACATATGCAGTTGGCGCTTGACCAGATCAAAGTAGGCTAGTTCAAGAGATGCTGTGCGGGGCAGGAACACAATACATATGTAGTGGACGCTTGACCAGATCAAAGTAGGCTAGTTCAAGAGATGCCGTGCGGGGAAGGAACACAACACATAAGTAGGCTAGTTCATGAGAGGCCGTGCGGGGCAGGAACACAATACATATGCAGTGGACGCTTGACCAGATCAAAGTAGGCTAGTTCAAGAGATGCCGTGCGGGGAAGGAACACAATACATATGCAGTGGACGGCTGACCAGATCAAAGTAAGCTAGTTGAAGAGATGCCGTGTGGAGAAGGAACACGATACATATGCAGTTGGCGCTTGACCAGATCAAAGTAGGCTAGTTCAAGAGATGCTGTGCGGGGCAAGAACACAATACATATGTAGTGGACGCTTGACCAGATCAAAGTAGGCTAGTTCAAGAGATGCCGTGCGGGGCAGGAACACAATACATATGCAGTGGACGCTTGACCAGATCAAAGTAAGCTAGTTCAAGAGATGCCGTGCGGGGAAGGAACACGATACATATGCAGTTGGCGCTTGACCAGATCAAAGTAGGCTAGTTCAAGAGATGCTGTGCGGGGCAGGAACACAATACATATGTAGTGGACGCTTGACCAGATCAAAGTAGGCTAGTTCAAGAGATGCCATGCGGGGCAGGAACACAATACATATGCAGTGGACGCTTGACCAGATCAAAGTAAGCTAGTTCAAGAGATGCCGTGCGGGGAAGGAACACGATACATATGCAGTTGGCGCTTGACCAGATCAAAGTAGGCTAGTTCAAGAGATGCTGTGCGGGGCAGGAACACAATACATATGTAGTGGACGCTTGACCAGATCAAAGTAGGCTAGTTCAAGAGATGCCGTGCGGGGAAGGAACACAACACATAAGTAGGCTAGTTCATGAGAGGCCGTGCGGGGCAGGAACACAATACATATGCAGTGGACGCTTGACCAGATCAAAGTAGGCTAGTTCAAGAGATGCCGTGCGGGGAAGGAACACAACACATAAGTAGGCTAGTTGAAGAGATGCCGTGCGGGGAAGGAACACAACACATAAGTAGGCTAGTTGAAGAGATGCCGTGCGGGGAAGGAACACAACACATAAGTAGGCTAGTTCATGAGAGGCCGTGCGGGGCAGGAACACAATACATATCTAGTGGAATGCATGACCAAAACAGGAGCACAGAGCGTATGCATGAGCAATCGCTGTAGTTATAATTGATTAAGGTGGAAGTTCAGTGATTTAGACTGGGGGAGGTAGGTAATCACATAGTATCTTGATCGAGCGCTGGGTCTACAGAGTTTTATGGCGAGGGCGGGCAGGCAGCCACGGACAGGCACAGACAGACTGCGTGTGCCTTAAGGGTGCCCTCAGGGAGGAGCCGGTTTGTGTCTTCCGGTGCCCGGGGTGTAGGGAAGTAGGCCATGCTCACCAACTGGGTAGAGGCCGGTTGCCTAGCAACCTACAAACAAAGAAAGCGTTGGCCAACCACGATTCAGCAATAAAGTTAGGTTCTTTAGACGTCGTGTTGTGTCTCTGCGGCAGTGATCTCGAGGATGGACTCCTGCCCACCCAGGGGTCTGGATGAAGAGGATAATATCGAGATAGCGATCCTCAGACAAAAAACAACAATCAAGTATGATTACTTGACCACCTCTAACCTATGTGTGGTGAGCATTTTCCTCACTCTTGAAACTTCAGTTCAGAATACACCCCCCCATGCCTCCATGAGTGACATCCAATCACTCCCTCTGTTCCCAGCTTCTGCTGAAACGTTTTTATCGCCTGGCCAGACGATAACCGGGCATTCAAATACTGCATCTAATCATCGGATTTGAGTTCCCTTGGGATTGCAAGATAAAGAAAATCTCTTAAATTGAATCAAAGAATTCACATTGTGTAATCTTTAGCGGATTCCAAAAAATATTCATCAATAGTGGTGGTAAATAAGCAGATCCCACTTTAACTCTATCGCCTGCCAAATACGTTTGGCTGAGCGAATAGTGTTGCTTTAATGTCCAAGGAATTATAGATCCCCCCCATTGAGCCTGAAGCAGGCTGCCCTGCTTTGCCTTTATATGCCGGAGACAGAAACAAGGTGTACCCATCTACAGTCAGAAACAAGCTGTACCCATCCACAGTCAGAAACAAGGTGTACCCATTTCAGAAACAAGGTGTACCCATCCACAGTCAGAAACAAGCTGTACCCATCCACAGTCAGAAACAAGCTGTACCCATCCACAGTCAGAAACAAGATGCACCCATCCACAGTCAGAAACAATCTGTACCCATCCACAGTCAGAAACAAGCTGTACCCATCCACAGTCAGAAACAAGCTGTACCCATCCACAGTCAGAAACAAGATGCACCCATCCACAGTCAGAAACAAGCTGTACCCATCCACAGTCAGAAACAAGATGCACCCATCCACAGTCAGAAGCAAGGTGTACCTGTCCACAGTCAGAAACAAGGTGTACCCATTTCAGAAACAAGGTGTACCCATCCACAGTCAGAAACAAGGTGTACCCATCCACAGTCAGAAACAAGCTGTACCCATCCACAGTCAGAAACAAGATGCACCCATCCACAGTCAGAAACAAGCTGTACCCATCCACAGTCAGAAACAAGCTGTACCCATCCACAGTCAGAAACAAGCTGTACCCATCCACAGTCAGAAACAAGATGCACCCATCCACAGTCAGAAACAAGCTGTACCCATCCACAGTCAGAAACAAGATGCACCCATCCACAGTCAGAAGCAAGGTGTACCTGTCCACAGTCAGAAACAAGGTGTACCCATCTCAGAAACAAGGTGTACCCATCCACAGTCAGAAACAAGCTGTACCCATCCACAGTCAGAAACAAGATGCACCCATCCACAGTCAGAAACAAGCTGTACCCATCCACAGTCAGAAACAAGATGCACCCATCCACAGTCAGAAACAAGATGCACCCATCCACAGTCAGAAACAAGCTGTACCCATCCACAGTCAGAAACAAGATGCACCCATCCACAGTCAGAAGCAAGGTGTACCTGTCCACAGTCAGAAACAAGGTGTACCCATCCACAGTCAGAAACAAGCTGTACCCATCCACAGTCAGAAACAAGATGCACCCATCCACAGTCAGAAGCAAGGTGTACCTGTCCACAGTCAGAAACAAGGTGTACCCATCCACAGTCAGAAACAAGCTGTACCCATCCACAGTCAGAAACAAGCTGTACCCATCCACAGTCAGAAACAAGGTGTACCCATTTCAGAAACAAGGTGCACCCATCCACAGTCAGAAACAAGCTGTACCCATCCACAGTCAGAAACAAGCTGTACCCATCCACAATCAGAAACAAGGTGCACCCATCCACAGTCAGAAGCAAGGTGTACCCACCCACAGTCAGAAACAAGGTGTACCCATCCACAGTCAGAAACAAGGTGTACCCACCCACAGAAACAAGCTGTACCCATCCACAGTCAGAAACAAGGTGTACCCATCCACAGTCAGAAGCAAGGTGTACCCACCCACAGTCAGAAACAAGGTGTACCCATCTCAGAAACAAGGTGTACCCATCCACCGTCAGAAACAAGGTGTACCCATCCACAGTCAGAAGCAAGGTGTACCCACCCACAGTCAGAAACAAGGTGTACCCATCCACAGTCAGAAACAAGGTGTACCCACCCACAGAAACAAGCTGTACCCATCCACAGTCAGAAACAAGGTGTACCCATCCACAGTCAGAAGCAAGGTGTACCCACCCACAGTCAGAAACAAGGTGTACCCATCTCAGAAACAAGGTGTACCCATCCACAGTCAGAAGCAAGGTGTACCCACCCACAGAAACAAGCTGTACCCATCTACAGTCAGAAACAAGCTGTATCCATCCACAGTCAGAAACAAGGTGTACCCATCCACAGTCAGAAGCAAGGTGTACCCACCCACAGTCAGAAACAAGGTGTACCCATCTCAGAAACAAGGTGTACCCATCCACAGTCAGAAGCAAGGTGTACCCACCCACAGAAACAAGCTGTACCCATCTACAGTCAGAAACAAGCTGTATCCATCCACAGTCAGAAACAAGGTGTACACATCCACAGTCAGAAACAAGCTGTATCCATCCACAGTCAGAAACAAGGTGTACACATCCACAGTCAGAAACAAGCTGTACCCATCCACAGTCAGAAACAAGCTGTACCCATCTACAGTCAGAAACAAGCTGTACCCATCCACAGTCAGAAACAAGCTGTACCCATCTACAGTCAGAAACAAGCTGTATCCATCCACAGTCAGAAACAAGCTGTACCCATCTACAGTCAGAAACAAGCTGTACCCATCTACAGTCAGAAACAAGGTGTACACATCCACAGTCGCAGCAGTTTGGAGCCAAGTCTCCTGAAGGCTGAGCACATCCGCACCCAATAGATTCACACTTCCTTTACGAGATAAATGTGCAGAGCCCCTTCAGTTCCATGGTATTTATTGACCCTCTTTGACTGATTGGTCCCAGTCCTGATTATTGGATTGTGCTATGCCTCGTATCCAACTCGGCCTCCATGCAACTCCAGGTTCCATTCTCGTCCATTCTTCTGCCCCCATAACTATCCGTCTTTTCACATTCTCACCTCTAAAGCACTGCATTTGTAGAAGTAGGACAGGGACAGGACAAACATTCTGGTGGGGTTGGGGCAGCGGCACCCTTGGTACTGTGCTCTCCTGCTGTTTTGGGGTACATTTGGAGATTTCAAATCCCCAGGATTTAATATAATCTGCAACAGCCAGAACCTGGTCTCTAACAAGGCTTGAGTTGAAGTGTAGCACAACCTTATCACGGCAATAATCATTCCAAAATTCTACGCGGTCAGTATCCTTAGACACTTGTGCTTGAGGTGGTGCTCTCTTTAAAAGGCATAGAATGTTACTTCTATTCAGGACCACTGACTCTCAGTCCAAGGGTAATGTCTCTAGAATGAATTTATTGCACATGTTAGAAGCGGAATTTGTCCCATTATTCCCCTCTATAGGTCTAGGCCCACGCCCCGAACATATTACATGCCTTCTTTCCTTGAGAGTCATAAATGGCTTCCCCAGCAATCTCGTGTCATCAATATGATATGATATGATAAGTCATTTATAACATGCCTGTACACAAGTGTTTCTAGGCGCAACAAGACAAAAGAGGGAAGACAGGGAGGACAAAACAAAGATCTTACTAAGGCCTCGTGTCATTCAGATTGTGCAAGTGCAATAGCGCAAAGTGCAGGAGGGGAGGGAGAAGGGGAAGTGCAAGGGAGAGGGAAAGGGGAAGTGCAATCAGGGCAACATTGCTGAATAAGTGCAGCCAGGGCAGCGCAGCTCAGGGTAAGTGGAAGGAGGCAGGGGATTGTAGGGTGACAGTTACCCCCTTTAGTGCACGCTAGGCCCAGCGGCAGTGCATGGGTGGTGCATTGCTCAGTAAGTGCAGCCAGGGCAGCGCAGCTCAGGGTAAGTGGAAGGAGGCAGGGGATTGTAGGGTGACAGTTACCCCCTTTAGTGCACGCTAGGCCCAGCGGCAGTGCATGGGTGGTGCATTGCTCAGTAAGTGCAGCCAGGGCAGCGCAGCTCAGGGTAAGTGGAAGGAGGCAGGGGATTGGAGGGTGACAGTTACCCCCCTTTAGTGCACACTAGGCCCAGCGGCAGTGCATGGGTGGTGCATTGCTCAGTAAGTGCAGCCAGGGCAGCGCAGCTCAGGGTAAGTGGAAGGAGGCAGGGGATTGTAGGGTGACAGTTACCCCCTTTAGTGCGCGCTAGGCACAGTGGCAGTGCATGGGTGGTGCATTGCTCAGTAAGTGCAGCCAGGGCAGGTCAGGGTAAGTGGAAGGAGGCAGGAGATTGTAGGGTGACAGTCACCGCCCTTTAGTGCATGCTAGGCCCAGCAGCAGTGCATGGGTGGTGCATTGCTCAGTAAGTGCAGCCAGGGCAGCGCAGCTCAGGGTAAGTGGAAGGAGGCAGGGGATTGTAGGGTGACAGTTACCCCCCTTTAGTGCACACTAGGCCCAGCGGCAGTGCATGGGTGGTGCATTGCTCAATATGTGCAGCTAGGGCAGCTCAGCTCAGGGTAAGTGGAAGGAGGCAGGGGATTGTAGGGTGACAGTTACCACCTTTAGTGCACACTAGGCCCAGCGGCAGTGCATGGGTGGTGCATTGCTCAATATGTGCAGCTAGGGCAGCTCAGCTCAGGGTAAGTGGAAGGAGGCAGTGGATTGTAGGGTGACAGTCACTGCCCTTTAGTGCGTGCTAGGCCCAGCAGCAGTGCATGGGTGGTGCATTGCTCAGTAAGTGCAGCCAGGGCAGCGCAGCTCAGGGTAAGTGGAAGGAGGCAGGGGATTGTAGGGTGACAGTTACCCCCTTTAATGCACACTAGGCCCAGCAGCAGTGCATGGGTGGTGCATTGCTCAGTAAGTGCAGCCAGGGCAGCGCAGCTCAGGGTAAGTGGAAGGAGGCAGGGGATTGTAGGGTGACAGTCACCGCCCTTTAGTGCATGCTAAGCCCAGCGGCAGTGCATGGGTGGTGCATTGCTCAATAAGTGTAGCCAGGGCAGCGCAGCTCAGGGTAAGTGGAAGGAGGCAGGGGATTGTAGGGTGATATTTACCCCCCTTTAGTGCACACTAGGCCCAGCGGCAGTGCATGGGTGGTGCATTGCTCAATATATGCAGCTAGGGCAGCTCAGCTCAGGGTAAGTGGAAGGAGGCAGGGGATTGTAGGGTGACAGTTACCCCCTTTAGTGCACGCTAGGCCCAGCAACAGTGCATGGGTGGTGCATTGCTCAGTAAGTGCAGCCAGGGCAGCGCAGCTTAGGGTAAGTGGAAGGAGGCAGGGGATTGTAGGGTGACAGTTACAGCCCTTTAGTGCGCGCTAGGCCCAGCGGCAGTGCATGGGTGGTGCATTGCTAAGTAAGTGCAGCCAGGGCAGCGCAGCTCAGGGTAAGTGGAAGGAGGCAGGGGATTGTAGGGTGACAGTTGCAGCCCTTTAGTGCACACTAGGCACAGTGGCAGTGCATGGGTGGTGCATTGCTCAATAAGTGCAGCCAGGGCAGCGCAGCTCAGGGTAAGTGGAAGGAGGCAGGGGTGGTGCATTGCTCAATACATGCAGCCAGGGCAACGCAGCTCAGGGTAAGTGGAAGGAGGCAGGGGATTGTAGGGTGACAGTCACCGCCCTTTAGTGCGTGCTAGGCCCAACGGCAGTGCATGGGTGGTGCATTGCTCAGTAAGTGCAGCCAGGGCAGCGCAGCTCAGGGTAAGTGGAAGGAGGCAGGGGATTGTAGGGTGACAGGTACCCTCCTTTAGTGCACGTTAGGCTCAGCGGCAGTGCATGGGTGGTGCATTGCCCAATATGTGCAGCCAGGGCAGCGCAGCTCAGGGTAAGTGGAAGGAGGCAGGGGATTGTAGGGTGACAGTTACCCCCTTTAGTGCACGCTAGGCCCAGCGGCAGTGCATGGGTGGTGCATTGCTCAGTAAGTGCAGCCAGGGCAGCGCAGCTCAGGGTAAGTGGAAGGAGGCAGGGGATTGTAGGGTGACAGTTACCCCCTTTAGTGCACGCTAGGCCCAGCGGCAGTGCATGGGTGGTGCATTGCTCAGTAAGTGCAGCCAGGGCAGCGCAGCTCAGGGTAAGTGGAAGGAGGCAGGGGATTGTAGGGTGACAGTTACCCCCTTTAGTGCACACTAGGCCCAGCAGCAGTGCATGGGTGGTGCATTGCTCAGTAAGTGCAGCCAGGGCAGCGCAGCCCAGGGTAAGTGGAAGGAGGCAGGGGATTGTAGGGTGACAGTTACATCCCTTTAGTGCACGCTAGGCCCAGCGGCAGTGCATGGGTGGTGCATTGCTCAGTAAGTGCAGCCAGGGCAGCGCAGCTCAGGGTAAGTGGAAGGAGGCAGGGGACTGCAGGGTGACAGTCACCCCCCTTTAGTGCACGCTAGGCCCAGCGGCAGTGCATGGGTGGTGCATTGCCCAGGAAGTGCAGCCAGGGCAGCGCAACTCAGGGTAGGTGGAAGGAGGCAGGGGATTGTAGGGTGACAGTCACCGCCCTTTAGTGCATGCTAAGCCCAGCGGCAGTGCATGGGTGGTGCATTGCTCAATAAGTGTAGCCAGGGCAGCGCAGCTCAGGGTAAGTGGAAGGAGGCAGGGGATTGTAGGGTGACATTTACCCCCCTTTAGTGCACACTAGGCCCAGCGGCAGTGCATGGGTGGTGCATTGCTCAATATAGGCAGCTAGGGCAGCTCAGCTCAGGGTAAGTGGAAGGAGGCAGGGGATTGTAGGGTGACAGTTACCCCCTTTAGTGCACGCTAGGCCCAGCAGCAGTGCATGGGTGGTGCATTGCTCAGTAAGTGCAGCCAGGGCAGCGCAGCTTAGGGTAAGTGGAAGGAGGCAGGGGATTGTAGGGTGACAGTTACAGCCCTTTAGTGCGCGCTAGGCCCAGCGGCAGTGCATGGGTGGTGCATTGCTAAGTAAGTGCAGCCAGGGCAGCGCAGCTCAGGGTAAGTGGAAGGAGGCAGGGGATTGTAGGGTGACAGTTGCAGCCCTTTAGTGCACACTAGGCACAGTGGCAGTGCATGGGTGGTGCATTGCTCAATAAGTGCAGCCAGGGCAGCGCAGCTCAGGGTAAGTGGAAGGAGGCAGGGGTGGTGCATTGCTCAATACATGCAGCCAGGGCAACGCAGCTCAGGGTAAGTGGAAGGAGGCAGGGGATTGTAGGGTGACAGTCACTGCCCTTTAGTGCGTGCTAGGCCCAACGGCAGTGCATGGGTGGTGCATTGCTCAGTAAGTGCAGCCAGGGCAGCGCAGCTCAGGGTAAGTGGAAGGAGGCAGGGGATTGTAGGGTGACAGGTACCCTCCTTTAGTGCACGTTAGGCTCAGCGGCAGTGCATGGGTGGTGCATTGCTCAATATGTGCAGCCAGGGCAGCGCAGCTCAGGGTAAGTGGAAGGAGGCAGGGGATTGTAGGGTGACAGTTACCCCCTTTAGTGCACGCTAGGCCCAGCGGCAGTGCATGGGTGGTGCATTGCTCAGTAAGTGCAGCCAGGGCAGCGCAGCTCAGGGTAAGTGGAAGGAGGCAGGGGATTGTAGGGTGACAGTTACCCCCTTTAGTGCACGCTAGGCCCAGCGGCAGTGCATGGGTGGTGCATTGCTCAGTAAGTGCAGCCAGGGCAGCGCAGCTCAGGGTAAGTGGAAGGAGGCAGGGGATTGTAGGGTGACAGTTACCCCCTTTAGTGCACACTAGGCCCAGCAGCAGTGCATGGGTGGTGCATTGCTCAGTAAGTGCAGCCAGGGCAGCGCAGCCCAGGGTAAGTGGAAGGAGGCAGGGGATTGTAGGGTGACAGTTACATCCCTTTAGTGCACGCTAGGCCCAGCGGCAGTGCATGGGTGGTGCATTGCTCAGTAAGTGCAGCCAGGGCAGCGCAGCTCAGGGTAAGTGGAAGGAGGCAGGGGACTGCAGGGTGACAGTCACCCCCCTTTAGTGCACGCTAGGCCCAGCGGCAGTGCATGGGTGGTGCATTGCTCAGTAAGTGCAGCCAGGGCAGCGCAACTCAGGGTAAGTGGAAGGAGGCAGGGGACTGCAGGGTGACAGTCACCCCCCTTTAGTGCACGCTAGGCTCAGCGGCAGAGCATGGGTGGTGCATAGCTCACTTCCTCCACATTCATGCAGGGAGTCTCAATGTTTCTTCGCTCTGACAGGGGATTTCTAAAACCCTCGGTATGTGACCCCCCTCTATCCCACCAGCTAACAAGCGGCACCCTGCCTACCGTCTGCTTGTGGGGAGTGCCAGTTTTATTTGGTACTTCTCTGCGCTGAAATCAGCTGATACTGCATCATTAACAGCCAAGGGTGCTTGGGCCACAGACACATTATCAGCAACTAAGTTATCCCCAATGTGTTGCGCGCACCAGCTGGGATCTTCTTAGCCGGCCGGAGTAACCTCAAGAGATGTGCAGGCTGGGCTGAATTAGGATAGGAACTACACTCTGTAGCCAAAAGTTGCATCCATTTTTTGGTCAAATCCCCCCCTCTCTGGGATCTACATGCCACCTCTAGTATTACACAGTGCAACTGCGCCACAGTGTGCTTGGGCCTTAAACAGGGTTTTTTATTATAACGCTAGACCTTGAATCCCCTATTTCTTGTCATTTGGGCCATAGATTTAAGGAATTGATCACATAGACGAGAAGCATTACCTTGTGCTTGCCTCTAGCCTACCACTCCCCTATGCACCACTCTCTGTCTGCATAGGCGGTCAGGCCATCCATAGACCAGAAGTATTACCTTGTTGTGCTTGACTATAGCCGACCACTCCACTATTCACCATTCACTGTCCACATAGGAGGTCAGGCAGTCCACAGAAAAGAAGAATTACCTTGTTGTGCTTGCCTCTAGCCGATCAATACACTATTCACCATTCACTGTCCACATAGGAGGTCAGACCGTCCATAGACCAGAAGCATTACCTTGTTGTGCTTGCCTCTAGCCAACCACTCCACTATTCACCATTCACTGTCCACATAGGAGGTCAGGCCGTCCATAGGTCATCTCTGAATTTTGTCTGAATAGACTTTAGACATATGTCTTTTTGGCTGCGGAGTGTAGTTCCTATCCTAATTCTGCCCAACCTGTACATCTCTTTCTCTACAGTGTGAAGTTAACACTCTGCTGTATACAACTAATTGAGAACAGACTTGCTTCAATGCAAAGAACCCAGTAGACAGTGAGCTTTTGCTCGCAACTTAATCCCAGAGAATAAGGACTCCTGAGGATGCTGAGATCATGTATTTTATGATTTATTACATTATGACATCTGATGTGTTTCTCCTTATCTTTCCCTCTCTGTGTCTCCTGAAGGTCCCTCCTCTGCAGAAGAGGAGTGTAATGGAATCACAGCTGTAAATGCACCTCCCGGGGGCTCGGCCCTGCTGCAGATCACAGACTTGGACCGGGCCTTCTGCCGTGGGAGGTGTCTCTTTAAGTGGAGGAGTAGAGGCTCCAGGATTGTGGCTGTAGAGTGGAACCCGAGCAGCATCACTACGTGCAGTCACACGCCCGACTGCCGAGTCCTCCCTGGCGGAAGCCTGGAGCTGTCCCACATCACCCCAGAGGAGGCGGGAGATTACACTGCGCTCATGTGGGCAGAAGACGAGGCGCTCAGGCCGGAAGAGTGGATAACGAAACACAAGTGTTTCCTGCTGCAGTTACAAGGTAAAGGGGTTTCGGCGAAAAGAAAATGAGGGGCGAATGATTGATTTAAAGCACTTTGAGCCAGAAACATTTGCAAGACTTTGTTAGTATTGTTTAAAAACTCTTTTAAGGAGCATTAGGGGGGCACTTTTTTATTATGCCAATTTAACAAAGGAGAACAAGTCCTCATTCTTCCCAATTATTGCAAGAGGGCAGAATCCTGTTATTCCCAGTAATGTAGGAGGGCAATATACCATTATTGTCAGTTAATGCAGAAAGGCAATACAGTTATTCCCAGTTAATGCAGGAAGGCAAGATCTCATTATTCCCAGTTAAAGTAAGAAAGCAAACCCCTGTTATTCCAGTTAATGCAGGAGGGCAAGATCTCATTATTCCCAGTTAATCCAGGACAGCACATCATGTTTTTCCTAATTAATGCTGGAGGGAAATATCATGTTATTCACAGTTAATACAGGAGGGCAAGATACAGATACTCCCAGTTAATAAAGTAGAGCAAGATCCCATTATTCCCAGTTAATGCAGCAGGGCCAGAGTTCAGCGGCAGAGTTTTCTCAAAGGGGTGTTAATGCATATGTAAATAAAATATGTGTCCCAAAACCCATACAATAATACAAGAGGCTAAAGAACCACTGCACCGCTTTGTAAGGGAAACCAAGATTTTGTTACACGCAAAAAGGTTTCAGGCGGTCCCCTAAAACCGAACTGACACAGACCTCGTCACGCCCCAAGAAGCTACAGGTTAAACAGCGGAAAACCACGTACAGCATCATAGGTCACAATGTCATCCCACCACCCTCATTGGCTGCAACCTATAGAACATGCTAATGCCCCCCTATATTCCTAGACCAATTGGCCACACCTCATCTAAACCCACCCCCTCTCCACAATGCCCACTACATTGTCAATATTGAGTCCTGGTATAGGATTGGCCGACAGATATACTAATACGCTAATACATTCTGACCATCACGTGATGTGCACCCCTTCCACCCAGACACATTCAAAGCAAACTGTTGAGGCCAACTCTGCTTTGATAAGACAATGGGCCCTCTCATTATACCAGACACCTCGGCGCACACAAGCTGCCCTTCCGACTTTGTACTCAATTTACTGGCATCACCTCTGCTCCTTCTATTCCAAATCACAGAAGGTTTCAGACACAGCTCCCCACTTATCTCCTTCAAGCCGCAGATGCCCAGCAATGGCGTGACCAGCCCACCGCTCTTGAGTCTGAATTTCAAGGATTTATTTGCTTTGGTTATGTAGTTCAAATGGGGTGACAGCTCCTTGGGTGAGGGTAATTGTGCTCTAAATCTTCACCTGGCTTATTGGCATCACAGAACCTTATGCCCTAATTTCCTACCACTTTTAGGCTCTGCAGCTGAATACAATCATGGCTTATCTGTGCACTGCAAGTGCCTCTGACCTCGGCTTCTTTCTTGAGGGACGGAAAAGGGTTTGTCTTGGGACTAAGCTAAGCAGAGCCGCAGCTCCACATCAAGGCCTTGCTTCTGCTCATTGCGTACTGGACCGTAAAACATTCCTGCCATGGTGACACGCTGACCTCACACGATACCTTTCTGACTCCATCTTTCTCTTACTCCAGCTCTTTCTCGTACCTCACTAAAGAATATAACTTCCTATGCTACGGCTAAACACAGGGCCTATAACGGTGCCCTATGTACAACCTCTGCAAAAGCAACATTAATACATTTGGTGCTTCTTCTGTGTCGTTATATGTGGGTATCTATTATGTGTCAAAACCTAACTACAAGTGATACCTGCATCTTCTGCAGCGCAAAACTCAACCGGTTCACATTGCTGTATGTGCTAATAGGTTTTTCTCAGTCTGAACCTTTTTGCCTGGTTAGGACGCTTTAAGTGCATCCCAACACATATCCATTCTTGCTGCTATTTGGATAAAAATATGTGTAGTGAAGAAGCCAAGTACCCCCCTCAAGCATCTCGCCCATTTTGCCTATTTGTTGGGAACCTGAGTGTGAAACGTGCAGTACCAGTGAGACAACCGATACCAAGGAGAATCTTGGAGGCGAGGTTCCCATTAGGAAAGCCATACCTGCATACGAGACAGTATGATGGCCATTTGAATGAAATCCCAGAAGAAGCAAGAAAAATGAGCAAAAGAGCAGATTGGTGACGTCACACGAAGTAAGAATGACAAACCTAGAAGAGATACAGAGATAAGAAAATGTAGATATTCTATAAGCATCAAGAAGGTATAAAAGATAAGTAAACATTTTGGGATCGAAATGAAGAGGCTTCTGTTACAGAAACGACGAAGATATTATATTTTACACGTGTACAGATGCAAGGAATCGCAAGCAGAGGAAGTATTCTTGAGGATAGCTATGTAGTGAATAGGTTGCGGCATGCGCCAACGTGTATATATATATATATATAGGAATGAGTGAACTATGGACGATTCCACTACGCATTATAGTAGAGCTGGACCAGGAAAGGAAGGCTTTTTTCAGTTTTTCGCATTTGAAAAGCAAATGAATTACAGAAGTGAATCAAAGAAGGGCGAGGCTGACCAGCCCCAAGAAGCCAAGGCCGCTTTGGACTCGAATGATCAGATAGTAGTTATGATCGAATAAAAGAACAAGACTCCTGTTCAGAAGACGTTCACGACAACAAGGAAGACGTCAGAGGTGCATTAAATAATAGTATTTTAAATGCACCAGAGCTCAAATTTGTGGTCTTCAGTCACATGGAGGGGTGGAAATGGACAGACATGATGAACCACACCTATTTTATTTATTTATTTATTACATTTATAATACGCCCAGACCCTGAGGTATCACAGCGTACTTAGTCAAGTCAGGTACATTAATAATGGTGCTCTATCCAACGAAGAAGTACCATTTTGGTTACATTTCTACACAAATATACAGTTATATGCATTTATATACAGTGAGGATACAGAGATAGTCTGGGAGACGGGAGACTGGGTTGTGTTAGAACTGGTTAAATAACCTTGTTTTGAGCAATTTTTTCAAGTGTGGGAAAGAGATTTCCTTCTTGATGTTGATGGGTAGGGCGTTCCAGTGCTTAGGGGAGAGTACTTTGAAACTGCTATCCCCTGCATTTCTCTCTTGTAACGTGGGATTTCGAGGTTGTCACTGTTGTTGGATCTAAGGAGTCTGGTCTGGGTTTTCTTAGTGATTGTGTTGAGGAGGTGTTTAGGGGCTTTGAGGGTGATGCATCTATGGGTGATGCTAAGGGTTTTGAAAAGTATTCTCGCTTTTATGGGCAGCCAGTGATGTTGTCTCCTGATGTCGGATATATGCCAGTGCGGCATGGAGGGCTTTGTTCTGCATGAGTAGGAGTTTGGCTAGGTTATGTTTGGACGTTCCTAGGAATAGGATGTTGCATTAATCGAGCTTTGAGAGAATGAGTGGTCGTGCTAGAGTAATGCAGTTTTCTGGTGTCAGGAATTTGCGACTGAGAGATATGAGCTTGGCTGTGTTGGAGGTGGATGAGACTGGGCTATTTACTTGCTTAGCCATGGTTAGAGTCTCGTCAAAGTACACCCCAAGTGTTTTAACTTGTTTGATAACTGGTATTGTGGTGCCGTCAAAGATGAACGATGCATAGACAGGCTGCAGGGAAGCGATTTTGGATGAGGAGCCTAGTATGAGTAGCTCTGTTTTATCGTCGTTAATGCATAGGCTATTATTGGCCATCCAATTTTGGATTAATGAATAGATTTTATTGATGAGTAAAGTATCTTGCTCGTAGTTGCCTGTTAGTGGAATGAGGATCTGGGTGTCATCTGCGAAGTTGGTGTAGATGACACCCATGGCATCCAGGGCAGCGAAGAGCAATTTGGTGTAGGCATTGTATAATGTGGAGGATAGGCAGGAGCCTTACAGGACGCCTATTGGGACTGGTATGGGATCTGCTGATTCTTTACCAATAGCCACTCTTGAGGTTCTGTCTGCGGGGAATGATTTAATCCAATCTGTGGCGGCTTTGGATAAATTGAAATTGTTGTTTAGGGTGGCGCAAAGTTTGTCATGGTCGACCAAGTCGAACACCGCGGATAGGTCTAGGAGCATCAGTAGGCAGAGTTTACCAGATTCTCTCATGGCATCTATTTGGATCTTTAGGTCGAGGAGGGCTATTTCTGTACTATATTTGGGGCGGAACCCTGAGTGCCTGTCCCCTAGTAGTTGATGGTGTTCTAGGTGGTTTTGAATTTGGGAGTAGGCTATTTTGTCAATGATTTTCAATAGGAATGGGACAGTAGTTATGGGGCGGTAGTTAGTGGGGATGGAGGGGTCCAGCGACGTTTTTTTGAGGAGGGGTGTTACCCATGCCTTTTTGATGCTTGCGGGAACTGTGTTTGAGTTGAAGGAAGCGTTAACAAATTCGGTAATCAGTGGTGCTAGGGTGTGGGCGCAGAGTTTGACTAGTTGAGAGGAGAATTGGTCTTCTTTGCAATTAGAGGCTTTAAGTTTCATTATGGTGTCTAGTACTCCTTTATTGGAGACTGGGGTGAAGCAGAAGGGGGGCAGGTGATGGTAGTGGGGGGGTTGGGTGTCATGTTGGTAGGTGTTTTCTCGGCAAGGATAGATTTTTTGCTATCGATTTTCTTTTGCAGTAGTATAATTTTAGAGGCTAAAGCATCTTGTATTGTGGTGCACCAGGTTTTGCTAGTATTGTGGGGTGCTGTCACTTGGCAAGGGTTCTCAAGCTCTCTAAGGATGGAGAACAGTTCTTTACTGTCAGAATTGGCATTGGTTATGCATGTGTTAAAAGCATTGGCTTTATGGGAGATTATAGCTGATTTGTACGTTTTTTTTAGCTGTTTGGAAGGCCTTTGCTGATTCACCGGTGTTTGTCTGGTTTCCGGGTTTTAGTGATGATAGGGGCGAGTGAGTCAATGGTACGGGTGAGACTCTGTTGGTAAAAATCAGCTAGATAATTAGGGTTTTTAGTATTAGGTGTGACATTAGCGAGAACCTGGTGTAGAATAGGGGAAAGGTTATCTGTAGTGAGTTTTTTTTTTATATTTCTGGAATCAAAGGTGTCAGGTGCCTTGGGGTTGGTAGGATTGGAGCTGTTGAATTCCAGAGTGAAAGAGATGGTAGAGTGGTCTGACAATTCTACAGGAAGGATGGAGTCTATGGTTACTTGGGAGTTGAGGGATAGGATCCTGTCCAGCGTTCTGCCTTTGGAATGCGTAGGTTTGTTTACTAACTGGGTGAAATTCATGTCTGTCATAGCTGTGTGAAAGGCAGCAGCATCTGCATCATGGGGGTCGCTGTAGCCTAGGTTGATGTCCCCAAGGATGATACATTTATTCTTAGACTTGAGGAGTGGAGTGATCAGTAAGGGGATGTCCAGATTGGGGTGGCTAGTTTTATTTGGGGATCTGTAGACTACTATGAGGTTGGTGGTGGTTTTGGGGTTGGGGGAGAATTTGGCTAGCAAAAGTTCATAACCCTGAATTTGTTCCAATGGGCAAGCTCTGAGTTGGAGTGTAGTTCTAGCTATTAAGGCGACTCCACCTCCTTGGGTGTTGTTCCTATCGATCTAATGATGGAGTACCCCAGAGGAATGACGATAGTTAGGATGGGGCCTGCGGCAGGGTGGAGCCAGGTTTCAGTGACTGCTAGAATGTCAAGATCTTGATCTATAATGAGGTCGTGGATTTCTATGGCGTGTGCAGCAAGAGAACGAGCATTGATGAGTGCTCCTTTGATGCTTGGGGTGAACGCTGGAGGAGAGTTGGTTGTTAGATTGGGCGGCTGAGTCATGTTTTTGATACCTCTAGTTGGCTTGGTTTGTTCAGTAGAGGAGTTTGTGGGATGTCTATTAGATAGTGAGTATTTCGTTTTGGTACAGGTATCACTGGTTTTAGTGGTTCTAGGCACATGGTGGTTGGGTCTGGTTCTGGTTATGGGTCTATTAAGTCAAATGATGCCAGTGGAGGGTGTAGTTATGTGGTTACTTTTGATGTTAGAGGCTGGTGATAAATTTAGGATGGGAGTAGATGGCGCATCTCGGTCAATGGTGTTGGTGTTAGATGAAGTATTGGAAGTGCTGATGTTAGAGAATGGGGAGAGGGATGGAAGGAAAGGGGTGGGGCAAGGGATAGGGTGGTGGCACTGGCATCCTATTCGTGCAAGGCCGTCTTTGAGCATGGTGAAGTGACCTCCTGTGAAGGGCACGAAGTGGGGCATTATGCAAAAAGGGAACATGATGGTCATTAGACGCGTTAGCATTCTTGGATGTAGTCGGTTTGTTCAAGACTGGTGGTTGGCGGGCTAGCGCCAGGGGAGGTCCTACTTTGTTCGCTTAGCTGATCTGAGTTGTGCTGTGGTCAAAGCAGTTTAGTTAGACTGGCTTTTTGGTGACTACAGGTGTCAGGATGTCGGTTAGTGTGTTTTGGGTAGTAGCAACAATTCATGGCAACAGAAACTATCGCAATCCACGAAAGAGGCTGGGACATGGAATTTAGTGGTAGTGTTGGTGGCTCTTATCTAGATAAGGGCAGTCTATCTATATTAGATAGCAGCAATGGCTAGATTTCAATAGGTAATCACGGTGCTATAAGCACTAGTTTATGCTGTCAGGGGGAGAGGGGTGAGTCGGTCTAGTGTTGACCTGTGTGTTGGTTAATAATGGCAGGGTGAGGCATTAGAGGCACAGTATCTAATCTGGATACGAGATAAGACATATCGAGGTGCAGTCTAAGCCTTCTAATTGCATGGTGGTATCATCTAGGTGCAATACAATCTAAATGCAGAACAAAACCATCTGAATGCAAAGCAATACTATCTAGGTGCAGAACAATACCAATACCGTCTAGTCCATGCAACCGAATGACTCTAGTCTGCACAAGGACAGAGACGTGACCCCTCGACTAACAATTGAATTTCCCCAGCCAGTACGTCCACAATATGATGGTTTGTACTGGTTCTGTTCAGAATTTAAGACTAGTAAAGTCAATGGTGACTTTACATGCCCTGGGAGACAGTAGTCAGTCCCAGGGTATGGAGTCTATACTGGGGGGTCACTATGACACCCCTGTGTTACTGCACTGAGGGTGCTGTGTAACACACATCACAAAAACACATGAAGCCCTATGGAGTAAAAGACCCCATAGCCCATTAAACACATCTAGAGTCAAAGGAACACACTCAAATCATGTCCAAGAGTGAGGGTAAAATTGTCTCACTCTTGGCAGGAGAAAAAAATAAACCCCAAAAATCCAGCAAAGCTGCTGGGGGACTCACTAGGTTAGGAAATTCAGCCTAAACAGAGCATTCTCCCTAACACTCGCCCCCCCCCCCCCAGACTAAGGGACAGGAGGATTTAATCCACTCTTGGATGAACCTCATACCTCTATTCGATGACATACATCCTAGAGAGTCCATCAGCATTTTGATGGTGACACCCTGACCTGTGCTCAATGGTGAAATCAAACCCTTGCAGGCAGATTGAAAATCTCAATAGTTTTGGATTTTCTCCCTTCATTTGCATTAACCATCTCAAGGGTTGTTGGTCATTCTGAATGACAAAAGTAGAACCATACAAGTATGGCCTAAACGTCTTCAGTGCCCACACAATAGCAAAGTATTCTCTTTCGATTGTTGCCCACCTTGTCTCAGGATCCTTCAGCTTACGGCTGATGAAGCAAATGGGGTGCTCCCTACCCTTCTCATCCAGTTGGCTTAGAACTGCACCTATACCTACATTGGAAGCATCAGTTTGTAAAATGAAAGTTTGGTGGTAGTCAGGAGCTCTCAGTACTGGAGCTTGGCAAAGAACTTTCTTCAGTTTTTCAAAGGCCTGATTGCACACCGCATTTCATTTGACCTTTTTAGGGAATTTTGGAGAGGAGATTACATTCAGTGGAGAAGCTATGGTCCCATAGTTCTCAATGAAATTCCTGTAACACCCAGTGTGGCCTTGGAAGGCTCTCACCTGGTTTTGAGTAGTAGGTGTTGTCCAATTTTGCACAGCTTCAATTTTGCTGAGCAAAGGCCTTATTTCTCCACCTCCTACCTCATGCCCAAGGTAGACCACTTTACTTTGACCAATCTGGCATTTACTTGCCTTGATAGTCAAATTGGCCTGCTCAAGAGCCTGAAAAACATGTCCTAGGTGGTTCACATGTTCCTCCCAGGAGTGGCTGAAGACTGCAATGTCATCCAAGTATGCCATGCAGAAGTCCTCCATCCCAGCTAGAACTTGATTCACCATCCTTTGGAATGTAGCAGGTGCATTTTTTAATCCAAAAGGCAGGACCTTAAATTGGTACACGCTAACTGGGGTTGAAAATGCAGTTTTCTCCTTGGCATGGTCTGTCAAGGCAATTTGCCAATAGCCTGACGTAAGGTCAAATGTGCTGAGGTACTTGGCGGCACCAAGTTTATCCACCAACTCATCTGTCCTTGGCAAAGGGTGGGCATCAGTCTTAGTGACTGCATTAAGAGCTCTATAGTCCACACAGAATCTCAAGTCTTTGGATCCTGCCTTTGGTACTAACACAAATGGGCTAGACCATGGACTAGTAGAGGGCTCTATTACCCCAAGATCAAGCATCTTCTTGACCTCCCCTTTGATATGGGTTCTCACATTTTCTGACATTCTGTATCCTCTGCTTTTGACTGGCAGACAGTCACCAGTGAGTATCTCATGTTGTCCCCAAGGGGTCAAGCATGGTGAGAGTGAGAACAGGGAGGCAAACTGATTTAACATAGATTTGCACTCCTCTTGTTGCTCAGGTGTCAGATCTGAAGAGAGATTGACTCCTTCAATTTTCTCATCTAAAGGTACACCTCTGAGGAGATCAGGGAGAGATTCACTCTCTTCTTCCTCTGCTTCTGAAGCTAGAAGCAAGGCTCCTACTTCAGGTCTGGAGACGTACGCTTTCAGTCGGTTGGTGTGGAAGACTCTAGGAGCTTCCCTGGGTCTGCCCAGATCCACCAGATAGTTGACCTCCCCACGTTTTCCCACAACTTTGAAGGGTCCCATCCATTTGTCTTGCAAGGCCCTCTGCCTTGTTGGGAGCATAATGAGAACTAGCTGGTCTTGAGTGAACTCAACCATGTTAGCCTTTTGATCATGCCAATGCTTGACCAAAGCTTGTCCAGCTTTCAGGTTATCACTAGCTTCTGCCATCATGTGTGACATTCTCCTCCGGAGACCTATCACATAGTCAGTCACTCTGACTGGCTTGAGGGGAGGAACACCTTCCAATCCCTCGTTAATCAAGGCCAACGGACCTCTGACTGGATGGCCATAGAGAAGTTCAAAGGGAGAATAACCTACTCCCTCCTGAGGGACTTCTCTATAAGCAAAGAGAAGGCATGGCAGTAGAAGGTCCCACTTTCTTTTCAGAGGTTCCTCTAAAGCACCTATCATGCTCTTCATGGTTCTGTTAAACCTTTCTACCAACCCATTTGTCTGGGGGTGGTATGCGGTTGAGAATTGTAAGTAACTCCACAGGTTTTCCACATGACTTTCATGTAGTGGGACATAGAATTTGACCCCCTGTCGGATATTACTTCCTTAGGAAATCCAACCCTGGTAAAACATACCAAGGAGGACCTTAGCCACAGCCGGAGCTGTAACAGCCTCATAGGAATTGCCTCAGGGTACCTAGTAGCATGGTCTACTACAACAAGGATAAACCTGTTGCCTGAGGAGGTTGGGGGATCAAGGGGGCCAACAATGTCAATCCCTACCCTCTCAAATGGGACTCCCACAACTGGGAGAGGCACTAAAGGTGCCACATTCTTGGAGCCAACCTTACCAGAAGTTTGGCAGGTATGGCAGCTCTTGCAAAACTTATCTACTTCAGCCCCCATTTTTGGCCAATAGAAGTAGAGTGAGAGCCTTTCCTTGGTCTTCTTGAAACTCAAGTGACCAGCCAAAGGAATCTTGTGGGCTAAGTGCAAGAACTGTTGTCTGTTTTCTTGAGGTACTACAAGGCGCTTGTAGTCTCCAGGTTCAGACTCAGTTGGTTCACTGTAGAAGAGGCCATCTTCCCAGTGCAACCTATACTTCCCAGGCTCTTGCCCATCAGCCTGAGCAGCTGCCTGGCGGCGGAGACCCTCCAGAGTTGGACATTCTCTTTGTCCCTTACAAAAAGCTGCCCTGCTGGGCCCACCTTCCGCCAGTAAAGACTGCAGCTCAGGATGGTCCTCAGGGTCCAGATCTCCAATAAGTTCTTGGCCTCCCACTAGCTCTTCTTCAGAGTCTAGTTCAACCACACAGGGTTGTACCTCCCTCTCAGCCTCAGCTGGAGGTGGAGTTGCAGGTGTTACTGTGGACAACCGAGGGGAAGCCCTGGTTGGAAGCACTGGAGTGCTTGCTGCTGGCTTTTTCCTAGGAGGCTTGAGTTGCCCCTTTGCTCCTGATCTGGTAGTTACTGCAGTGAGTTTGTGGGATGTTTTTATCCACGCATCCAAGCCCTACCTCAAAACTGTGCAGTACTGACATGGAAAACATCATGATGGCCAGAGATTCCCAGAAAATTCCCAGGGAAGTGCATGAAGAATAGGCTGCCACCCATTTTGCCGATGTGATGGGCACAGAAGGGCACTGCCTAAAACCACCATTGGACTACCCACACAGTAGCCTGAAACCATTGGGAATGGCAATGCTGATTGCCAAAAGCAACCTAGAATTGGGGGGAATTCATTTTCTTAAATCCAAAAAATGGGTGCATTACCAGTACTCACCACTATCAGAAAGCCGGCGTTTTAAAACAACACCAGACTTTTTTTTGTGTAAAACTGAATAAATGAACCCAAAGCAGGCCAAAGAAAGACTTACTGAGAGGTGGATCCAATGTAAAGTTATATTCTGAAGTGACTTGAAGGTTTATAACAAGACTGGCTGAGCTGTGGATTTCAGCAGTTTAAGTAAATTTGGACTGAAAGACACTAAAAACCTAAATGTTTAAAAGAAATGAGTGACCTACTTTTGAGTGTCACATAGGTTGCAATTGTTTAAATGTCATAGTTTAAACTTAGAATCAGCATTTTAGCTGCATATGTAAAAATTGGTAGTTTTATTTGAATGCAGAAAACTGGGTAACTAAAAGTGACATTAGCTGGGGCCTGGCTTAAGGAACTGAATTCTGCCCACCAGCTACCCCCGACAGGAGTTGAGACTTGCACAACAGCTGTGTTCCCAGGCCGACCTGCCTTTTGCTGTTCCCACCCAAAAGGGATATGACACTTCTCTGATTGGATTACCAAGGGACTGCTAGAGACTAAACATAGGACCCAGGCAGAGGGTTTATGGAAGTGGCCATAAATGGCTTCCTCTTGAACAATGGGCCTTCCAGGGCCCAAGCAGATGGTTTATTGCAGGGGTAATAAAAATGGCTTCCTCTTGGCAGAAACTGGGAGGGGGAGAAACTGGAGACAGAGGCTGAGCTTGAAGAAAGTGGAAAAACTGGTTTCTGTACCATGTGACCTGAAAAGACACACCCCTTTGGAGCCAGAATATGGTTTTAGAAAAAGATGAGTAACTCATAGTTCTGACTTGTCATAATTATTTAAATGATACCATAATTCTTGTGATTTTTCTGCCCACATTTTAAGAGGTTTTTAGAACCGGTGGCATGATCTGGGGGCAAACTAGCAGTTAAGAGGGTATTACTTAAAATGTCTGCATGGGAAAAGTCTGATACTTCATCAATTAATGCCTGCATGCCTTGCACACATTTGGGTAAATTTGAGTAAGAATCTGATATTGGTAACTTGACCAAAAAGTGAAATATGTTGCCATTTCTGAATGCAAGCTCCCAGGAAGAGCAGATTTGGACAGGGTATACCTCCTGTGATATGTGATGGGTGCATGTAATTTTAAACAAATGTGTACCTGTGCAAATATGTTTTTTGAGCAAATATAGATTGTGTGTAAATTTGACAGGGGTGGGTTCTCTGTACCATAAACAGACCTCATCATGATGACACTTCATTTCATTCCCCCAATCAAGGGGAAGAGGGTGAAGTGGCCAATGACAAGTGGAGAGGGGTATGGCCTAGGAAGCTAGCCTCTCCACCCATTTTCAAAACACATAAAAGCAGACAGTCAGGACAGATAGGGACATTCAATTCCATTTGCTGCGGAGCATGCTGCCGGACCATACCACATCCAGAGATCCAGACTTCAAATCCATCAATCTCCAGAGAAAGCTGTGCAGAAAGATCCAGAAGCAGTGCTGTACCCAGAGAGAGCAGAGCTGACCCAGACCACTGTTAGCAGAACCAGAGAGCTGACCCAGATCACTGTGAAGTGCCGAGACCAGACCAGAGTCCAGTCTAAAACCTGACCAGATCCGTGGCGAGGCCTAATTCAAAAATATATTGTGAGTACCTAGCAGAACTGTGCAGAACCAATCTCTTAGTTAAAATAATATAATTCAATCTATTTTAATCTAAGTAGAACTGCCTAAAAGCTGTCACCTGTCATTTTCTAGCTGCTAGCTGTCACTTGTCACTTTGAACTGTAAAATTTCAAATCTGAAAAACGACCTTTACCATATCGCTCATATCTCCGTGACCGTTTGTCTTAGAGACTTGCAGTAACTTTCCTCTGAAAGCTGGGAATCTTTGCTTTTCAACGAACCTAGAACCGCATTCCTATTCCATACACTTTGCCGCAATCGCGAAAAACGCACTCGCGAATTTGCCGCGATTTGCAAATTTCTCCACGTGGGAAAACCGCAGTTTCCTTGCTTTCCTTGCTAAAAATTCGTTTGCCTCTTAAGAACCATCCCCGAATCATTGCTAGAGTGAGCCGGGACTAATATTAACTAGATACCACTCACCCTGAACCTCTAGGGGGAATTAAAAGCATTTTAGCATATTTTTCACTTCATTGCCAGCACATATAAAAGCATTTTGGGCCTGTGTTTCAAACTTCTATAGTCTAAGCTTGCTGGGGTGAACTGAATTACATTTGATTGCATTTCTGAGAACTGTGTGCTTTCCTTCCATTTCCTTGCATTGCATAAAAGGGGGGGTGAATTGCCAGAGAAAGTGATTACATTGTTTTGTTGAAATCATATTGAGTATTTTCTGTATTGCATTTTCATTCAACATTATATCCATCTGAACTTATATAAAGCATTCTCTACCACCTTATTCTTCTGTTCCTATTCACAAGTGTGCTAGTGCCAGACTATCCATTATTGATTACTGCTCAGATTAGGTGTGATATTCAATTATTAAATTATTATAAAGTGTGATATATATATCTATTGTTTAAATTATCAAATAAACCTTTTAACTTGCAAAACAGAACTACTTCTTGGCTCAGTGGGGTCAGGGGGATTCCAAGAGAGGGGTGTTATATAGGGGGAGTCATCCAGAACGCATGAACTGGACATAAAGATATATCAATAAGGGTTTCCATTCAGTATCCCAGACTAGGCATTGACTTAGCTGTAGTGTTGAATTGAATCCTCTTACAAATTGGGGGCTCGTGCCGGACGTTTGGATTAGATCTATCACTTGTGCAGATTAATACAGCGTGCCAGCTGACCAGATACACATATCCGGTCGGATCACACGCTGTGTTATGCTGTAAAGCACTCCTCAAAGGAACGCTCTAAGGAAAAGGTCTGTTTTGCAAAAATAAAATACAAACTTCTGTAAGTCAGGACAGAGACCAATCTCTAGAATGACGACCTTAGTAGACATGAAAATAGCCAGAGAGCACTTCTTACATAAGTTATTTGTGAGAGGTGAGTGGACTCACCAGGACCGCATGGTCTGGTTGCAGGCCATCACGCAACAGGTCACTGAAACAGGGTCAGATATATGGGGAGATCAGGGTCCCCTACATGTGGCCCTGAGTGAACTATACATGGCTCCTAAAGCTAAGGATGAACAAGACAAGATGGTTAGGATAGCCGCATACCTGTACCTATATATGGGAGACATGCAGGATAAATGTACTGAAAGCCAAGATCTGGCGAATAAGCGACAGATGGCGTTAGAGAAGGTCCAATCTGACCTGGTCTCTTCTGAGCAGAGGCTGCAGGGGAGCCAGGAGTCAGAAAATGAGAGTAGACAGCACATCATTAAAATAAAGAAGGATATGGACATCCTGCAACAGGAAAAGGCTGACCAGGATACCAGATTTCTGGCCTTGCAGAAGGAGTACCAAGAAGGTTTGGACTCCCTACTGCAGAGCCAGAAAAAGCTGGAGCAACAATTAGACTTTAACAGGGCATGCACGGAGCAGGTAGCCACCCTGCAAAGTCATCTAGATAGAGTGAAGGCAGAGAGCAACAAGCTGATTTTGAAAGACCTGGATACCCAGGCAGAGTTTGATGAAAAACGCCAGAAAGCTGGTGCCTTTCAAAGGCAGAGGGACGACCTGGCGGCACAAATGCAGGCTCGTAGTCAGGAAAGAGACGCCTTAGGCCAGGAAGTCTGCCATTTAAAAAGAAAAACAGAAGAAAATCACTTGGCCCTCCAGGGGATGGGTGACCTCCAAAAAGAACACCAGAACTTGTTAGAACACACCAGGAGGGAGGAGGATGCTCTGGCAAGAAAGGAGCAGGCCAATAGGGACACAGCTCAGGAGGTAACCCTCCTGCAGCAAAAACTGGCCCAGTGCTCCAGGACCAATCAGGAGGCACAGAGAGAGAATGAGGCTCTCTGCCAGCACAATGATAGACTCCAACAACAGGTAGCGATGCAGGAGAGACTGATAGAGTCTAGTAAGGCCTTAACTGAGGAACTGAAGGCGCAGGCTCTTGCATTGCAACAGGGAGTAGGGGCGGATCGAGATGAGGTTCGCTGGGAAAGAGAAACTCCTGAGCATAACCCCAGGAGCCCTAGTACCAGAGGCCTTTATATCTCTCAGTCCCTGGACTCTGCCACCCCCATGTCCCCTGGCGCACATGAGCACAGGGCCACAGGGATGGCAGATTACTATCCAGCCAGAAGCATGGGGCTCATAGGCCAGTACCACCCAGGAATGGAGGGGCGGGCATCCGGGTATGGGCACCCAAGCACAGTGCAATTTGATGGGGAACCCCAGGAGAGTAGGCCCATTAAGGGCATCCTGAAAACCTCTGCCCAGTTAGGTCAGTGGGGGGGGGGTACCCATCAAATCCTGGCAGCAAGGAGGGATCTGAAGACTCCTCTGAGCGGTACAGGACACAGGAGACCAGGTCCCCACATTCTGCCAGCCATTCCCAGGCTTGCAGAATCCGGGAAAACCTGGAAGAACAGACGGGAACCTCTGGGAGCAGTGCCTCTTAGTCAGAAGATGAATGGACCAGGGTTACCCGGACCAAAAGAGCCAATAAGACAAAAAGGGCCTTGCTTAAGGACCCCTTAAAGCAGATTAAGGCAATCAGGAGCGTCATCACGCATCATCATAAGAACGCCAAGTATTCTGTTTGGGAGCACTTAGAGTTGTTTGAGCAAATGATGGAGACTTTCCATTTGAAGGACAGCCAAAGCTGTATTCAATATGTAAAGTGGACCTTCTCCCCGGAATACTCCAGTTTATTTGCGGGGCTGGAGGACCAAAATCATTTAAGATGGTCCGCCTATAAGGCGGCCATCTTGAAACATTTTTCTACTCATAGAAATCCTCAAGAGGCTCGCAAGGCAGCCTACAATTTACAATGTGGGGAGGATCAGGCCCCACAAGAGTTTGTGCAGGAGTTAAAGCGTGCTTTTGCACAGACCACAAGAAGGGTGCGCAAGGATAGCAGAGAATTTATTAATACGTTTTTCCATGCCTTGCCCAAATACATAATGACCCAGCTCGTGAGGGATTTTCACGAGAAGAGATCTTTAGACTGGGTCATTGAACAGGCGACCCGGATCTATGAGGTGCAGAAGCCAATAGAAAATAAAAATAATGCGCCCAAAAACCCCAAAGCCAACAACACCCCTGCTGCTGCCAAGGTGGCAGAGGTAAAGGTCACCCCCGTTTTAGATTTGGAGATGGGGGGCCTAAAAACCTACCTGCACCTAATAATGCTAGGCCCAGAAGGTCCTCGGGCCAGTCACAAACAGGGAGTCAAGGAGGTAGTCCCACAAATGGGGTCCCTCGCTCTCCTGACTATGTAAGTCCCCGTTAGAAGGGAAATCGACCCATCCTGGGTTATGTGTGGACTCCTCCAGCCCAAGGGGGGGGATCCATCCAAGCACCTAACCCAGGGAACTTCCCTCCCAACTTCCCACAGGAGGGCAGAAATTCTCCAAATCCTGGGCAGAACGTTTTCCCCAGGTATCCACCCCATTTCCAGCCCCAAAATCCTCCATCCTTCTTTCCCCAATTCCCTGAGCCCAGACAACCGAATCCGGGAGAGGGGAGGCCAAGGGTGGAGGGGTATCCAAATCTTCCCAACCAGGGGTACTACCAAAGAAGGGATAGCTACCCTTCCCGGGATCAGCCCAGGGGAGAAAACAGGGCCCCGTATCAGCCTGAGCGGGTTTCCCAGTTAGAGCGCCAGGTTCAAAACATGGCGCTGGATCTGGGTCACATACTGAGGGCTCAGCAGAACCCTCAGATCGGCATGCCGGCGCAGAACGCACCCAACTCTGGACCTGGTGCTAAAGAACAATGACGGGGGCAGCACCCCGATAACTCACCGGTTCCCAGGGAGGAGGCACAAAGGGAAGGGGGGTGTAAAGCCTTGGAGGAAGCTTCCTTCCTCACTTGTAAACAGCCCCTGGAAACCCAGGAACCAGAAACAAAATCTCTTACCCCTGAAAGCCTGCCTCCTAAGGAGCAGAGGGGGGGTAGGAGAAACAAAAGACCCAAACAGACTAAGTTTGAGGAGGAGGTACATGTCTTCCAATTTGAGGGAGAGGGATCCTCAGAGGATCCTGGGAAAAGGATCTTCTCCTTCAGAGAGGGGGGAACTCCTCCCAAAGAAAAATGGGTCCCTAGGGATGCAAATCAAGACTGGGGAGATGTGGAGACTGAGCTACCACCGCCCACCATCTCATCCCAGAACCAACAGCAAGAAAATCCCCTGGTTCAAACCCATCCTGGTGACTGCCTCCAAAAAGGGGGGGGGGGCGGCCCGGAACCGGAGCCAGGGGAACCCACAATGGCTCTGATCTCCAGTTGCCAATTTTTTCTTTCAGATTCCCAAGGCTCTCCACAGAATTCCGCCCAAATCTCTTCTCTAGCAATGTCCAAAACCAGAAAGTTAGCCCACCAGTTGTCCAAAAATGTGCATTATCTGTGCCCCCTTGAGGAGAAGGAGGGAAGATACTATGCCCCGGTACAAGTACAGGGGCAGGGTACAATTTTGGCACTGGTAGACACTGGATCTCAAGCTACCCTTCTGTCCAGAAGGGCCTTTGATGAACTGAATGCAGGAAGGGGAGGGAATTACCAAATTCCTCTCACCTCACTTCCTGGACAACTCCAGAACTTTGACAGGAAGGAAATTCCCGTCGAGGGGACGGCAGATTTGGACATTAAAATTGGGCGACACAAGTTGAAACACCCGGCCATAGTTGTGACTCCAGAGGGCACCCCTTTTTTACTAGGGAATCACCTCCTGAGAAGGTTGTCACCCCTAATAGATTGCGTAAATAAGGTCCTCTGGACCCAGACTAGCCGACCAATAAAATTAAAACAGAGTGTCAACCATGTTAGTTTAAACGGCACCTGCCACATGGTTGAACAAAAATCTGACCAAGTAGAATTTCACTTCCAGAACAACCAAATTCCAGACGTGACAGTAATAGCAGTAGGACAACAGACTGGTGATGGGGGGTCCTCTCTATTTCTGAAAATCAACCTTCCTTCCAGTTTAAGGTGGTATTCCACACTGGAAGGAAACACCCTGAAATTCTTTACTAATCCACAATCAGAAACTCCCACTCCTATAGTCCAGAAAGATGTGAAATCAGCTCAGAGCCTGGCTGATATTCAGCAAATTGGAGAGCAGTTGTTCATCCCTGTTCAGTTAAATGAGGGGAAGGACTCTGTTCTCGCTCGAGTGTGCGTGAACAATGGTAAGAGCTTCATCAGCGAAGCCATGTTTCGCCAACTCCCAAAAGATCCAGCCATTCCCACCTTCAAACTGATAGACAAATGGGAAATGGACCTGGAAGCACCTAATTCCAAACATCTCCTGCCAAGCAGGTGTATGCTCAAAATCTCCATTGGCAACAAGAGCATAGTCCACAATTGTTGGGTCGTGCGAGACGTCCCTGCCGCCTTTTACTTAGGCAGTGACATTCTCAATCGCTTTGCCATTAGTTTGGACCTAATAAACTTCAAAGCTTGGTCCCGATTAGCGGATAATCCCATGGGCTTTGATGATCCAGAAAAAGCATTTAGGTCAGCTCAATTGCTACCTTATGCAGTTGAAATTCAGATCAAAGAGGAAGTCACCATCCCAGAAAGGACCCGACAATTCTCCCTGGAAGTGAAAGTTAAAGGAGGGCAATATCTGCAAAACCCTGATGCTTACATACATCTAAACGCTTCTCTCCAACAGCAAGGGTTGGGGGTAAACCCAACTCCATTAGTCAACATAGAACATGACACCATTCTAATAGAGGTGGATAACAGCGACTTAAAGAGTATTACTCTAGCCGCAGGCACCATTATTGGAATGGCGGTTGATGACCGACATTTTTCCATAGATTTAGGTAATGAACTGTTAGGGCCAATCCCCAAGGACTGCGTTGACAGTGACAGTGAGGACAATACAACACCAGACAGGATTTTTACCCGGCACGGGGGGAACTTCCTGGTGTACACTTCCTGCCCCTATGGTAAGGAAGATGTGACTTGTGACTTCAGGAGGGATGAGGTGATTTTCCAGGTCCATGAGGGCTGCCTTTCCCACCTGAAGCCTCCGGTCCAAATCAGCACTCTGACCAGGGACTTCTCCACCCAGCTGGAGGAGGCCGCGGAGATAGCCAAACCAGAAGTCTTTCCAGGCTTCAGGCAGATGATGGAAGAGAGAGTCAACCTAGCTGATGCCTGTGTGACTCTGGAACAAAAGCAAAAGTTGAAACAAGTTTTCTTGGATTTCCAAGATCTCTTTGCAGTAGACTCATATGACTGTGGCCGCACCGACATCCACACAACAACAATCCCCACGGACCCTGGCATGACTCCTGTGTTTGTGAAGCAATATCGCTTGCCTCTCGCATCAATGGAGTCCCTTACTGAAATAATTAAGAACCTTGAGTCCCGGGGAATAATCCGTCCAGTCCACAGCACCTTCAATAATCCGGTGCTGGGAATATTGAAGCCAAACGGCCAGTGGAGACTCTGCGCCGACCTCAGGGAGCTCAACAAACGGTCCATACTTCCCGATGGCCTCTGCCCTATATTGACCAAGGGCTGGCCCAGATCCAGGGGTCACAGGTATTCACTGCAATAGACCTGACCAATGGATACTGGACCGTGCCGGTCAGTAGGGAGGACCAATACAAGCTGGCTTTTACCTTTGGGGGCCAGCAGTATACATGGACCCGGACTCCCTTCGGATACCTTAACTCCGGTAATGAGTTCAATATTTTCCTACATAAGGCCATGCCCGACCTGGGTGCGAGGGTTAACCTGGCTTATGTAGATGATGTCCTCATCAAAAGTTCATCTGTGGAGGAACACATAGCGGAGATCCGTTATGTTCTGACGCAGTTGAGGGCCGCCGGAGCAAAACTTTCCTTTCAGAAAGCACAGTGGTGTAGAACCCGTGTTAATTTCTTGGGGCATGAGATTACTCCTCAGGGTCTCTGTCCCCAGGAAAAGAAAGTGGAAGCACTTCAAAAACTGAAAGACCCCACAACTCTGCGGGAACTAAGGAGCCTCCTTGGACTGACTAATTACAGCAGAAAGTTCATTGAGGGCTACGCAGAGATCACCAGACCCCTGATTCATCTCCTGAAGGGGGGGTCAAGTGGAAATGGGGTCCAGAACAAGCCGAGGCGGTAAAACAACTCAAGAGAAGCCTCTCACAAGCGCCTTGCCTAGCTTACCCTGTCAGAAACAAGGAGTTCTTCCTGGAGACGGGGTTCTCTAATAAGTGCTTGACAGCAGTATTATACCAAAAGCATGACAAGGTCAATAAAGTAATCTCCTATGCGAGCAAAACTTTATCCTCTGTGGAGGAAAAATTCAACGAGTGTGAGAAGGCACTCCTGGCAATGGTGTGGGCATTGAAGAATTACCGCCCGTTTATCCAGGGGGAACACATCATAGTGGAGACTCCACACCAGCCTCTGCAATATCTCCAAAGTGATAGAATCCGGGCCGGAAATGTGAGTAATTCCCGAATTACTTCCTGGATTCTGTCAATGCAAGGCTTTCCGGTGGAGGTCAGATATGGCCAAAACAAGAAGAGCCCCCTCGCGCAAGGTCTGGCTGACTTGCATGATTGTGCCAGAGAAAACTGTCTCGAGGACGAAAGTCTAAAAATCAAGGACAACACGGAGGCATACCTTAATTCCCCACACAAGGTCTTTGAAGAAGACAAGTGTGAGGGAATGCCCACTGTCTATGTGGATGGATGCTCTTACCATGTTGACAACAACGGGGAGAAAGAACTGGTGGCCGGCGTAGGGAATGCATGGGTGAATGAGTCCCCAGAACCCTCCGCTGGATACAAAATTGGTCCCCGAAGTAGTCAGGTGGCAGAATTGATGGCTGTGCATCAGGCCATCCTCACTGCTGTCCAGCATCAACTCCACGAACTGGTCATAATCACAGATTCGGATTATGTACGGAACGGGTTCGTGGAGCACCTGGTTAATTGGAAAACCAGAGGCATGTTATGTGCTAACAACAAACCCTTGAAACATGGGAAGTTGATCGAAAACATTGATGATCTGGTCACCTCGAATGAGATGACCATCTATTGGAAAAAGATCAAGGGTCATTCCAAAGTAGAGGGACCAGACAAAACTGGAAATGACTTAGCTGATCAGCTGGCCAAAACCGGGGCCATCCAAGGGGATCTAATTGAAATTGAGTCCCTGTTGGGGGAAATCCAGGTCACCGCTATCACTAGGTCCCAGACAAATGCTCACAACGACCTTTCAATTGCACAATGGAGTAAGGAGACCCCTGATGCTGATTTGATTACCGCTCAGAAGGGGGATCCAATAATTGGTAAATTTTACCAGCACCTTGAGGACCCTGAGAACTTTCCCCTGACGGATACCGATTACACTGGGAAAGAGGACCTAAGGGTGTTGATGAAATGTCCAAAAATGTTCCGGATCCAAGACGGTTTGTTGGTAAGGAAATCCAAAGCTGGCCACGATCAGTGGGTGGTTCCTACCTCATTCCGAAGCCTGATGTTAAGTCACGCCCATGATGCAGCCACCGCCGGTCATAGGGGGTTTCACACAACATTGGAAATCTTAAGAGAGGTTGCATACTGGCCACACATGGGGCAGGACCTCGACCAATACTGGAAAGGGTGTCTTGTGTGTGCACAATTTCAGCCATCATCCCTCACGCACCGAGCGCCTCTCCAAAAGAGGGGGATGACACTGCCATGGTCAGATTTACAAATCGACTTTGTAGGCCCCGTGATTCGCTCTGCTAGGGGGAATAAGTACATGTTGACTGTGACATGCTTGTTTACCACGTGGGTGGAATGTCTCCCAGGCCCAAATTGCAAGGCAGAAACTGCAGCTGCCCTGATGATTAACCACACCTTTCCCCTTTTGGTCTATCTCAAAGGATTGAGTCAGACAGAGGTAGCCACTTCACCAGTGAAGTGATGACAAAGATGTGGGAGATACTGGGGGTCAAAAGGAAGTTGCATATTGCTTACCGGCCAGCTTCTTCTGGGGCAGTAGAGAGATATAATCGAACCATTGTGAGCATACTAAAAAAGTTTGTGGCAGATTCTGGGACAAGTTGGGATATCCGATTACCTCTGGTCCTAATGGCCATCAGATATACCCCTTCATCTGCAACCAAAATGTCACCATTTGAGTTGATGACTGGGCGCAAGATGGTGCTTCCTCAGCATTTGCTCTACAGGACCCAAGAGCAGACACTGATAAATGCCTCCACAACTCATGAGTATGTGGAGAATTTAAGGAAACACCTTCAACATGCTTTTGCTTATGCGCAGCGGAATGTAGAAAGATCAGCTGATAGCATGAAGACCCACTATGACCTGAAGACTTCCAGGAAGGAATATCAGGTGGGGGACCGGGTCTATCTATACAATTTCCAAAGGAACCAGGCCAAACAGCGAACATTTTTGCCTACATGGAAGGGACCCTTCGAGATTATAGACAAAATCTCCCCTGTGGCCTACAAGATCCACATCCCCAAAGGCGGTTTGGCAGAGGGGGAAGACAAGTGGGTCCACATAAACCAGTTGAAGTGTTGCCATCCCAGGCACACTCTGCAACAACTGGAGGAATCCTCTGGAATCCTAGAGGGTACTGTCTCAGATATATTCAGTTCTAACTTAAAATATCCTACATATCGCCTATCAAATTCTGAGTTTCTCAATGTGGGTGTTTTCGTTTTTGAATGCAAAAAGAAATGTGTATGTTCATAAGTTTTGACTATAAATTTATATGCCACCCCACTATATCAATGGTGGGGGAGAAATGTCTATGAATAGGTATTGCCGCTCTTCCTTTGTCATCCTAGGAGAAAGAAAACCTGGAGACGGGCCAAGGAGGACGATCCGGAGACCGGGAGCAGAGACGCAAGGGGCCCAGTGTACCGCCCAATATTCCCATCAGGACCGGCGAGGAGAACCGATCGATCCGACCGGATGGAGGAAAAGATGCTGAACTGTGCCATCTATTGGAAGAAGATGAGGAAACATCCCAGGTCTTGCGAGTCCCATCAGTGAAACAGAATGGCCATCGCAAGAGGGGGGCTTGTGGGATGTTTTTATCCACGCATCCAAGCCCTACCTCAAAACTGTGCAGTACTGACATGGAAAACATCATGATGGCCAGAGATTCCCAGAAAATGCCCAGGGAAGTGCATGAAGAATAGGCTGCCACCCATTTTGCCGATGTGATGGGCACAGAAGGGCACTGCCTAAAACCACCATTGGACTACCCACACAGTAGCCTGAAACCATTGGGAATGGCAATGCTGATTGCCAAAAGCAACCTAGAATTGGGGGGAATTCATTTTCTTAAATCCCAAAAATGGGTGCATTACCAGTACTCACCACTATCAGAAAGCCGGCGTTTTAAAACAATACCAGACTTTTTTTTTGTGTAAAACTGAATAAATGAACCCAAAGCAGGCCAAAGAAAGACTTACTGAGAGGTGGATCCAATGTAAAGTTATATTCTGAAGTGACTTGAAGGTTTATAACAAGACTGGCTGAGCTGTGGATTTCAGCAGTTTAAGTACATTTGGACTGAAAGACACTAAAAACCTAAATGTTTAAAAGAAATGAGTGACCTACTTTTGAGTGTCACATAGGTTGCAATTGTTTAAATGTCATAGTTTAAACTTAGAATCAGCATTTTAGCTGCATATGTAAAAATTGGTAGTTTTATTTGAATGCAGAAAACTGGGTATCTAAAAGTGACATTAGCTGGGGCCTGGCTTAAGGAACTGAATTCTGCCCACCAGCAACCCCTGACAGGAGTTGAGACTTGCACAACAGCTGTGTTCCCAGGCCGACCTGCCTTTTGCTGTTCCCACCCAAAAGGGATATGACACTTCTCTGATTGGATTACCAAGGGACTGCTAGAGACTAAACATAGGACCCGGGCAGAGGGTTTATGGAAGTGGCCATAAATGGCTTCCTCTTGAACAATGGGCCTTCCAGGGCCCAGGCAGATGGTTTATTGCAGGGGTAATAAAAATGGCTTCCTCTTGGCAGAAACTGGGAGGGGGAGAAACTGGAGACAGAGGCTGAGCTTGAAGAAAGTGGAAACACTGGTTTCTGTACCATGTGACCTGAAAAGACACACCCCTTTGGAGCCAGAATATGGTTTTAGAAAAAGATGAATAACTCATAGTTCTGACTTGTCATAATTATTTAAATGATACCATAATTCTTGTGATTTTTCTGCCCACATTTTAAGAGGTTTTTAGAACCGGTGGCATGATCTGGGTGCAAACTAGCAGTTAAGAGGGTATTACTTAAAATGTCTGCATGGGAAAAGTCTGATACTTCATCAATTAATGCCTGCATGCCTTGCACACATTTGGGTAAATTTGAGTAAGAATCTGATATTGGTAACTTGACTAAAAAGTGAAATATGTTGCCATTTCTGAATGCAAGCTCCCAGGAAGAGCAGATTTGGACAGGGTATACCTCCTGTGATATGTGATGGGTGCATGTAATTTTAAACAAATGTGTACCTGTGCAAATATGTTTTTTGAGCAAATATAGATTGTGTGTAAATTTGACAGGGGTGGGTTCTCTGTACCATAAACAGACCTCATCATGATGACACTTCATTTCATTCCCCCAATCAAAGGGAAGAGGATGAAGTGGCCAATGGCAAGTGGAGAGGGGTATGGCCTAGGAAGCTAGCCTCTCCACCCATTTTCAAAACACATAAAAGCAGACAGTCAGGACAGATAGGGACATTCAATTCCATTTGCTGCGGAGCATGCTGCCGGACCATACCACATCCAGAGATCCAGACTTCAAATCCATCAATCTCCAGAGAAAGCTGTGCAGAAAGATCCAGAAGCAGTGCTGTACCCAGAGAGAGCAGAGCTGACCCAGACCACTGTTAGCAGAACCAGAGAGCTGACCCAGATCACTGTGAAGTGCCGAGACCAGACCAGAGTCCAGTCTAAAACCTGACCAGATCCGTGGCGAGGCCTAATTCAAAAATATATTGTGAGTACCTAGCAGAACTGTGCAGAACCAATCTCTTAGTTAAAATAATATAATTCAATCTATTTTAATCTAAGTAGAACTGCCTAAAAGCTGTCACCTGTCATTTTCTAGCTGCTAGCTGTCACTTGTCACTTTGAACTGTAAAATTTCAAATCTGAAAAACGACCTTTACCATATCGCTCATATCTCCGTGACCGTTTGTCTTAGAGACTTGCAGTAACTTTCCTCTGAAAGCTGGGAATCTTTGCTTTTCAACGAACCTAGAACCGCATTCCTATTCCATACACTTTGCCGCAATCGCGAAAAACGCACTCGCGAATTTGCCGCGATTTGCAAATTTCTCCACGTGGGAAAACCGCAGTTTCCTTGCTTTCCTTGCTAAAAATTCGTTTGCCTCTTAAGAACCATCCCCGAATCATTGCTAGAGTGAGCCGGGACTAATATTAACTAGATACCACTCACCCTGAACCTCTAGGGGGAATTAAAAGCATTTTAGCATATTTTTCACTTCATTGCCAGCACATATAAAAGCATTTTGGGCCTGTGTTTCAAACTTCTATAGTCTAAGCTTGCTGGGGTGAACTGAATTACATTTGATTGCATTTCTGAGAACTGTGTGCTTTCCTTCCATTTCCTTGCATTGCATAAAAGGGGGGGTGAATTGCCAGAGAAAGTGATTACATTGTTTTGTTGAAATCATATTGAGTATTTTCTGTATTGCATTTTCATTCAACATTATATCCATCTGAACTTTGAGCTGAAAATATACCGACTGGCAGACTGCGCTGATCTGAGGCTCCAAGGATAATGAGGAGGACAATTTTACAGTTAGATTCTTCACAACCTGCACAGGCTACGGCAGAGGGCCAAGGGAAGAGGGCTAGCGACTGAGCCCACAACCAGCACCTCAGATTTATTTCCATTCAGGAGGAGCCAATTATCGATCATCCCGATGTCATCCACATATAAAGAGCACCTAAAACCAAAAGAGTGAATAAGCAAGATCAGAGGCTGGGTATAGATATTGAAAAGCAGGGGAGAGAGAGCCGACACCTGTGGAACCTCACAGGAGATAGGCGAGGGGGCCAAGCAGAAAGGGGAAAGAAGGCGGGATTTTGAACACTTAGTCCGAAAGGAGTGAAACCAAGCAAGCACCAGGCCTGAGATGCCCGCCGAGGCCAGCCTGTCCACCAGTAGAGCATGATCAATGATGTCAAAGGCAGCCAACAGGTCTAACATTATCAGCGCCCTGATGCTACCATGATCCACCATCCGGCCAGGTCGTCCACAACAGACTCCAACACAAACCATGTGCCTCTGCTGGTACGGAAATCGGATTGAACCAGATCCGGAAAACCAGAGTTTTCCAAGAAAGAGCAAAGTGAAAGCATCACCAAAGATTCAAAAAGTTTCATGAACAAAGGAAGAGGAGAAATGGGATGGAATTTGGACAGAACCGTGGAATCCAGAGAGGGCTTTTTCAGCAGGTGGATCACTGTAGCGGCTTAAAAGGAGAAGGAATATGACTGCCAGACAAAGAACTATTGACAGCAGATGAGACCCAAGAACTGATCCAGGGAATTACCCTCTTCAAGAGGGAAAGGGGAATAGGATCGGCAGGAGAGGCGGATTGGAGGGCATTAGTGGCCCTAAAGTTGTCCTACACACTAAGAACTGGGAAATGTACCCAGGAGTGAAAGGGGGGCGGTAGGCTGCCGTGGGATACCACTACCAATGATCGTGAACCTGAGTCCACTATTTTTGGTGGATAACTGTCATTTTTTCCACAGTGAACGCTGCCAAGGACTCGCACAAAACCTGGTACATGTCAACTGAGTTAACAGCAGTAGAAGACGACAACGATTGCACCAGCCTAAAAAGCTCTCTGGGCTGGTCCACAGCAGACATCACCCACCCGTGAGGAACCCTTATATATTCTAGGTGTGCTACTGTGTAATGTGCATGTGTTATAATGAAGGATGCTCGGGAGATCAGGGAAGCTGGCATGAAGTTCCTTTATTCAGTTACATTGGTAAGATCTCATGTAAGCTCCATAGAGACTCATAGCAGACTCACCGGCTCCCACCGCCCAGGCTCTCTCCCCTCAACTACCTGGCTAAGGAAGCCTCTTCATGCACAAACATTCTAACATTCACCCAACATTCTCTCATGAGGTCACACACACACCATGCATCAGGCAACCAGGGGAGTGAGATGTAATACACAATATAACAGACCCCCCCTTCTATGGTAAACAAAATACGATGTACATTCACTCATACCAGAAACAACCCACACAAATATAGATGTTCCACACTCAACATCACACACCCTTCCCTTTATGAAAAAGATTATAAGTCGGGGTTGCTCAACATTAAAAAAAAACAGGCAGATGGAAAACCACCACACCAATACAACCAACTACTCCCAGAGGGAAAGCAAAGCAGAACAGTCTTAAAATGATGGCCAGTCAAAATAGGGCAACCAGAAATCAAGCAAAGTCCCAGCAAAAGATGGGTGTAGGCACTGTGTTCCATGGTTGCATGGCAACTAAACTTCGGATGGAAATACAGCAGGTACTCTCTAATAGGAGCATCCTCTTCACCAGAAGATACTGGGACCTAAACCTAACCATAGAGAGGTAAGAAGGAAATCTCCCTACTTTCAGATGTTCCCATGTATATGGGCATAACCAACATCTTCTATCCTGCTGCTAGGAGTAAACATCACTAAAAAGGAAAAACAATATGCTCTCTGGGCTAATACTACTGATACACATGCACAAGATGTAGGGGCACTAACCACTATATTGACATTTTCATGTACCCCTTAAATGCTGTGATTACTCCAGTGTTTCATGAGGTATATAACGCCCAGAAACAAAAACAGTCTGTTAGCCAGGAAGCCTTTAGGTAAACAGCAACATCTCCTACCTTATTCTTGAACACAACTGCTGATAGGCTAAAAGTTTCACAATTGTGCTCAACCCGGAACCAATGGGTAATTCCTGGTCTCTTTTATGGTCTCTCTGATGAGGCGAACAAGGCTGAAACATGTCTGGGGATGCGTGTGGTCTTGTGCACAAGGGATGTGACCTAGCAGTTTCGGCAGGACTGCCCCTTTTGGGGTGGGACCAAGCCTCATTTGCATATGGTCTTTCCCCTTCTGTAATGGATTGGCAGGTAAAGAACGATGGTCTGGAGTGTTGCCCAGAGCAATGACAGAGGTTAATATTCATTCTAAACCTTCCAGCCATCACTTCTTTGTTTTTGCTTTGACACCCCGAATGGGACGGGTTTGCCCAGACGTGGGTCCCATGCCTGCTGGGCCTAAAGACCCAAACTACTCCTCACTGATGAGACCCAACAAGGCTGAAGCATGTCTGGGGATGCTTGTAGTCTCATGCAGAAGGGATGTGACCTAGCAGTTTGGACTGGACTGCCCCTTTTGGGGTGGGACCAAGCAGGATTTGCAAATGACATAATATGATATAATATTGCATTCATAACGCGCCTATACACAAGTGTTTCAAGGTTCGATGATGCAAGGGAGGGGGAACACGGGGAAGACAGAGACAACAATCTTACTAGGCCAGGTGACATTGCGATTGCGCAAGTGTTGGGGGCAAGGGGGATGGGGCAGTGCAGTATATGGGAACGCCAGTAAAAATAAATAGAATAAATAAAGCAATAAGTAAAAGTGCGGCCAGCTGGTGGCAAGTGCAAGGGTAAGTGCAGACATCAGATGTCAAGTGCTGATAGAGGGCTGTAAGGGTACAGAAACCAGTCCCCAAGTGCGGGGGATGCCAAGGAGGCAGTGCAGGGGTGCAACTGGCAAGGGAGGGGACCTGGGCCCGAGATCAGAGGGTATCCAGGTGACCAGTGCAGTTTCACTTTCAGCCAGGCATTCATCAGGGGAGAGGAGGAGAGAAAGCTGAAGCAAAGAGGAAGGTTTTGAGGTGCTCTCCGAAAAATGGTCTTTCCCCTTCGGTAATTGTTTGGCAGGTGAAGAATGATGGTCTGGAGGGTTGCCCAGAGCAGTTCCATGGGATAAGATTCATTCTAAACCTTCCAGCCATCACCTCTTTTCTTTTGCTTTGACACCCTGAATGGGTTGGGTATGCCCAGGCGTAGGACCTGTGCCTGCTGGGCCTAGAGACCCAAGCTACTCCTCACTGATGAGCCCCAACAAGGGCGAAACATATTTGGGGATGCTTGTGGTCTCGTGCAGAAGGGATGTGGCCTAGCAGTTCGGACTGGACTGCCCCTTTTGGGGTGAGGCCAAGGCTGATTTGCATATGGTCTTTCTCCTTCTGTAATGGCTTGGCAGGCGAAGAACAGTGGTCTGGAGGGTTGCCCAGAGCAATGCCAGTGGTTAGGATTCATTCTAAACCTTCCAGCCATCACCTCTTTGTTTTTGCTTTGTCACCCCGAGTGGGACGGGTATGCCCAGACGTGGGTCCCGTGCCTGCTGGGCCTAGAGACCCAAGCTACTCCTCACTGATGAGCCCCAACAAGGGTGAAACATGTTTGGGGATGCTTGTGGTCTCGTGCAGAAGGGATGTGACCTAGCAGTTCGGACTGGACTGCCCCTTTTGGGGTGGGGCCAAGGCTGATTTGCATATGGTCTTTCTCCTTCTGTAATGGCTTGGCAGGCGAAGAACGGTGGTCTGGAGGGTTGCCCAGAGCAATGCCAGTGGTTAGGATTCATTCTAAACCTTCCAGCCATCACCTCTTTGTTTTTGCTTTATTATGTAAATCATACTGATGTATGTAACTATGAACCTCTCCTGTCATCTATGAAGTCACTTACTACTAATGTAACTGTAACCAAGAGACCACCTTGGTCGCCTGTAACCACCTAATCAAAATTCCTAAAAACTTCATGTAACAGTGCCTCGATGCCTCTGGGCTGTATCTATACAAATACAAATAAATAAAGAAAGAAATAGCAGAAATGAGTTTAAAAAATAAAGCTTGCAAGCGTAGGGGAGACGGGTCCCTTGTTTTCAGGCAGAATCCCCTCCCGATTTCTGCAGGAAGCTAAGTGGACGGAAGGTTAAAGAGGCTGGTTGAAGAGACGACGATCTCGAGAGTCGGAAGTCGAAAAAACATATGGTGAGTAAAAACAGAGGTGGCACAATTGTGAATGGGCAGTGAGTGGAAAGAGTGAAAGGGGGAAATAACTAACAGAGGGAGGTTGGGGTAAACAACTTGAGATGATGAGCGTCAAGTTATTAAGTAATTGACTTGAGATGAGGATCGCCAAGCAATTGAGAAACTGTGAGACAAGGAATGTCACAGTAAGAGTAAGCCCAGTGTCCTGCGTCATAGCACGTATCAGAACGAGTCATATCCAGAGTCCCAATAGTGGATGACGTAGGCCACGGGCATGTTTAAAGACTGTTCAAAGTGAATGATTCAAACTCTCTAGGAGTATTTTCAGGGGTGTCATGAAGAACATGAATGAATATAAAGTCTCGAGGAGCGTAGACTGAGATATATGTAGGCCGGCCGAGTCTGTCAGTTTGTCTGTTGGTTTTATGTATTGTATAGGTGATGAAGAAATAGTGAATAATTTAAGAGACGTGAAAAGGAAAGAGCGAGATCTGAAATATAATTATTTGTTTATTTAATTGAACTGATGGTGTTTAAGTGAATAAGTAGATTCAAATAAATCATGATATAAAAAGCTTGGTGCTGCAACGACTGGTGCAGGCTCATATTGTGTTATTTTTCGGAAGCCTATTTTCTTTAAAGTGTAAATGGTAAAGGTGAGTACTGACAGTCAAGTGGGATGAGTCAAAATGGAGGATATTACTCCACTGATTCATATATGCAAACAGTTGCCAAAACACGCACCCAAGCTTAAGCAGTACAGTGCGGAATGGATTAAGAGCACAGCAGATAAGATTTTCATGCCATGGCCACAAGGGGGATCATTATCAAAGGCAGTTGTGCAACACATGATGACATATTTGCACACAACATACACAGGGAAATGTTAGAAAAAAGGCTAGCAAGCTTAGAGCTCTGGAAAATGTATCAGTAGGAAAGGGAAGAGCCGCCTCCTGAAGACTGGATACTTAACATATGCAAAGAGGGGGGGTGAGGAGCCTTCTGCTCCCCTCGCCACTCCTGAAGTAAATGGCAATAGTATGAAGGATGACGGAGTGTATCCATTAAGAGAACTATAGCAGCAACAGGGTACAGCAATCCGGCATATGAGTCGCCAGCACATAGCAGCGACGAGAGCCCAGAGAAGGCTTCTGAAAAAGATGTAATCTCTAAAGTCCCAAGGGACAAAGAGAGAAGGGACAAGGAGAGAAATGATTGACTGAGTACATCCTTAGATATAGGACGGGAAATAAAGAGATGGAAATGAGAGAAAGATAAGGCTGATGAGGTAGCGCTCATACACAACGAATGGATGGGTGGTCATTTTGCTCAAACTTGATGGAAAGAGCATTGAGGAAGTAACACAAAGAGAAGATCAAGACGAACAAGATAAAAAAGATAAAGAATGAGATGAACCCAATGACAGGAGATGGGGCTAGAAGGAAGGATAGACAAAGACGGGAACAGTTGTTTCAAGATGAATAACTGAAAAAGCAGGAAAGGGCAGAAGAGCAAAGAAAGTATGATAACAGACAGAGGGAAATCGAAGAACGAGACAGGCTGGAAAAAAAAAAGAGAGGAAGAGGAAGAACAGAAATTGAGAGAAAAAGAATACAAAGACGTAGAGACGAAGAAATACATAGGGCAAACGAGAGAAGAGAGATGAAAAGAAAGGAAGAAGAAAGGGTAAGAGAAGAAGCGAGAAAGCAAAGAGAGCTTGACAAAGAAATAGAACATAAGAGAAGGCAGAGAGCATGCAACATTGATCGTGTAGAAAAATAATTAATGGAGCCTAATACAGTAGAATCATGGGAGGACATAGAGGAATTCTTCCCGACACATGAGCTAATGTCAGGGCTATCTAGAGCAAATCTAGAGGATGAGTTCGATACTAGAAACATTGGAGACGCGATCGATAAAGTCTATCATGATATGAGGACTAAGAAAGAAACGAAAGGAAAGGGCAACAACGATCGACTCAAAAGTACACAGTTGTACGACAAAGAAGTAGGCTCATATAATTTTGAGCATAAAGAGTTTTCTTTAGACAGACTAACTCTGAACAGAGATAAAGAGGAGTGAAGCCACACAAGTTGGGGACAGGAAATGTCAGACGAGGATAGAGGAATCTTCCTTGAGGAAGAGGGAGATAATGCATGTTGTCCTGAAGGATGTTTTCCAATAGACAGAGAAGTGAGATGGTCAGATCTAGATCTACCCAAATTGTGGCGTCAGAATCACTGGCGCGACTAGATCGACCTAGAGGGTGATCCCATTGTGAGAGGGGGGACTTGCCACCTTATGTAAGCAGGTTAAGATCGCTACCAGGAAGGAAGCGGTACGGAACCATTGTCCCAGCTATGGACAGGCAGACAATGGGGGATGAATGTGAGTTTGGGATCTCGCAGTTTCCTTTGTTAGAGAAAGGTGGAGCTAAACCACAGTACATACCATGGCCACAGATGGATAAGGATAATTTAAGGTGTAAACCTCTGAGTTTAACTTTCAGTGCTGGGAAATGGATACATGTGTTAGAGAAAGTGACAGGAGGAAAAAGGTTAGCTATGGGAGACATTAAGGGTCTTCTAGCCGCTATTCTTGGGGAGAGAACAAACAACATTTGGTTGAGAGCAGGATACTTGAGTGTCACTGCACAGAATACTGCTCATAATAGAGTGCTGTTTAATAATTGCAGAGCAGCAGTCTGGAAAGCGCTTCGAGTACAATATCCAGACACATCAGATATGGGAGATATAATGGCACAAAAGATGCAGGAAGGGAGGATACTCTTGTTTACATCCAGAATTTCCAAGAGCAATGGTCTTTGGAAACTCATGAACCGTGGGGGAAATCTATACCCGTATTTTACCATATTCTCTGTTAGGGGCTGCCAGACTCGGTACAGAAGCAGCTCAAGAAACTAGTGGGTATGGAAGCGAAACCATGGTCAGAGATACAACTGACCATTGCTCATTATTGCCGATTACTGCAGGAAAATAATCGCAAGAAAGATGACGCTAGGAAAGGTGAAGAAGCAAACATAGTGCAGAAGAAATTGTCAAAAAACGCCATAGAAAGGGCAATGTTGACTAGCGAATAAGGGTCAGGTTCGCAGCAAACAGCAGGTATGCCACAGGTGCAGAACCAAAGGCAGTTTGATCAAGGTAATAATGGGTTCATACCACAGGGTAGGGGAGGCTTCCGAGGTAGAGGCTTTCATAATAATCAGTGGCATTTCCAGAATAATCAGAGTGGGTTTCAAAACACGTAGAATGATAGTCAAGGCATGCAGGGAGGGCAAATTAGGAGACCTTCTATATGTTGGACATGTGGAATGACAGGGCACATAGCACGTATGTGTGGAAGCCAAGAGTTTGTGCAGAATGGGCAGTTCTCAAGAGGAGGGACAAGTCATCCGCCTGCATATAGTCAACAAAGTGGAGAGGGCTTTGCCCAAAATCAGACAGTGCAGCAAAGCGCTGAGAATGCAGCAAGATTTGCAAACACAGCGAACGACAATGAATCTGCCACAAGGGCAGTCACAGCATTCACCCATGCAGATACAGCAAGGCACATGCATGGGACAGTTAATGACTCCTAGGATAGGGGGTGTCACTATCGAAAGAGGGAATAGTTTCACAGGTACGGGCATAAGCATGTACCCACAATAGGACAGCTCACTGGGAGATTTGATCTGTTTGATCAGTGACTCCCAATCCTCAAGAGGAACCAAGGGCTGATGTTACTATATGAGGCAAATCGTTTTCTTTTTTAGTAGACACAGATGCAACACGCTCATGTATACGAGAGGGGAAATTTACATTATCTGGGAATGCCATTGATGCTCAAGGTTTCACAGGAGCTACAAGTAGAGTTCCTTTCACTGAAAAATTATCAATCTCTATAGGAGAATGTGATATGTCTGTACTATTATTGTATTCAATATAGACATCAGTTAATATACTATGTCGAGATTTAATGACAAAGTTAAACATGATGATATTGTTCACTGATGAAGGAATAGTGTGTTCAATGCTAGGAATGCATTATTTGAACATGAGCAAATGTATTATTGCCTTTTCAGGACAAATGGCCATACGAGGAGTACCGTTGGAACCAGAAGTTTTTCACTATGGGGTATGCATTTTGTTAACATGGATACCTGGATTAGTGGGTAAGACTGTGCAAATACCTAATGAGTTTTTATTTAGGCCCAGGATACCTATGGATGAAGAGGGGGACACATCTTTCCCTTAGGGTTACAAGCAGCTACAGTGCCAGGAGAGTGCACAGTGATTGCCATCGGAGAGGGTTACAGATTGACTGATGTCACTGATGAAGATCTGTTTAGAGACCATCCGTCAGATGATGAAGTAGTATTCGAAATTATTGGGTCAGAGCAATCAGACGTGAGGTTCCTCAGAAAATTATGTTAGCACGGAAGCGTCCTGAGATTTTTGATGAAGGCATGGAGAAGGTGCCAGTTTCATTATGGACAACAGGCCCCTATGAGGTAGGCCTATTGAAAGGGGCTGGAGAAGTTAAGATTACATTGAAGCCAGGAGCAATTTTGCTTTGAGCATGACAGTATCCCATGTCTCGAGAGTCAGACAAAGGTATTTTTAAGACGATATCTAACATGATGGAGCAAGGTATCTCAGTTACATCAGAGTCACCTTGTAATACGTCAGTGTACCCTGTGAAAAAATCGAAAGGGGGATTGTGGCGTTTAGTGCAACACATACGCCCAATTAATCAGATTGTAGAGGCTGAGTTTCCTCTAGTTCCTAATCCAGCGATGATCTTATGTAGTATCCCTATTGAGGCACAATATTTCACTGTGATTGACTTGAAAAATGCGTTTTTCTCAATCCCATTGCATAAGGATTCTGAAGATCTGACGTCATTAAGTTAAAAAGCATGATATTAGCCCAAGGGTACTGTGAGTCTCCATCGATTTTCAATAGAGTCCTACAGATGGACTGAAGCAATATTGATTTGCAAAGTGTTGTGCTGCAATACGTGGATGACATATTAGTCTTTAGCACCTCAGAGGAAGAGTGCAGACGTGATTCACTTCAGCTAATGATCATTATTGTAGAGAAATGATATAAAGTGAACAAGGAGAAATTGCAGTATTGTCAAGAAGAGGTGCTGTACATAGGTCAGTTAATTTCGCACAAAGGAAAGAAAGTTACTCCTGAAAGAGATGAGGCTATTTTGAAAACAGCAAAGCCACACACGATAAAGCACATGCAAAGATTTTTGGGACTATGAAATTATGTTAGATCATGGGTCTTTGATTACAGATCATATATAAGGCCATTGTTGCAGGCTCTGAAAAAAGCACAGGCAACTCAGGAAAAAATTGTATGGACTAAGGACATGGAAGAAGGGTTTGATGAGTTGAAAAAGTCAATTTGTACAGCTCCAATTTTAGGAATTCCCAATTATGCTGAGGAATTCTTATTCTCGCACAAGAACTGCACAGTCATGACAGCAGTACTGACGCAGAGAACCACGTTGGGGTACAAGCCTCTATCATATTACAGTGGGATTCTGGACCCAGTAATGAGGGGTCACTTTCCTTGCAAACAATCTTTGGCAGCCGCCGCATGCGCCATTTAGAAGGCTGCCAGCATAGTAATGAGGTGTTCCATGACTTTATTTGTTGAACATGCTTTGTTTGCCATTTTTGAAAACCCTAAGGGTACTTTGACTTCTCAAAGGGCTTCTGCCTATGAGATGGTCATATCGAATCCAGTGATTAGAATAGTCAGATGCAGAATAGTGAACCCTGCAATGTTTGTAGCAGAACCTCTGACAGAAGACGAGCATGGGCATGATTGCTAGAATTATGAGGAATTCTATGATGAGATCCTGAGGGTGAAAGAAAATGCTTTGGCAGCTGGGGAGATTCTCTTTATTGACGGTTCTTCTAGAATCGATAAAATTGATGGGCAGACATATACAGGTGCCTCTGTGGTGAAGCACAAAGCTATTAGAGAGTTTGAAGAATTGATAAGTGCATGACGAACGTCTCACTTTTTGGCACAGGCTGCAGAATTAGTGGCGCTGCTGGTCACGCTTGAGAATCATGCAGACCAGGAAGTAACCGTGTACAGTGACTCCGCCTACGTGAAATTGACAGTACACACAGGGCTATCACGTTGGAAAAGGAGGGGCTACCTCCGAGCGGACGGCACTCCAGTACAACATGCCGCCTTAATGGACAGAAGTTTTAGAGCACTACAACTCCCAGTAGCCATTGCAGTCGTTAAGTGCGGAACTCACACTAATAGAGCAGACTTTATCACACGCGGAAATCAAGCCACAGACGAGGAAGCAAAACAAGTTGCATGTTCTGAAGTTATAATGAGTTTTGATACACCTGATGTGAATGAAAGCATTGTGGTGATGATGAGTGTGTGTGAAAGCTTTAACAGCTTGTCTAGAACACAGCTGATGGAAATTCAAGGGGAAGCACCACAGAATGAAAAAGACCTGTGGATGCGGAGGGTGTGTTCTTTATCCCATTCTGAAGCATTGTGGCAACAGGAAAGCACTGATAAACCAGTGATGCCTGTAGCCTTATTAAGTGTTGCGTTGGAACAGCTACACTACCCTGCGCATGTCACTTGAGAAAGTCTTACAGAAGTTATTACGGAGGACTGGTTTGTGCCGAACCTGCTAGAACAAGTTGCATTATATGTATTAAACTGCATCGTATGTCAAATGTTTACTGCTGGGCACAAGCTACATACAGTTGGATGAGTTATCCCATGACCTAATGGTCCTTTTCAGCAATTACACATTGACTATGTCGATATGCTGCAGGGCTGTAATGGATACAGATACATGATAGTGGTAGTATGTCCCTTTTCAAGGTGGATTGAAGCTTGTCCGTGTACACATCCAAATTCCACCTGCGCAGTCAAATATTTAGTACGAGAAGTATTTCCTAGATGGGGAATATGTGAAGTATTAAGATCTGATAATGGCCCTCATTTTGTCAATGAAGTCTTTGAGCAAATAAGCTTGTTGCTTAGTATAAAGCACAAGTTTTCATCGGCTTATCACCTGCAAGCGAATGGGGTCTGTCAGAGACTCAACAGCCTACTTAAAGAAAGGACAGCCAAATTGAAGCTCACACTGAAAAAAGGATGGTTACATTGCCTACCCCTGGCATTGTATGCGTTGAGAAATCAACCAGGTGCCGACCACCATTGTACGCCCCATGAAATAGTGACAGGGAGGCGAAAGAGGACACCCCTCACTCCTCCATCTTGACTAGAAGTGATGCCCAGACAACAGCAGAATTGTTAGGAAAGGAGTTACATGCCTATTTAACATGTATGACTTCAAGTATCTCTGTCATTTCAGATCAGTTGAAGCAGAAGGGGTGCGGGGCTAAGAACACAGATGGAGAACATGCCACAACCGGACTTGAAGAATTACGTCTTCCCAAACTTTTCCCTGTAGAGGCGATCCTAATTAGGAACTTTACGAGGAAGTGGCATGATCCACGATTCAACGGTCCTTTTATCCTAGAGGATGTAACGCTGTAAGCTGTGAAGGTGCTAGGAAGACGTGCGTGGATATTTCTAGACGATATAAAGATCTACACCAGAGAACCCCCTTCACCCCGACCCCAGTCGGAAGCAAGAATCAGGGAAGAACCTCAGCACCTGCAGACTAGATCCATGACGAGGAAGAAGGACACAGAGACTGTCCAATAAGACAGATAAAGAGTACATTGGACTGTGGTTCTTTTTGGGACACTCTTTTAAAAATGCAAAAAAAGGAGTGAAAGAAGGATATTTTTTCTTGAAGCACAGGAGCTTGCTAACATTGGACTGAGACACATTTAAGTCTTGATCGAGAAGGAAAGATGCCAGATCTGGAGTCCCTTTTTGATGACTAGAAGAGGGATCAGTTCCCCGATTCCTTTCTCACTGAGTTTCTTTTTGGAGGTAGCCATGGTAATGCCTGATGGCCACGTTCACAGGATCGTTCTTACAGTTTTTCTCTTCATTCTTCATGCATATCCTGCGCTTGTGGGGAGAACTACTAATGTTCATCTGTTCCTGCAAGATCCTAAGAATGGTCCAATTGTAAAGAGATTGCCATAATAGAGCAAGTAATCCAGGTTCCTGAGTACAGTTTGAACGGTACGCATGCCCATATCTGATGATAATGCTCATAGACTAGTTGGCATGGTCTTTTACTATTTAATTGAGGAATGTCCACATCTTGTTGGAAGGCAAACTGATGTTCGTACATTCTTGAGAGATCCAAGGAATACAGTGGCACTTAATGAATTACTACGTGACATTATCGAACAAGTCAATCTATATTCTGAGAAAACACTGAGAACGTCCTGAATGAGACTTTCAAGATAGAGATGCAGAATTTACAGTCTGCAGTCTTCTACTTCTTGCTGTATACGCACCCTCATTTTGTCTGATGCAAGGACGACTCCTTTGTGTACATTAGGAATCCTGTTAATTGTCCTGCAATAAGCCAGCTGGTTGAAGAACTTGTGGAGCAGATCCAGATACTGTCAGAGTATTACATGCTGTTACCCGAATAGAATGTTCTTTTTCCATCCTTATAAAAGATTGAGAATGGGTAACATCGACAGTAGCAATAATGTTGGTAACAACGAGAGGCCACCACGACGGGCAAGGAGTTATTGCTGCGCCAAGTGGGCCTATTTATATATCATTTATACATTTATCTTGTTTATTATGATTCTTGTATCACTTTCAGTGCATACTGCATACTATTTGAATCCAAATAAAGCAGGGGTCCCTGTGTATCTTCCTATGCAGAAGGAGGGTACAGATGTGGCAACTACCAGACAGCCGAGAACTTATGTAATTGTCCCTACTCTAGTAGCCTGTGTAGAAGTGCCTGGTTTTGTGACAAATGTCATCAGACACAGACATCCTCATTTTGGAAAGAATGCTATGTGAGATTTTTCTTGAGCACCAGATACAGAGTTATAAAGAGAGGCAAAGAAAGAGGTCTTTGTTGACTAATTCTACACAAGTAGCACATGTAAAAACACTGGGTTCACAGACAAATGTTCCTATGATTGACCCAGTAAGAAGGAATTATGCTGACATACTTCGTGCGATGATTGATCATTAGTTCAATGACTACCTGGATAGTACTGCACACTTGGGAAATAACATATGGTATCAGCATATGAAAGAAGTGGGAAGGAGGATCTCGAAGGAGAAATGCTTTGTATGTGCACTCCTGCCTTATACCATGGGAAAGTCTAAAATCATCATAGCTATTGAAATAGATGGAAGACCAAAGAGCTGACAGATGAAGAAATCAGAAACTATGTAAGAGCCTGGATCCATGAACCTGAGGGAACGAAGTTCCTGTACCCAAAGAATCATAAGACGTATATGGGAAAATGGATCAATTGTAGTCCAAGTGGACAGTGCATGCTCATGACTTGGAACAAGGATGAACATGTGAAATCAGATGGATGCCTGAAAGCAGTAATCAAGGTATGGGTCCCAAAAAAGCATTTCTTCAGACAAGGGTGTTTAGATGTGAAGAATGATGGCAGAGTGGTTGATCAATCACCCAGAGGGGGGAGTGTAGTGAAGGAGCCAAGTACCCCCCTCGTCAAGCATCTCGCCCATATTGCCTATATGTTGGGAACCAGAGTGTGAAACACGTTCAGTACCAGTGAGACTACCGATACCAAGGAGAATCTTGGAGGCAAGGTACCCATTCAGAAAGCCATACCTGCATACGAGACAGTATGATGGCCATTTGAAGGAAATCTCAGAAGAAGCATGAAAAATGAGCAAAAGAACAGATTGGTGACGTCACACGAAGTAAGACTGATGCACCTACAAGAGATACAGAGATAAGAAAATTAAAATATTCTATAAGCATCAAGAGGGTATCAAAGATAAGTAAACATTTCGGGATTGAAATAAAGAGGCTTCTGTTACAGAAACGATGACGGTATCAAGATATTTTACACATGTACAGATGCAAAGAATCGCAAGAAGACAAAGTATTTTTGAGGCTAGCTATGTAGTGAATAGGTTAGCATGCGTCAACGTATATAGGAATGAGTGGAGTATGGACGATTCCACTACGCATTATAGCAGAGCTGGACCAGGAAAGGAAGGCTTTTTTCAGTGTGTCGCAGTTGAAAAGCAATTGAATTACAGAAGTGAATCAAAGAAGGGCAAGGCCGCTTTGGACTGGAATGATCAGATAGTAGATATGATTGTGTGAAAGAACAAAACTCCTGTTTAGAGGCCGTTCATGAAAACAAGGAAGACGTCAGAGGTTCATTAAATAATAGTATTTCAAATGCACCAGAGCTCACATTTGTGGTCTTCAGCCACATCGAGGGGTGGAAATGCGAAAACATGATGAACCACACCTACGCAAGGAGACAGAGCATGCCTCAACTCCCTCGTATTCTCCAGAGCAAGGAACATTTCCAAGGCAGAGTTCAAAGCCTTAATTGACGTGCAGACCACTGAGGTGATGATAGATGATATGCTAATTGGTGGGAAGCTATGGTTATGACCAGCACACGAGCACCTGGAAGACCAGCCTGCATGCTGCTGGCGTAGGTGGAAAGGTACTGATGGATGTTAGAGTGCCAACCAATTACAGGGGCCTTGTAGCTAAGGGACCTATAGTTTGAGTAATGATATGATATGATATGATATGGCATTTATAACGCGCCTATACACAAGTGTTTCAAGGCACGACGAGGCAAGGGAGGGGAACAAGGGGAGGACGGACAGCGATCCTACTAGGCCAGGTATCATTCAGATTGTGCAATTGCATGGGAAGTGGGCAGGGACAGTGCAGTACAAGGCAAAGATGATAACACTAAGTAAGTAGCGGCCAGCAGGTGGCAAGTGCATGGGTAACTGCAGACATCAGGTGTCAAGAGCTGGGAGGGGGTCTGTCTCCAAGTGCGGGGGGTTGCCAGGTGGGCAGTACAGGTGTGAGATGCTGGTGGGGGAGGGACCTAGTCCTGAGATCAGATGGTGACCAGATAGCCAGTGCAATTTCAGTTACAGATAGGAGGTCAGCAGAGGAGAGGAGGAGAGAAAGCAGAAGAAAAGAGAAAGGTTTTGAGGTGCTTCCGGAACCGGAGAGGGTTCTCCTCAAGTTTAAGGGAGGCAAGGAGGCTGTTCCAGAGGGAGGCACCAGCCGAGGAAAGAAATCTACCGCCAACTCGTTGCTTGGAGAAGCGACTGACCCTGAGGGAGTTGGAGGCGGATGAGCGAAGAGCTCGAGAAGGAAGATATTTAGGAAGAGAGAGTTGGAGGTATTAAAGCCCCAGGCTCCAAAAGGCCTTGTGGATGATGCAGAGGGTTTTGAACTTAATCCTCGCAGCCACTGGGAGTCAGTGCACAGATTTCAGTCCTGGAGAGATGCGATCCCTGGGATTGAGGCCAAAGACAAGTCTTGCATTCCTGTTCTGTATAAGTTGCAGAGGGCAGAGAGTAGAAGCAGACAGATTTTGAAAGAGGCTGTTGCAATAGTCCAGCCTAGAGAGAACCAGAGCTCTGGAGACAGTGAGCTTCTGGGGGAAGGAGAGGAAAGGAAGAATACCTCTGAGGAGGTGCAGCTGGTAGTGTGACTTCTTAGAGACATCAGAGATGTGAGGAGAGAAGGAGAGTGTGGAGTCGAAGATGACCCTGAGGTTTTTAGCCTCACAGGTAGGAGCAGGAAGAAGGCAAAGAGAGGCTGGCCAGTGAGCTGCAGGGAAGGAGGGAGCGGGTGTGCCGTTGAGGAGAATCTCAGTCTTACTGGAATTAAGGCAGAGGTCGTTGGCGGCACACCACTCCTGGATAGCAGACAGACAGTCAGAGATGAGGGAAGGAGAGGAGGAGGCCGAGGGTAGCCTGAAAATGAGCTGGGTGTCATCTGCATAGCACTGAAAGTTGGGGCACAGAGTGGCGATGCGGTGGGCAATGAGTGCCAGGTATTGGTTGAACAGCCAAGGAGAGAGTTTAGTCCCCTGGGGGACAGCACAGGTAGAGAAAAAGATAGCGGAGAGGAAGGACCCAAGTTGGACCTGGGAAGGTCGGTCAGAGAGGAAAGAAGTCAGCCATGCCAGAGCCTGACCAGTGATACCCAGGTTATCACAGAGACGGTTGAGCAGAATGGCATGGTTGACAGTGTCAAAGGCAGAAGAGAGATCAAGCAAGATGAGGACACAGGGGGTGTTAGAGTCAAGGTTGGAGAGCAGGTCTTCACAGATGTTCAGGAGAGCAGTTTCTGTGCTTCTGGCAGCTCTGAAGCCAGACTGGTGGTCATGAAGACAACCAACAGATTCAGTGTGTTGATTAAGTAAAGGCGTTTTTAGTTTTGGCTATTAGGTGGCACTGAGAGTGCTTCCTTTAATTTGAAATGATTGCGCTGGGAAGAGGAGCGAGAGATGAGATGAGAGGAGGGACGAAGCCTGTGGGTGTTGTTTGGTAACTTGCCTACCCATTAACTGTCCATGGCCATGCTGGTCCCCAAGGCTAGTCCCACCATCAACCGTTCCCTCTTTGCCCCAAAACATATGGCCCTGGGATCCCCTTGCGTCTATGTCTGTGATTTCTGAGGTAAAGTCTTAATTACAGGTTGTTGTGGAGTTTCTTCCAGTTTCTACTGGCCCTCCATGTCGCATGCTCCCCTAGACCAATCTATGGGTAAGCTATTAACCTATGGGTTGGTACCTCCCAGGAAGTCTTTACGAAGGCTTCTAGCCCCGTCCCCTTTTCAATCTCCATTTGTGTAGGGGCAGACATGTGCCCCGGCTGCTTGATTCCCCTTTCCCTGTGGTTCTCCCTATGTGCTGATGAGTTTTGTTTCAGCTGGGTTTGGGGAATTCTGTGTCTCCCTGCAGTCCTCTTCTCATTCTAAACCTGTTTTTTGTTACCCCCCCTTCTCCTGGTCTTTGTTGGTGGATCAGATGGTGGCCGTCTCATCCATTTTGGGCAGGGAAAATCACAATCCATTGCACCTCTGATCTCGATTCCTTTGTTCCGGTTAAGGTTTTCATGGTTGCCGCCAGCTGCATTATGGGAGTTAAGGTTCTAAAAAAGAGGTGAAACAGACCATGGCCAGGAGAGAGGTCGATATGTATTGCAGCAGGGACATTGGTGCAAATATGGCTGCACGTGTTCAAGAACTCTGGGCAGTTCGGGTATAGGCCGCTCTTAACTCCCTATCGCCATCTATTGACGGGGTTACATCCCTCACCCTGTCACAATAACTACAAATTGCTATCATCATCACAGGTTTACAACCTACCAAGAGCCAGGCTCAAAAGACTAAAGAATAACAGGAGATCTCTTGCAGAATAAGGTCTAAAACTTCCCACAACCCTGAAAAACAGAATACAGACTCAAGAGTTTCAAAGGGAGTGTGAACATGTGGTTCTATGAACAGAAGATCTATCACAAATAGGCCCACACACATTTACCAAATAGGCTTCTCTCCCCCAATTGACTCCAATAATTCACTGTACCACACTTATTCCTTGTAACCAGCATTTCTGGCCCATGGTCGCATCCGACCATTACCCGATAACCTCAGTTTTGCCTGCCTTTGCCCAGCCGAAGGTTACCTGATTTGTTCCTATGTCCACTTGTTTCATGTTTGGTGTAATATTAATAATCTGCAAGCCCAGAATGTATATAATAATGAAGAGGCCCCTAGGAAAAGTGTCAATAGGTAACCCAGCTGAGGTCAGATCTCTGCTACCGACTGTAACTAAGCAGACTACTTGGTTGTGTATTGGTTGTGCAATGTCTTCGCATGGTTGCTATTCCTTTGCATATATGTCATACCTTTCTATTGTGCCCGATGCCCTGTTTTGTGTTCCCAGGAGCTTTGAAGCAGCACCCCCGTGAGTCACTGTATTTTAAAACAAAAAAAAAACGATTAAAAGCAAAATGAATGCAGAGAAATCAAACCTCAATGTCAATGTCTGCTGGAGAGTAAGAACACTGGCCCTGGTTAAACGTCACATCATATTTCATTTGCCTTTTTTTGTGTTGCGTTAACATGAACACGCTGAAACCTGCATCCGAGAATGAATTCGAGAGTCGAGCAGAGTCTTTGGAGCTGCCTGGTGTCTGGAGCAGCAATGCCTCTGGAGACTCGGAGCGCAGAGCGTGTTAGTGGGACTTTAACAATGCCCCCAGTTCGCTTTCCTCAATTGCTCTCGGCTCCCGTGCTTCCCGCTGTTTCTGCCCAAACAAAGACTCGGTCACAAGCACGGCGAGGCCTAGCAATGGGAGGAAAGCACGGTGCCCAGACACGGTGGAGTTAAGCAACAAAACAAATGAAATTAAGAGCGTGCCTGAAGCGCCTGAAGCGCTCGTTGGGAATTCATCTTGCCAGTGTTGCCAGTGCCTGACGCTCACAACCCAGTCCACTTAGACTGCACAAGCAAGTGCCCCTGCAGATGGCGACTGAGGTCACTCAAATGCACTGCTGTGAATATGTTTACTAACACCAATGTCACCATTAACACGAACACTAACGCCATTGCCAATGAGCGTACTAACTTAAATGTAAACACTGTTGCCGAAGTGGGGTTCAAGGCAGGGTCGGAAGTGGCGTCCTGTCCCTTATCCTTTTTCTCCCCTATAATTGACGTCGACCAGCTGTTTGCCTGTGTGCCCGTAATGAGCACAAATCTTTCTAATGCTTCCAACGCTGCGTGTGATCGAACACTCTCACAACGCGTTCTTATGATTCAACATAACGATGACAAAACTTCTGATTCTACAAACTCTAAGGGGATGAAAGACACCGTCTGTGTTTCCATGTTGTGTGTGCGTCCCTGTGCCCCGGTTGTTGAAATGGCTGCTGGCATGGGTCCTGCGGCTTTGGCTTCGGGGCTTCAAGCGGGCAATGCCTCTGAAGTCGGTGGGTACATTGGTGTGCGCGGGTGGTTCACTGTGAGCTCTATTGGCACAACCCAAAACCGAGGAATTGGATGACGTATTTCATGTGGTCTCAACCGACAATACTGTCTGCGATACGTTTCATGGAAAAGTCATTTCGATTTCTGTAGCAAATCGTGGCAGAAGAAATTAAATACAACAAACAAAATAAATGCAAAGAGGCAACCAGCAACATTACAAAAACTTCTAATGTAAATCAATTAGACAAAGTCAAAGGGCCTCATTACGACCCTGGCAGAATGGGTTAAACGGCGCCTTTAAAGGTGACGGTGCCGTTCAACCCGTTCCGCCACATTACGAGGTCCCCTTGCGGGACACAGTAAGCACGCCTGGGAAAACCAGGCATGCTTACCGGGTCCCGCGAGGGGAAGAGGGAGCAAACAACGGGCCATCTCGTAATGGCCCGTTGTTTGCTCCCTCTCCCATTCCCATTCAGCCCTGTGTCCGGGTCCTTGAGGGAGGAATTACCGGGCCATCCAAACTCAGAATGGCCCGATAAGTCCTCATTCCGAGGACCCGAACACGGACGCGATTGCATGGCTACCGGCCGAACTGGTAATGAGGGCCAAAGACTTAAACAACGAAACTTCACCTAAAATCAATTGGACAGGGGGTCTTAATAAGCGAAGAAGAGTGGAATCAAGCTTATCCCCCATGTTTTAAGCTCACAACGACGTCTAGAAAAGCCTATAACACACCATAAGGATCTTGGCACTAAAAAACTCTGTTGTCAAGGCCTAGTGACAACTCCTTGAGTTCTACTTCTACTTCAACTGACTCATCAATTATCGAGCGTCAATATCCGAAAATATGAAAATCCCTCTATAGAGCCCGGTCACGGCCAAACGTACGAACTGATGATATAATCAAAAAGCTCTTACAAGAGGTGCAACCAGTGTTGATGTCTACCATGGCAATATCAATAGCGCCATTTACCAAACTATACAGGCAGTTGAATGATAACATTAAAGACTTATCAACATTGACAGCACTCATGAATACCAAAGTGATAAATCTTGAAAGTGACAACACTCTCTTCAAATATACTTACCACGAAATGAACACCAGGATTGAAAATTCACTTATCAAACTCACGGACCAAAAGAAAAAAAAGGCTGTTTGCTGAAGTTGCCAAAGAAGCCCTAGCATTGCTCTGAACAAAAGAATATATTGTAGGGAACAAAAGTCTACAGTTAAATCAAAGAATGTCACCTCAGACAAATATTAAAAACATCACACCAGTCGAGATCTTGCCAACAATAAGAGCGGCAAGTGAACACTTTTCAGTTGCACCAACGTCAATAAACAAAACCCAGTCCACGCAGAAAATAATCAGCCCTACAGTACCTCCAATGCCAAATTTAAGTGAGTCCATAATCGGCCGCAATGAAAATCAGGTCCATGCAAAGGCAAACAAAACCAAAGACTCCCCCCAAAAGGGAACAAACAACGAGGCTGGGGCTCAGACAATTTCTAGTACGTGCCTCAAAGATCTTCCCTACTTGGACTCAGCCGCGAATGCATCGCATGACTCTGCTGCTGCACCAATCACTGCTGAAGCACTAACCATGAAATCGTCATTTTCCAGTGTGGTACAAAGCTGCACAAAGCCCACGAACCCTGCCTTATGCAACCTCCAACCAACCAACACTTCGGGCAGTGCCATGGGCATTAATGTATTAAATATGGGTGCTAATGGCGTGGTGGGCACCACTGAAGACAAAAGCTTGTCGGAAGCCTACCCTATGTTTAACAAAACCTCCTTATCCCAAAAGCAAGCGCTCATAAAAAAGCCTGAGCTAAAGAAACCCAAGAATCAATGCAGGAAAAATCGCCGAAATTGCAAATCATCAAGGAAATTTCTGCGCAATTTAAAAACTGACGGTAAACACAAATGCTGGATTATTACAAAAGCGAGATCCATCCATAATCGCCACAAAAACACCAGCTGCTCCTCGGATTGCGGAGTCTGACAATACTAAGGATCCTATTAATGATCTAATAAATATGTCAACATACGATGATGATTGTTTGGTTATTCATGATTCACCGACAATATGTGTGACAAAAAAAACATGGACGTGGTCAAAATCAACGACCCAATAGTAAAAAAAACCATAGGCGTTTCAGAAATCTCGAGTAATTCTGCAACAGAAAAAACAACAACTCTTGAGCAGGAACCGTCAAGAGAGGCTGGTAACGCTGACAGAACGTGTACCTTGGTTCGAGTTGCGATGGAGTCAATCCCCATCAAAGTCAAAGCAAATCTTGTTTCTCGTCTTTGAATGCAAGATGGTGCAGGTTAGATCAACAGCTGGGTTCGACACATGAGTAATGTGCCTCTAAAATAATCTCCACCGACAGAAATGAACCGAAAACTCTAACATCATCACAATACTCGACAAGGACTTTTCGGAGATCTGTAAAGTTGTTGGAGACGGAAGAGTGTGCACTATACTCCAACCAGTACCTTTGTCTTCCAGTAGCACTGAAAAAACGATCCTAGAGATGAAAACGCTGAGTGAGAGATGGGCAAAACTTGACCAACAATACGGTTCCTTGGAGAAGAATGAGTCTGAACCTGGAGAAGGAAGAGTTTGCACTATACTCCAACCAGTGCCCTTGTCCTCCAGCACCACTAGAAAAACAGTCTTAGAGATGAAAACGTTGAGTGAGAGATGGGTGAAATTTGATCAACAATACAGTCATAAACAACAGGACGCTTCAAGAGCTTCCGCTAATGTGGCCTTGGACATCACGGCTGTTCGACCAGTGTCACAGTGCACAAATAAAGCCACAATTAATTTTCACTATCAACGAAACTTGTCTACGAAATGTGAAACAGAACCTCCACAAAGAAGATTTGGTGGTAAAAACCCTAATTCTATGCCCCATTTAAAAGACGGGAGAAAACTTGAAATGAGACGTCCACTCTCCTTTAAATTAGGGCTAGAACGTCTTGTGAGTACTAACAATCTCATATTAAATCGACAGAATGTGCTTCAATTGTTTCATCACATTCCCAGCCTCCGTACAATCACAACTGATGATCTAAAAATAGTAGAATTCACAGGAAAGACTAAAAACGATAAGGTGATTCTACACTTAAAATCCAGAAATTGTCTATAACATACTGCTTGAGGCTACCGGGATCCTAGTATCCCTTGGTTTTGACATTTTTGAAATCCCTGTGAGCTTAGATACCTCGCAGGACTATAAGCAACATTCTAACAAGTCGAGAAGTGATCTGAGTCTAAATCTTAAACCACTTCCACAAGTGAATTGGAGAAAGCCAATTAACACTTCTACAATGGACTCTGTATCACCAGGACAAAAAAAAGAGAGATTTGACACCGGAATGTGAACAAATATCACCTGATGGTTTGACCAAACACCAAATCAAAATAACGATTGGATGTGACACAAGACCTAAATCCCCTGAAGTGGCAACAACTGTAAGTCCTGACCATGACGACTGGTACTGGCTTGCTGAAGCACTAACAGTAAAGAACTCACAAAATGGCGGCCTATAACATAAAGCCTCTAGGGAAGAATGATATCTGAAGCTTGGAACATGGAATTCTAGAGGCTACAAACACCTCTTTCAAAACAACTGGATGATTGACTTAGATATAATTTGTCTGCAGGAAACGTGGCTTCTAGAAAATCCCTCGTCAGACACATATGAGATTGCCTTTAATTCAGCAATTCTATGTCAAAACTGGAGGCGAGCATTATGCTTCAACTTCTTTATTTACTACCCTTCAGCAGTTTCAAGAAACTATCTCAAACAACAACTTTTAAAACTACAAATCCCGAAGTTACTGTAGTCCTTCTCTCTCCAGCTCAGCCATGACCACATCCTGTCCCTGAGCTCCTCCTCTTCTTTTACTGCTCTTCATGCAGATAAGTCACATTCTCTTTACCTCCCAGCTAATGTGTATTTTGATTGCAGTAACATATACCCTAGAGATGTTTTGATTTAGGATATCCTTATAGCTTTTATTTGGCACAGATTAAGTGAGTTTTGTGACTGAGCGCAAGCGTAGCTTCAGCTAGCGCGTTAAACAAAGTAAGAGTGGAGAAGGCGCGTCGACCGACGATCGAATTGACCGAGGTTTCTCGGATTGGTGATCGCTACATATAGGGAATAGCAGGAGCTCCGACGGCCGCCTTGGCGCCGTGCCGTATTCCCGGCACTTCAGGGGTGCATCGGCGGGCTGTGGAGCTCTCTGGATCCACCTGTGGACACCCCTGTAGGGGTAGAGCGGACTCGCTGAGGCGCGGTTCCCCTCCCTTGCGGAGGCGGAGCCAGGCGCTGAGCGCGTACAGCCGTAGGGCTGACGCAGAGCTCTCCCCCCTCCATTGCTGGGGCGGAGTTTGCCGAGTGTCCGCGCCACGTCGCATTTACTTTGCAACGCGGACCGAGGCACCGGCAGCGCTATACAAGAGCGCGCATGATTACAGCTTTAATAGCTGAATCTCACCGAGCGCGGAAAGCGTTCCATGCGCAGATAAGCAGCCTCAGGAGAGAGGCTAAAGGAGAAAGTGAGCAGTGTTAGCTCACGTAAGGACAGTGCCAGCAGCAGGCACACGCACACGAGGCTGAGCCTCCCTGCAGACAGTGTGTGATATTAGCCACCACAGTCACAGTAACTGTTAAGAAGTCCCATGCAGCCACAGAAAAAAAATGTAAAAAAAGAAAGACAATTAAAAAAAAATTACAAAAAAAATATATATACAAGGGGAGTGTTGAACTCTGGAAAGCATCTACTAGGAAGTGGGCAGTGAAGACACCTTCACACAGGTATAAAGGTACGCAGCACCCCTTATCATGTCAGAATTCGAATGGAGTGAGGAGGAGCAGTCCCTAGACTTGGCTGCCAGTTTCAAGGTGCTGGGGAATTCCCTAGTAGATGCAGTGGCTCAAGGGGTGGGACCCTTACAGGAAAGGCTGGAGACACTAGAAGCAATGCTTCATCAGCCTAAAGAAACCACCAAGAGGACTCGTAGCTTGCCCATTGAACCCTTGGGAGCAGGGTCTAAGGGGAGTATTCAGGCCTGCAAGAGAAAAGCCTCTGCAGGCCCCCAGGGCCCTACGGATGGGGCGGAAGATAAGGCCCCGGAGGTCGCCGGCACCTTCGCGAAGCTTAAGAAAGCATATTTGCAGCGTTAGGCCGTGACGGACCTCATGACCCCCTCTCCTGGGGAAGAAAATGAAGGAGATGTTGACCCAGGCTCGGAAGAGGAGCCAGAGGAAGGGGACCTAACCCCTCAAGAGCTGGAGGAACCAGTCGAGGAAGAATGGGCAAAGCCCAGCGGGGGAAAAAGGCCTGCAAAGAAAAGCACCTCGAGGAAGAGCAGGACAATATGTTCGATGCAGATACCATTAGGAATCCGAGGTCTTCCGACTGGCAGCCTTCTCCGAGAGTGGCTCAATATATGTCAGCAAGGCTGAGAAAAGCTTTAGATAAGGAAGTGAGACAGCGTCTCCGAGCAGAATGCCCCCGACTAGACTTGCCGGGGAAGGTGGCGGAAGCCCACGAATTGGGCCCCAAAATGCTCACCTTTGTCTCAAAGACCAATAAGGACCCCCGTAAAGGGATAGATAGATCTTGGAAAAGTTGCCAGGAGAAGGTCCTGGAGCTGGCTGGCCCTCTCGCTAAGATCATGGACTTAGCAGAAAGGGCGAGGGACACAGGAGAAGAGGTGGACCCAGAGGCCCTAGCAGGTTGGGCGCAAAGGGCTGTTTACCTCCTAGGGAATGCAAACTGTGCCATAGTCTCCGAGAGAAGAATAGGGCTGCTTCTGAAGATAGACTCGAAGCTCAGTGACCTAGCATCCTACGAGGCCGGTGAGGCAGCTCAAGGTCTCTTGTTTGGTGAGACATTCGGGAAGGAAATGGGCCACTTTGTAGGCACATACACATCGCTGGAGAAAGCGCAAGCATCCATACGTAAGATCTTCCCACAGAGAGTTTTTGCCGGGACCGGTCGTTACAGGGGTCGCTCGACCGGTCACCAACAAGGAGGTAGAAGACCCCTGAATCACAGAGCCCAGTACTGGTAGAACAGGCAACAAGACACGTTCTTCCCAGCCAGAGGTTGCAATACCAGAGGGCGACGAGGAAGAGGTTTCGGACGTGGCCAGGGGTTTACACCAGGTAAGAGTGATAACTTACCCTCCAGTGGGAGGGAGGATAAGTATGTTCTGGGAAAGATGCAGCGCGCTTTCCAGCGATGCCTGAATTTTACAAACCGTCAGAGGTCTGCAGCTAGAGTTTATTCAGGACCCAGTGCAGACCAAAATACCCCAGCGCCTGCACCTAGCGAAAGCGGAGCAAGCGGCTCTCAATACCGAATTAGAGCATTTAGTGAAGAAAAGAGCCATAGAAAGGTGCCCCGAGGCCCCGGGTTTCCTCAGCAACATGTTTCTCGTTCACAGGAAGGATAAAGTATGCCCAGTAATAAATTTGAAGGAATTGAACAGGTGGATAGTCTACCATCATTTCAAGATGAAAGGGATCCATCAGCTCAGAGACTCCCTGTGAGAGGGAGACTGGCTGACCAGGTTAGACCTGAAGGATGCCTACCTTATGGTTCTGGTGCAGGAGCATTTCAGGAGATTTCTGGCTTTTCGCTGGAAGGGGCAATTCAGGACAATGCCATTCGGGCTTGCATCAGCGCCTTGGACATTCATGAAACTGATGAAACAAGTTGCTGCAGCCATTCGAGAGAAAGGGATCCGGATGATTATATATTTGGACGATCCGTTGCTTTGGCAGAAGATCGAGAGGCGCTGGAATATCAGACAAAGTGGGTACTAGCCCTGTGCAGTCACTAGGGTTTCTAGTAAACATGGAGAAGTCAGATACAAAGCCAGCGCAGAGGTTGGATTTCCTCGGATTCGTCCTGGATACCAGAAAAGCCACCCTGGAGCTGCCAGCAAGGAAGATACGAAATATCAAGAGAGAGATCAGAGCATGTTTGGCGAAGAAAGTGATTTCTCTGAGAGTTCTAGCGAGAATAGTGGGCCTTCTAGCGGTCTCCATACAAGCCATTTTTCCAGGTCCCTTACACTATCGAGCCTTACAAAGATTGAAGATAAGACACCTGCAAGAAGGGTTGAGATATCATCAATCGATACCGCTAGATCAGGAATCTATCACGGAACTGGAATGGTGGTTGCAAAATATGGACGCCTGGAATGGGAGTGCCATATTCAGGGATCGGTCGGACCTCGTGATAGAGTCGGACGCCAGTCGTCTAGGATGGGGAGCTCGGTGCGGAGAGTTGCAGACCGGAGGAAAATGGAGCGCAGAGGAGCTGAGCCTGCACATAAACTGCCTAGAGCTTCTAGTGTAAGAGGATTCAATTCAACACTACAGCTAAGTCAATGCCTAGTCTGGGATACTGAATGGAAACCCTTATTGATATATCTTTATGTCCAGTTCATGCGTTCTGGATGACTACCCCTATATAACACCCCTCTCTTGGAATCCCCCTGACCCCACTGAGCCAAGAAGTAGTTCTGTTTTGCAAGTTAAAAGGTTTATTTGAGAATTTAAACAATATATATATATCACACTTTATAATAAATTAATAATTGAATATCACACTTAATCTGATATGATAAAGATTAACAACGGAGAATCTGGCACTAGCCCACTTCTTTATAATCACTAAGGAGTTGACATGAAATGGATAAGGTAGCACACTGGTAAATAGGGACAGAAGAATAATGTGGTAGAGAATGCTTTATAGGGTTCAAGGAAATGCAAGGTTGAATGAATGAAATGCAGTATAGAAGATAAACTGAGATGGTTTCACAAAAGACAAGGTAATCACTTTCCCTTTGTGGCAATTCAACCCCCCTATACAATGTAAGGAGATGGAAGGAAGAGCACACAGTTCAGGTATACAATCACAATGTAATACAGAGTTCCAGTTTCCCAGCCAGCTTAGAGGAGAATAGATATGAGTTTTACACAGGCTCAAAATGCTTTAAAATGTGATAGCAATATATTGGAAAATGTGCTAAAATGATTTTAATTCCCTCTGGAGGTTCAGGTTGAGGATTAGTTGGTTTAAATTAGTTCAGGCTTACTTTAGCAATGTTCTAGGAATGATTGGCAGGTTAAACGAATTTTTGGCAAATGAAAGCAAGGAAGCTGCTGTTTTCACACGTGGAGAAATGTGCAAATCGCGGCAAATTCGCTAGTGCGTTTTACGCGATTGCGGCAAAAGTATAGGGAGTAGGAATGCGGTTCTAGGTTCGTTGAAAAGCCAAGATTCCCAGCTTTTAGAGGGAAGTTACTGCAAGTCTCTAAGACAAACGGTCACGGAGATATGAGCGATATGGTAAAGGTCTTTTTTCAGATTTGAAATTTTAAAAGTTCAAAGTGACAAGTTACAGCTAGCAACTAGAAATGACAGGTGACAGTTTTGCAAATGACAGGTGACAGTTAGGAGGCAGTTCTACTTAGATAAAAATAGCTTGGATTAGATTATTTTAACTAAGAGATTGGTTCTGCACAGTTCTGCTAGGTACTCACGATATATTTAGAAATAGAATGGGCCTCGCCACGGATCTGGTCAGGTTTTCTTCACTCGCCACGGACGGTCTCTGCGCACAGCGGTCTGGGTCAGCTCTCTGGTTCTGGATACTGCTTTGCTTTCTCTGGGTACAGCACTGCTTCTGGATCTTTCTGCACAGCTTTCTCTGGACCCAGCGCTGATCTGCACGGCTCCTGGATGCTGCTATCGCTGTTAGGTTTGCTGGATGCTGAGGCCCACTGAGAGGAGTTCTCAGTTTGTGGGTTTAGGCCCTCGCTTTGAGTTCTGAATCAAGTTCTTTGGAGTTTTAAAGTCTAAGTGTGGAATCTAGTATCTTCTGTATGTTGTGTGGTCCGGCAGAGCGCGTTGCAGCAAATGGAATTGAATGTCCCTATCTGTCCTGACTGTCTGCTTTTATGTGTTTTGAAAGTGGGTGGAGAGGCTAAGCTTTCTAGACCCTACCCCTCTCCACTGCCATTGGTCAAGATTTCCTTTCTCTCTTGATTGGGGGAATGAAATGAAGTGTCATCATGATGAGGTCTGTTTATGATACAGAGAACCCACCCCTGTCAAATTACACACAATCTATATTTTGACCCAAAAGACATATTTGCACAGATACACATTTGTTTAAAATTACATGCACCCATCACATATCACAGGTGGTATACCCTTTCCAAATCTGCTCTTCCTGGGGGCTTGCATTCAGAAATGGCAACATTTGCACTTTTTAACTGGTTTTGCAATATCGGACATTAACCCAAGGAGTATGGACATTAATTGATGAAGTGTCAGATTTTTAACATGCATACATTTTAAGTAATACCCTCTTAACTGCTAGCTTGCCCCCAGATCATACCACCGGTTCTAAAAACCTCTTAAAATGTGGGCAGAAAAATCACAAGAATTATGGTATCATTTAAATAATTTTCACAAGTCCGCTCTATGAATGATCCATCTTTTTAGAGTTATGTTCTGGCCCCAAAGGGGTGTGGTTTCCCCCCAGCACAAGGTTGAATTTCTGGTTTTTCCAGTTATGCCAAGCCAGCTTGCTCTCACAGGCAGTGCTCCTCCCCTTTCCTTCCAGGAGGAAGCCACATTTACGACTCCCACCAATAAAACATTTGCCTGAGTCAGGACAGGGCTTTGTTCAATTTCCTGCAGAGCCCAGGTAATTCAATCAGAGAAGTGTCATATCCCTTTTGGTGGGAGCAGCAAAAGGCAGCTAGGCCTGGGAACACAGCTGTTGTGCAAGTCTCAACTCCTGTCGGGGGTAGCTGGTGGGCAGAATTCAGTTCCTTAAGCCAGGCCCCAGCTAATGTCACTTTTAGTTACCCAGTTTTCTGCATTCAAATAAAACTAACAATGTTTACATATGCAGCTAGAATGCTGATTCTAAGTTTAAAACTATGACATTTAAACAATTGCAACCTATGTGACACTCAAAAGTAGGTCACTCAGTTAATTTAAACATTTTCGATTTTTGGTAGTTTTACATCCAGTTTCGGTTAGGCTGCTGCAGACCTGCAGAGCTCAGCCAGTCTTGTTATGAACATTCAAGTCACTTCAGAATATAACTTTAGATTGTATCCACCTCTCAGTAAGACTTTCTTTGGCCTGCTTTGGGTTCATTTATTCAGTTGTACACAAATGTCTGGTGTTGTTTTAAAACGCCGGCTTTCTGATAGTGGTGAGTACTGGTAATGCACCCATTTTTGGGATTTAAGAAAATGAATTCCCCACAAATCTAGGTTGCTTTTGGCAATCAGCATTGCCATTCCCAATGGTTTCATGCTACTGTGTGGGTAGTCCAATGGTGGTTTTAGGCAGTGCCCTTCTGTGCCCATAACATCGGCAAAAATGGGTGGCAGCCTATTCTTCATGCACTTCCCTGGGCATTTTCTGGGAAGCTCTGGCCATCATGATGTTTTCAATGCCAGTACTGCACAGTTTTTGAGGTAGGGCTCAGATGCATGGGTAAAAACATCCCACACTAGCAGGCTCTTTCGCGATAAAGACGTTCACAAGAGACAAAGTGAAGTTTTGTGTCCTACTAAAGATGGACAACATTTCGGCAGTTCGTTATATAAACCACTTAGGAGGGACGAAGTCCAGGATGCTAGCCGAGCTAGCAAAGGACTTCTGGCACTACTGCCTGAGGACAGGGACATCAGTGACAGCGGAGTACTTGCCCGGAGCACTGAATGTCATAGCAGATTGGAACTCTCGGTACCTCACAGACTCCAGCGATTGGAGGCTGGATCCAGCAGTGTTGCAGATTTTGGATCGGAAATGGGTTCCGTTACACACAGATCTGTTTGCGTCTCGCCTCAACGCTCAGATACCCAGCTATTTCAGCTGGAGGTTAGAGCCAGGCGCAAAAGGTACGGACGCATTCCTGCAAGAATGGGCAGGCGGCACGCATTACGCATTCCCTCTGGTTATGATGCTGAGCAGAGTGCTGGCGAAGTGTCGGAGGTAGAGAGCGGAGCTGGTACTAGTAGCACCTTTGTGGAAAGCTCAGGTGTAGTTCCCGACGCTGAAAGAATGCTTGATAGATCTGCCGAGAGTCCTTCCGGAAGGAGAGCGACTGCTCGCGGACCCAGCTGGGCAGTGTCATCTTCTGAGAGTGAGAGGGACACTCCCGCTCATCACGTGCAGGATATCAGGAGACAATGGGAACTGCCAGGCATTTCGATGTAGGCGGCAGAACTTATTGCCGAATCCTGGGCTCCATCAACTAGGAGGAGCTACGACGCGGCTTGGGCCAGGTGGACGAATTGGTGTAGAGGGAGAGGTTTTCATCCCATTTCTGCACCTGTAGTAGCCATACTAAACTTTCTGGCACAGCTGCTGCAAGATGGGAAAGCATTTTGCACTATAGGAGTGTACAGATCAGTGATTTCCGCAGGTCACGTACCGATTGAAGGAGTGCAAGCAGGCAAACACCCAGCAGTCTGTAGGCTCATTAGAGGGGCTAAGTTTAAAGCGCCACCGGCCCCCAACTATACAGTATTATGGGACGTGACAAGAGTATTGAGATTATCAGAAAGCTGGCCGAGTAATAGATATTTGTCTCTCAAACAGCTATCGGGCAAACTAGCGATGCTGTTATGTCTCATATCCTGTAAGAGAGTATCGGATATTAAAGCATTAGAAATTAATAGAAGGACTTTTGGGCCAGAAGGAGTGACCTTTGTGGTGGTACAGAGGACTAAATCGAGCACAGCCACAGAGCACTATCCCTATTTTCCAAATAATACCAAATGGTGCGTAGCTAGTTGCATCAAAGAATACGAGGCCAGGACGGCGGAGAACAGAGCGTCAAGTACGAATCAGTTGCTAATAGCGCATAGGAAGCCTTTTCAAGCGGTGAAGACAGCTACCATAGCGAGATGGTTCAGGGAAGTAATGCTAGCAGCAGGTATTGATTTGCAGCAGTATGGGGCGCATTCAGTGAGAGGGGCCATGGCGTCCAAAGCATATAGGATAGGGGTTCCGCTGCAAGATATTATGGCAGCAGCAGACTGGGCGAATTATCGTACCTTCAGAGAATTTTATTTTAAACCAACTGAGAGTATATCGAGTGCAGTGTTGGGACAGCTTTGAACAAGCATAATGCTCGTCTCCAGTCTTGTCATAGAATAAAGATTACCCCTGCTAGCTGCGCAGAGTGTATTAATTCTATTAAAGACTAGGAGGCGAGTATTAGTTCCCACCCACGACTGTTTGATAATCATATTGTATGTAAATTGTGTATAGATATGATGACAAACTAGATTCCACCCTGATGTTGTGTTTATGTTTTCCCTAGGGGAAGAGCAGAAGAACAATTGAGGGAATGGACTAGGAAGGAAGGCGAGAGTTCAGCCATTGTGAAGTTATTGCGTTGGAGTTTAAGAAGTCCTTGCTCGGTTGGCGGGACGAGAAAGGTTTGGTTACAAGACATTCAGAGCACGTAAAAGAGAGAAGGAGCTCAGGGACAGGATGTGGTCATAGCTGAGCTGGAAAGAGAAGGACTACAGAGACTTTGGGATTTATAGTTTTAAAAGTGAAAGTCATATGGACATTTCTTTGTTGTTGTTTGAAATAGTTTGTTGAAACTGCTGAAGGGTAGTAAATAAAGAAGTTGAAGCATAATGCTCGCCTCCTAGTCTTTAATAGAATTAATACTCCCTGCGCAGCTAGCAGGGGTAATCTTTATTGGCAACTCCAAGGAAAGGCCCATGGCTGGCCTGTTGACATTGGTACGAAAAGCTTCTGGATCTCAAATTACCAACTCAAGAAACGTATCTTCCTACATAAAAATGACAAAAGTTTTTTTATCAATCCCAAGGTACGATTTATATCCTCAACCTATATTGGCATCACTCGGCTGCAGTCACCACTTCTTTCATCGATCAAGTTACTTCCCTAAGTGATGAAGTTTATGAGGAATCATCTGTGTGTGAGCTCATTGTATGTGGAGATTTGAACATTAATTGCCTCGATGTAAACAACACCCCCACAACAAAATTGAGGCCAGCTGATGTTCTGAGATGGATTCGAGAAACCTACACATGTTAAATGGTAACACTAAAGGCGACATACCTGCTCAACATACCTGGAGCTGACTAGACATACGTTTGGTTCTAGATTATATATATGTGTCTGACAACTTACACAGTGGAGTTGTTAGTATGTACGTCAGAGAGGGCTCTCTGAGTGATCATAAGATGTTAAAAATGGTGATGCAAGTTGGAGCCTTAACTAAGAACTCATCATGGCGATGGAATGTCAACGTTAACTCGAACAGGGTGAGACTGCATCTCTCTGAAACTGAAACAAAATCTATTGTCAGCCAGTTTCGTGTACAACACACCAACATTGAATATGGACCATTACTGACACAGTATGTTGAGAAAAAGCAAGGCCTGAAGCACCATAAATTTATTTCAAAACATGCTTTTGATCTTGAAGTAAGTCAGCGCAAAAGAAAAATGCGTCAAGACCTGAGGAAATTACACAACGAAGATCATATGGACCTCAGAATAAAGCAAAATCAGGTGAAACAAAGATACAAAAATTGGATAATTTCACATCGTCAAATCATGCTTCAAAATGATGCAGAACTCATGATGGCAAAGTTAAAGAATAAAAACGCTTGTGATTTCTGGAATCTCATAAACAACGAAAGTGGACCACAAGCCGCGTTACAATATAATACAGTTTCAGAGGGCGCTTCGGTTAAACACTAAAAAAGGTGACTTCCCCAATCCTGTCTTGCCCACCCAAACACATTGGAATCTTGCTTTAAAAAAATCTGATATTCTGGACATCTTAAAAAAACTGAGTGCATCGCGAGCACTGGGACCTAACGGCCTCACTAATTACACCATTAAACAGAATCCTGATGAGTGGGCCGAAATATGCTCCATTCTCTTTGACAGGATTACTCTGAAATGTGAGACACCAGCGTCATGGAAAAGTGCTGTCATTGTGCCCATATTTAAAAAAGGCAATAAGGCAAACCCTCATGACTATAGACCGATAGCACTGTTGGACGTTTTAGGAAAGGTGTACGCAACCATGCTTCAAAAAAAATTACTCAACTGGATTTCTGAGTCTAACCATATTGATCATAGACAAACAGGTTTCGTGAAAGGAGTAGGCTGCGGGCTGAACCTACTTATCCTAAATCTCATGAAAATGGAGGCCATAAGAGCTCAAGGCAAAGTCTATGTGGCTCTGATCGATTTCTCTCATGCTTTTGATAACATAGATAGAGAAATCCTATGGACGAAAATGAAAACCTGGAATTGCCCAATCGATCTGCTAGCGGCCATTAAAGACCTACACACCGGAACAAACGTGAGAATTCGGCTAGATCAAGCTGTACCGCAATTCCAACGTTTGGTGGAGTCAAACAGGGGTGTCCGCTGGCATCAATTATCTTTAACATGTTCATATCAGATATTGGTGTCAACATTGATGAAGTTTGTGCATTTCCTCCTAAAATACATGGCAGCATGTGAGTTGGCTGCTATATGCTGATGATTTGCTACTTCTAGATGTCACTCCTATTGGCCTCCAACGTAAACTTAGTGCCATAGAGAAATATGCCAATACAAACAACCTCTGCTTCAATAAGAACAAATGCGAGATCCTGATATTGCAGAATTTGAGAACACAAATAAAAGCGAAAAAATTTAAATGGTGTCTGGGCCTGGAAGCTTTGAAAATTATAACGAATACAAGATATCTGGGGATGCAAATTAGCTCTCACATCGACGACAGTCCTTGGGTGGAGAAAACGAGAAACAAATGCAAACAGCTTGCATATCAAGCCACAATCATCAACAGTAAATATAGGTAATTTTCACTAATTCCAGTGTTAAATTTCTATAAACTAAAAGCAAAGCCAGTGCTTAATTTTGGGGCAGAATGTGCACTGGGGTGCCCGTATGATCTTTGGTCTACACTGGAAAACATATTCTGGACCAAAGTGTTGAAAATTCCTAAAGGAACAGCCACAGTTTGTATACGCTATGAGCTGAGAATTCTGTCCCTCAATGCACAGGTCTGCTGGAACACTCTTGCATTATATCGTAAAATAATAATGCAAAATGCTGTACCTCAATTCTCAATTCTAAACCAACCTAAAAGCAAGAATCAGGAATCTCTCCTATGTCAATGGTCGCAACGGTGTGACAGCATGTTACATGATCTCAATACAGATGTTTTAACTCTACAGTGCAACCCAGACTAAGTAAAAAAAAAATTATGGAGGCTGGATTGGATTAACACACAAGAACTGAGATCAAGACAATCCATGATGAAAGACGTCCCATTTGAAGTGAGGAGGTTCAACGAAAGTGCAGATTTTATTGAACGATTCCCAAATTCATACTATAGAAACACTTTTTTGTGTCTTTGTCTAAATGCATTAAAAACAAAGTAAAGATTAAATGCGTGGTCTAAAGGTCAAGATCAAGACGTTATGTGCAGATTTTGTTCTAAAAACATGGAAACTTTAAAACATTTGGTTCTATCTTGTGCTGCCATTCAAGAACTTAGATCCAAACATTTGTCAACATTTATTGGAAGTCAACAAACACTGAGTAGTGAAGATTGGTGGCAAATGATGTTTTATGGACAACATAGAAAACTAATTTATGCCTTAATGTGTTTCTTAGAGGATTTGAAAGAACTCTTGTCCAACACAGCCAATGGCTTGGAATGATAGATCAGTGGGCAAATGTTGCCAATCTTCACCTTTTATCATGTGGGTAAAGAAATCATGACATATTGAAGGGCATATTGAAGAACTGAATTGATGCTAAAGAACACTTAATGAAGAGATGAATTCTTTGTTCTTTCTGTTTTCTTTTTTTAAAGGTTTATTTAAACCAATAAAAAAAAATAAAGAATTTAAAGTGGACAACTCAATTGTTAAGCTCAGAAGATCATTCATCCCTTCGTGGCACAAACAAAATAATTTCTTCAAAGGGGGCTCACAACACAAGTGAATGGGTTGTGGGGGTTCTCCTAGAAAGATGGCAGTACTGGGAAGGAGCCAGTCTCATGTTACACATGTATGCCTGTGTAAGGCCTTGAGGGATAGGCACACTCAGTCAGGTGGTAATTACTCCTAGAAAGATGGCAGTGCTGGGAAGGATTTGAATATTAGGTCACTGTCATGCACAACAAACCAGTCTCGCCACAATGCACCTCTTTGATTGACACCCCAGCACACACTGTTACTTTCTCCGGGTTGCCGTCCACCTCCCGAGACATTTCCTCACCTAGGGTGCGAGGGAGTCGCCATCACCAGCGAGTACGGGTCGTGCGTAGAGGCTGGCCCGGTTTGTTGCCCCGTTTCCATTGGCAACTCCCATGGAGACTGCGTTCGGGCTGGAACACCCGATCGCGGTTACTTCCTGGTTCCGCGACGACTTCCCGATCACGTGTCCAGAGTTCCGCTCACGTGATCGGAGTCGACGCACATAAAAGCCGGGAAGTTCGAGTTTCTCACCGCTTCACAGCTGTTTCACGACTCTGTTCGGCGCTTGCAGAAATCACGTTACTTTGTTACTTCGGATTTGTACTTTGGCTTGAATCAAGGACTGGCCTGCTTACTCCTCAATCTTGTCGCTCGGAACTGCACGGATATCGGTACTCTGGACACTTTGCTTTGCTTAACGGATTGTTTACGGATTGCCCCTTTTTGACTCTATGACCTTCGGCCATTGGCTCTACGTGTTTAGTTTCAAGTGCCTTTCAAGTCACGGCTGGGCCACAGGTACAGCCGGTACCTACCATCTGGGACACGGCTGTCCGGATCTACGGCACTCCCTCGCACCAGACCCAAGTTACCCCAGTATCATCCCTGCTGGGTTTAGGTAAGAGATTATTGCACACTTCTTCATACCAAAGTACTGTGTTTGCCTGTGCTAATCTTAACTTCCTTTTAACAGCCTCTGGGGTCCTTGGCGTCATCAGATCCGGCGAACCATCAAACCACCTGTGGCCTCAAAGCTCGCACAGGGAGTTTCTTTACTCTTCCCTGTGGGTGATTTGTGGACAGAGGCCCATTACTCTTCACTACGCGGCAAGTCACGACAGTCACACCCCAAAAAGATATTATCGAGGGATCTGTGTTATAGTCGGGTGGAAGCAATATGAAGCACATAGGAAACACAGACTATCTCCTTCTCCTGCATTTTATCAGTGTTCAGACCACAAGCAATTACAGACATCTAACATATGTCGTCAGGTATCAAAATGACTCAGAGCCTTTTTGTTTCTGTATAAGAAAGTTTGAGTTGATTTATTTCACACAATAATTTCCTAGTTACACATTCTCATATTTAAAAAAGCATAATTGACAACATAGTTATCACAAATACAAAACATTGTTTCTGGGTTAGTATACAGAACACAGATTGGATTTCTCATTATACCATCTGGTCATAGATTTTACAACATAAAGAAGGTTGTGTTAAAAAAAAATTAAGATTTGCTTTTAAACACCTTTATAGGGAACAATTGAAAAACTCTGAGAACAAACGGGGTACTTGTATGGTATACTTTTTTACTATAGCAGGAATTTCAAAGAGTCTCTTCCTATTTGGTATACAGTTTTTCTCATTTTATGCACAAAGAAAGTGTGTATGTAGTTGGATGTGTCGTTTACGTATACCCTTTTCTCTTCACTGTTATTCTATGTCTCCTTGAAGAACTAGATGTCTGGTACTTCTATATATTTCTTAATTAGAATTGGATGGTGTGTCGATGCACTACGTTTCGGCCTTTTACACTTGGATAAACCCCATCCTAAAATAGGTTTTCTGCTCTACAAATATTAAAAACAAATGGGACATTCAGTCATTTTTGCTGTTAGGTCCACTTTTAAACAAAGATACCATATTTGCTACTAGGTCTGGTCTACTAACCTTACTTAGTAGACAGGAACAGGGACAGGGATCTTTGATTACAATGTAGATAGATTTCCTCTACAAGTTTAATTAGAGAGTTGCCATAATATCTACTTTTATTTATTCATGGCAGTTTTAACATACCTTATACAATCGTTGAGGAGACACATATTGCTAATTGTGTCACATTGGTTGCCTCTCCTCAAGTTTATTTGCTCTTCTTTCCTGTAAATAAAAACAGGGGAGGTGGTGCATTTACCCTCCTGACCACCATCATACAGCCAGTGTAACACCAATTGTTTCAAACGTATTTATTAGTTTTGATCAAAGGGCTAGAGACTCCAATATATTCGTTTCACTTCGTTAATTGCTGTTATAAAGAAGCATGTTTTGACTTTACTTTTAAAACACCTCTAATTTTGATTCATACTCCTTATTCAACCTGCTGTTCTTTGGCAGAGACAAAATTCTATATATTGGGACTCATTGCGATGCTGGGGGTAGCCGTGCCTGTACTACAGGCATGGCTGCCGCCGTTATTCATTTTTTTCCGGCACCCAGAAATGGGCAATACCGGGTCATTACAGCCTTGCCAGACCCGGTATTTGCCCATTCCTGGGCACCAGAAAAGGTTTGTCCCCATTCCCATTTGAGCCTCATAGGGCTCAATGGGAATGGGGAAGCCAGATGCAAAGGCACCGTTCATAGAAATGAAAGGCACCCGCGAGCACAACTCAGAGTTTGCCGGTCTGGATACCACGGTACCGGCAAGCTTACCGGTACCGTTGTAGCCGGACCGGCAAGCTCGTAATGAGGCCCACTGGGCCTCATTACGAGGTGGGAGGTAGCCATGCCCTTAATAAGGGCACGGCTACCCCCAAACTCGGGTCCGGCACCGGGTCCCGCAAAAGGGGATTAACTAGGCCATTCCGACCTTTGCAGGCCCGGTAATTCCCCTTGCACGGGACCCGGTGCCGGTACATCCCCATTTTGTTGCCTTACCGCCACAGTTGCAATGAGGCCCATTGTCTTTTCTGATGGAACTAGTCTGCTAGTACGTTTATTGCGTCTGCAGGAATTAAGGCACCGTTGAGGAGATGTAGAATTCTTTGCGTGTTTGTGTTGGACACGTTGTCAGCGCCGCTTAGAAACCTCTGTTGCATGAGGTTTTGTTTTTACCAATATACAGTTAGTGGCTGCATTTCACGGCTCTGTACACCGTTCAAAGACCTCTATTATGTGAGGTTTCATTTTCACATTGTATTGCTGCGTGCAACGCTATGCCGGTACTTGGGAGTGTTATGTCCCTTTTCTTCGCATTGTAAGCGTCCCTAAGTGGGATCTTACCTTTTTTCCAGCAACGTTCGGTTTACGATGTTTGTGGTCCCTTCTCAGTGTTTCCGTCTAGTAACCATGGAACACTGAAGCACTGTGTTCAAGCAGAATCCTCGCGGTTTGCTCCCAGTTTAACTATTTAAAGGAGCCGCGCGGTAATGACGTGATCTTATATACTCAAGCAAGAAAGGACACTACAATTAAGGCAAATCACAACTTCTAAGAGGTCACTTTTCCGAAATTTGTTCTCATTTCGCAAGGGCTGTGATTTAGTTTTCAGCCATTATTTTGAATTGTATGCGTCTTATATTTAAATGTCCACATTAGGAGATTCTATAATATTGATGCTTGAAACAATGGTTCTTTCATCATCGCATCATATGTCAGCCATAAATTTAGACACATGGTTCAAAAGATTCCCCCTGTTTTTTCAGTTGTATCCACACATGGTGTATTCATGAATTAATAAATCTACATTTCTCCATCATATGTTTCAATTGTCAAAACATCTTTTTTTATTTGTTTAACTGAAAAAAGCTGCTTATTTTTCAATTGGGTGTTATGTACTAAATTACACTCAAGGTGTGCTTTCACAACACATGCAGATGCTCAGATGATCTCTTCTTAACACACACTATCTGAATGAATGTCTTGTATGTGTGGTGGAACAATACCATATGTTTTATTGAACATCATAAGTCAATATCTGAAACACCAATCTCACAAAAAACAGGTAAATGTACATTTAGTTGATATTTTTTATCATCAGCATACATGTAATTATTTTCTTCACTTTTGACACTTCTTAACGAGATCACTATATCAAAATTAAATAAGAATTAAGGCATTGTCATTTTACTTTCAAAGTGTCTTGAGGTAGCATCTTTTTCATGGATGCAGACGCAACTTTGGCCTACTCCATCGGGATTTCTCACATGAGTGGTGGAAGAGTGCCGTATGAGTTATTTTACATCATAAATCGATATCTTACTCAAAGATACATTTGTTATATAAAACATGTCAATCTACTTTTACTTAATATTTTTTAACATCAAGAACCATGTGGTTGTTTTCTTCACTCTTGACATTGCCTCATATGATCACTACATAAGCAGTAGGGCGGTGTCATGGTCACTTGAACTTGCATTTCTGTCATGGATGCAGCTCTATGCAGAGTGGTTTAAAATATGATTGGTTGGTGTCTTTCAGCAACATACATTTGACCTTCAGATAGTATTCAAGTTAAATAAAGAAAAGGACCTGCATGTACTCCATACTTTAGATGTTATTCTCTAGATACAGGGTATTTTCACAATTACCTTAAGTTTAAAGATCAGGTTCTAAAAGAACAGGCTCCATTCTATGGCTGAATTTAGGCCATTTTTCACACTGTTCAATTTCTGGATCCATTTTTGTTCCAGTTTTTTTTAGCTCTAGCTCCCTGTCACCCCCTCGGGTCTTCGCTTTCACTGTTTGTCTCAGAAACCATTTGAAGTCTGTGTACATGTGCTTCTTATGTGTGAAATGATCTACCAGAGGTTTATCTGGTACATTGGGCCTCATTACAAGCATGGCGGTCTGGGAACTACGGTACTGGTAATCATGCCGGCACCATAGTTCCCTGACCGCCATAGTACGGGCTGTGCTCATGGGTGCCTGACAGCCCGCCAGGTTTTTCCTGGTGGGCTGACGGGCACCCGCGAGCACAGCACATCAGATGCACTGCCACAACTCTGCATGTGCCGGGGCATCCGATGTCCCCATTCCCATTCAGCCCTATTGGGCCGAATGGGGATGGAGAGTCGCATGTTACCAGTACCCGCAAATGGGCAATTATCGGGTCTGCCAAGCTCGGCATGACCCGGTTCTTGCCCCTTAATGGCTGCTGGAAAAAAGCAACTCTGGCAGCAGCTGTCCCGTTTTTAACGGCACGGCTACCTCCAGAGTTGTAATGAGGCCCATTGTTTTTTAAGCAGGAACGATGTTCAGATATGCGTTGACGCACAGGTCTTTTTGTTTTACCTATATTCCAAAGATCACAGGGGCATCTGATGCCATGTATCACCCATGGGTCTTTCAATTTGTACATTCTTTCAGAGTCAATTTGATGTCATACAGTTCGATACTTTTTTGTGTTCATTGTCAAATTACATACCGAACATTGACTACATTGATGATGGCCTATAACAGGCGGAAGTGCCCACAATGTGGTTTGATTATTCTTCACGTTTGGTTCGTATTTATAGGTGTGCACTAACATTTGTTTGAGGTTGTTTGTTTTTTTAATGCAAATCTCGGTTTTCAAGGGTTGAAATCAGGGGTCTTGACAAGGGGCCAATGTTTCAGTATGCTCTTCTTAATTGCAGTGCTTATTGGACTATATGTCGTGACGCATGTCATTTTGACATCGTAGCCTTGGTTTGTTTAGTCAGGCAGGTTTCTCGCCAGGTATTTTTTGCTCTTTTGTTAGCGTTTTTAATACATTTCTGTGGATACCCTTGATGTTTTAAGTGATCCATAAGGTCTGTTGCATGTGTTTCAAATTGTTGGATGCTTGAATAGTTCCTTCTAATTCGAAGAAACTGGCCATACAGCAAATTCAGTTTCAGATGGTTTGAGTTATAGCTGCCGAAGTGAAATAAGGCATTCTTACCAGTTGGTTTCTGGAATAACGTGGCTTCCAACCTACCTGAACCTTTTTTTTTTAATCTGTAAATCCGAAAATGGAATGGCACATTCATCTGCTACCATTGTGAATCTCAGAAAAGGATCTTGAGAGTTCAACCAGATTTTAAATTGGTCCAGTTCTTGTCTAGTTCCCATCCAGATTGTGAAAATATCACCAATGTAGTGGTTCTCATTTTTCATGTGATATCTGAATGGGTTTGTGTCATTAATGATAAAGATGGCTTTGAAAGAGTCCATGTATAGATTGGCAATATCAGGTGCAAATGTTGCCCCCATACTTGTGCCATGTATCTGCCGATAGATCTTATTTTCAAACAGAAAGACATTTTCGGTTAACACCACTCTAATGCATTCGAGAATTAATGCAGTTGGTACTCGCCCTTCTGGTTCGGGTCTCTGGACTAGGTATTCGTTGAGTACATTTATACTCACTATTTGCGGTATGCTGGTGTATAAGACTTTGACATCAAAACTTACTAATATGTCATCTTTTTGTATCACAATGTTATTGTGTATATTAATCACCTCGGTACTGTCCTGTACATAGTACTTCATCTTGTTTATCAATGGATGTAGAAAGAAATCAGCGTATTGGTATAATGGTTCTAATATCAACCCTATCACTGAGATGATGGGTCTCCCTGAAGGATGTTTATTATCTTTATGCATTTTTGGCAGAATATAAAAGGCAGCCAATGTGTGATGTGGTTTATTAAGAAATCTTCGTTCATCGTCATCAATCCATCCTTCTTTTGCTGCGTGAGACGTGAGACTACTTATTTCTTCCTGTAGTCTCTGAGTAGGATTTGTGTCGAGTAATTTATAGTGATGTTCATTATTACATAATTTCATCGCCACATTGTGATACTCGTCTTTACCCCAGATCACTTTCTGCCACCTTTATCGGCCGGTTTGATTAAGAAGTTGGGCGATGCATCCAGATGTTTAATTTCTTCTTGTTCTTCCTTCATCATGTTGTCTCTGGTGTAATTTTGAGTTCTACTGATGTTCTTGACTTAAATGAGTGCTTTATTTTCGAATGCATTAATTTCTGGACCGATTGCTGCTGGAGGTGGTGTAAATGTAGACAGAAGCCTAATTCCTGTGGTACTTTCCACTTTGTCAGAGTTTATGGCAATATGCTTCAGTTCTCTGAAAAAGTATATAAGTCTTATGGTTCTAAAAAACCATCTTAGTTCCACCTCTGTCTGAAAAGTATCAGCTTTTTATATGGGAACATAGGTTAGTCCTTTCGAGAGTTCTTGTTCTTCAATTGATGTTAGTTGATGGTCGGTTCAATTAAAGATTGGGGCTACCATATTTCCTCCTGACGGTCGCTCCACTGTTGTGTCCGAACTTCAAATTCTTGTAGTCTTGCAGTTTGTTTTTCATAGGTCTGTTATAACACATGTCTTTTCCAGTCCAATCACATCAAAACTCTTTCCATAAGCACTGATAACTTCCATGCTTTTTCCTCTTTCTGCCGCTGATCGTTCTCTGAATAACCTGCGCCCCAACCGGTAGACGACTTCTATTTCTTAACCTGAACATTTCTCACGATGCCGTTGTCTTATTCTCTGTCCCTGTCAACAATATCAAAACTCAATGAAATAATAACATTTCCAAAATGACAACCATCTTTTGATATATGTACGTCCTGTTATCATTCATTCATTGTAGCAATTGAATGGGTGGAATAATCGTTTGCCTCTGAGTCTTTAATATAATCATGACTTTCTGTAACGAATGTGTTAAAACTCTGTATTATATGTCAAGACTCTGTGGCTCTGATTATGCTAGTTTAAAGCTTACTTACTTACTTACCAATGACGCTATCTGGTCTACTGATCTAAAATAGAAATTCTTAAACGTTGTTTCATTTTACCAGTCTGCAGCCTTCAAAATATCCTCAAGGCGAGCCCCTAGCATAAAAGCTGAAGACGCCATAGCACCTCTAGTTGAGTGTGCTCCAAAATGACCTACGTCATTGCCTGCTTCTGCCATGCACCATCTCACCCATCTAGCTAATGTGGCTGTCGCTACTGCTTTAAAGGGCTTTCTCACCGCTATCAACAGCTGAGATTCACCTGCGGGTCTCACTCGATCTGCCATGGCCTCATAAGCTTTCAGACACCTAACTGGGCCTAACCTGGGCCTTTCAGGGAAAGCCATGTACTCAACAGTTTTAATCCCCGTTTTCGTCCTTTTTTCAATGTAAAATATAACACCTGTAGGAGAAAAAGATTTTCTGTCTGTCTCTAATGTCTTGACCTCTGATACTCTTTTACAAGAGATTAAGCATAACAATGTAGTTAGTTTCGCACAAAGAGCTTTCCTAGATATATTCTCGTTGTCCGCCCAGGACTCAAACATCCTCAAGAACACACTCACGTCCCAGAGGCATGAATATCTAGGTGTCGGTGGTCTCATGCACCTGTCTCCCTTCAGTACTCTACAGATTAATGGATGTGCGCCCACTGGTTTTCCTTCTATGTATTCGTGCCCTGCAGATATTGCTGATCTGTACGTGTTAATTGTTCTATATGCCTTAGCTTGTGCTGCCTGGCCTGCTAGAAAGATCACCACATGAATTACATCTGTTTGTATGGAATTACCTCCCTCTCCATGCACCAATTACTCAATTTTCGCCATGCCACCCTGTAAGCCTTCCCGGTCCCCGGAGCCCATGATTCTTTGACAAACTCTTGAGCTGTTCCCGAAAGGCCTGGCGTGATCCAGGATCTCCTGATATTGCCCATGCTATTAGGCTAAGGTTCCCTGTTTGCACCAGCGGGTGAAGTTCTCCAGATGATCCCAGGACTATGTCCTGTCAGTGTGGCAATAGAATTGGACTGTCGTAAGACATCTCTAGTAGGTCTGGGAACCATGCTTGACCCCTCCAATCGGGTGTCAATAAGATCACTGTCACTTCCTGTCTCCTGATTTGCGCCACAGTTGGTGCAATCATGGCAAATTGCGGGAAAGGGTATTCTTTTGCTGGTCCCCAAACCTTGAGAAATGCATCTGTTGCCATTGCTTCTGGGTCTGGTCTCCAGCTGAAAAATCTGGAGATCTTCCTGTTCAACCTCAAAGCGAACAGATCTGTCTGACACAGACCTCTCTGATGCATGATCTCCTAGAATACTTACTCCTTCAGTTGCCAATTGCTGAAGTCCCTCAGGTGTCTCGAATTCCAGTCCGAACTTGGTTCTGTTCACCCGGCAGGTGCTCTGCCGTCACGCTGACTCCTCTCTAGAGACATAGGTGCCAGAATTCCTTGGCTATCTCCACCAGCATTTTGGATCTCATCCCTCCGAGTCGGTTTATGTATCTGACTCCTGAGACCTTGTCCATCTTGAGCAGGATGGCACATCTTGCTCCTTCCTGAGTCCAGCAACGGACTGGAAATGATCCTGCTAACAGTTAAAGACAGTTGATATGGAGGCCCAATTCCTCGCTCGACCATCTCTCCCGGGCGAATGTTCACCACACCTGGCCCCCCCAGCCCCAGTGGCTGGCATCCGATTCTATTACCAGGTCTGGGGAGGATCCAAATATCGCCCTGCCATTCCATGCCTCCATGTGGTAATACCACCATTCTAGTTCTGTTCTCGCATCTTGAGAAATGGGCACTTTCTGTTTGTAAGTTAAATCTTTCCTGACATGTTCTATTTTCAGCCTCTGCAACGCTCAGTAATGCAGTGTTCCTGGAAGAATTGCCTGTATCGAAGATAACAGTCTGCCTACCAGCCTGGCTATCTCCCTCAGAGAACTCATCTGCCTTGTCATAAAGTTCTTTATTTCTTTCTTGATGGAGTTCAACTTCCCCAAAGGTAATCTGAGGGTGCCCTGTACACTCTCTAGGATGAACCTCAAAAATTCCATAGACTGGGCTGGAACTAGTTCCAACTTCTCCCAGTTTATTAGGAAACCTAACTGCTGCAATAAATGTGTTGTTCTCTGGATCTGTTCTACCAGAGTCTCCCTGTCCTGGCACATTATGCAGATATCGTCCAGGTATATAATCAGTCTGATTCAATGTTCTCTGCGGTGTCCTACCACTGGTTTCAACAGCTTGGTGAAGCACTAGGGTGCTGACGCCAGTCCGACCAGCAAGCATGTGAATTCCCATTTCTCTCCTTTCCAGAGGAACCATAGTAGTCTCCTCTGACTCTGATGGATCGCTATTGTCAGTTAGACGTCCCTGAGATCTATCCTCGCTAACCAATCCCCTCTCTGTAGGTTGTCCCTCTTTAGGTGAATTCCCTCCATTTTGAAGTGTCTGTATATGTGAAATTAATTCAGTTCCCTGAGGTTTATCACTGGTTTGACTTTGTGTTTGCCTTTCACTAAAAACAGGCTGCTTATAAAACCCTTCTGTCCCTCTCTGGCCGGGCTGATTGCCTTTTTTATTTTCAGCAGCTCTACTTCTCTATCAGTGCTTCGTCTTCCCTGCTGAACCTTATCTGTTTGGGTCTGACTTCTTGTATTGGTTCTTGCCAGAATTCTAACTGAAAACCCTGAACCGTCTGAAGTACTCAAGCATCCGAGGATATTTCTACCCAACTTTGTGCATGCAGTCTCACTCTCCCTCCTACTGGAGGTATGCCCGCTTCTAACTCTTTTGCTAGCGTGGTTTTTCCTCTCACCTGTGGCATTCTGATGCTGCTGTCTGCCACTGCCTCTCCAGCCTCTACCTCTGCCTCTTCCTCTGGAAGGGAAGAAATGGTTTGCCCTTCGGTCCCCTTGTTCCCTCCAGTGATGTCTGTCACTGTAGGACCTGTGGTACTGATAGCAGCTGGCCGAGTGGCCCTTTCCGCTGACAGCCTTGTCAAAAAACTTCTTTCCAAAAATCTTTTTGAGTGAAGCTTGTGCCTTCTTCATGGATGCGTATGTGTTGGCGAACTCAGACATGTCTTTTATAAAAAGACTCTCCAAATAATTTTCCTTTGGCCACCGCCGCTTGTTCTGATGTGGCCATCTATCCTAATTTCGAGTCCATCTTCATCAGGATGGATCTCCTTCTGTCTGTTGCTATTGGAGGGTTTGTATTAACCAGCAGGCATATTGTCCTCTGGGCCCAGCCTGCAATTATCTCTGGGTCAATGGTTTCTTTCTTCTGCTTGGCCCCCTCCGCAAGCTGCCTTATCTTTGTGATGGGCCCCACCATATCCAATAATTTATCTTGGCAGGATCTCCAAGACCGGTCTATGCCCTTTTTTACATCTCTGCCGTTCCTCCCCAGGAATGTTAGCATCCTTTCATCAATCCCGGGTGTTTCCGCCACCCCATCTGGTACCCTGTGTCTGGGGCATTCAGACCTCAATTTATTTCTGGCTTGTTTACTTAGAGGCACCTTTTTCTTAGGTATTCTGCTATATTCTCTGGGGGGTCCCATTCAGTTGACCTTGGGGGTACTAGCTCATCCGGGTCGAATTCATCTCCTCGTGGTCCCTCATCATCATTTCTGCCTTTCTTGTTTCTGGGATCTTGCCCTTCATTTGCAGAGGAGGTCTGAGATTCTGACGAGCTGTGGTCGTCTGATTTGTGACTGCTCCTGCAGTCTTCGTCAGATGTGTCATCTGAGCTATAATCATATTTGCCTCATGACCATGCCTTCCTCTTGCCACTCTTGTACCTCTGTGGGGGTCCCGGGGGGTCTGGCGCTATGTGCCCTGCAGGTCTTCTTCTTTCTTCCCCTTTTATCCCTGCATGCTTTACTCAGGTCTGTCATGCTCCAAGATAAATCTGCCAGGTCCTCCATTATGCCCTTTCCTCTCTCATGTGGGGCCTGCCAGCAGTCGGCATTCTCTGTACCGCCAGACTCATTCTTAACCCACTTATGTGGGGTCCCTCTGAGTCCTCCTCTGACTATCCACTCATTATTGCGGTTGTGTCTTGTGTCTTATTCTGTGCAGTTATCTTGGGATCCCCCCATCAAAATAGACACTTTTCTTTGTAGCTAGATGGGTCTACACCTTTTTCAGTGTTAACTTGGGACTGTGCCGTCTTTATCTGTATTAATACTTATATGTATAACATATAAATGAATCTCACCTCCTCTTTCTGGCAGATATGGGAGCCTGAACAGTCTTTCTTGTGACTGTGCCGTCAATTCCCTTGAAATTCAGTGTTTGTGACTGCAGTGCTGCTCTCTGGCCACTAGGTGCCATGTGCCCGGTTTCGTTTGCCGAGCTCCCTGGAAGCAGTAATTTACTGCACCACTCGTAATTGCTGTCAGCGTTCTTTAACTCCTGTGAGTCTTTTGATCTATAAACAAATTATCTCCTGCGTATTTTGAAGCTACTATCCATCTGCCATGGAAGTTTGCAATGGTGCACACACCAGCTAGCCCATCTTGACCATGCCTATAAGCTTTCCTGGTGCCCGGAGCCCATGCTTCTTCCATAAACTTTGTAGCTTCTCCTGATAGGCCTGGCTTTTGCCAGACGTTCCTGAAATCGTCCATGCCACCAACCTCAACTCTCCCGTTTGATTCAACTGGTGACACTCTCCAACTGGATTCAGAATCAGTTCCCTGAACTGCGGTAGCAGTAACGGTTCTTCGCAAGACATTTCCAGAAGATCCAGAAACCACACCTGGTTCCTCCAGTCTGGCGTCACCAAAACCACAGTTTCTTGTTGCCTTCTGATCTGAGTTATCATTCTCGGAATCATAGCGAAAGGAGGAAACGCGTGCTCTCTCTCCGCCGCCCATATCTGCAAAAACGCATCCATCGTCACCGCTGCTGGATCTGGCCTCCAACTGAAAAACCTCTCCAACTGCCTGTTCAGCCTGGATGCAAAGAGATCCGTCCTGCACAGGCCTCTCAACGTCATCAAAATCTGGAAAACCGACCAGTCTAACTGCCAGTCGCTGGCATCCCTCAGATGCCTTGAGTTCCAGTCCGCAACCACATTCTGCAACCCTGGAAGATATCCGCTGTGACGCTGACTCTGTTCCTTAGGCACATGTGCCAAAAATCTTTCGCCAACTCCGCCAACAGCCTGACCTTGTCCCTCCTAACCTGTTTATGTACCGTACCGCCAAGACGTTGTCCATCTTCAGCAGTACACAACCGTTCACTCTGTCCTGAGTCCAACACTTCACTGCAAAGGAACCCACCAGAAGTTCCAAGCAATTGATGTGGAGCTCCATTTCCTCTCCCGACCACCTTCCTCCCGTTGTTAACCCTCCAAACCGAACCCTCAGCCCCAGTGGCTGGCATCCGACTCTATGACCAGGTCTGGGGCAGAGCCAAATATTGCTCTCCCATTCCAAGCCTCCATGTGGTCGAACCACCACCACAGTTCTGTTCTCGCCTCCGAGTCTTGAGTCGCTGTAGTGCCCTGTAATGTAATGGACCCCGATAAATCACCTGAATGGATTCAGCTAGTCTCCCCACTAGCCTTGCCAATTCCCTGAGTGATATTTCTTTGTTCACAATCATCGCACCAATCTCCTTCTTGATTGTATTCACCTTGACCATAGGCAGACTGAGTGTTGCTGCTTTCATGTCCACAACAAAGCCCAGGAACTCCATTATCTGTACCGGCACCACCACTGACTTCTCCCAGTTCATCAGGAAACCTATCTCCTGCAACAAGCAGGTCGCCTGCTCTGATTGTTCTATTAGCCTCTGCTTGTCCTGCCCATCAGGCATTATTAACCTGATGCCCCGCTCTCTGAGATGAGCTACTACCACTTGCATTAAGGTCCAAGGAGCCGAGGCCAGACTGAATGGTAGGCACTTGAACGGCCACCTCTGCTCTCTCCACCAGAATTGTAAGAATCTCTGGTCTTGCTGAGCTACTGGAATCATCAGATACGTGTCTCTGAGATCGATCCTAACTAACCAGTCTCCTCTGTGCAGTACATCCCTGAGCAGATGGATGCCCTCCATCTTGAAGTGCCTGGATATCAGGAACTCCTTTAGGCTCCTCAGATTGATCACCGGCTTGTGTTTCTTCTTGCCCTTGATCAAGAACATGTTGTTCACAAAACCTTGTCTGGGATTAAACACCTTATCGATCGCTCTTTTCCTCTCTAACTCTGCAAGCTCCCTGTCCAACAGATATATGTCCTCTCGAGTTAACTTTATGGGTCTCGATTCTACTCTCTGGACCGGTACCTGCCAGAAATCTAACTTTTAACCTCGGACCATTTGTCCGACCCATGAATCTCCTGATAACTCTGTCCATCTCTCTAAGTATTGCGCTATTCTCCCCCCTACCAGCTGGGTGCCAATCCGCTCTTTCGTGTGCGTGTTTTTCTGTATTTTCGCTCACCTGTGTCAGCCTGTTGGCCTCTGTTGTTTCCTCTCCAGCCTCTACCCCTGCCCTTTCCTCTTGATTGAAATAAAGGGTTCTGTCAGCGTTCCTGCTGGTTCTTCCACTCGCCTCTATTGTTGGCGTAGGGCATGAAGGAATAGAAATGGCTGGCAGAGCGCCCTCTTCCTCTGCCAGCCATGCCGAAAACCTTGCTGCCAAACACCTTCCTGAGCAAGGCCTGCGCCTTGTCGATAGCTGCATAGGTACTGGCGAATTTTGCCATCTCTTTAATAAAGGTGCCCCCAAACAGCTTCCCTTTACTTTTGGAGGTTGACTCCGCTGTGGCTAGCTCCCCCATCTTTGGGTCGATCTTCACCAGGATGGACCTCCTCCTCTCTGTCGTGATTGCGTTGTTGGCGTTGCCAAGCAGGCATATCGCCCTCTGACCCCAGCCAGTCCAGCCTCTGATCAGGTTGTTTGGCCTCTTCTGCCATCTGCCAGATCTTGGACATTGGCCCCAGGACCTCCAGAAGTTTATCCTGGCAGGACCTCCAGGACCTATCAATACCCTTCCTGATGTCCCTGCCATAACTCCCCATAAAAGACATACTTTTTTCATCAATCTCCAGCGTCTCAGCCATGGTATCTGGGACCCAGGGCCTGGGGCATTCTGCCCTTAACTTGCTTCTGGCTTCTTTGGATAATGAGGATCTTATCCTCTTCTTTAAGTAATTGCCAATCTTGGCGGGTGGCTCCCATTCTGCTGACCTGGGGTGAATCAGGGAGTCGGGGTCAAACACTTACCCATCTCCACCTCATCCCTTCTTTTCCTTTTCTCCGCAGCCTTACACTTTGCCAGGAAACCTGAGGAGGATGTGTCGTCTCCCTGCGAGCGATCCGAGGATGAGTCGTCCCATTCTTCCTCCATTTCTGATTCCTTTGCAAAGGACTCATCTTCTGTGTATACAGTGCCCCTCCGTGCCTAAGACATCACTCTTTTCTTACCACTTTTGATTCTGTGTGGCAAGCCCGGGGGCTTAGATTGCTGCAGACCTTTCAGACCTTCTTTCTTCCCCCATGCCTCTCACAAGCCCTCTCTGGGGCCACACCTCTCAGGGCTTCCATCCCTTGAGAGAACGAAATAAGATCTTCTACCAAGCTCCCGCCCCCACACCTGTCCCCAGTACAAATTGTACTGCTCTAGCCTTATTGGCTGCAGACCACTGTCTGCTGGTGTGGGGTTCCAAAGCTTCACTGGAGCTAAGCATTTTGCAAATGGTGGGTCAACAGCGGGGGACCTGGGGCTGCGCCCATCTATAATACAGCAGGTGGGTCTGGGATATGCACTAACAAAAGATTTTGAGTCATTTTGATACCTGACGACATATGTTAGATGTCTGTAATTGCTTGTGTTCTGAACAGTGATAAAATATAGGAGAAGGAGGTAGTCTGTGTTTTCTATGTGCTTCATAGTGCTGAGAAGGACCCAGTCTCACTATAGATATGTATGCCTGTGTAAGGCCTCCAGGGATAGGCACACTCAGTCAGTTGGTAATTACTCCTAGAAAGATGACTGTACTGGGAAGCAGCCAGTCTCATGTTACACATGTATGCCTGTGTAAGGCCTTTAGTGCTAGACACACTCAGTCAGGAGGTAATTACTCCTAGAAAGATGACAGTGATGGGAAGGAGCCAGTCTCATATTAGATATGTATGCCTGTGTAAGGCCTCCAGGGATAGCCACACTCAGTACTCCGAGAAAGATGACAGTGCTGGGAAAGAGCCAGTCTCATGTTACACATTTATGCCTGTGTAAGACCTCCATGGATAGGCACACTCAGTCAGGTGGTAATTACTGCTAGAAAGATGACAGTGCTGGGAAGGAGCCAGTCTCATGGTACACATGCGTGCCTGTGTAAGGCCTCCAGGGATAGGCACACTCAGTCAGTTGGTAATTACTCCTAGAAAGATGACTGTACTGGGAAGCAGCCAGTCTCATGTTACACATGTATGCCTGTGTAAGGCCTTTAGTGCTAGACACACTCAGTCAGGAGGTAATTACTCCTAGAAAGATGACAGTGATGGGAAGGAGCCAGTCTCATATTAGATATGTATGCCTGTGTAAGGCCTCCAGGGATAGCCACACTCAGTACTCCGAGAAAGATGACAGTGCTGGGAAAGAGCCAGTCTCATGTTACACATTTATGCCTGTGTAAAACCTCCAGGGATAGCCACACTCAGTCTGTTGATAATTACTCCTAGAAAGATGACTGTACTGGGAAGGAGCCAGTCTCATGTTACACATGTATGCATGTGTAAGGACTCTAGGGATAGGCACACTCAGTCAGGTGGTAATTACTCATAGAAAGATGACAGTGCTGAGAAGGAGCCATTCTCATGTTACACATGTATGCCTGTGTAAGACCTCCATGGATAGGCACACTCAGTCAGGTGGTAATTACTGCTAGAAAGATGACAGTGCTGGGAAGGAGCCAGTCTCATGGTACACATGTATGCCTGTGTAAGGCCTCCAGGGATAGGCACATTCAGTCAGGTGGTAATTACTCTGAGAAAGATGACGGTGCTGGGAAGGAGCCAGTCTCATGTTACACATGTAAGCCTGTGTAAGGCCTCCAGGGATAGGCACATTCAGTCAGGTGGCAATTACTCCTATAAGGATGACAGTGCTGGGAAGGAGCCAGTCTCATGTTACACATGCATGCCTGTGTAGGGCCTCCATGGATAGACACACTCAGTCAGGCGGTAATTACTCCTAGAAAGATGACAGTGCTGGGAAGGAGCCAGTCTCACTATAGATATGTATGCCTGTGTAAGGCCTCCAGGGATAGGCACACTCAGTCAGGCGGTAATTACTCCTAGAAAGATGACAGTGCTGGGAAGGAGCCAGTCTCATGTTACACATGCATGCCTGTGTAGGGCCTCCAGGGATAGGCACACTCAGTCAGGTGGTAATTACTCGTATAAGGATGACAGTGCTGGGATGGAGCCAGTCTCATATTACACATGCGTGCCTGTGTAAGGCCTCCAGGGATAGCCACACTCAGTACTCCGAGAAAGATGACAGTGCTGGGAAAGAGCCAGTCTCATGTTACACATGTATGCCTGTGTAAGGCCTCCAGGGATAGGCACACTCAGTCAGGCGGTAATTACTGCTAGAAAGATGACAGTGCTGGGAAGGAGCCAGTCTCACTATAGATATGTATGCCTGTGTAAGGCCTCCAGGGATAGGCACAATCTGTCAGGCGGTAATTACTCCTAGAAAGATGACAGTGCTGGGAAGGAGCCAGTCTCATGTTACACATGTATGCCTGTGTAAGGCCTCCAGGGATAGACACACTCAGTCAGGTGGTAATTACTCCTAGAAAGATGACAGTGCTGGGAAGGAGCCAGCCTCACTATAGATATGTATGCCTGTGTAAGGCCTCCAGGGATAGGCACACTCAGTCAGGCGGTAATTACTCCTAGAAAGATGACAGTGCTGGGAAGGAGCCAGTCTCACTATAGATATGAATGCCTGTGTAAGGCCTCCAGGTATAGGCACACTCAGTCAGGCGGTAATTACTCCTAGAAAGATGACAGTGCTGGGAAGGAGCCAGTCTCATGTTACACATGCATGCCTGTGTAGGGCCCCCAGGGATAGGCACACTCAGTCAGGTGGTAATTACTCCTATAAGGATGACAGTGCTGGGAAAGAGCCAGTCTCATGTTACACATGTATGCCTGTGTAAGGCCTCCAGGGATAGACACACTCAGTCAGTCGGTAATTACTCCTAGAAAGATGGCACTGCTTGGAAGGAGCCAGTCTCATGTTACACATGCGTGCCTGTGTAAGGACTCCAGGGATCGGCACACTCAGTCAGGTGGTAATTACTCCTAGAGAGATGACAGTTCTGGGAAGGAGCCAGTCTCATGTTAGATATGTATGCCTGTGTAAGGCCTCCAGGGATAGGCACACTCAGTCAGGTGGTAATTACTCCTAGAAAGATGGCACTGCTTGGAAGGAGCCAGTCTCATGTTACACATGCGTGCCTGTGTAAGGACTCCAGGGATCGGCACACTCAGTCAGGTGGTAATTACTCCTAGAGAGATGACAGTTCTGGGAAGGAGCCAGTCTCATGTTAGATATGTATGCCTGTGTAAGGCCTCCAGGGATAGGCACACTCAGTCAGGCGGTAATTACTCCTAGAAAGATGACAGTTCTGGGAAGGAGCCAGTCTCATGTTACACATGCATGCCTGTGTAAGGCCTCCAGGGATAGGCACACTCAGTCAGGAGGTAATTACTCCTAGAGAGATGACAGTGCTGGGAAGGAGCCAGTCTCATGTTACACATGCGTGCCTGTGTAAGGCCTCCAGGGATAAGCACACTCAGTCAGGTGGTAATTACTCCTATAAGGATGACATGCTGGGAGGGAGCCAGCCTCATGTTACACATGTATGTGTGTGTAAGGCCTCCAGAGATAGACACACTCAGTCAGGTGATAATTACTCCTAGAAAGATGACACTGCTTGGAAGGAGCCAGTCTCATGTTACACATGCGTGCCTGTGTAAGGCCTCCAGGGATAGGCACACTCAGTCTGGTGGTAATTACTCCTAGAAAGATGACACTGCTTGGAAGGAGCCAGTCTCATGTTACACATGCGTGCCTGTGTAAGGCCTCCAGGGATAGGCACACTCAGTCTGGTGGTAATTACTCCTAGAAAGATGACACTGCTTGGAAGGAGCCAGTCTCATGTTACACATGCGTGCCTGTGTAAGGCCTCCAGGGATAGGCACACTCAGTCAGGTGGTAATTACTCCTAGAGAGATGACAGTGCTGGGAAGGAGCCAGTCTCACTATAGATATGTATGCCTGTGTAAGGCCTCCAGGGATTGCCACACTCAGTCAGGAGGTAATTATTCCGAGAAAGAGGACAGTGCTGGGAATGAGCCAGTCTCATGTTACACATTTATGCCTGTATACGACCTCCAGGGATAGCCACACTCAGTCAGGCGGTAATTACTCCTAGAAAGATGACAGTGCTGGGAAGGAGCCAGTCTCACTTTAGATATGTATGCCTGTGTAAAGCCTCCAGGGATAGGCACACTCAGTCAGGTGGTAATTACTCCTAGAAAGATGACAGTGCTGGGAAGGAGCCAGTCTCACTTTAGATATGTATGCCTGTGTAAAGCCTCCAGGGATAGGCACACTCAGTCAGGTGGTAATTACTCCTAGAAAGAGGACAGTGCTGGGAATGAGCCAGTCTCATGTTACACATTTATGCCTGTGTAAAGCCTCCAGGGATAGCCACACTCAGTCAGGCGGTAATTACTCCTAGAAAGATGACAGTGCTGGGAAGGAGCCAGTCTCACTTTAGATATGTATGCCTGTGTAAAGCCTCCAGGGATAGCCACACTCAGTCAGGCGGTAATTACTCCTAGAAAGATGACAGTGCTGGGAAGGAGCCAGTCTCACTTTAGATATGTATGCCTGTGTAAAGCCTCCAGGGATAGCCACACTCAGTCAGGCGGTAATTACTCCTAGAAAGATGACAGTGCTGGGAAGGAGCCAGTCTCACTTTAGATATGTATGCCTGTGTAAAGCCTCCAGGGATAGGCACACTCAGTCAGGTGGTAATTACTCCTAGAAAGATGACAGTGCTGGGAAGGAGCCAGTCTCACTTTAGATATGTATGCCTGTGTAAAGCCTCCAGGGATAGGCACACTCAGTCAGGTGGTAATTACTCCTAGAAAGAGGACAGTGCTGGGAATGAGCCAGTCTCATGTTACACATTTATGCCTGTGTAAAGCCTCCAGGGATAGCCACACTCAGTCAGGCGGTAATTACTCCTAGAAAGATGACAGTGCTGGGAAGGAGCCAGTCTCACTTTAGATATGTATGCCTGTGTAAAGCCTCCAGGGATAGCCACACTCAGTCAGGCGGTAATTACTCCTAGAAAGATGACAGTGCTGGGAAGGAGCCAGTCTCACTTTAGATATGTATGCCTGTGTAAAGCCTCCAGGGATAGCCACACTCAGTCAGGCGGTAATTACTCCTAGAAAGATGACAGTGCTGGGAAGGAGCCAGTCTCACTTTAGATATGTATGCCTGTGTAAAGCCTCCAGGGATAGGCACACTCAGTCAGGCGGTAATTACTCCTAGAAAGATGACAGTGCTGGGAAGGAGCCAGTCTCACTTTAGATATGTATGCCTGTGTAAAGCCTCCAGGGATAGCCACACTCAGTCAGGCGGTAATTACTCCTAGAAAGATGACAGTGCTGGGAAGGAGCCAGTCTCACTTTAGATATGTATGCCTGTGTAAAGCCTCCAGGGATAGCCACACTCAGTCAGGCGGTAATTACTCCTAGAAAGATGACAGTGCTGGGAAGGAGCCAGTCTCACTTTAGATATGTATGCCTGTGTAAAGCCTCCAGGGATAGGCACACTCAGTCAGGCGGTAATTACTCCTAGAAAGATGACAGTGCTGGGAAGGAGCCAGTCTCACTTTAGATATGTATGCCTGTGTAAAGCCTCCAGGGATAGCCACACTCAGTCAGGCGGTAATTACTCCTAGAAAGATGACAGTGCTGGGAAGGAGCCAGTCTCACTTTAGATATGTATGCCTGTGTAAAGCCTCCAGGGATAGGCACACTCAGTCAGGTGGTAATTACTCCTAGAAAGATGACAGTGCTGGGAAGGAGCCAGTCTCACTTTAGATATGTATGCCTGTGTAAAGCCTCCAGGGATAGGCACACTCAGTCAGGTGGTAATTACTCCTAGAAAGAGGACAGTGCTGGGAATGAGCCAGTCTCATGTTACACATTTATGCCTGTATACGACCTCCAGGGATAGCCACACTCAGTCAGGCGGTAATTACTCCTAGAAAGATGACAGTGCTGGGAAGGAGCCAGTCTCACTTTAGATATGTATGCCTGTGTAAAGCCTCCAGGGATAGGCACACTCAGTCAGGTGGTAATTACTCCTAGAAAGAGGACAGTGCTGGGAATGAGCCAGTCTCATGTTACACATTTATGCCTGTGTAAAGCCTCCAGGGATAGCCACACTCAGTCAGGCGGTAATTACTCCTAGAAAGATGACAGTGCTGGGAAGGAGCCAGTCTCACTTTAGATATGTATGCCTGTGTAAAGCCTCCAGGGATAGCCACACTCAGTCAGGCGGTAATTACTCCTAGAAAGATGACAGTGCTGGGAAGGAGCCAGTCTCACTTTAGATATGTATGCCTGTGTAAGGCCTCCAGGGATAGGCACACTCAGTCAGGTGGTAATTACTCCTATAAGGATGACATGCTGGGAGGGAGCCAGCCTCATGTTACACATGTATGTGTGTGTAAGGCCTCCAGAGATAGACACACTCAGTCAGGTGATAATTACTCCTAGAAAGATGACACTGCTTGGAAGGAGCCAGTCTCATGTTACACATGCGTGCCTGTGTAAGGCCTCCAGGGATAGGCACACTCAGTCAGGTGGTAATTACTCCTAGAAAGATGACACTGCTTGGAAGGAGCCAGTCTCATGTTACACATGCGTGCCTGTGTAAGGCCTCCAGGGATAGGCACACTCAGTCTGGTGGTAATTACTCCTAGAAAGATGACACTGCTTGGAAGGAGCCAGTCTCATGTTACACATGCGTGCCTGTGTAAGGACTCCAGGGATCGGCACACTCAGTCAGGTGGTAATTACTCCTAGAAAGATGACACTGCTTGGAAGGAGCCAGTCTCATGGTACACATGCGTGCCTGTGTAAGGACTCCAGGGATCGGCACACTCAGTCAGGTGGTAATTACTCCTAGGGAGATGACAGTGCTGGGAAGGAGCCAGTCTCATGTTACACATGCGTGCCTGTGTAAGGCCTCCAGGGATAGGCACACTCAGTCAGGTGGTAATTACTCCTAGAAAGATGACAGTGCTGGGAAGGAGCCAGTCTCATGTTACACATGCGTGCCTGTGTAAGGACTCCAGGGATCGGCACACTCAGTCAGGTGGTAATTACTCCTAGGGAGATGACACTGCTTGGAAGGAGCCAGTCTCATGTTACACATGCGTGCCTGTGTAAGGCCTCCAGGGATAGGCACACTCAGTCAGGTGGTAATTACTCCTAGAAAGATGACAGTGCTGGGAAGGAGCCAGTCTCACTTTAGATATGTATGCCAGTGTAAAGCCTCCAGGGATAGGCACACTCAGTCAGGTGGTAATTATTCCTAGAAAGGCGCGTTATAAATGACTGATGACATTGCTGCTCCTGACTCAGAGGAAGAGTGCAGTGCCGCCCTGCGTGCCTGTAGCCCTCTGTGTGCCTTGCATCATCTTTTGGCACCGTGGCCTGGAGGTAGGTGAATCCTCCTGTGTTCCTTTGTGTGTGTGTTTGCTAGTTTTTTGTATATTTATTTTCCCTCCTTCCCTGTTGTTCTGCTCCTCCAATCCCCTCTTCCCTCTCCCCTCTCCACCTGCCTCCCATTCCGCCCAGCACCTCCCATTGGCCCGTTGGGTCCTCTTGAGGAGCCCTCCCAGGGCAGCCCCTGTGGCTAAGGACCCTTGGCAAAGGGCGGCCCCCCCTTTAGGCGGCTCCTGGTGTCTGCAGGTGTCCGCAGGGGACACCAGTTGCCAGCCATCTCTCACCTAGCTAACTCAAACTTAGGTGTGCTTGCGCCTCTGTTCTAACAACTGCACTGTGTCTGTATTTCAAATTGCATTGTGAAAACTAGGCCTTTCTCTCTCTATTTAGGTTTTCAAACTTAGGTGTGCTTGTGCCCCGTCCTAATAACTGCACTGTGTCTTATTTCAAATTGCATTGTGAAAACTAGGCCTTTCTCCCTCTATTCAGGTTTTCAAACTTAGGTGTGTGTGCTCCTGTTTTTAAAAATGTGCATTGTGATAGTTCCTACATTCTGAGTATCGTCTTCCTGTACAATCTGATTCAACTGTCTTACCTCTTGCTGTCCTGTCTGCTTGCACTCTGCCCTGTGTCCTTCTGTAGTTTTCTCCCCTCCCTCCCTATCCTCTCCCCTTCCACTCTATGGTGCTCTAGGTCTCTACTATCTTTTCTAACTGCTTCACTATTGACTATCCTGCCCTCCTCACTAAATCTGGTAGGAAGAAGTTTAAAAAGGACATCCTGGTCTCCAACCCAGCCCTCCCTATCGCTGACACCTATACCAGTGCCTCCTCCAGGCAAACTTTCACAGACATCCTCTTTGTCGTTCCCTCGCCTGACCTATGGACCCTACATATGGTGTCTGTGCTCTCTCCTTTCTCTTCTTCTCCCATTAATGGTGGCACCCGGTGGGATGCCCTGCTGCCCTCCTTCCACTCCTCTAAGGTCATCATAAATATCTATGTGGCTGGCACCGTCCTGGTCCAAGGCCCTCTGGCCAACCTCCACATCTTTGATGGACGCTTCCCACACCTTATCAAGTTCCTTTCTTCTCCTGCTGTCCCCTCTCCTTCCTACACGGCACCCTTGCCACCCCTGCTGTGTCCTCCTCGGCTACCTTGCCCTCTCCATCCCACTCTTCCCCCCCCCGGGCTCTGCCTACACCTCTGCAGGGCGTACCTCTGATCTATACCCCTCCCCGGAAGTCTTTCAAAGAGGGTAACCTTCTCCATATTGCCATTCTTAACTCTCGCTCAGCTGTCAAACACTATTCCGACATCGGCCGCCTTCTTGAGGAACTGGACCTCGATGTCCTTGGTCTCACCGAGACTTGGTTCATGGCCAGCTCTGTCACTAGCTTTGACACGCTCCTCCCTGATGGCTACAAAATCCTCTCCGCGCCCAGGACCAACTGCTCCGGCGGGGGTGTAGCCCTGATTTTCCCAGCGTGGATTCTGGCCTCTGTCATTCCTACGCAGGCCTACTCTTTTTTTGAATGCCTCGTCTTCAGGCTCGCTCACTCCTGTAGCCATTGCCTTACTGTGGCTACTATCTATCGGCCACCTGGTCGATCTCCTCCTTCCTCCCTGAGTGGGCGGACCTCTCCTCTTCACTCCTGGTCTCGACCTCTGAACTCCTCCTTCTTGGAGACTTTAACATCCACCTGGATGCTTCCTGTCCTCCCACTGGCCTCTTCCGCGACCTCTGCGACTCTCTCTCACTCTCTATTCTCCCCTCTGGCCCGACTCACCTTGCAGGGCACACTCTGGATTTTCTGATCTCCTCAGACCTTCCCCTTACTGCCCCTCTCACCACTCCTCTCTCCTGGAGTGATCACTTTCTCCTTTCCTCCCATCTCACCCTCTCTACACCTCAGGGCAAGCCACTACCACCATTGCCACCCACCTTCTTGGTCATCCGAACCATGAATCCTATGTCAGTTGAGGCTTTTGCCGCCACTTTCTCTCCCCCTCCTCCCCCTTTGGCTGACTCTCACCCTGACACAGCCCTTTCCTTGCTCAACTCTGCTATATATAATACTCTGGATATTCTTGCCCCTGTCATGAGAATCCACCTGAAGCCCACGCCAAGTGCCACTCCTGGTACGACTCTGACCTTGTCACCCTCAAACACAAGTGCAGGGTGGCCCAGAGGAAATGGCTTGCTTCATGTACATCCTCTGACAAACTGGCCTGCCGTCTGCTCCAAAGGCAATACCGCCTCTCTGTCCTCACCAAGAAGAGAGCCCATATCCGAGCCCGCGTCTCTGCGGCATCTAACATCTTGACTGAACTCTTTAAAATCTGCAAGGAACTGGCCAATCCTGTCACAGTCTCTACTTCTCCTTTCCCTTCCCAGGCTCTCTGCACAGCACTGGCTTCTCACTTCATCTCTAAAACTCAGGACATCCTGTCCTCACTCTCCATGTCTCCCCCCCCTCACTCTACTCCCTGCTCTTCTTATGGCCATTCTGCAGCCACCTCTCCTACCTCCTTTTCTACCTTTCCGCTGTTCTCAGCTGACAAAGTTTAGAGATAAGTCTGATCTATGAAAGTCTCGTCAAAACAGGTTCACCCCTGTTCCTCCAAAACCATCAAGGACCACATTGACTCCCTGGTTCCTGCCCTGGCTGACTTCTGCAAACACTCCTTCATCACTGGAGTCTTCCCATCCGCCCTGAAGTACTCCCTTGTGCACACTCTTCTTAAGAAACCCTCTGCCGACCCCTCCTGCCCGGCTAACTATCACCCAATCCCCATCACTCCCTTCCTGGGCAAACTCCTTGAAATACTGGCCATCTCCCAGCTTAATTTCCACACTGAATCTGTTGGTTGCCTACATAACCATCAGTCTGGCTTCAGAGGTGCCAGAAGCACGGAAACTGATCTCCTGAACATCCGTGAAGACCTGCTCTCCAACCTTGATTCTAACACCCCCTGTGTCCTCATCTTGCTTGATCTCTCCTCTGTCTTTGACACTGTCAACCATGCCATCCTGCTCAAACGTCTCAGTGATAACCTTCGTATCACCGGTCAGGCCCTGGCGTGGCTGACCTCTTTCCTCTCTGACCGAACCTCCCAGGTCCAACTTGGGCCCTTCCTCTCCGCTATCTTTTACTCTACCTGTGGTGTCCCTCTGGGGTCTAACCTCTCCCCCTGGCTTTTCAACCTTTACCTGGCACTTCTTGCCCACCACATTGCCGCTCCCTGCCTCAACTTTCAGTGCTATGCGGATGACACTCAGCTCATTTTCAGGCTTCACCCGACCACCTCGTCTCCGTCTCTCATCTCGGACTTTCTGTCCGCTATACAGGAGTGGTGTGCCGCCAATTACCACTGCCTTAATGTGTGTAAGACTGAGATTCTCCTCATCGGCACTCCCATTCGCTCCTTTCCTGTTACACTCTGGCAGGCCTCTCTTGGCCCTCCTCCTGCTCTAATTTATGAGGCTAAAAACCTCAGGGTCACACTCTCCTTCTCTCCTCACATCTCTGACATCTCTAAGAAGTCACACTACCAGCTGCACCTCCTCAGAGGTATTCTACCTTTCCTCTCCTTCCCCCAGAAGCTCACTGTCTCCAGAGCTCTGGTTCTCTCTAGGATGAACTACTGCAACAGCCTCTTTCTAAATCTGCCGTCCTCTAGGCTCCGCCCTCTGCAACTCATCCAGAACAGGACTGTGAGACTTGTCCTTTGCCTCAAGCCTAGGGATCGTATCTCTCCAAGACTGAAATCTTTGCAATTGCTCCCAGTGGCTGCGAGGATCAAGATCAAAACCCTCTGCATTGTCCACAAGGCCTTCTGGGGTCTGGGGCCTCAATTCCTTCAACTCTCTCTTCCTAAATATCTTCCGGCTTGAGTTCTTCGCTCATCCACCTCCAACTCCCTCAGGGTCAGTTGCTTCTCCAAGCAAAAAGTTGGTGGTAGATCTCTTTCTTCGGCTGGGGCTTCCCTCTGGAACAGCCTCCCTGCTTCCCTGAAACTTGAGGAGAAGCATCTCTGGTTCCGGAAGCACCTGAAAACCTTTCTCTTTGCTTCTGCCTTTTCTCCTCCTCTCCCGTGATGACCTCCTGGCAGACTCAGATTCTGCACTGGTGTCCTGGCCACCCTCTGATCCCGGGCCCAGGTCCCTCCCCTGCCAGTCACACACTCCTGCACTGCCTGCCTGGCATCCCCCGCACTTTGGTACTGTTCTATATCCCTTCAGTCCCACCACCAGCACTCAACACCTGTCTGCACTCACCTTTGCACTTGGCACATGCTGGCCGTTACTTTACTCATTGTTATTTTATTCCCATATCCTGCACTTTCCCCCTTCCCCTCTCCCATGCACTTGCGCGATCTGAATGACACCTGGCCTAGTATGATCGTTGTCTGTACTCCCTTTCTTCCCCCTCCCTTGCCTCGTCGCGCTTTGAAACACTTGTGTATAGGCGCGTTATAAATGCCATGTCATATCATATCATATTATTATATCATATCAAATAAGCACAGAAGTCGGAAATGTATGTACACCAGCAAAAACCTGAATGACGGAGCAACCACTGATGATCTTGGATTGATGGGATAGCCCTCTTTGTTGTCCACCTTCCGATAGAATATTAGATGGAGATCAGCACTTGCAGAGAGTAACATAGAATATTCTTTCATGGAATATTCAGGGTCTAGGAAGTAAGTAATAGGACTCTCATTTTCGTAAATGTATCCCAGGGGCCCATATTACATGTTTCCAGGAGACCTGGAACATAGAATTGGCGTATACATCAGACTACAGAACCATCTACTGGCCAGCAACCTAAGGCCGCACCAAAGGGAGGTGGGAGGGTATTTAATATGGGTACGTTCTATCCTTGATGCTAATTGTATAGTGTTAGATGTTCCATCAGTTGGGGATAACATCAAACTCAAAGGGGGCACAGTGTTCCATTTATTAAATGTGTATCTTAGACCAACTTTAGAGTCCATTCAGGCACTCGACTCCGCTATTGACTTTCTTGTAGAAGATGGAGATGTTGTCCTTAGTGATTGTGAGAGAACGGATCTCAACGACCGGTGGGGGGTGTCTGTACTCCCCCTCCCTATATGGTGGAGGAGAGGCACAGGAGACCCCAGCCAAGATTCTCTATTCGGTAGCAATGGTCGAGCAATCAAGGCCTAGCTTCTCAGGAGGTGATGCAGGCTGGTTCTTAAGTACAGTGTATCCCCAAGCCCCCACAAAGGAATATCCACACTCTGTATTGGTTAGAACACAGTCTTTATATAATCAATAGTTAAGGTTATGTACATTCATCATGATAACTCACTTTGTACTCCGGCAAAATCTACAATGACAAATATTTACAATCCTAAAGTGGTACCACCCTAGATCTCATTGAAGTGCATGAACAATACTGTACAACGTCACACAGACCGATAGAGTGAAACCAGCAATAGAGAGAATAGAGGGAATAAGATGTTTGAGCAAATAGGCAGAATACTGACCCCTACCACTAGGCACAATTCTGTGTGGAGATCCCCCCACCTGGGCAACCTGTAAAGAAAGCTATAGCACCAGCCCAGTCCATGTATTGCTCTGTAAGTCTTATTTTCCTCTATAATGTTTTTACCCCCCCAATGTACCTGGTGGAGTCGACTAACGTCGAGGGACTCGTTGGTCGGCGACGGGGAATCGACGGCCCTTCTTGAATGCCTTCCTTTTCAGGCGGGAGGCACGGGGCGTCGAACGTCCGTCGACAACCGAGGCAGAACGATGTCGAAGAGGCGGCAGCTTCGTCCGAGCGGTGCTCGTCGGCGTCGGGGCGTCGGCGTCCTGCAAGGCGGAGGTGTGCGGGGCACCTCGATGACAATAGTTCTGGACCGCAAAGATTGTAGAGACGGGAGCCCAGCAAGGGCGTCGAGTCGTCCGGGTCTTTGAGGTCGTCGGGTGGCGGGAAACCCACCGGCAGGTTTCTCCTCGGCGCGTTGGTCGGCCTCGACTTTCTCCGGCAGGATAAGCGGTCGACGATGCGGTCGAGAGAGTCCTTCAAGTGAATGTTCTTAGGCAATGGAGCGGACGGCTCCGGTCGTCGGCAGCACAGCGTCAAGTGGTTCCCACGGCTGGGCAACACAACTTCGACGGGCCTCCAGCGGTTCCACAAACCTGCGAACCCTGGTCGACGGCAATGGACTTCGACGACGTCGATGTCCGGGTGCTTCACTTCGATCTCCTCGGCGGTCCCGTCTCGGGTCGACAGCCTTTCGAGGACCTGTCTTCCAGGGCGCTTCGGCGAAGATGGAGCGGTGCTCGATGGTCCCTCGGAGCACGGGAAGAGGGCGCCTTACCAGGTCCTCTCTCGGGTCAGCCCTCGACGAATTTAAACAGCCTTCGGATCGGTCGAAGCAAATGCCACAGCAAGTCTTCTTCTTCCAGCTGGACGTCGAGGATCAGCAGTTCCAGTTACTCGTAGAGTGGAGACTCAGCTCCCTGGCTGCTGTAGGAGCACAATGGTCGCTTCTCAACCAAAGGTCCCTTCTGAACACTTTTCCAGTGGTGAGAGGTCCCCAGATATACTATCCTCTCTCTCATCCACGCTGCTGGCACACACTCAGCAGCCAATCATACTGCAGGGCATTCATGCAGTCAGTCAGCCAATCAGGCACACGGTGCATTCAGGCCACACTCCTCCCTTCCAGACACTCACAACAAGGAATGTGGATTGGAACAAGTACCCAGCCATTCAACACTACACACTGCATTCAGGCCAGTTTCGGGCAGGGCTGTCTCAGTCTTTGTCTCACATGCCAGAAACCAGACAACCACAACAAGGAGTGTATATTGGTCACACACTCCATTCACCCAGGTCCCACCCACAGGAGGTACCCACAACATACAGTCACTGGGAAGGCTCCAGCCAGTCTAGCTGGGCCTTCACCACCATACCATACATGGAACTTCCACCCAACAGCCAGTCAGGGGGAAGGGACAGAGTCAGGGCTTCCCAGGACTTTGGGAAAAACAAGACAACAGGCAATAGAAAGCAAGAGGCCACAGGGGCCATCTTGTTTCTATCGGGAATCAACTGATCCCAATGGCAGGGCCTGGGTATCCCAAAATGGAGGATACCCAGCGCACCTGTCAAATTCAGCATGGAGCTGCCACCAGCCCATACCCTGCTCTGTGGGCCACCCACAGGTGCCCAAAAACATACACTAGGGGCACAGGGTTGTACCCCTACCCATGGGTGCCATAAGGGTATCCCATGGGTCTGTTCACCAAACCAAAAGAGAGCTGCACTGCCAGGAGTCCCACACGGACTCCGGGGCAGAAAACATAACAGAACACACGGTAAAAACAGAAAACGGACAAGGACTCAGAGGCCCCGTCCCTCAGATGCATTTCCAGCATCACAGTCGCCCCCCCCAGACTGAGGTGGAGGGTGTCTAATCTCCCACGGGATAGACACCCTCATCCAGACGGTCAACATACCTTCTGGAAAGGCCATCTGCATTATCGTGACTCTTCCCTGGTCTGTGCTCTATGGTGAAGTCTAGCCCTTGCAGGCTAATGGACCACCTGAGCAATTTCGGGTTCTCACCCTTCATCTGCATAAGCCACTTCAGGGGCTTATGATCTGTTTGGACCTTGAAGGTAGACCCCGTAAGGTAGGGCCTAAAACGCCTAAGGCTCCAAACTATACTAAAACACTCCTTTTCAACAGTAGCCCACCTAAGTTCTCTACCTTTGAGTTGTCTACTGATGAATATGATAGGGTGTTCTCTCCCTTTGTCATCTAACTGGGACAAGACAGCTCCAATTCCGGTGTCGCAGGCATCCGTCTGGACGATAAAGGGTCGGCTGTAGTCAGGCGCACTCAACACAGGTGCCCTACACAGACTTTCTTTCAAGCCCTCAAAGGCCCTCTGACAGTCTTCGGTCCAATTAACCTTCCTAGGCTGTTTGGGTGACGTTAGAGCTGTCAGAGGTGCAGCTATGGTCCCATAGTCTGCCATGAAATTGCGATAGTACCCAGTGAGACCCAAAAAGGCCCTCACCTGGGTTTGAGTAGTGGGGGTCTCCCAGTTCTGTACATCCTGTACTTTACTGGCGAGAGGTTGGATTTGACCCCCTCCTACCTCATGACCAAGATAGGTAACTTTCCCCTGAGCTATCTGGCACTTGGTGGCCTTGATAGTGAGGTTAGCCCTTTTCAAGGCCTGCAACACCCTATCCAGATGTGTCAAATGCTCTTCCCAGGTGGAACTGTAGACGGCAATGTCGTCTAAGTAAGCCACACAAAAGGCTTCCAGCCCACTGAGCGCATGGTTGACCAATCTCTGGAAGGTGGCAGGGGCATTCTTCAACCCGAAAGGCATGACCCTAAACTGGTAGAGTCCCTCAGGTGTTGAGAAGGCCGTCTTTTCCTTGGCATGGTCCGTCAGAGCTATTTGCCAATAGCCTGAAGTGAGGTCAAAGGTGCTCACAAACTTGGCAGCACCTATAGTGTCCACGAGCTCATCAGCCCGGGGCAAGGGGTGTGCGTCAGTCTTGGTGACGGCATTGACTCCTCGGTAGTCCACACAGAACCTCCAATCCTTGGTACCCGCCTGGGAACTTGCCTTGGGGACAAGGACCACTGGACTGGACCAGGGACTGGTTGAGGGTTCAATAACACCCAGATCCAACATCTTGGCGACCTCAGCCTGGATGTGGTTCTTAACGGTATCTGACATACGGTAGCACCTGCTTTTGACAGGTACACTGTCACCAGTGTCAATTTCGTGCTTACACCACGGTGTAAGGCCTGGCTTCAGTGAAAACAGAGAGGCATACTGTTGGAGCAAAGCCCTACAGGCCCTCTGTTGCTCTGTTGTCAAATCTGGAGAGAGATGTACTCCCTCCACTGAGCCATCCTGAGGGTTGCTATGCAGCAAATCAGGAAGGGGCTCACTCTCATCCTCTTCTTGCCCAGAAGCTAGCAAGAGACATGAGACTTCCGCTCGCCTGTGGAAAGGCTTGAGCCTGTTGACATGGAGTAGCTGAGGAGCTACCCCAGGGGCTCCCATGTCAACCAGATAGTTGACTTCGCCCATCTTGGAGATGATCCTGAAGGGTCCAGTCCACTTGTCTGCCAAAGCTCTAGGCTTGGTAGGCTCCATCACTAGGATTTCCTGTCCCGGAGTCCAATCCACTTGCGAAGCTTTCAGGTCATGCCAGTACTTGTTCAATTCCTGGCTGGCCTTGAGGTTTGCTGTTGCTTGACCCATCATTTGTGTCATCCTCCGCCTGAGGCCTAACACATAGTCCCCCACTTGCTTGGCGGGACCTGGAGGGGTGGCTTCCAAGCCTTCTCGGATCAAGGCGAGGGGCCCCCTCACGGGATGTCCAAAGAGTAACTCAAAGGGGCTGAAACCAACACCCTCCTGAGGTACCTCTCTGTAAGCAAACAGCAGGCATGGCAGGAGGAGATCCCATTTCCTCCTTAGGGGCTCTTCCAAAGCACCTAGCATGCCCTTGAGAGTTTTGTTAAATCTCTCAACCAAACCATTGGTCTGGGGGTGGTAAGAGGTGGAGAACTTGTAAGTTACCCCGCACTCTTTCCACATGGTTTTCATGTAACTAGACATGAAGTTGGATCCTCGGTCAGAGACAACCTCCTTGGGGAATCCAACACGGGTGAAAATGCCCAGGAGAGCCCTGGCAACCACCTTGGCCGTAACCGTCCGAAGGGGTATCGCCTCAGGGTAACTGGTGGCATGATCTACCAAGACCAGGATGAACCGATGTCCACCTGAAGTGGGAGGGTCAAGGGGACCGACGATGTCGATGCCCACCCTCTCAAATGGGGTGCCAACCACTGGCAACGGCTGCAGTGGGGCAATGACACTGCCTCCAGTCTTGCCAGACAACTGACAAGTTGGGCAGGTCCTGCAGTGGGACTCCACCTCTACTCCCATCCGTGGCCAGTAGAAATGGGCAGAGAGCCTCTGCTTAGTCTTCTTGGTCCCAAGATGACCAGCCAAGGGCACCTCATGCGCCAACTGCAGTAGGAAGGGCCTGTAAACCTGGGGTACCACCAACCTCTTGCGGGCACCAGGTTCAGGCTTAGTGGGCTCACTAACAAGGAGCTCACCCTCCCAATAAATCCGGAAATTCCTAGGCACCTCTCCTTGTGCCTGGGCCAGGGCCTGTTTCCTCAGTCCCTCGAGAGAGTGGCACTCTCTCTGTCCCTTACAGAAGTCCGCCCGGGAGGGTCCCCCTTCAGCTAACAAGCATTGAAGGTCGGGATGATCCTCCGGGTTAAGAACCTCTCCCACAGGAGAGTCTTCTGTCTCTTCTCCCACAGGAGTTGAGTTTGAGTTTTCCACTGGACCCAGCCCGTCCGGAGCATGGATCCCAATGGGTGCGGCAGGAAGAGAAGGTGCTCCCTCCACAGAGGTGGCCTTCTTGGCCTTCCTCCTTCTTGCCTTAGGCCTCGCCTTTGGCTCGGGTAACTGACCCACAGCCAGACCCGATGTCACCTGTGATCTAGTGACGGCAGCAGCAGTCATGGGAAGACCATCCGAGATCAACCCCAACTCTACTAGATCATTCCCTAACAAAATGTTAGCAGGGACATTGTCCTGAACCAGGACAGGAAGCTTCGCTGTCTTGTCGCCAATCATGAGTGTGACTAAGGCTACAGGTGATAATTTGGGAGGCCCACCAGCTAACCTGGTGGTTTGCAGAGGAGCACCTTCATAGTCCTCTGGCCTGAGCAGGGTCCTGTCCACCACTGTCATGCTTGCCCCCGTGTCTCTCAAACCAGTAGAAGGCTGGCCATTCAAGAGGACACTTCTCAAAAACCTACGGGTGTTCTGTGGGATTGTCGCCAGTACTTCCGCGTACTGGTCCCAGGCCCCAAGGGACACTAAGGAAATCTCCACCGGAGCACCAAATGTGATACCGGCAGAGGAGGGGAGGACAGTGGCCTCCATCTCAGACACGGGGTAAGGGTAGGTCAGGCTGACAGCCTGTACTCCAAGTGCCTTACCTTTACACTTGGGGTCACCCCTTTTGTGATCCAGAGCCCCACAGTCCCAACAAGCGCCAGGAGTGCGAGGTACGATACTGGAACCACTGGGAGCCTGCTTTGCAGCAGGTGGACCACTACTCTTATTCCCGCCCCCAGATGACTTATCCCCACTAGATTTTTGGGTCTTAGGAGAGGAAGGTTTTGGTTTACCCGACTGTGATTGCTTGGGGGACTCCTCAGCCTTCTGAGAGGCCCCCTTCTCTTTATCCTTGTCCTTCCCACTGGAGTCCTTAGGGGACACCCGGTGGGAGACCCACTTGTCAGCCAACCTAGCCAGCTTAAAGGGGTCCAAAATGTTCTGGTCAGCCACATACTGATGCAGCTCTGGTGAACAGGCTTCAGAGAAATGCTCAAAAAACAAGAGGTGGGACAATTCAACAAAAGTCTTAACCTTGTATCCATCGATCCACCCCATCATGTTCATGTGCGCAGCACTCACCCAGTCAACCCAAGACATATTCTCCTTTTTCTTAAAATCCCTGAACCTTCTAAGGTATTGGGTAGGTGTCTTGCCGAACTTGGCAATCAAAGCAGACTTCATACACTCGTACTGACCCCTTTCTTCCACACTCAGCTTCAGAATACAGTCATACCCAGTTTGAGGCACTCTGCTTAACAAACACTTCACCCAATCTCTTTTATCCACATCATGAATCTCACAAGCCATTTCAAACGCTTCAATCCATTGGAGGATATCCGAACCCTCCACAAACACACCAACCAAATCTTTCATAAACTTGGTGGCTGGGGACCTGACACTCTCACTGGATCTAGCTGAAGTCTCCACTCTAGCTTTCTCTAGCTGGATCCTCTGACATTCAGTGTCCTGGCTCTTGAGTTCAAGGTCCTTATTTTTGAGTGCAACTTGTTGAGCCAACTCCTCTTTCTTAAGCTCAGCATCTATTTCCAACTTGCGGTATTCAAAGGCCAATTTCATCCTCAATAACTCAAGTTCTAAGGAATTGCTGGAGTTTGGAACAGAGGCAGCAGGAATGGCGGCATTCCCAGAAACAGATTCAGCTGAAACCCCAGGGGCAGAGTCCTCATCGGTTGCATTTCCCCCCTCATCAAGAGTTTCACTATCAGTCTGGTAGTCCACCAGGGCAGCTATCAGCTCAGCCCTAGACTTATCCACAAAGTCTAATCCCCTAGCTTCACAAGCACTCTGGAGAGCCTCCAAGCTCATCCGAGTTAATTTGCCATTCGCAATAGACTCCATTGTTTGTAATGCAGTTACCTTGTACACAACTAAACCTTAATTCAATAAAGGGCAAATATCCTTTGTAAGTGGCACGGTTATACATAAGCATCCCACCGCTGGCCACCAGTGTGAGAGAACGGATCTCAACGACCGGTGGGGGGTGTCTGTACTCCCCCTCCCTATATGGTGGAGGAGAGGCACAGGAGACCCCAGCCAAGATTCTCTATTCGGTAGCAATGGTCGAGCAATCAAGGCCTAGCTTCTCAGGAGGTGATGCAGGCTGGTTCTTAAGTACAGTGTATCCCCAAGCCCCCACAAAGGAATATCCACACTCTGTATTGGTTAGAACACAGTCTTTATATAATCAATAGTTAAGGTTATGTACATTCATCATGATAACTCACTTTGTACTCCGGCAAAATCTACAATGACAAATATTTACAATCCTAAAGTGGTACCACCCTAGATCTCATTGAAGTGCATGAACAATACTGTACAACGTCACACAGACCGATAGAGTGAAACCAGCAATAGAGAGAATAGAGGGAATAAGATGTTTGAGCAAATAGGCAGAATACTGACCCCTACCACTAGGCACAATTCTGTGTGGAGATCCCCCCACCTGGGCAACCTGTAAAGAAAGCTATAGCACCAGCCCAGTCCATGTATTGCTCTGTAAGTCTTATTTTCCTCTATAATGTTTTTACCCCCCCAATGTACCTGGTGGAGTCGACTAACGTCGAGGGACTCGTTGGTCGGCAACGGGGAATCGACGGCCCTTCTTGAATGCCTTCCTTTTCAGGCGGGAGGCACGGGGCGTCGAACGTCCATCGACAACCGAGGCAGAACGATGTCGAAGAGGCGGCAGCTTCGTCCGAGCGGTGCTCGTCGGCGTCGGGGCGTCGGCGTCCTGCAAGGCGGAGGTGTGCGGGGCACCTCGATGACAATAGTTCTGGACCGCAAAGATTGTAGAGACGGGAGCCCAGCAAGGGCGTCGAGTCGTCCGGGTCTTTGAGGTCGTCGGGTGGCGGGAAACCCACCGGCAGGTTTCTCCTCGGCGCGTTGGTCGGCCTCGACTTTCTCCGGCAGGATAAGCGGTCGACGATGCGGTCGAGAGAGTCCTTCAAGTGAATGTTCTTAGGCAATGGAGCGGACGGCTCCGGTCGTCGGCGGCACAGCGTCAAGTGGTTCCCACGGCTGGGCAACACAACTTCGACGGGCCTCCAGCGGTTCCACAAACCTGCGAACCCTGGTCGACGGCAATGGACTTCGACAACGTCGATGTCCGGGTGCTTCACTTCGATCTCCTCGGCGGTCCCGTCTCGGGTCGACAGCCTTTCGAGGACCTGTCTTCCAGGGCGCTTCGGCGAAGATGGAGCGGTGCTCGATGGTCCCTCGGAGCACGGGAAGAGGGCGCCTTACCAGGTCCTCTCTCGGGTCAGCCCTCGACGAATTTAAACAGCCTTCGGATCGGTCGAAGCAAATGACACAGCAAGTCTTCTTCTTCCAGCTGGACGTCGAGGATCAGCAGTTCCAGTTACTCGTAGAGTGGAGACTCAGCTCCCTGGCTGCTGTAGGAGCACAATGGTCGCTTCTCAACCAAAGGTCCCTTCTGAACACTTTTCCAGTGGTGAGAGGTCCCCAGATATACTATCCTCTCTCTCATCCACGCTGCTGGCACACACTCAGCAGCCAATCATACTGCAGGGCATTCATGCAGTCAGTCAGCCAATCAGGCACACGGTGCATTCAGGCCACACTCCTCCCTTCCAGACACTCACAACAAGGAATGTGGATTGGAACAAGTACCCAGCCATTCAACACTACACACTGCATTCAGGCCAGTTTCGGGCAGGGCTGTCTCAGTCTTTGTCTCACATGCCAGAAACCAGACAACCACAACAAGGAGTGTATATTGGTCACACACTCCATTCACCCAGGTCCCACCCACAGGAGGTACCCACAACATACAGTCACTGGGAAGGCTCCAGCCAGTCTAGCTGGGCCTTCACCACCATACCATACATGGAACTTCCACCCAACAGCCAGTCAGGGGGAAGGGACAGAGTCAGGGCTTCCCAGGACTTTGGGAAAAACAAGACAACAGGCAATAGAAAGCAAGAGGCCACAGGGGCCATCTTGTTTCTATCGGGAATCAACTGATCCCAATGGCAGGGCCTGGGTATCCCAAAATGGAGGATACCCAGCGCACCTGTCAAATTCAGCATGGAGCTGCCACCAGCCCATACCCTGCTCTGTGGGCCACCCACAGGTGCCCAAAAACATACACTAGGGGCACAGGGTTGTACCCCTACCCATGGGTGCCATAAGGGTATCCCATGGGTCTGTTCACCAAACCAAAAGAGAGCTGCACTGCCAGGAGTCCCACACGGACTCCGGGGCAGAAAACATAACAGAACACACGGTAAAAACAGAAAACGGACAAGGACTCAGAGGCCCCGTCCCTCAGATGCATTTCCAGCATCACAGTGATCTGATTCACCTCTAAGTCAATATCCCTTTGCCAAGCAAGTATCCAATATATTCACTCTACATGGTCTTAGAGCCTGTAATGATTTTGAAGCTCCCTGCGTGCCACCCGTTTATTCGAGCGAGCCACACGAACCCCCAAGAGCATGAAGAAGAGCTCAAGCAACAAAGCTATGGGCACATTTCTGATAAAATGTGATCATTCCCCAAAATGACCTTAGTTCTCCCATGTCCTTAGGAGAAGGCACCTTCCTTATTGTATCCATCATGTCACTTTTGGGCCTCAAACCTTCGGCAGAGATTTTGTGCTCCAAATATTCCACAGCCTCCTTCCTAAAGATGCACGTAACTGCTCTTAGGGTAACACATTTCTCAGGGTTTCCTCATGCTCCTCTAGAGTATCTTCACACAACGAAATATCACCCTGAAAACAATGCACTCTCTGCAGTCCCTTTAATAGAATGTCCATCATCTTTTGAAAAACAGATGTAGCTGAAACCAGCCCAAACGGCATCCGAGGCCACTGAAATACACCATCATGAGTGATAAAGGCAGTTAAATTTTTTGATTGATCATTTAACTCTATTTGGTGGTAGGCCGACGCCATGTTTGTTTTGAAAAATACTTTGCCTTCTACACAGAGCCTCAGCTCACCACTCGGCTTCTTCACCACGACTTGGGGGCCCCTATTTAACACTTCTCGCATTCTCTATCACACCAGATACCCTTAGTTTCTCAAGTTCTGTTCTTACTCCCTCTCTTATCACCAAAGGAATTGAACGCAACTTTGCCGCAATTGGGACACTTCCCTCCTTGAGCAGCAATGTATGCCTCATACCTTTTAAACGTCCAATATTTTTTGAGAATACACTGGGATATGTTTCAATTACACTTGCACTCTTTCCTACATGCAGCACGTGTTCTACGGTGTTGGGATCAAATCTTATTCATAATCCCTTTTGCTCTCTTCACACAGTAGTGTTACGCCACTCTTTGTGACGTAAATCTTGCCACATGTTTCTCCCCCCTTGAAATCGAATTTTGCAGCAAAGTATCCAATGACATTGATCTTTCCCAAATTATATCCACCCCGACTTGATATCAGGGGGTAATAGGTATTTTAACCAACTGCACACCTCCCTCAGGAACACCTCCTGAGACATCAACAAGACCTTTGCCCCAGAATCTGTCATCATTCTTACATACTTTCCATCAACTCCAACTTCCGCAAATGCACTCTCATATTCCTCATCACCAATACACTTCACCATATTAACCAAACTCACTTCTATTTGATGTTCGTCTTCATACCCAGAGGACTGCTACCCCGCCTCTGTCACATACAATACTCTTCGCCCTTCCCTAAGTACAACATTTTTGCAGCAATTTGCATAATGTAACCTTCCTTCCTGGACATTCTGGGGACCCAGCACAATGATTTGCACTGGCACATCTAAAGCATAGCCGTTCTTTGGTTTTCTGCCCCTTAGGCATATCACTTTTAGAGTCAGGAACCTCTCGGGACACGCTGACCACCTCCCCTCTGCTTCTTCTTTTTTTCCTTTTCCAGCCTCACCCAATCTCAAAACTTTAGTGGCAGGCACTTTGCCCTCCTTCTTTGCCAATTTATCCACACACACCATTGAATGCTCAACCCTCTTTGTGATACTTATAGCCTCATCCAAACTTGGCTCATCGTTGAGCCACAATTCCTCCCTTATTTTGTCATTGCTACAATGGATCATACATCGACCCCTTATATACTAATTTGTCACCAAATTTGCAGGATAGGGATAAATGACGAAGGGCTGTCAAATATTCTTCCACTGATACCCCATCGTCCTGTACTCTAATGCCAAAATTGTATCACTCCAAAATTGTGCTGGTCTTGGGATTAAAGTGCAGTTCCAGTTTCTGCAAAGCAGCATCAAATTAATTTGAAAATGACAAATCATCCGACTGATCCAATTCCAGCAAAGTTTCAAATATGCTCTGCCTCTCATATCCTAGGAAGTGCATCAAAAGAGAAACCTTGCGGTTTGTCAAAATTGTGTTACCACAAGCAGCCCTTACATAGTGGACGAACCCCGTTTTACACTGTGCCCACTTTAATTTTTGCAGGGCCCGCCCTATGCAAAATGTAGGGGGGGGAGCTGGTACACCTGGCATAGCCATTTTGTACTACACCAGGAATCAAGCACAAATGATATAATACCTCTCTAAGAAATTGTGACCACTCTTCCTTTTAGCACCTTCTCTGGATGGAGAGATTCTTTTAAAACAGTTTCCTTCTTTTGGTTATTTATTATTTTTTTTTTTAGTGATACAGGTAATGTTCCTTGCACCCACTGTGGAAAATTGTACTCTCATTCTGCTTCTACCCCAATCGCATTGGTGCCATTTTGAGACAAGTTGATGAAGATGGTTTGGAGCATGTGATCACTCATGCCTCAAGGATGTTGAGAGGAGTGGAGAGAAACTATACTGTTCTTGATAAGGAATCCCTTGCATGACTCTGGTCAGTAGAGACATTTTGAAACCGTGTGTGGGGGCAGAGTTTACCATAGGGAGTGATCATAAACCCTTAAAGGTGATTTTTGAAGAAAAAGGGCTGGACAACTTTTCAAAAAGAGTTGCTGAATGGGTGGCCAGAATGAGGGGAAATATATTTGACATTTTGGTGATACCAGGGCAAGAGAATATTTTAGCAGCTCATTTGTAAAGGTTGGGTGGTGTAGCTGAAGGTGAGGTATCAGGAGTAACGGATAGTGTTCTTGACACATGATGGAGTAGTGTCTTGAGAAGAATTGTGTGAAGCTTTGAGAGCGGATAGCATTCTAGACAGAGCGATTGGATTTGTGCGCCGTGGTTGGCCAGAAAAGTGATTTTTGAGTGACGAAGAGAGGATTTTTCTGGGAAGTCCGCTCAGAGTTAAGTACCAAAGATGGTGTTTTATATCGGTGGGATTGCATTGTTGTCCCAAAGAGTTTACACAGGAGGATGGTGGAGGCCGCCCATGAAGGTCACATAGGAAGGCTGTGTTGAGGAGTGAGCACTGGTGGCCTGGATTTGATCGTGATATAGAAAGAGTTCTTGTGAAATGTGTTGAGTGTGAGAAGTTGGGTTAAGGCGTGGTGGCCCATTTGCAGCCAATGGCGAAAGTGGACGGCCTAGGGGAAAGTGTGCTGTGACTTGGCTTTGGATATCTTGGGGTCGGTCGAGCTTGGTGGTGGTCATGGGAAGTTTGTTTTGGTTTTAATTGATTTGTTGTCACGGTGGACATAGTTTAAGATTGTTCATAAAACTAAAAGGATTGCTGTGGTTGAATTTCTACAGTGCATGTTCGAGAGAGAGGGTTTACCCAATTCTGTATTGACCGATAACGGCAGACAGTTTGGAGGAAGGTGTTTTGAAGAGTATCTGAAGCAGAGTGGTGTGAAGGATAAGAGGACGTCGGGAACTGTGCTGTGGAAATGTTAAACAGATGTGTGATGGAGGTGGTGAGGATAGCAGAAGTTTGTGAAAAGGATCAAAAAGTTGCTGTAAGGGATAGGCTGTATGCGTTACGTATGGCTCCTCGTGCCGCCACAGGGATGAGCACTTTTGAATTGATGAGGGGGAGGAAAGCCAATAGCAAGGTATCACCTCCCTGGCTTGGGAGGGCAAGGCAGACCGATTGTGTTGTGGAAGAGGTGAGGAGGACTCTGGAGAAAAAGAAAGAGATGTGGGCAAGGAAGGAGAATGAGAAACGTGGCCGAAAGAGACTTGAAGTGAGAGTGGGTGATTGGGTGGTGAAGAACAAGGTAGACTTGATGTATATTGATCTGGTGCAAGTGATGAACGTACTTATTTGTACATAGTTGGGGAAAGGGGGTGTGTTGCATTGTGCATCTTTTATGTTATGTTGAATATTCTTAAGTCATGTAATCTTATGTCCTGGAATCCCATGGTGGAATGTTATTCTTGGAATCTGTCAGTTGGGAGTTGGAGCCTAGATGAGGAGCTGGGGCTTGCTTAAATAAATACACGTGCAATCCTCTTACCAATGTGTGGACTACCTTAATTTCACAAAGGTACTGGGACGAAGAAGGTCTTTGAGTTCCCCGAGGGTTTGCCTGACCCAAGTGCTTTGATGAGGTGGCTCATGGGAGGAATAAGGACTGACATAGCCACTAATGCAGGTGTGGATGTTGCGCCAGTGTGGAGCCTGCATAATACAAGGAAAACTGAAGAAATACTTGATGTCTTCAGCCACACTGTACCTGGGAGTTTCAAATTGCGTCCAGAGAAGAAGCCGGCAGAGCGGCAGATGCAAACAAGCAGCCATGAAAGTCCCGTAGAGGCCGAGCAGGAAGCAACCTCCCCGCCAGTCCTGAAGAACAGTGTGGTGGCGAGGCCGTGAGAAGTAGACCTCAGACCCGAGCAGCTGATGAGACATTGGAGAAGGAATGCTGGTGATGCCGCAAGGACGCCCGATCCCAGGAAGATCCGGTGAGCTACTTGATCCCAACGGCAGGTACGGGGAAGTTCGGGAGGCCCAGTAGGGACACAGGCAGGCGGCAAAGTGGTCCTGCATCAGAGGAACACTTCCTCGTCCCAGTGGCCTAATGAAAACCACTGACCACCAAAGAGTGAGACGCTGGTGTCACGACCCCCATAAAGAGCAAGGCATCTTCCTCATATCAGCACATGGAGAGAAAGTAAGCCACGCGAGCTGAACTAGAGAATGAGAGCCACGGGGGCCCGGGACCCCAATCAAGGAGCGAGGCATGTTCCTCGTATCAGTACTTAGCAAGAGTGTGAGTCAAGAGAGCTGAACCAAAGAACGAGAGAAGAAAGGGTCTGGGGCCCAAACCAGGAAGCAAGGCATCGTTTTCAGGGTCTTACTTGGCAGGAGAGTGAACTAAGTGCACCCAACTGAACAAAGAGAGAAGGCAGGGTCAGGGAATTCTTCTATCTTTTGATAACTGTGTATTTGAAGCTACATGAAATGTGGATCAGGGGCAGGGAGTCATTCCCCTGATGGCACTGAACTGCAAAACTAAAGTGGGAAAGAGACTAGGGGAAGGAAGTCATTCCCCCTGGTGATCTGGCGCTATCCTACAACTGAGGACAGTGGCTCAGGAGGTTGTTACCAATGATTACTTAGTACGCCTCCAAAAATATCTAAATGGCTATACCAAATCAATAAAAAGTCGACCATTCTATGGTGGCCACAGTCTCTCGCACTCAGTAGAGGTCTATAAAATGCAGGCTATCCCTGCAGCCATTTATGATTCTGATCTGTGGGGGCGTTCCAACATCACCCCTTAGTGAAAGAAGAGAATAGGATATGAATGCGCCTTTTGGGTAAACCTAGTAGTGCCTCAAACGCACCAGCCAAACTTGAACTGGGCATTTAAGTCATTCAATATCAAGATAAATTGACACCTTTAACATACTGGCTAAACCTGTGAAACATTCCAGAAGTGTGTGTACATCTTGAAGCATTACATGACGTTTTGTCCCAGCAGGCGGTAAGGTTAATTCTGTAGTTTTTGTATATAAATAAAATGTCTGCGAAATTAGGCCTGCTCCTTCCTTGGAATGATGCCAGTACTTTTGGCCGTCATTGCAAATCTGTGCTAAGGCGAGCTTTGAGAACTAGTTTGAATGACCTCTGGGAGTGCAATCAAAAGTCTGTCTGCACAGTACCCGAAGAGCAAATACACCAAAGGGTTTGAAAGGTGATGGGATCTCTCATGTTCCAAGAGCAGGAAAACCCTGATGACAAAATGAGGCTCGGTATTTTACCATTACTTAGCGTCAAAGCTCGCCGGAACCTGGGAACATCTGGGAAATGTTACATTGTGGAATACGGGACAAACATATTCATACAGTGGGCAAAAAGCGAGGTACAACCCAGGAGGCAACATCTGAGGCCTTTGCTAAATTCATCCATGTCAGCAACATGAGGGATACAATTTGGCTTCTTAAAACCATCACTGATGAGCCCAGACATTATGCAATCTTAAGATTTCAAGGGAAAGCCTGGCTCATCCGTCTTAATTACTTATGTCAAGTTTCTTTATTCTGATATTTTAGTCACCGACATAGGGAGGGCCTCATTTGATGGATACCACAAAGTGCTGAAGATTTGGTAACTGGAGCAGGCCGATGCACTTACTGTCTGTGGCCTGTATCATGCCCCAATGACTGAAGTCATGTTATGGGTTTTTTCTTTTATTTTTTTTTAGTATTTTTAATGTATGAATTTAGTAACATTGATGTTTTTAATGTTGTTATTGCTTTTAATGTGTTGCTACTTTTATTGCTAATGGTGAAATACATGATTTGTGGCATTTGTGTATCACCCTGTAACCTGATAGTGAACAATGTCAAAGATGACTTACTCCTCCCAGTTTTGGTGCTGGTGGAAGTGGCCGCGGTGTGAGCACAGAACAGTTGTGCTGTCGCAGCATTTTCTTGCTTCTCTCGCGGTCCAGCTTGCCGGCTTGACTTACCAGTTTGGTTTGCCTAGGTGGGTGCGGTAGAGCATACGTCGACTTCATCGGCGCAGTGCACTATCTCCTCCTCTTGCTCGCCAGTGGAGGTTGCCACTCCTTGGGCCGGTTTCCTCAGTAGCCTGGCCCGATTGGGCTGTTTGGGTGCTGCGTTCCCTGGGGAAGTGGAGAGGATGGGGGCTATGGAGCTACTGACTAGAGGTATTATATATTGATAGGTAGATGACATGTCAAATCTATTATGCTTTGGTTTCTTTTAAACTCACTTATGAGTCATGACCGAAGGTGCTACACACTATTAGGCAGGTGACATGTCGCATCCCTTATGCCTTCTTTTTTTCTTCACCCTCAGATTTAGGAATGAACTTGATCATGTTCAGTATCCTTTCTGTCTTTTAGTTTCTTTTATTCCCTTGCTTGCATAGTGCTGCATTTTATGGGATACAGCAGTATAGGCCCATACTCACTTACTTACCTGGTGCTGGAGTTTGGGCGCAGTGCCCTGTGTGGGAGTATCCAACTTCCCCTGGCTCTACGCTGGTGGCAGCAGCATAGCCGTAAAGGGTTTCTCCACTGCACTGTGCTAGGGGGCAGTGTAGGAACTGGAGCCTTGGAGGAGATATCATCGATATTGACCCACTCCTTGATTCCATGGGTGTACGGAGGACTGCGAGAGTGAACATATTAGACTTTACAACTGAGCTTCAGGTGTAAGTAGCAAGGCTGACGGCTGGATATGGTGCATGGCGTGGGAGTACCCATCTTGCCCTCTTGAGACTACACTGGTGGTAGCAGCTTAGCCCATGGAGGCTCTGAACAGGCATTACTTAGCGGGTCCCGCAGCAGTCCTCGTAATAGGGCAGCCCGCAATGAACAGTGCCAGTCCCGTACATGCACCGTTAATTACGGGACCGCCAGGGTCCTAATGAGGCCCTTAGTCTCCTTACTATTGTGCTTTGCACTAAAAACATTATCTCACTAGGGGGCAAATATGTACCCTTCGTAAGCTGTCACTTACTACATCTGAACCGAATGCCTGTCCAGATCAGGAAACAGATTCTATGGGCCTTTTAGATGTTAGATCTGCTGTAAAGAATGCCACCTCCATCCATGATATATTACATGATATATTACATGATATATTACATGATATATTACATGATATATTACATGATATATTAAGTGAAGATTGTTTCGCCCATAATCGGCCGCAAATTAATGACAGGGTCTCTTATATAAATCAGGACACTGCGGCTCATTACGCGTTTGGCTGTGTAGGAAAAAAGTGGAGGTAATTCCTTTTACCACCATTTTTCCCTCACTGCCAAACTACAAGTTTGCCAGTATTACTGGATGGTAATACTGCCGATATTTTGTAGGCAAAGTAACTTTAACAAAAAAATCAGCGGTATTACCATCTGGTAATACCGTCTGAGGTAATACTGGCAAAAATCCCCAATGTAGTCCTATAGACTCCATGAAATGGGGATTTTCACTGCCAAACCACCACTTGTAATCCGGTGGTATTACTCCCGGAGATAATTCTTCCAGTGGTAATACCACCTGACAAAGTGGCGTTATCAGTAATTATGTTTGCGGGTATTCTGGCAGATTTAGCAATGGAATACCGGCAAACGCGTAATGCAGGGGTGGACTGAGAACTAAAAGAGGCCCTGGAAATAAAGTTCAAAGTGACCCCTTATGATTCATTTTCAGTAAGCCCAATGCTTTTCCTATGAGAACATTTAGAAATACCACACAAAAGAGGCCCAGGGTGCAGAGGCCCACCCGGAACTCTCCAGCGTTCCCTATAGGCCAGTCCACCCCTGGCGTAATGAGCCCCATTGTCTGCCTCTAGGGACACTACATCAGGCATTACCCCCAGTCTGAGCCCCCTCCTGCGTGTCTATGCCTCAGAAGGTCTGCCAATGGTTTGACAACAAGCGCAAAGAGAAGGGGGGAGCGGGTACCACCCCTGCCTAGTGCCCCTGCCCAACTGAAATGCCTGCGATGTCCCACGTCCAGCTCTGCAAGTGGTGGTCGCATATAGAGCAAGCAAACACATTACATCATATATGTGCTGAAGCCATAATGACTTAACACATCAAACAAAAATGTCCAAGAAACTGAGACGAATGCATTCTCAGCATCCAACACCACTGCCACCACTGCCTGTGCCTGCCGGTTGCCTTGAGACTTAATGCTGAAAAGCTGATGCAGATTCAGCACTGTGGATCTATCCAGTACAAAGCCCGACTGATGTGCATGCACCAAGAAGGGCAGGATAGGGAGCAGCCGCGTGGCAGGGACCCTTGCAAATGTCTTAGTATCGGCCACCCTGGAAGGTAAGCCCCTCACCCTTGGGCTTTTATGAGCGGTGCGGGCGGTGCACGAAATTTTACTTTAAATTGTGATTCTGACTTTTGTAAAGTTACATCACATTGTGGACCTAAGAACGCTCCGGTTTTACTGCAATGTTTCCTGCCGTATTCGTTGTTTCTTGCATCTGCCATTCCAAGGTGGCCGTTCTTACTACCTGCACTGGAGTGCTGGGTATGGTGCTGCTGGGGGTCTCTGATTGGTTGTTGCCCTGATCATATGGGCCAATTAGGAGGCCGGCAGGCTTGGCCGGCTCTCCTCACAAGACCCACTCCTAAGACCCTGTCTACCGCTGTCCACCACCGTACGCCACTCTGCCACTGCCTGGTTACTATCTCTGTGTTCCCCCTTTCGTTGACTGTGTGTGCTGTGAGTGCCTACCCCCCACCTCCCTTGGTCGCCTGTGTGTGCTGTGAGTACCTGCCCCCACCCCCTTGGTCGCCTGTGTGTGCTGTGAGTGCCTACCCCCCTTAGTCACCTGTGTGTGCTGTGAGTGCCTACCCCCCACCCCCCTTGGTCACCTGTGTGTGCTGTGAGTGCCTACCCCCCTGCTTGGTCAGCTGTGGGTGCTGGGATTGCCTACACCCCTTGGTCGCCTGTGTGTACTGTGAGTACCTGCCCCCCACCCCCTTGGTCGCCTGTGTGTACTGTGAGTACCTGCCCCCCACCCCCTTGGTCGCCTGTGTGTGCTGTGAGTGCCTACCCCCCTGCTTGGTCGCCTGTGTGTGCTGTGAGTGCCTACCCCCCTGCTTGGTCGCCTGTGTGTGCTGTGAGTGCCTACCCCCCTGCTTGGTCGCCTGTGTGTACTGTGAGTACCTGCCCCCCACCCCCTTGGTCGCCTGTGTGTACTGTGAGTACCTGCCCCCCACCCCCTTGGTCGCCTGTGTGTGCTGTGAGTGCCTACCCCCCTGCTTGGTCGCCTGTGTGTGCTGTGAGTGCCTACCCCCCTGCTTGGTCGCCTGTGTGTGCTGTGAGTGCCTACCCCCCTGCTTGGTCGCCTGTGTGTGCTGTGAGTGCCTACCCCCCTGCTTGGTCGCCTGTGTGTGCTGTGAGTGCCTACCCCCCTGCTTGGTCGCCTGTGTGTGCTGTGAGTGCCTACCCCCCTTAGTCACCTGTGTGTGCTGTGAGTGCCTACCCCCCTGCTTGGTCAGCTGTGGGTGCTGGGATTGCCCCCCACCTCCCTTGGTCGCCTGTGTGTGCTGTGAGTGCCTACCCCCCTGCTTGGTCGCCTGTGTGTGCTGTGAGTGCCTACCCCCCTGCTTGGTCGCCTGTGTGTGCTGTGAGTGCCTACCCCCCTGCTTGGTCGCCTGTGTGTGCTGTGAGTGCCTACCCCCCTGCTTGGTCGCCTGTGTGTGCTGTGAGTGTCTACACACCGGCTGATTGACACCATACACTTGCCCGCTGATTTTGACCATGCATTTGTGTGTAATTGCCGCCATGCAACATGTGATTGGCACCATGTATTTGCCCACCAACTGTCTTCTAATATTGTAACCTGAAGCGCTTAATGTAACTGTACTGTAACCGTTTTCTTAAGTTATAGCGCCTTGATACCTCAGGGTTTGGTACGCTTTATAAATGTAAAAAATAAAATAAATAAAATAAATATCTACATAATTATATTTTTACACAGAAGCAGTCTCCCCTCAGTTTGACACATAATAGATATCACAAACACCCATGTAACATATCACAGCGCCAACCAAAACAGCGTTTATATTTTATTATTATTATTATTATTATTACTATTATTATTATTATTATTTATGCTATTACACATCATGTTTATAAATTGCTTTTTCAAATCCATTCATGTCTCTTTTCCAGTAAATGGAAGCAATGTTGCATAAAAACAACAAATTGTTTTCTGTAGTAATTCAATTGTTCATTCATATTACGTCCATTCTCTCATTTACTCAAACAAAAATATGGATATTTTCACACCAATATCTTTGCATGTTTTGACTTTGAGCAGAAAATGGCCTATTCTTCTTCAGGGTGTAATCGACATTCTTGATGTCATCTGTTGCAATGTCTGGAGTTCTTTCTGTTAAAAAAACTTTTATTACTAAAAAGTTCTAAAATAACTGGCCAATAAGAAGCTATTCAAACATAATCAATTTAAGAAGAACGTCTGAGCTGAGAATAGATTCAACCTTTGTGTGGTGTGAGGAACCAAGAATGAGATGCGGACACAGGGGACTCATGGTTGAGGATATAGACTTTTATCAAAGAATAAAGGGGTTGGAAAATGCTTCACTGTTCCTAATCTAGGAGGTTTTTCCCTACTTCAACCAAAACTAAGGATCTCTGTGTCAATATATCCAAAGCCTGTCATGTGTCCGAAATCCTATCCTAGCCCTCTCATTCTAAAATTAATTCTAAAGTATTAATGGTATTATATTTGGCTTGAAAATTGCTCAAATGTTCAAGTGCAACAGAAAAGTCTAAATCCAACAACAGTTCCAATCCAAATGGATAATGTCCACCGTTCCAGGGAATGGCTCCCTTCCCCGGGTTTCTCTCCACAAAAACAAAAGTTCAAAAGAATAACCAAGTTCTTTGTAGTGCAAGAGGCTAACTGCCTCCTCTTCATGTTGCAATTGACTCCAGGGTAGATGACTCCCTTCGCCAGGTTTTTTCCACATTCAATGTAATTCAAAATACTAAGGGCATTGATCTTCCCTGGGATTCTCCGAATCGCAAAACACCTGGTATACCTTTGTCCCAGGTGCTTTCATATAGTTCCTTGACACAATGTGGGTGCAGGCTCTAGACTCTCAAAACATCTGGTATACTCTCCTACAAGGTTCTCTCATATTTTCATTCACTTTCAAGATCTGAGGGCATATGGTTTTCCACAAGGTTCCTCTTATCAATGGTGTATTTTTATCTTCCCAAATACAGACACTATAAGACTCAGTTTGTGATGGAAGCCATAGGGAATATGCCCCCCGTTCCAGTTAGGGACCAGGAATGCCTTCTCCAGCTCCCTCCCGGGGACCTGATCTTCCACTGTGGGCTCGCCGGCTTTAGGACGGCTCCCACGGCTTCTTCAACCCTGTTCGGGACCGTCTCTGTTTCCGCTCTCTATTTAAATGAAGTACTCATTAACTAATCTCCCAGAGAGGTACACCTGCATGATATATCAAGCACACATTGACTAATCTCCCACATTGGTCTAAGTGCATGATAAATGAAGTACTCATTAACTCATTTCCCACAGATGTCTAAGTGCAGGATTCATTAACTAATCTCCCACAGGGGTATAACTACATGATAGATGAAGTACTCATTAACTAATCTCCCACAGAGGTCTAAGTGCATGTTAGATGAAGTACTCATTAACTAATCTCCCACAGAGGTATAACTGCATGATATTTGAAGCACCTATTGACTGATCTCCCACAGTGATCTAAGTGCATGATAGATGAAGTACTCATTAACAGATCTGCTTCGGGAGTCTAAGTGCACAATAGATGAAGTACTCATTAATTAACCTCCCACAGAGGTATAAGTTCATGATAGATGATGTTCTCATTAACAGATCTCCTTCACAAGTCTAAGTGCATGATAGATGAAGTACTCATTAACTCATCTCCCACAGAGGTCTTAATGAATGATAGATGAAGTACTCATAAACAGATCTCTTTCAGAGGTTTAAGTGAAATACTCATTAACTAATCTCCCACAGAGGTCTAACTGCATGACATATGAAGTACTCATTGACTAATCTCCCACAGAGGTCTAAGTGCATGATAGATGAAGTACTCATTAACTAATCTCCGACAGAGGTCTAACTGCATGATATTTGAAGTACCTATTGACTGATCTCCCACAGTGATCTAAGTGCATGATAGATTAAGTACTCATTAACTAATCTCCCACAGAAGTCTAAGTGCATGATAGAAGAAGTGCTCATTAACAGATCTGCTTCGGGGGTCTAAGTACACTATAGATGAAGTACTCATTAATTAACCTCCCACAGAGGTATAAGTTCATGATAGATGATGTTCTCAATAACAGATCTCCTTCACAAGTCTAAGTGCATGATAGATGAAGTACTCATTAACTAATCTCCCACAGAGGTCTTAGTGAATGATAGATGAAGTACTCATAAACAGATCTCTTTCAGAGGTTTAAATGAAGTACTCATTAACTAATCTCCCACAGAGGTCTTAGTGAATGATAGATGAAGTACTCATAAACAGATCTCTTTCAGAGGTTTAAATGAAGTACTCATTAACTAATCTCCCACAGAGGTCGAACTGCTTGATATATGAAGTACTCATTGACTAATCTCCCACAATGGTCTAAATGCATGAAAGATGAAGTACTCATGAACTAATCTCCCACAGAGGTCTAAGTGCATGATGGATGAGACTTATTCACAGATCTCCTTCAGAGGTCTTAGTGCATGATAGATGAAGTACTCATTAACTAATCTCCCACAAAATTCTAAGTGTATGATCGATAAAATAATCATTAATTAACCTCCCACAGAGGTATAAGTGCATGATAGATGAAGTACTCACTAACTAATCTCCCACAGAAGTCTAAGTGCACAATAGATGAAGTACTCATTAATAAACTTCCTACAGAGGTATACGTGCATGATAGATGATGTACTGATTAACAGATCTCCTTCAGAAGTCTAAGTACATGCCAGATGAAGTACCCATAACTAATCTCCCACGGAGGTCTAAGTGCATGATATATGAAGTACTCATTGACTAAACTCCCACATAGGTCTAAGTGCATGATAGAAGAAGTGCTCATTAACAGATCTCCTTCAGAGGTCTAAGTGCATGATAGATGAAGTACTCATTAACTAATCTCCCACAGAAGTCTAAAGCATGAAAAATGAAGTACTCATTAACTAATCTCTCGTAGAGATATAACTGCATGATAGATGAGGCTTATTCACAGATCTCATTCAGAGGTCTAAGTGTATGATAGATGATGCACTCATGAACTAATCTCCCACAGAGGTCTAAGTGCATAATATATAAAGTACTGATTGAATATTCTCCAACAGAGGTCTAAGTGCATGATAAATTAACTACTCATTAACTAATCTCCCATGGAGAACTAAGTGCATTATATATGAAGTACTCATTGACTAATCTCCCAAAGTGGTACAACTGCATGATAGATGAAGTTTGCATTAACTAATCTCCCACAGAGGTCTGAGTGTATGATAGATGATGTACTCATTAACTAATCTCCCAAAGAAGTATAGGTGCATGATAGATGAAGTACTCATTAACTAATCTCCCAGAGAGGTCTAAATGCATGATAGATGAGGTTCTCATTAACTAATCTCCCACAGATGTATACATGCATGATATATGAATTAACCATTAACTAATCTCCCACAGAAATATAACTGCATGATAGATGAAGTACTCCTTAACTAATCTCCCAAAGATGTCTAAGTGCATGATAGTTGAAGTACTAATTGACTAACCTCCCACAGAGGTATAAGTGCATGATAGATGAAGTGCTCATTAACTAATCTCCCCCAGAGGTATGCATCCATGATAGATGAAATACACATTAACTAATCTCCCACAGATGTCTAAGTGCATGGTAGATGAAGTTCTCATTAAGTAATCTCCCACAGAGGTCTTGAAGTACTCACTAACTAGTCTCCCACAGAGGTCTAAGTGAATGACAGATGAAGTCCTCACTACCTAATTTCCAACAGAGGTCAAAGTGCACAAAAAATTAAGTACTCATTAACTAATCTCCCACAGAGGTCTAAGTGGTGCATGATAGATGAAGTACTCACTAACTAATCTGCCACAGAGGCATAACTGCATGATAGATGAAATACTCATTCACTAATCTCCCACAGAGGTCTAAGTGCATCATAGATGAAGTCCTCATTAACTAATCTCCCACAGAAGCCTAAGTGCATGATAGATGAAGTACTCATTAACTAATCTCCCACAAAATTCTAAGTGTATGATCGATAAAATAATCATTAATTAACCTCCCACAGAGGTATAAGTGCATGATAGATGAAGTACTCACTAACTAATCTCCCACAGAAGTCTAAGTGCACAATAGATGAAGTACTCATTAATAAACTTCCTACAGAGGTATACGTGCATGATAGATGATGTACTGATTAACAGATCTCCTTCAGAAGTCTAAGTACATGCCAGATGAAGTACCCATAACTAATCTCCCACGGAGGTCTAAGTGCATGATATATGAAGTACTCATTGACTAAACTCCCACATAGGTCTAAGTGCATGATAGAAGAAGTGCTCATTAACAGATCTCCTTCAGAGGTCTAAGTGCATGATAGATGAAGTACTCATTAACTAATCTCCCACAGAAGTCTAAAGCATGAAAAATGAAGTACTCATTAACTAATCTCTCGTAGAGATATAACTGCATGATAGATGAGGCTTATTCACAGATCTCATTCAGAGGTCTAAGTGTATGATAGATGATGCACTCATGAACTAATCTCCCACAGAGGTCTAAGTGCATGATATATAAAGTACTGATTGAATATTCTCCAACAGAGGTCTAAGTGCATGATAAATTAACTACTCATTAACTAATCTCCCATGGAGAACTAAGTGCATTATATATGAAGTACTCATTGACTAATCTCCCAAAGTGGTACAACTGCATGATAGATGAAGTTTGCATTAACTAATCTCCCACAGAGGTCTGAGTGTATGATAGATGATGTACTCATTAACTAATCTCCCAAAGAAGTATAGGTGCATGATAGATGAAGTACTCATTAACTAATCTCCCAGAGAGGTCTAAATGCATGATAGATGAAGTTTGCATTAACTAATCTCCCACAGAGGTCTGAGTGTATGATAGATGATGTACTCATTAACTAATCTCCCAAAGAAGTATAGGTGCATGATAGATGAAGTACTCATTAACTAATCTCCCAGAGAGGTCTAAATGCATGATAGATGAGGTTCTCATTAACTAATCTCCCACAGATGTATACATGCATGATATATGAATTAACCATTAACTAATCTCCCACAGAAATATAACTGCATGATAGATGAAGTACTCCTTAACTAATCTCCCAAAGATGTCTAAGTGCATGATAGTTGAAGTACTAATTGACTAACCTCCCACAGAGGTATAAGTGCATGATAGATGAAGTGCTCATTAACTAATCTCCCCCAGAGGTATGCATCCATGATAGATGAAATACACATTAACTAATCTCCCACAGATGTCTAAGTGCATGGTAGATGAAGTTCTCATTAAGTAATCTCCCACAGAGGTCTTGAAGTACTCACTAACTAGTCTCCCACAGAGGTCTAAGTGAATGACAGATGAAGTCCTCACTACCTAATTTCCAACAGAGGTCAAAGTGCACAAAAAATTAAGTACTCATTAACTAATCTCCCACAGAGGTCTAAGTGGTGCATGATAGATGAAGTACTCACTAACTAATCTGCCACAGAGGCATAACTGCATGATAGATGAAATACTCATTCACTAATCTCCCACAGAGGTCTAAGTGCATCATAGATGAAGTCCTCATTAACTAATCTCCCACAGAAGCCTAAGTGCATGATAGATAAAGTACTCATTAACTAATCTGTCACAGAGATATAACTACATGATTGATGAGGCTCATTCACAGATCTCATTCAGAGATCTAAGTGTATGATAGATGAAGTACTCATGAACTTATGTCCCAGAGAGGTCTAAGTACATGGTATATAATGTACTCATTAACTAATCTCCCATAGCGGTCTAAGTGCATGATATATAAAGTACTGATTAACTAATCACTCACAGAGGTCTAAATGCATGATAGATGAAGTACTCACTAACTAATGTCCCACAGTGGGCTAAGTGCATGATAGACAAAGTATTCATTAACTAATCTCCCACAGAGATATATGTGCATGATAGATTAAGTACTCATTAAATAATCTCCCACACAGGTATAACTGCATGATCGATGAAGCACTCATTAACTAATCTCCCACAGAGGTCTAAATGCATGATAGATTAAGTACTCATTAACTAATCTCCCACAGAGGTATAACTGCATGATGGATGAAGTACTCATTAACTAATCTCCCACAGAGGTATAACTGCATGATAGATGAAGTACTCATTAACTAATATCCCACAGAGGTCTTTTCATATTCTCCCCTCTAATGAACTGCATTTGTAGAAGTTGGACAGAGACAAGACAGAACCTCTGGTGGGGTTGGGGCGGCGGCACCCTTGGTACTTTGCTCTCCTGCTGTTTTGGGGTACATTTGGAGATTTCAAATCCCCAGGATTTAATATAATCTGCAACAGCCAGAACCTGGTCTCTAACAAGGCTTGAGTTGAAGTGTAGCACAAACTTATCACGGCAATAATCATTCCAAAATTCTACGCGGTCAATATCCTTAGACACTTGTGCTTGAGGTGGTGCTCTCTTTAAAAGGCATAGAATGTTACTTCTATTCAGGACCACTGACTCTCAGTCCAAGGGTAATGTCTCTAGAATGAATCTATTGCACATGTTAGAAGCGGAATTTGTCCCATTATTCCCCTCTATAGGTCTAGGCCCACGCCCCGAACATATTACATGCCTTCTTTCCTTGAGAGTCATAAATGGCTTCCCCAGCAATCTCGTGTCATCAATATGATATGATATGATATGATAAGTCATTTATAACATGCCTGTACACAAGTGTTTCTAGGTGCCACAAGACAAAAGAGGGAAGACAGGGAGGACAAAACAAAGATCTTACTAAGGCCTCGTGTCATTCAGATTGTGCAAGTGCGATAGCGCAAAGTGCAGGAGGGGAGGGAGAAGAGGAAGTGCAAGGGAGAGGGAAAGGGGAAGTGCAATCAGGGCAACATTGCTCAATAGGTGCAGCCAGGGCAGCGCAGCTCAGGGTAAGTGGAAGGAGGCAGGGGATTGTAGGGTGACAGTCACCGCCCTTTAGTGTGTGCTAGGCCCAGCGACAGGGCATGGGTGGTGCATTGCTCAGTAAGTGCAGCCAGGGCAGCGCAGCTCAGGGTAAGTGGAAGGAGGCAGGGGATTGTAGGGTGACAGTCACCGCCCTTTAGTGTGTGCTAGGCCCAGCGACAGGGCATGGGTGGTGCATTGCTCAGTAAGTGCAGCCAGGGCAGCGCAGCTCAGGGTAAGTGGAAGGAGGCAGGGGATTGTAGGGTGACAGTCACCGCCCTTTAGTGCACGCTAAGCACAGCAGCAGTGCATGGGTGGTGCATTGCTCACTTCCTCCTCATTCATGCAGGGAGTCTCAATGCTTCTTCGCTCTGACTCAGTTACCAGGGGATTTCTAAAACCCTCCGTCTGTGACCCCCCCTCTATCCCACCGGCTAACAAGCGGACCCCCTCTGGACCGTCCGCCTTGTGGGGAGTGCGAAACCGCCTTTGTTATTTGGTACTTCTCTGCGCTGAAATCAGCTGATACCACAACATTAACAGCCAAGGGTGCTTGGGCCACAGACACATTATCAGCAGCTAAGTTATCCCCAATGTATTGCGCGCCAGCTGGGATCTCCTGAGCTGGAATAACTTCAAGAGATGTACAGACTTCACAGAATTAGGATAGGAACTACACTAGCCAAATGTTGCATCAGTTTTTTGGTCAAATCCCCCCCTCTCTAGGATCTACATACCACCTCTAGTATTACACAGCACAACTGTGAACTGTGCTATGGTGTGTTTGAGCCTTAAACTGTTTTTTTATTAAAATGCTAGACCTTGAATCCCCTTTTTCTTGTCATTTGGGCCATAGATTTAAGGAATTGATCACATAGACGAGAAGCATTACCTTGTTGTGCTTGCCTCTAGCCGATCAATACACTATTCACCATTCACTGTTTGCATAGGAAGTCAGGCCGTCCATAGACGAGAAGCATTACCTTGTGCTTGCCTCTAGCCGACCACTCCACTATTCACAATTCACTGTCTGCATAGGCGGCCAAGCCGTCCATCATTACCTTGTGCTTGTCTCTAGCCTACCACTCCACTATTCACCATTCACTGTCAACTTAGGAGGTCAGACCGTCCATAGGTTATCTCTGAATTTTGTCTGAATAGACTTTAAACATATGTCTTTTTGGCTACAGAGTGTAGTTCCTATCCTAATTCTGCCCAACCTGTACATCTCTTTCTCTACAGTGTGAAGTTAACACTCTGCTGTATACAACTAATTGAGTACAGACTTGCTTATATGCAAAGAACCCAGCAGACAGTGAGCTCTTGCTCGCAACATAATCCAGGTGAATAAGGACTCCCGAGGATGTTGAGATGATGTTTTTTATGATTTATTATGTTTGCAGTTTGAGAGATTTACAAGCCCACTTGTTTTTTAAAAATGTCCTGTTTACTTTGTAGATCAGAAAGAAAAAAAAGTTCTGTAATGATGACATTTTTGCTCCTGAGGAAGGGGAAATCCCGAAGCACGTAGAGCTTTAATATTGACACCAATTTGTTTGTTCAAATAAAATATGTCTGTGTTTTTCAAAACTTTTTCTCTGAGATGTTATCTTAAATATACTTCGCAAATCTTTTTTAAATTTCAACTGTTTCCAAAACAGTGGTGTGAAGGGGACACGAGGGTCCTTAAACCACAGGACTATTTTCTTCCTTACTGTTATCAATGTACTCCATGGTATGCCGCGCTTTCAGCACATAGCAACGAACCAGGAACACACGGAACACATAAAACAAATAGCATAACACGCGTTTCGTGCTCTGGGAGAGCTTATGAGTAGAATTGATCCTCCACAACCGCCATGGTGGACAGACTCAAGAGTCTCCAGTAGGTCAGCATCTCTAGAAGCTACCAGGTAGCACAAACAGTGAGTGCGACTCACCGCAGTTGTGATCTTTCTTTTCTAAGCCGAGGGAGTTGGGCTACATTCAGGCCGCTTTTGTTGTGCCTTTCGGCTGCATGTAGATTTCCCTTTCTGGATACTGTTACAATACTAGCAATTATTTTTTGGGAAGGTGCAGTACCACTGAGAACATACAGATGTCCTCAAGTGTGATATCAGATTTTGTATGAGGACATCTGTATGTTGTCAGTGGTACTGTCCCTTCCCAATAAACTATGTTAGGAGGATATCTGTAAATTGCAGTTCACTGGGGGAGGTGCATTACCACAGAAAAATGTCTTCTTATGCTCACAACCTGTTTCAATTTCTATTTCTTGTTTCCCTGGTTCTTGTTTTCTTGTTTATTAAATTTTTTGGGGAGGTGCAGTACCACTGAGAACATCCCACCAATCCCTGCTTTCTGGCTGCAGAGTGCAACTAGTTCCCGTTCTGCACTTCTACCACTGGCCTCAAAGGGGGGCATTACTGGTAGATGCCAAGTAGCCTGGGAGGGAAGCTGCGGCTGATCATGCAATGGGGGTTCCTCAGCCTCTCAGCATCCCATTACTCGCCGTACCCTTCCAGTGACATGTAAATAGTGACATGTGTGCACATGTGTGTCCGGCTGCAGTCCTAGGGCTATTCATGATAACGTTCTCTGTTCAGCCCTGAAGTCTTCCTCTGCTGCTGCTCAAGGACAGACACATTTCAGGGATATGGATTGTAATCACGTGACATCTGATGTGTTTCTCCTTCTCTTTCCCTCTCTGTGTCTCCTGAAGGTCCCTCCTCTGCAGAAGAGGAGTGTAATGGAACCACAGCTGTATATGCGGCCCCCGGGGGCTCAGCCCTGCTGCAGATCACAGACTCGGACCAGGCCTTCTGCCCTTGGGGATGTCACTTTCGGTGGACGAGGAGTGACTCCAGGCTTGTTGCTGCAGCGTGGGATCCGAGAGGCATTATTCAGTGCGGGCACACGCCCAACTGCCGAGTCCTCCCCGGCGGAAGCCTGGAGCTGTCCCACATCACCCCGGAGGAGGCCAGAGATTACACTCTGCACATGTGGGCAGAAGACGAGGCACTCAGGCCGGAAGAGTGGATAACGAAACACAAGTGTTTCCTGCTGCAGTTTCAAGGTAAATGGGGGTTGGCAGAAAGAAAATGAGGGGAGAATGATGAATTGAAAGCACTTTGAGCCAGAAACATTTGCGAGACTTTGTTAGTATTATTTAAAAACTCTTTTACAGAGCATTAGGGGGGCACTTTTAATTATGCCAGTTTAATGTAGCAGGACAAGTTCTCATTCTTCCCAATTATTGCAAGAGGGCAAATTCCTGTTGTTCCAGAGTAATGCAGGACGGCAAGATCCTGTTATTCCCAGTTAATGCAGGAGGGCAAGGCCCTGTTATTCCCAGTTAATGCAGGAGGGCAACATCATGTTATTCCCAGTTAATGCTGGAGGGCAATACCTTGTCATTCCCAGTTAATGCAGGAGGGCAAGATCTTGTTATTCCCAGTTCATGCAGGAGGGCAAGATCTTGTTATTCCCAGTTCATGCAGGAGGGCAAGATCTCATTATTCCCAGTTAATCCAGGACAGCATATCATGTTATTCCCAATTAATGCAGGAGGGATATATCATGGTATTCGCTGCAACTAGCTGGCAACTAAGAAACCATGTAGAATAACCGTGAAGGCGGGAGGGAGAGTAAACAGGGTATGGCCCTTACTCTAAAATAGTTTTAACACAAACATAGCGCAAAAACCACTGTATGGAAAAATGGGTTATAGCTCATCAGGAAATCCAGAGGCTTATGTGGACCAGGACCAATGTACTAGCACGCAAAGAGAGGGTACATGTGCAAACAAGGCTGTGATGGAAGGACAGAAAAGGATAGAATGAATATCTGACTATCCCTGCCTAAGTGCAAAGCCTCCTCTAGGTAACGGTGCTGTGCCGCTTACAAACAGTGGATAGAAAAAGAAATAAACTAACCACTTCTAGGTAGGAAATACTTTCAGCCTTGTTGGACCTATGCCACTCTCTTCCACTATGTGTAAGTGGAAATAGGAAGAGAAGTGCTCAATGATCACTTAAAAAGGTGCACCTATGGTCAATTGGAGAGGCATCTAGTGGGGTATCTGTCAGTTTATTAGCCACTAGATTGTCTTCCTGGCCATGGTGTACTCAGGTCTAAAAACAACACAGATACATTAACATACAATGTTTGACATAACACACAACGAAGAAGACACCAAGTCCCATAATCCGTTGTGAAATGATGTAGATATGACGGGTCATGGGTGGTTGGTAAAAAGAAATGCTCAAACTACAAGGTAGGCTTGATTTGTGCCTCTTGTAAGTAGCATCCACTGTCGACCGGTTTCTGTGGCATGTATGCGGGTAAAGCCACTATCATCAGGACAGTCTTCTGCTCACAGCAATTGGTGCAGCCTGGTATGGGTAATTAAAAGACTGACCATATTGAGGGAGGAATGGTTCAACATATAGGGATTGTTAATACTTTACCCCCAAGTTGTAAGTGCCGTAAGGCTGGATCACATGGAGAGGGAACCTATGGAAAACAAAAGGAAGTGTATGTTGCCATATTCACCTCACAGCTAATAACATCAATTCAATTGAATATGGACAACACATAATTGGTTGTCATCCACATAAGCAACACTGCAAGTACTAATATTAATATCCATTTAGAAAGAAGGGACACATAGTTTATCACAATCCTATTACAGGCTGTGGGCGGACGCCCATATCTGTGTACTCCATACTTAAGTCAAGGTATAAGGGAACATAGGTGGATCATATATGGCCTACTATCAGGTACTCCCAATGACGGATACCTAATTGACATACGTCAAAAATTGAACAGTAGTGAAAAGGAAATCACAGGGAGCCCCAGCAAGTGATTAACAGAAGGGGGCTTGGTAGGCAAAGTGTAACAATACAAAAAACAAATAATTTGGTGTTCAGCCATACCTTAGATAGGTCCCTGCTCAGTTAGTCATAGCTGGAAAAATGGGTGTACCCAAATGTAAGCAGCACACATGGATCCCAGTCCCCGGCTCTCTGTGGGGAAAAAGAAACATGTGTGCTTAAACTGGGGCCACAGTACAATTTTTGACGTATGTCAATTAGGTATCCATCATTGGGAGTACCTGATAGTAGGCCATATATGATCCACCTATGTTCCCTTATACCAAGGTTGTCCAACATACGGCCCACGGGCCACAATGCGGCCCTCCAAGCCATTTCATGTGGCTTGCGAGGCTGTACTGAAAACATCAAACAAATAAATAAATAAAGCAGGCCGTGGCAGAGGACTGTTACTGCCTCTGCCACGGCCCGGTTTATTTATTTATTTATTTGCCCAATGTTTGTCGGGTCCATGGACCCCCCCCAGGCTGGAGAGAAGAGACGCAGTATGGATGGCCCTTTGTTGCACCCATACTCTGTCTCTCTCTGGCGGCCCGGGTAAAAACCGGGTAAAGAACGATGTTTAAAAATTGAGGGACGTATGCAAAGCAAAATTGAGGGAGTAATTTTTTGTTTTTCTCTTTAGACTGCTCGATCTGTCCTTCCCTTCTAATGCTTTTCTTTGTCCCTTCTCCTTTATTATACTGCACCCACTTGGTATTATACAAATAAGACCCCATAGGAAGGACACACTCTAACGCGGCACGCAGGAATATAAAATTACCTCAAAGAAATGTGAAGTTCTTTAAAAAAAGGAATGTCTATAAAAAAACGAATGTCTATGAAATAACGGCAAAATTATTAAATCCAAAATGGCCGCCGGACATTGTAGCGTGACGCGTGACGTCATTGCGTAACGTGACGTGATGATGTCATACGTCACGCGATCGCAGCCTTTATAAAAGCAAGAGAATCACACAGAGGGAAAGCGCGGATCCTGGCAGACTGGAGGCAATCGTACCGAGAAGAACAAAAAGGTAACTTCTTTCATTTGAAAATAAGGAAAGCAAGGAGAAGCCCGCCAAAATAGTGGAACAAAGGGCTCGACCTTGGTCAGAGTTACAGAGACGGACACAAACGCCATTTTGGAACCGAGTTCTGGCAAAAAGACCCGACCGGTGAATTAATATTAAATAAATAAACCAGCGGTATCTTTAACATTGCACCAAAAAGTGGTGCGTTTAAAATCAATGGGAAAATCCCATAGAGAATATTCTGGTGGAATATTTCATGTGGTAACCACTGCCACCAGCCAGAAACTCGACGAGGGGGGACTGGACAGTGCCCCCTCGAGAACAGACCCAGGGGCAATCAAATTACCCCTCACCAGTACTTCCACAATATGATGGTTTGTACTGGTTCTGTTCACAGATTTGGACTAGTAAAGCCAATGGTGACTTTACATGCCTGGGAGACAGTAGTCAGTCCCAGGGTATGGCGTCTATGGTGGGGTGTCACTATGACACCCCTGTGTTACTGCACGGAGGGTGCTGTGTAACACACATACCAAAAACACATGAAGCCCTATGGAGTAAAAAACCCAATAGCCCATAAAACACATTCACAGTCAAAGGAGATTCTCAAATCATGCCTAAGAGTGGGAGAAAAAAGAGTCTCACTCTTAGCAGGAGAAAATAAAAACCCCAAAAATCCAGCAAAGCTGCTGGGGGACTCACTAGGTTTGGGAAATTAGCCTTAACAGAGAATTCTCCCTACATCCGCCAACAACCTGTAATAGGATGGTGATAAACTATGTGTCCCTTCTTTCTAAATGGATATTAATATTAGTACTTGCAGTGTTGCTTATGTGGATGACAACCAATTATGTGTTGTCCATATTCAATTGAATTGATGTTATTAGCTGTGAGGTGAATATGGCAACATACACTTCCTTTTGTTTTCCATAGGTTCCCTCTCCATGTGATCCAGCCTTAAGGCACTTACAACTTGGGGGTAAAGTATTAACAATCCCTATATGTTGAACCATTCCTCCCTCAATATGGTCAGTCTTTTAATTACCCATACCAGGCTGCACCAATTGCTGTGAGCAGAAGACTGTCCTGATGATAGTGGCTTTACCCGCATACATGCCACAGAAACCGGTCGACAGTGGATGCTACTTACAAGAGGCACAAATCAAGCCTACCTTGTAGTTTGAGCATTTCTTTTTACCAACCACCCATGACCCGTCATATCTACATCATTTCACAACGGATTATGGGACTTGGTGTCTTCTTCGTTGTGTGTTATGTCAAACATTGTATGTTAATGTATCTGTGTTGTTTTTAGACCTGAGTACACCATGGCCAGGAAGACAATCTAGTGGCTAATAAACTGACAGATACCCCACTAGATGCCTCTCCAATTGACCATAGGTGCACCTTTTTAAGTGATCATTGAGCACTTCTCTTCCTATTTCCACTTACACATAGTGGAAGAGAGTGGCATAGGTCCAACAAGGCTGAAAGTATTACCTACCTAGAAGTGGTTAGTTTATTTCTTTTTCTATCCACTGTTTGTAAGCGGCACAGCACCGTTACCTAGAGGAGGCTTTGCACTTAGGCAGGGATAGTCAGATATTCATTCTATCCTTTTCTGTCCTTCCATCACAGCCTTGTTTGTACATGTACCCTCTCTTTGCGTGCTAGTACATTGGTCCTGGTCCACATAAGCCTCTGGATTTCCTGATGAGCTATAACCCATTTTTCCATACAGTGGTTTTTGCGCTATGTTTGTGTTAAAACTATTTTAGAGTAAGAGCCATACCCTGTTTACTCTCCCTCCTGCCCTCACGGTTCTTCCTCTCCCCTATATCTACTCCAACTTGAGGTGTCGTGGCTGCTTTGCAACTGTGTGTGTTCAACGTACTCCTTGTTGTTCTGTTACTTTCTCTTAGCTCTTGCTCACCTGGCCATTCACCCTCACTCTCCACTCTAGCTCTGCATATTTCTTTCATTATGGCATCACTTACCTGGCCCAGCACCCTTGCATCTCTACTCTTGGTACTCGCTTCTCCACCATCTTTTGCTAGTATGCTCTCTACTATCCTTCCTTCCTCGTATTTACGTGTGCTTTCTGACAGAATCTTTTTCTTCCAGAGCATCATTTCCCAGTCACTCTCTTTCCTTTCTTCTTCTTTTCTCCTATTCTCCCATTGTTCCACACGTGCTGCTCTTTCTGCAATACTCTGTATGCAAGCCTCCTCCCTCTTCCTATCTTATTCTCCATGCTGCTCTAACTCCATTCTCACTCCTTTTTCCCTCTCCAGCTCTACCTGTCTCTCCAGCTCCTTTGGCTCAAGTCTTTTAGTGAGTATGCTTTGCGTCTACCTCAATTCAGCTATTTTTCCCTCCAGCTCTGCTTCTTCTTCTTTCTTTGTGTTCTCTTCTTCCCTGTTACTTACCTCACTCTCCCTCTGCATTTGTCCTAACTCCGCTCTGTCTATTGCCTGCATCACCTCCTCCTCCTTTCCCGTCACCGTCTCCTGCAGTCTTAATAGCACCTGTGCTGCTATCCATTCATCTGGCCCAATACCTGCTAAATCGAGCTGTGCTTTCTTTATGCCATCAAAGTTCACCTGTGTCCCTTTCATACCTACTGTGACCCCTGCATGCAACTCTTTCTGGTAGTGATCCTCCGGAGCGTACGGTGGTGGGTTGTATGTAGGGTTTGAGTATCCCTCTGCGGCTGTTACCTCTTGGTGCTTTGTTACTTCCTTCAGCTCTCTTATTGGGTATAGCCCTTCGGTCTCTTTCTTGACCTCTTTTATTGGATATGAGCCCTCTGCCTCTTCCTCACTCTTCTCAGTGTTGTTCACTACACTGCTGGGAGGGGCCTGGGGTGTACTCCACCCTTCCCCCTCGCTCTCCTCTTCTTTCTTTACCTCATGCACACTCATCATCCCTGGGCCATATCCCTAAATCATCTTCCAGAGGTCGAAAACCTCTAAATGGCTTGTCAATTTCTTCCCCTTGTATGTGTTGTGTAAATATGCTAACAGTGAATGTTGTACTTGCATAGAAAAGCTACCATTAGGCAGTCATGGTGTCCTTATCTTTTGGTCTGTACCTTTAGTCCAGTCATTACTGTATTTTACTATTTTGTCTCTGTGCAGTGGCAGTGTTGCACAAATGTGTTGACGTGGTGTTGTTAACGTGTGGTACCCATGGTGGGTTCCTATTCCATAGTATGATGACATTTTTATATATATACCACCATTACCTGGACCCTAGTTGGGGACTTCCGACTCTCCGCTGTGAATAGGAGGAAAAAATGTGTGTTAAAATACTCTTTATTTTCTATTCAATACCAACTTCTCTGTCGTCTTGCACCGGGCTGCCGTTCTTCGACACGCTGCTTTGTGCAACTAGGGTCCCCTTCAACCCGGAGTGCGTGAGGTCCCCTGCAACCTCTCACACAGCGAGGCATGCTCATGGGCCGGCCCGCCTTCTCAGGGTAGCCGCTGCTCGGCACGCCCGTGTTAGTGTCCTGATCACTCCTCCCCTCTATCATCTCACAGCCTGTGCTGCGTATTTTTGTACTGCCCTACTCGCACGGGTTGCAATGCTGCTGGACACACCCCCTTCGATTGGTGACGTGTGCCGGCGTTCTCCATGCGTGGTCGTCTGCTCACCTTTACCCCACCATAGCCGCTGTCCGCGGCTCCACTTTATGCAATAAAAATAAAACGTGATGTCCTATGTGAGCTCTATGGGTGACGTCACCAACTAACACAACGTATTACGTATACACAGTTTGAACATATATTGCGCGCCAATTTCCACAATAGCAATCCCGACAATCCCCACAGCTATCTTCCCACTACACCTTTAGTGGAGTATCCATTTATCACCTTTATTATTATAATTAAGCTGCACTCCCTGCGTTGCCTCGCGTGTGATACGTTCCCTCACTAGGGGAACATAACCAGCCAACTATCTTCCGCAATCTGAGACAACTCTAGCTACCTCCTGCGGGAATACATCATCTATTCACCGAGCTAAAACACTCAATCAATAGGGATCCTTATCTATTCATCAAACTACAACGCCGACTCATAGGAATACCACACCCCCATACATGTGTTTGCTTATCCAGACCAATCAGCGCGACACTCCGTCTAACACGTGGGAACTCGTCACCCACCCAATATGCTCAATAACACAAGAAGGGACTACCTCCGCTCCGTTCCCTACTACAACTCGCATGCCGCTCAACACCGATACACCAAAATTTGCTACAATGTAAAAAAAAAACGCCACCCTATTTACAATTCCTCCCCCACCCACATAACATGATATTGCTCGTTGTGTGGACCATACTCGCATCAGGCTCACATCTTCCGGTGCTGCTCGGCTGCGGACACCCCTCCAAATCAGCTCGCCACCTCCCCTCGTCTGGACCGCGTCTGGACACTAGCCAACCGTGGGTGGGAAATTTCTGAAGTTTGCTCCCGGCGGCCAATCTCCGAATTGCGCAGTCCGGTCATCTTGCAGTTCTGCGATGGTCCTGCAGTCCTCCAAGGGGGCAACAGCGGAGGGGGATGCATTGCAGGGCCACCTTGTCGCAAACGGTCTCGCTGGGATCTATCTTAGCAGTGCCTCCAACATGTTAGGGTAATTTCTGGAGGTCGGCAGGGCCATACCCGGAGTCTGTGGACCTCCAGCTGTCGGAAGGCCCTAACTCCTTCCGTGTCCCAAAGAAGTAGGAGACCCACATAAGAGCAATAGGTTCCTGCTGTTTATTACACGGAAATAGACAGGGACAGGTTCATGGAACGTAGGTTCCAAAAAAACTTCTAATTGTAATCAGGCTCGCAGGCCCCTTTTGTAGCTGAGTGACGTAACAATGTGCGTCATCTGTGAAAGCTCATCCTCAAACCTACCGCCACCCTGGGTTGGTTCCCTGAGTGGTAAGTTCAGTATAGGACGTTATAGTGAAAAGTTTTATTGGTAGAGAAGACGTCAGGTGGTACGCTTGGGTTGTCCCTAAAAATCGCTACTTGGAAAGGGTTACCTGAAGAGAGTTAGTGATTGGTTATGTTTTGATGCCGTCAGTGGTTAGCCCCCCGTGCCCTGATTGGTCCATCCTCGAGCTCCCAAGCCTGGGACCATCGTCGTTCCTAGCTCACGATGTACCTGGTGTTGGCAACAATGTGTGACTATGTGTCAGCGAAGGACAATGGACAGGTCCTGTTACTTGCCATTAGAGTGCTCCTTTCCCATTGCTGCTGGGGTCTCGGTTGTTACGCTTTTGTTGCAAGCTGGGTCCCAGACGTGGGACCCCCATGCTTCTTCGGTCCTTGAAGCTTGGTATTGTACCAGGTCGGCCTGCTCACGTGTTGAGAGAACGTGTTTGAGGCAGAATTATTGGGATTTGTTTTGTATTTCTGATCCTGGTAGCTGCAGCAGTGGCAGGTGTAACCTTGGCTGGGGGAGTGCGGAATGTGGATTGCAACATTGCGACCTTGGCTGTGGTGGCTCCAGTTTAGGGGCTGTTTTGTGTGCTCAGCATCTTGTGGCTCTGTGCAAGCTGATTCGGGCCTGCCGACTCTGGTTTGAGGCCTACTTTGGCTTGGTTATATGTGGCGGTATAAGGTCCATAAGGCAAGGAGTGCCGGGTGCGGTGTGGTTCTTTGTACATTGGTCCATTTATAGGGTCTTGTCTTCAGGGTTAGTTGCATGATGCGTCTGCAAGTATATACACAAACTCTTCTGGCGTATTGAGTTTCTGCAATGCGATTGCTGACCTATATGAAAAATAATATTGATGCATGTCTGTGAGTGTGTAGGGTCCTCTAAGTCGTAGCACTGAGCCTGTTTTTCGTGTGGGTTGGTGTGTGTCTGATCCAGGTGCACGGCAGCACATGTGTTTCTGTCCATTGTGGCTATGCCGTCATGTCATCTCTAACGATGGCAGGCGTAGGTTTGTGACATTTAGTCGAGCTGGTCCATGTGATCGGTTTCAGCTCCATTGTGGTTCCCAGCTCGTATTCTGGGTGGGAAGCGGCCAGGATTTGCAGGTGGAGCAGGGTCACGGTGGATATTGACATCCGGGCAGTGGACAGAGGTGCGAACCCTTCCCGCTGAGGGTGCTTGGGTCTTGACGTTGACGCCCATAGTTTGTAAGTTGGTCGGGGGAAGGGACCGTCCCAATTTCCCTCTTCAAGGTCAAATGTGATGATGTATTTGGAGGCACCCAAATTATCCACCAGTTTATTTGTTCTAGGCAAGAGATGTCCATCTGTCTTGGTGACAGCATTCAGAGCCCTGTAATCCACACATAACCTCAGCTCAGAGGAACCTGTTTTTTTAACCAAAACCACAGGGCGGAACCAAAGACTACTGGAGGGTGCAATCACCCAAGATCTAGCATCTTGTTGACCTCTGTCTTAATGTAAAACCTTACTTTGTCTGACATTCTTTATCCCCTACCTTTGGTAGGTACACTATTTCCTCTGTCAATGTCATGTTTGCACTAAGGTGTCAAACCAGGAGCCAGCAAACTACTCACCTCCTCTTGTTGAACAGAAGTCAGGTGAGGGGCCACTTTGACACCCTCAATGGAGCTATCTGAAGGACCTCCCTGGAACAGGTCAGGAAGGGGTTCTGACTCCTCCTCCTCAACATCTGATGCCAAATGTAGTGCTGCTATTTCAACCCTAGGGATGAAAGCCTTCAGCCTATTTACGTGAAACACTTTTGGAGCCTGCCCAGCCCTTTCAAGGTCCACTAAATAGTTAACCTCACCCAGTGACTCCACTAGTGTGTAAGGGCCTGCCCATGTGTCCTGCAAAGCTCTAGGCCTTATAGGATTCATGATCAGGACTTTAGCCTAGTGGGAAGTTGATCAGGGAAGCTTTCTGGTCATACCAATGTTTCACCAGAGCTTGCCCAACCTTCAACTTTCCACTAGCCTGACCCATCAGCAGTGCCATTCTTTTTCTGAGTCCCAGCACATAGTCCACTACATTGGTAGTGATAAGGGGAGTGGGCATCTCCCACCCCTTTTTGACTATAGCCAAGGGTCTCCTCACAGGGTGACCAAAAGGAAGCTCGAAGGGGCTGAAGCCAACACCCTCCTGAGGTGCCTCTCTGTAGGCAAACAGTAAGCTTAGTAATAAGAGATGCCATTTTCTCCTTTGGGGTTCTTCCAGAGCCCCAATCATGCTTTTAAGGGTCCTGTCAAACTGCTCAACTAGACCATTGCTTTGTGGGTGGTAACTGGAGGAAAACTTACAGGTAACCACACAATCCTTCCACATGGCCTGCATATACTTTGACTTAAAGTTGCTGCCCCTATCGGACACAACTTCTTTAAGATAGCCAACTCTAGTAAATATGCCAAGTAAACCTTTTGCAACTGACTTGGCAGTCACAGTCTTTAGTGGGATGGCCTCAGGGTACCTGGTTGCATGGTCGATCAGCACCAGGATACACTTATTGCATGAGGCTGTTTGAGTGTGAAGGGGACCAAACATGTCTATTCCTACCCTCTCAAATGGTTCTCCACAACTGGGTGTGGTACCAATGGAGCCTGGATTGTTGTGGCACTTTTTCCAGATAACTGGCATGTGGCACAACTACTGCAGTAACTTTCTACTTGCACCCCCATCTTGAACCAGTAGAAGTATTTGGATAACCTTTGCTTAGTTTTCTTTATCCCAAAGGGACCAGCAAGGGGGACTTCATGCACCACCTACAAGAGGAAGGGTCTTACAGCAAGGAGAACCACCCACCTCCTATGGGCTCCTTCTGTAGACTCTGTGGGCTCACTGTAAATGAGCCCACCTTGCCAATGAATCCTGTGCTTCCCAGGAGGCTCACCCTCAAGCTGGGAGCATGCCTGTCTCCTTAGGCCTTCCAAAGATGGGCACTCACGTTGGCCCTTACTGAACTCAACCCTATCAGGACCACCTTCCACTAACAGACTTTGTAGTTCAGGATGGTCATGAGGATTGAGGACTTCAGGCAACACCTCTTCCTCGTCAGGTTCAGGTGTTTGACCAACTACCTCCACCTCAGTGGTAGGTGAGTTAAGGGGGAATATTTGCTTTCCCTTTTCAGTTTTTTCTGACTTCTTTAGCCTTGGGTTTCCCCTTTGGCTGGGGCTTTGCATTGGACTTGGCCAGTGCAGCACTTGTTTGTGACCTAGTGCATGGTCTCACTGCTGTGTCACCTACAAGACCTACGTCTCTGAGATCATTCCCCAGCAGGACCTTATCTGGGACTTGCCTCTGAATGCTCACTGGAATCCTGACCACTGTACCACTGATAGTAAGATTTACAGGCATTACTGGAAACTTGAGAGGGGACCATCAGCTAACTTAGTGGGTGTCAGAGGAGCTCTGGCAAGTTCCTCTGTGTCTACCAAGGTAGAATCCACTACTGTTGTGCTCGCCCCACTATCCCCAAGGGCATCAACACACTGTCTTTGACATAGTGATTGGTATTATCTGGAATGCTAGCATAAGCCTCTGTGACATTAGGCTCCCAGGAACCCAGGGAAACTAGGACTACCTCAGATTCTATCCCACTGGGGAAGGAGTCCCAGGAGAAGGTGCCCCTGTGATCTCTTCCTCCTCATAGGAGGGGAAGGTCAGACTCACAGCGTGGACCCCCAAGGTTTGGACCTTACATCTGGGGTCCCCCTTCACATTGTAATTTGCTCCACAAGCCACACAAGATCCACTGGGTCTTGGGACACTGGGAGGCTTATTATAACCAGAGTTCTGTTTGGAAGGATAATTTCCACTACCCTAAACATTCTCTTGGGACTTACCCTTACATTTCATTTTGTGGCTCTTTTGGGAGGATGTTTTATCAGATCCCTCACCCTCCTTATCTTTGGACTTTTTTCCCTCCTCCTGCTTGCCAGGATGAGTCTTGTCCTTTTGGGACACTCTATGTGACACCCACAAATCTGCTGCTATGGACAGTTTCTTAGGGTCTACCTCCTTTGATTATGCCAAGAAGCAACATTATGTTCAAGCATGACAAGACATATCATACCCTCAAAGGTGGAGACCTTATGGTCTTCAACCCAGCCAGTCAAGTTCTTCAAGGAATCAGTAACATAAGACACCAAAGTGTTACCTTCTTTCTTTTTGTACTCTCTAAACCTCTTCAAGTATTGGGCAAGAGTCTTCCCAAACTTTAAGATGAGAGTCTGCTTCAATTTTGGAAAATCTACTCTTTCAGCTTTTGACATCTCCATAATAGCACTGCAACCAGAATGGGATAATCTGCTGAGCAACCATGCAATCTTGTCAGCATTTACAACCTCTTGGACTTCACATGCATACTCAAATGCATTCAACCAGTCCATAATGTCATTCTTCTCACCATACACACTGATCAGATCTTTAGAAAATCTTGAACGAGAGGAGGACCCAGACCCATGTCCAGATCCCTTGGATCTATTTGAAACTTGAAGCTTGGCCAGTTCCAACTGGTGATTCCTGTCCTTTTGTTTTTCTACCTGCTCCACCTTCAGCTTAGCTATGTGAAATTCAAACTCCTTCTGCTTAAACAGCAGTTCTTGATTCTTGAATTCCAACATGACATCAGCATCAGAGCTGGCAGAGGATACTTGGGACAACACATCATCTCTGTCATCATGGGCACCATGGACAAGTACAGCGACAGAACTGCCAGTTCTGTCAGTGAGAGCAGCCCCACCTCCTTCAGCACTGTCATCTGATGCAATGGCTTCGAGTTGAGAGTCTTGCCTGTCCATGATCCTTTGGATCATTTCAATCTTTGTACTTTGAGCAGGCAAGCCTCTCTCAGTACACATAATTCTCAATATTTCAGATTTGGAAGCATTCAAGGTTATATTGTTAATTGTTTCCACACTTATAGATAGGTCTATGGCCTATACAGTTACTACTAAGGGCTCTGTGTGTTCTGGGCAGGGGTAATCTGAAATGACTTCACCAGTGCGCAACACTGGGTACCTTCAGTCCTATCCCACCGCTGTACACCAATTTGTTAAGATGGATTTCTGAACTCGGATCTGGTGAGCAAAGGTTCAGAAGGCAAGCCTACTTTCTTGGAACAGGGTAACCTTCTGAACAAGACAGACCAATCAAGGTAGCATTGGTGGCTGTCAAGACTAGATCTCAGGAGGGGTGAGGGTGACTGAAAGCCCACAATGAGCACATACAGTCAAGGGCACTACAAATCACTCCCAGTCAGGTGTCTATATATTAAAAATACATGTACATTTATTCAAGGCCTTTGAACTCAAACACAAATCAAATTTCAACAGTAATACATCAAAACAATACAACACTACTATAACACATATATACAATACCAAATGGAATAAAGGATTAGTGCACAGAATGGGTTCACAACCTAAAAGGAAACAGAGCAAGCAGTGCAAATAGACTTTAGGCTGTTCTTCATCAATCAATCCATAACTGAGAGGCAGTCCAATCCCTTCGAAGAGTGGAGCCTAACACTCAAAAGTACTTTCAAAATGCTGGTGCACGCGATGGTGCAGAAGAGCGAAAATGGGGTCTTTTGCTGGGGCTGTAGCAGCTCAGGAAGCTGGATGAGGCGATGAAGAATAAGTTCCCACCATTCGTGGAGGGTCTCCCCAAGAGGGCAGAACAGGTTCCAGGAGTTGGGAATGGGACGGGAGCACAGTCTACATGAGGAAAGGTGAGTGGCCCTCAGGGGATACTTGTGCGTAAAAATGGATGGATGCGCTAGGGGCCGCTGGTAAGGCTTGCAAGTATTCATCGACCCCTGGTGCACTCTGGACCAAACTTTGGCAGTCGGGTTCTCTTCGGTTGCAGGTTTAAATGCGGCAATTGTGCGACTCTGCCTCTTTCAGCGGCTGAGATACAGCAATGATTCCGTGGCAGGACAGTGGCGATTTCTCCCCTCCTGGTGAAGGGATCAGGCCAGTTTCACTGCAGCAGGTTTCAGGGCACTGAGGGGCATAGCAGCAAGGAACCTGCGAAGTTCGTCAACATGGCGACACAGTGACCACGTTCTCTAAGGTTCAGGTGCTCTCTCTGTAGTCCAGACCTGGGAATGCCAAGTGTACGAAATTCGGTGTGAGAGTGCCGTGAACACAGAGTTTATGATCTACCATGTTTCAAGGTTCAAGTCGAAATGGCAGTGGTTTCAGAGCAAAGGTCCTGAGCATGCTGGTAAGTCCACTGGATGTCCCACAGACACTTCCAAAGAGGCTTACTTACAGGTTAAGATCAAGGTGCCGTGAATAGTTAGTCCCACTATTCAAATGGGTCGAAGTGCCTTTGCAGACCTTCTGGTTCGATCAGATGCAGAGGGGTCCAGCGGGACAACAGCGGGCTCAGGGTGCCAAACCTTCCAGCGGGTCACCAGCGGTTCCTCGACTCAGCTTCCTAGTTTCAGGATACTTGGATCCTATCCTAGGCTCAGTGAGAACTTAAGGATCGACCTGGCATGGCTATTTGGAGCCTTCTCTTATCCAGAATCTCCTTTGTGCCAAAACTAAGAGGACCCAATGGGAGATCTGCTCACATACAAGCACACCAGACGTGGACCAATCATGGACCACAGTGGTCCCATTCATTCCCAGCACACTAGACTCTTTGGCACCCAGGATGTGTATTGGAACTAGACAGTACAGCCCACATCCTGTAGGCACACACACAAGGCATGCAGAAGGTGACGAAAGCTTTCAAGGGGAAATGCATGACCAAATAAGGACTGACCTGGGTCTGCTGGACCTGGGGAAGATAAAGGGGCAAGATAGGCGAAGGACAGGACAAAGAACCTTTTTTGGAGCCAGGCAACCTTCCTGTGCCAACCATGCTATACGCGGTTTGCAGGGTAAAAAAGGGTTCAAAATATGCGAAAAGATAAGCTGCCACCAGCCCTGTCCAAGGCACATCTGCACTCCTCCTAGAAAATCCTTTGAGGGAGTCTAGGGCCTTTGGAAATGAAAGGAAGACCCAAGCGCCCTTTACTGTAATGTACACTGTGCACCTGTAACATGTTGCAGAAAAGTTGCAACATAGGAAAGGACTAAGGGAAACAAAGTCTCCCAGTACTGATTGTCTTTAAGGGCATGTCAGTTTCCACATAAGAACGTGAGTGAAATCCCAGTGGAATACAGCTGAAGGTTGGGGATATACAACTGGACGGAAAATTACACATAAATGGGCAACTTTCCTAACAATCTCCCACAATGTGATTGTCTTACGCTTTACACAATGTACCCCCATGATATGACTGTCATACACTTTACACATGCACCCTCCATGATGTGCTTGCCTAACCCTTTACGCAATGTACCCGCCATGATTTGATTGTCAAACACTTTACAAAATGTACCTACCTCGATGTGATTGCCTTATGCTTTACACAATGTACCCAGCATGATGTGATTGCCTTATGCTTTACACAATGTACCCGCTGTGAGAAACCTGAAGGTGTCTCACCCGCTGGTCCCCGGAGATATGTCAACCAGGTGGCCAGGACACTGCCATCGCTATTGGATCCAGTACCTAAGGGTGGGCCAGTGTGGGAGGATCAACTGGATGAGGGGTCTTTGGGAGTGGAAGTGGGACACTGATGGTTGAGATGTGGTGCCCCCTTCCCTGTAAAACCTTTTCCCCATCCTACCCTGTAGGATACTTAGAAGCTCTACCCCGGTCCCTTTTTGGGCACAAACACTTCCTTACACCATAACAGACAATGGACTAACACCAGAGATGGTTATCTGACATGTCCCAACACGCAGGTCAGGCAGAGTCAGGCAATTGACAATAACCACGCACACCTTATGGCTCTTTAGCTTGCCCATAGGGATAAAAGGCAGAGCACAAGAGCACACCACGAGCAAGGCCAAAAGCACGAGGGAACAGCTACACCGAATCGGCATTTAAAACAGAGGAGAATGGCAGAAAGACCTGGAGGGATGAAGAGGGGGGATCTGCCCTTGCCCTTTTCAACTCAGACCTGCAAAGCCTCAGAAAAGGGAATTATAAGACCGGGATTACAGCGGTGTGGAGTGACCAATGTCAATGGTGCACGGGGGACTCCCGAACTGATAACGCAGGCGGTGAGGCACAATGGCTAACATGGCACCGTCCTTGACTCCAGATGCAAGCCCAGCCAGTGGACTCAGCGCAATCGGTGAGCCGGAGGAAGCAGATAGCAATTTGAACTGTATTGAAACCAAGGTTGCAAGTGCCAACATTAGATGAACGCAAGAACTTGAGAACATCAAGCTTGTGTGGGTTTGAATTTCTGAGAAAGCCCAGAGAAGGGCCAGCAGCAGAGTGCTCAGGCATGACAGGAGTGCTCATTTGAAGGACTCTTGCTGGCCCCTAGGTGCAAGATTACCAAAGGAACTTTTGTTTGTTGTTGATCCAGCGGGCCTTCTAAGGCAAGAGACTGTGTAGTAAAGAGACTTGGCCCCTGAAGGTCCTCGTATCGTTGAACTTGAATTCTGAACCTTGTGCTGGAGAGGCCCAGGAGTGTGCTGTGCTCACAAGACCCACCTTATCTCGCGCGAAAAACATGGGGAAGGGAGACCCAGCCATACCATCGTGATTTAGTGGTAAGGATTGGCAATGTTTTTTTGTTTTTTTTAGCATATGCTCTTTTTATTTGACAAGGCGCCACTAGGACTGCCTTATTATTATTTGATGGTCGTAGCTTGCTCCTATCTTAGATTTAGGTTTAGATTAGGCGTTCCTCTTATAAAGTTCAATTAACACCCTTGAACTGTGATCACTTGTGTCTGTCTTTACTGTTGCCACCATTAGTTCCTTACAGCGCTAATAACACCATGGCTACCTCCAAACCCGTAATGAGGCCCATAGTGCCATTTTCTGAATCTTTAGGAGGCACAAAAGTGCAGCACAAACTCCCAATCTTTTGACACACCCCTCTATCCATAGATGTCAGGAGGTTGAGGATGTACCTATTTGGCAAGATAAGCCTCAGGGCCCGTAACTCTTCTTTGATTGCACTACAAGCTGAATCAGAAAAATTAAAAAACAATAAGAGTTCATAGTGGGTGATCTGGAGCCACTTCGCATTCATGATAGCTTGAACAACAGGGGCCTAGAGAGAAGAAAACAACACCTCAGTTAGACTGAATGCTTGAAAATGTTGAGGATATATAGTTAGATTGTCTACTCCATCTCAATGGTTCCGCTTCTTCACGATCAGGCAAAATCATTAAATTGTACATATATGATGACACAGGGGACGCAAGGGGCACGGGGGACAAAGGGGGTACAGATGTGGCTTTGGGCATCGGGCGGGCAAGTACCAAATGTTCCTGAGGGATGACAAGGACAGGCACGTGCAGCATAGCGAGAGTGCACACACACCTCACAAGGCTGGAGGTAAATTTTGATAGGCAAATTGTCCACAAGACCAAAACACATCAAGAATTGTGGAAATACTTCCAGCCAGATCAGAAATGCAAAGCGTGTAGCTGAAGTTCCCATTTGTGCCAACAGGCACTGTGCTATCACCCTTAAAACACAGACAATAATGTGTAAGTCACTGGATCTTAACGGATTTCTCTTGCTCCTTGAACCATGTCAGATATTTCAGGTACTTATTCTAGACATTTCCACACTCTTGGTTAATTTGTGCCAATCCTTCTTCTGAAAATCCCCCCATTCCTCCAGCTCTGCAACTATTCACCCCTTGCTCCCATTTATTATTCACAATAATAGCCCCTTTTAAATTGAACTGAACTCTTTGCATACAACGTATATTCGTCTGCTCATTACGATCTGTGAACGAATATTCCTCGTCAGCAGATAGGATAGACGCTGAGACTGATTGCCCTTGGAACTGCCCTCGGACCCTGCACAAGGTTAGATGCACCAAACACAGCGCCTCTGCTATCTCTATCTCATCAGGAATAAATAGTCTAGGGACGCCAGCAGCATGGGGATAAGAGAACAGATATAGCAAGATTATACAGATCTCTCTCCCCACCCTCCTCATATGATAATACCAGACATTATCTGGTGCAAAGCCATGTTCATCCACTATTTGATCTGAATTCATATTAAGATAATCACTCATGAGGTCGTAATCAATGCTTCTTTGGAGCCTCAGTAACACTTCATCATAGTACTATTCAATTATGTATTTGTATTTATTTTGTAATTTGTATAGCGCACCTAAAGAATATGAAACATGCATACATTTATTTAATTTATTTATTTGAGCATTTATAAAGCGCGCGTAGCACAGTGGCATCTAGGCACTGTTTCTTAAGAGATTGGTTACAGATTGGTTACAGTTTTGCGTAAATGTTCACACATATGCATTACACATTTGTACATAAGAAATTGGTTACATATTTGCGCATTAATTCGCAGAGATGCATTACACAATCATAGTTCTATGCTTACTTAGAGACAGCTGTTGATAGTTGATAGTAGATATCAAGGCTGGAGTCTGGGTACGCGTAGAGTTATCCTTAGCAGCAGTGGGGGTGTCCAGCAGGTGGCTTGGTGCTATGGGGCAGGTGGTCTGTTGTGTAGGGTCTAGCTTAAATAGTAAGGTTTTAAGGTTTTGTTCTGAATTACCAGAGCGACATGTCATTTCTTAGTTCTGTTGGGAGGGAGTTCCACCATCTGGCTGCTATTACCGGAAAACTTGACCCTCCCGCTTTCTGTCTTCTTTATCTTGCTGTGACAATCAGGTTAGTGTATGCAAACCGTGTCGGTCTGTTAGATTGCATTTTGTTGATCAGGTTACTGAGATAAACTGGTGCCTTGTTGGTGAGACATTTATGAGTGAGCATGAGGATTTTGAATTTGATTCCATGGTGGATTGGGAGCCAGTGAATGTTCCTCCTAGTAGTCGAGATATGTCCATTGGTGGGAATATTCAGTGTAACTCGGATAGCATTATGTTGTATTGCTTGTAGTTTACTAATATTTCTGATACTAGTTCCAGCAAAAAGTGAATTACAATAATCAATCCTGGAGAGTATCAAATTTCTGGCCGGAGTGATGGAGTTGTCTGACGTAAGAAAAGGTCTGCTAGCTCTTATCAATTTAGATGTATAGGCTTAGTATGTGTTTACCTGTCTGTTTAGGGTGAGGGAGGAATCCATGTAGATCCTGAGAGTTTTTATTTCGTTAGCTAACGTGAAAGTATTCCCATCGATGATGAATGATGTATACTCTTGTGGAAGATTGTTTAGCTTGGATTTGTTTCCAATGAGGATTAGCTCCATCTTGTCGTTGTTGAGACACAATTTGTTGAGAGCCATCCATGCTTGGCTCTCGAAATAGATTTTGTTTAGATTATTGGTGTTGGTATCGTAACATCCAGTGACTGGTATAAGTATTTGTGTATCGTCCGCATATTTTGTATACAAGATACCCATTTTGTCAAGCTTGTGGAATAGGAGCTTGGTAAATGCATTGTAGAGGGTGGGTGACATGCAAGAGCCTTGTGGCATGCTGCAAGTCACCAGGGCCGGAAGGGGCTGCTGAGGTGTCGGAGAAGACCCTCATGGTCCGGTTAGAAAGAAAGGATTCAATCCATTTAATGGCTTCTGGGGAAAAATGGGCTGCTGTTTCAAGGTGTTGGCATAAGATATCATGGTGGACCAATACAAAGTCTGCAGAGAGGTCTAGTAGAAGGAGAATGCACAGGTCACCTTTATCCTTGTTTTGGTCCATTTGCCTTTTTAGATCTAGAAAGTCTGTTTCTGTTCCATGACCGGGTCTGAAGCCTGATTGTCTCAGGCCAAGGAGACAATTGCATTCCAGGATTTTTGGATCTGCAGATAGGCTGCACGATCAAGGATTTTTAGAAGGAATAGTAATGTAGTTATGGGCTGGAAATTGGTGGGGATGTTGGGGTCTAAAGTGTTTTTTTTTAAATAATGGTAAGACCCAAGCTGCTTTTAGGTCATTCGGTACTGTGTTGGTAGCAAATGAACTATTGATAAGGCTTGTTATAAAAGGTGCTAGTTCAGTCACGCATTTTTTACCAATGTTGCAGGACAGTTGTCGCCCTTGCATCTTGAGGGTTTTAGGCCTTTAATGATGTTGATAGTGTCTGAGGTGGATACAGGCAAGAAGGTGAATGTAATCTCCTTCTGAGGTTCCATTGATGAAGGTATGGTTTGCATGGTGTGGTTGGGTTTTTTATGAACTATTTTTTGTTGAAGTTGCAAAATTTAGTTTGCATGGGCACTTTGAATATTGGAACACCATTGTTGATCTTTAATGGTATAGTCAGGGGTGGGTCCTGGTGATTCCAACTCACAGAGAATAGTGAATAATTCTCTTGAGTTAGACTGGGCCTTATGGATTATTTGGTTATAGGCTTCATTTTTTGCTTTAAGGATTTCTTTCTTATATTTATTGGCTAAGGTCAGGAAAAGCATTTTGTTCACAGGTGTTGATGATTTTAGCCAATTGTTTTTAGCTGATCTTATAGATGCTCACATGATTTGGAGCTCGGGGATAAACCTGGCTTTTTCGAAGGGGCTACCTTATCAATGGCTGTAAGCAGAACCTTGTTGTACTGACAAAGCAATGCTGATGGATCGTTATCAGAATAGTTCTGGTGTAATAGAGGCGTTAGAAGTGGTAACATAGTGTTGCGGTTAATATTTTTCATACTTCTGGATGGTACAGTAGGTACTACTGGGGAGGTTTCACAGTTTTGTTAATGAGGGTAGTAGAAACGATTATAATATTGTGATATGACCATGGTGTAGGGGTATTAGAGAGGATGTCAGTGACTCAATTAGTGTCAGCTAACCAGTCTAAGGTACGCCTTTTTTCATGGGTAGGGGTACACATTCTGTGAGTGAAGCCTAGGGCTTTCATGGAATTGGCCTGGAAGCCTGCATGCATATCTAGAGGGTCATGCCGACCTAAATTGAAATCACCCATAATGATAGCTTTGGAGTGGGCCAGGAGTGAGACAATGTCGTCTTGGAATGTGAAGGCCGGGCCTGGGGCTCAGTAAATGATGTGTAGTGTGAGGGGGAGATTTTTAGTGTGATGACTTCGCTTGAGGTGAAAGGGGGTTCAGTGTAGATTCTAATGTTCAAGGCTTTCTTTGCTTATACGGTTACTCCTCCTCCTTTTGCTGATTTTCTGTCCTTCCTATAGATGGAGCAAACTTCTGGGATGGCTAGGCATAGGACAGGGCCTGAGGTAGTGTGGAGCCATGTTTCCGTGACAGCCATGAGGTCTAGGTCATTAGATTTAATGATGTCTGTGATATTCGAGGCGTGGGCAGTGATAGATCTGGCATTGATTAGCACACCTTTTAAGAGTAGGGTCTCGTTGGTGTTGGCTCTGATCTTGGTAGGTGCAATTGTGTTGGAGAGGCAGTTAGTTCTGTTGTCTGGCATGTGTAACTTTAGTAGAGTAGGGATGGGAGGGGTAGATCCCTTAGTCTAAGAACTGTTGGTCGGGTGAGGTGCAAATTCAGCAGCTAGATTATTGAAAGTCTTAGGTTTCTTAAGGTAATGATTGACCGGCTTTTGTGTCTTGTTCTTCCATTGGGTGTGGCGTTGGTAGGAACGAGAAGATAGTCTAAGTCTTCTGGCAAATCCAGTGATACGGCGTGAGCATAGTAATGGTGGTAGAGTATGTGAGATATCTGGCAAAGGATTCAGTCAGAGGTGGGCTAGTGGCAAGGGGTCTGTGATGGCGAAGGAATGCATCTGGGCAGTCCGTGCGGATAGTCGAGAAGTTCTTGTGAGACGGTCTGGCGGGAGTGAAACTAGTCGGTTGGCATTAAAGGTCAGGTCTAATCTCCCTTTTTCATAGGAGGGGATGAGTTATTAGGCGGTGGAGTGGGAGCAGGGAATGGCACAGTTTTGTTAAGAAATGGTTTGGGACATGGGATAGGGTGGTTGCGGGCGCAGCATAGGTGGACTAGGCCCTTCCCTAGCTGGATGTATGAGCCTGCAGTGCAGGGCAAACCCTTAGAGTTAATTTCCATAATGGTTTTAGCATGTGGATGTTTCTCCTGACAGGGTTCAGCAAGTATTAGCAATTGTAATACAAATGCGATCAACATAGGTAAGCGACCTGACATAGCATTAGTAGTATAAGTTGCAATGGTGAGAATGTTGCTGGGTTAGTAGGAAGAGGACAGGCTATATGTGCTAGTGACATAGGCTGGGTATGGTTATTCGCCCAGCATACAGTATGCAATCACGCTAAATGCACTGGAAACATGGGCTAAGTGCGACTATTCAGCTAACATACAGAGTACAGCCACGCTAAATGCCCTGGAGACATGGGCTAAATGTGACTATTCAGCTAACATAAAGAGTACAGTCACACTAAATGCCCTGAAGACATGGGCTAAGTGCAACTATTCAGCTAAAATACAGAGTGCAGTCACGCTAAATGCACTGGAGACCTGGGCTAAGTGCGACTATTCAGCTAACATACAGAGTGCAGTCACGCTAAATGCAATGGAGGCAATGGCTAAATGCGACTATTCAGCTAACATACAGAGTACGGTCACACTAAATGCAATGGAGGCATGGGCTAAATGCGACTATTAAGCTAAGATGCAGCATGCAATTACACTAAATGTCCTGGAGACATGGGCTGGGTACGGTTATGCAGCTAGCATACAGAGTACTCGGATAACATTGGTTAGGCACGTACATTCAGGTGAACAAAATTAGATGATTTGCCACGTACGTCGGGGACAGAGTACAAATGATCAGGCCTGCAACTGGTATGGTAGGCAGTGCGCGTTAGGAGTGTGAGCAGTAGTTGTTTGAGTGGAGCTGTCATAGTTTATGTTCTGTTTAGTTGGGACTTCCAGGCGGATCATACGGAAGTTGGGACAGCTGTGCAGAGGTGTGGTTAACATGCCGGTTTAAGATATGCATAACGCTTCAGAAATAATGCATATGGTTAACAGTTCGATCATAGTTGTTATTTCAGGGTTGCCTATGAGAAAAACAGATACTTTTGAAGATCTTGTGTGAAGAGCAGGGTTTGAGGCATTTGCGGAAGGACCAGAAGGAGGCTTCTGATCTTAATGGTAGTGGAAGGGCATTCCAATGTTTGTCTTCTACCACGGGAAAGCTATGACCCCCTGCTTTCCGGTGGAGGGCGCCAGAATCCCTTTGCATGTCACTGATGTGAATCCAGCTCTTGTTGCCCTTCACCATCACTGCAGTTGGAGTCACGAAAATCACTCGGTGTGGCCCATGGAAATGACGCTCATTCCAGCGTCTGATGAAGGAACAGATGTAAATCAAGTCCCCAGGGAGCAACTGTGGCTGGTGTAGATCTTCGGTTCCTTGACGTTTTCTTCCATTGACTGTTGATGAGAGAACACAACCTTTGAAGATACAAGTCTGATACTCTTGGTTAAAGCCCTAAGGTATTCTCTAAACTCCTCACCAAGAATCTCTGCTGACTTGTGTGGATCTGATGCTGTGCATGCAGGTGCGAGTGGTGTGTGTAACCAATGCCCATTCACAATCTCATGTGTACTGAGATGGTGCTCCTTTCCTGGCTGATTTCTCTAATAAAACAAGGCCAAAGGCAAGCAGTACAACCAGTTCTTCCTTAAATCACTACACAATTTTGACAAACAAATTTTAAGAACTACATTCACATGCTCCACGATCCCTTTGGCCTGATGGTAGTACACTGAACACAACTTGTGCTTGATCACCAAGAGCAAAGTGATTTCTGAAAACAAGACTTTAAAGAAGTGGGTCAGACAATCCATGTCAGACATTAGGACCTCACACATTCCCCACCTTGAAAAAACCTCCCTCACCAAGTATTTTGCTGCAGACCTAGCACCAGGGTGTACACAGGGACCAATTACAAGCCATTGGGAAAATGGGCAGACTACTACAATAAGGTATCAACAATTATCACACCTTTGAATCATATCTACAAAATCAATATGGAGCTCCTGAAATGGCCCGAAGGCCTGAGTAGAACTTCTCTTACCATCTTCATGGTATTTCCAGGATTGAATTCCCTGCAAACTATACAGTTCCCTACACATTTACTCATCTGTTCCTGGAGGTTTGGTATAAACCATTCCTTCTAGAGCTCTTCTGCAATTTGTCACAGAGAAGTGTGTGACAGGTAATGGAGTTACTACAGAGCAGCAAGAAGCAGCTCTACAGGCATCCCTACCTTTCTCGTAAACTCCTGTCTCCACAGCAAATCTGTGGGCAAGAGGGCACATCCCCTCTTTGCCCACAGCTCCTTTTCAACTTTAAGTGCTCTCTTCTGCATTTCCACAATCTGAAGCAAAGGGACCGCAGTGTGCCGGACTTGCAACTGTGCCTGCTGGGACACGGTTTACATATCTGGGAATCTGTGAATGGCAAGTGCTAATGGGTCAGTATGGTTAGTATGCGCAGCGCATTTAACAATTTCTAACTCTGTGTTAGCGTTAGTGCTTCGATTAATCTGGATAACATCTCAGCATGCTGGACAGGGGTCTCATCAGATCTCCTAAACCCCCTTCTCTGCCATCTGGACAAACCTGAGTGTACATACTGTGAGAAACCATAAGGTGCCTCAGCCGCTAGTCCCAGGGATCTGTCATCCTGGGGGTGGACCAGTGCAGGAGGATCACCTGGATGAGGGGTCTTCGGGGAGTTGGAGTGGGACACAGAATGGTGAGACGTGGTGTCCTCTTCCCTGTAACACCTTTTCCCTATCCTACCAGGTAGGATACTTAGGAGCTCAACCCCCTCCCCCTTTTCCGACACAAACACTTTCTCACGAACAGCTCACTGTGAGAGAAAACGGACTAACACTGAGCCGTATACCTGACATGTCCCAACACAATGAGCACGCAGAGTCAGGCAATTACTGATAATTACACGCACATGACTTCCATCACACTTCCCCACACAGGGAGAAACGGCAGAGCACAAAAGCACACTCTGAGCAATGCAAAACACATGAGGAAGCAGCAGTTCCAAGATGGCAGTTTAATAAAAGGAGAAAGAGGGCAAGACCAGAGAGGGTTTCAAGGAGAGAAGTGCCTTTGACCTTTTTGGAGAACGAACGCTATTTTCACGAGCCTTTGAGAATACGAAACATAAGACCTGGAATTAAAGCTGAAGAAACATGCTTTGTGTGTCGGAAGTGCCCGGGGCTCCCCTGCATTGATAACCAAGGTGTGGAGGAGTGTTTCCCACCATGGCGGTGTCCTTGGCTCCTACAACAAAGCAGCGCCAGTAAAGTCAGCAAAGCCGGTGAATCTGGGAGACGGATAGCAGGCCAGTCTGTGCCAGAGCCAAGGTTGCAAGTGACAACATTGTATGAAGATATCTGAAGAGAGCAGTGTGGGAACAGTAGGTGATTATATGATGAGCAATGTGAATATAATTGTACATCCAAGGAGTGACTGAACTATTGATGCCAAGATAGATTCCATATACAGAGTGGTCCGGCACCACGTGGGCGCGCTTTTAAAGGTCTCTGTTAGGTATCCAACTGAGAGGTGGCAAATATATATTGTGAATTGTGAAATCAAAGTGGTCCTGCAATTGGTCAAGCTAAATCATGTGCACATTCAAAAGGCTTCGATAGCTAATACGAACTGCAATTGGTCTGAGCCCGGTTTTTTGCAATTGTGTAAAAGGACGAAGGATCTGAGCCCGGCTAAGGGGAAACCGGGGTGAACCGTGAGTCACCCGAGAAATAATTTTCTCTGGATATTGGAGATGGGGATCTGAGCCCAGAAGAAGGGGATCAAAAGCAATTATTGTGGTATTGTAATGGATTTAAGACACGGCACGCTCCAGTCCAGGACTCTTTCCACTGGCCAGGGATGTGGCACACAATAAAAATGATTTTAACTATATTGAATTCAGATTCTGCTTTGAGAATGCAGTCAACCTGTCTCACAACCACCTTGACAAATACCCCGTGTCGCAATGGACCATGAACCAGGCTGGTTTGTACAATTAAATATTTATTTATTTTAAAAATTCAAATGCAAAATCAAACAAATCAAATTTAGGGCAGCAATCACCAGTGTGGTGATAATATACAGCATAATAGACTTAATTTAATTTTCTGACATCAGATGTATAAATTTGAAATAGAAATGCAAGATCACTTGTTGTCAAACTCATAGATTGTACTAATGTTATACACTTCCCCCCGCAACACGGCCCCCAAAACACCTCCTGACTAAATTCTGTGTGTATGGAAGGGAGTAGCAGGGAGTCATAAATAAGACAGAAAAAATCGGATTTTAAATTCGATTTAGCATCCCAGAATGGGAGGCCAAAATGTAAAATGAAAATGAGCAAAATGGTAAATACGGAGTTCACTGTATACTTAGAGGTCAGTTTACATTTGCGTAGGAATAGACAAGACAGGAATTTGTGTGGCTATACTAAAGAGGCAAGGAAACTTACAAGCTACAAGGCAAAAACTGAAACAACATGAGCATAGGTAAGAAAATCGACTTTGGGAAGGAAAAAGAATGCAGCACAAATCACACGTGTCAGAATTGCAATTTCTTATTATACACAAACTTTAAACAAGCAAGCAGCAATGAAAAGAAGCTCACAGTCACAATAGAAAATCGGTTCTTATGCTGTTGAACAAAGGCACATTACAGATAGAATGATGAAGTGAAAGGATGACTCTTTATGGGGTGTCAGTATGGGTTTCTTTATGGGAATGAACATCGATTTCATAATGAAAGTAATCACACGGGCAAAATCGGTTTTGATAGGAAAATGACAGATTCTATTGAGACTATATTTTAGTGGGTAGATTATTAAAGAAAGACACAGCATGCAAGGGAGTTAATTTGCAATGTTAACCAGCTTGCGCCGCGTACCTCTTTATTGGGAAATTAATGAATTTATCTCAAAAATTGAACTAAGGATTTAACACAGATGACTGAAGTGATTTGAAAAGAATTATGCTATACATACAGACTAGCACATATTCTTCTAAGGACAGGATTAACAGAGGATGTTACTAGGGTTCTTATGGGATATTTGTAGGATTTGGAAAGAATGCAAAGTAACAGAGCAGGGTATGCAGTTTTTGGGTACTGGGGAGTGCGATACTTAAAAAATGCACTTGAGTTGGGTGATTTGGACAGCTAACCATGTCTCTGGATATCGAGGCAAGGATCTGGTCACTGGGCAGTGGCTAGGCTCTCCTTTATGGGACAAGCTCGACAACAGGGATCTGGTCACTGTGGACAGCAGGATGCATCAGCTCGGCAGAGGGTCTTATTGCTGGATAGCAGGATGAATCAGCAGGCATAAAGATCTGGTCACTGGATCCTCCTAAAGGGGTCAGAGGCCTTTGCTCCTTGTATCCCTGGATTAATGGGATGAAGGTGTATCTGGATAGGTGGTTCTGCCTGGATCTGGGTCAGCTACGTCTGGGCCTGGTTCTGGAGTCTTGGAATCCTGCAGGGTTAATTTTGGATGTTAAAGAACCTTATGCCTTCCTGCCTAACTCTTATATAGGCAGTGTGACATCCGAGAATTTTACAAGGTGGGCAGAAGTAATCTGAACATACCCCTTGGACGGGATAGGTCAGGCTATGGATGTCACCACCTCCCTGCAGGCAGATTGCTTCCAGGGAAGTGACATCAGTTTTATTGTGTGCATTGTATGGCTTGCTTTATTTCACCACAGTTACTTTTACTAAAATATATTATGGAACAACACCCTTATATTTACACTTGTCACCCTCATACAAATCAGATAAGCAGATCCCATATTTCACAAGGAATATGCCATTTCAAACGCCAAGTCTGTGCGATGCTGCTTCGGCCTTTGAGCACCATTTTGCATTTCTTCAAGAGAAACATTTTATCTAAACTTCTACCAATGGTTCCTTATATGCATAATAGTGTCTGGCATATTTCCTCCCAATTTAATATATGTGCCATTACGCTTTCCCCAGAAAAGCCTTTTTACTGCCATTCACGTCAACCACAGGCCAGGAAGACACAAATAGTCTTATTTTGCTTATCAAGAAATTACATTAAAACTGTCTTAATTTCACATTACTGCTTATTCGCATTACTAAAATAAATGTCTTAATGTAAAAAGTCTTTAAATCAAATGGCCTGGATTTGTCACCAAATGTGGGCAGACTTTCCAATCCCCCAGCCAAATGTCTTCCTTTGGTCAGCTTGCACAGGGGTTGCCATGACTCCTGCTGTGAAGTCCTCCAGTTTGAATGCAGGGGAACTCACACTTCTGAGGCAAACACAGGGCTTGACTCTTCCTTTGTCCTTGGGAGCATTTATACCGGGCAGTCTGAGACAACCTGTAAATATCACCCTTGTCAGGTCCATAGGACAGGGCCCCTTCCCTGGAGGTATCAATTCATGGGGAGATGCAACGTTGGCCTTTAAGCCAAACTGGTCTAACAGGAATGCTTGAGCCTCAGCCAGGCTGTTGCTGTTCTTTTTGGTGGGAAAAGCACAGAGCACAATATAAATATGTCCTTGCAGACCCCCTTCCCAAATGTACAGTTGTGTTTCAGTGCGAGCTTCAGTATTATTTCCCATTTAGTTTCCACAATGTCATTTCACTGCTTTGCAAAAGAAGGTTTACGGGTTAATTATTTTCTCATGTTCATTTCAAAATGCGGTTTTCTTTGCATTTGCTTTCTGAAGGCTTTTTATAGCTCTAGTCGGTTTCTGTACACAGGGATGTGTGTGAAAAAAATGAGTTCTTGGTGAGTACTTCGTGTGGGTTAATGTGTTTCCAAAAGTAAATTCAAGCCGTGTTTCAGTAGAAATCCGAAAATGCCTTTCAAGTGATTTCTCAGCACAGCAGCAGCTCTGGAAATGTTTTTTCCTCACTTCCTGCTACCCAGCAGAAATAAAACATGCCAGAAGGGGTTTCCATGAAAAGCACAATTTGATGAAAAATGAAATCAAGAGTAACTTGCAAAACCGTTTTGGGTACCATGCGTGCAGCTTTAGTATTCGGCATGACAGAACAGAAAAAGTGATGCCGTTCTCAGTATAGGTTGTTTTCTGCTTGATTTAGATGACAGAAGCAAATGCAACCATTCTTTGTAGTGGCAGTGTTTAAAGCTTGCCACTACTGCGCCAGGGAAAGACAGCATAGCCTCTTTTGGTGAATGGTGGAAATGTGTTTTTTTGTTGTAGGGGGGTTTCGTTGGGGCTGACAAATGTACCCCACATATCCCCTCCTGCTCTGCCGTGACTTCTTGATGAGGGAGAGTAGGGCAAAGTGGGGTTCATCTGGTGGAGTTCTTCTCTCATCAGGGAGCGGCACGCCAGGATTTCTTTCTGTCTTTCGGTCGGAGAGTATGGAGCGGCACCTCCTTTCCTTCCAGGTCCCCGGGGAGATCCTAACCAGGCTAGGGGTTAATGGAGTTGATTGTCCAGTAGGAGATAGATAAAAAACAAGTCTTAGAATATTACAATGACAGTTTTCCCAGAAGATTTACAACAGCGGAAAAATGCTAACATTTACAATTTTCTGTGATATTTGAAGAATCCCATCAAACAAATTACTCAACAAGTCAAGGACATGATTGGACTTTTACACCAGGGTTTCATTTATACATTTTTGCAATACAATAAGAAAAGTACTCCCTGTTATATAGAGGTACCTATGTACCTACATACTGCCTTCTGCCTTTTCCTTCTTCTCATTCTTCCGATGGTTACTCTGTTTGTATTTCCTTTGGCTCATCAATCAGCTGCAAAGTGTGTCTGGGGTGACAACTTTTTAACTTATTGATGTGGACCCATTTCTCTTCTGACAGCTCACCTTTGGGGTTGCGGATCCTGTAGGCAACAGGTGAAATTGTGTCTACAATTTCAAAAGGACTGCGCCCAGAAGGAAGGAATGTTCTCTCCTTAGTCTGGTTCCTCTGAACATTTTACAAGTAGACCCTGTCTCCTACTTGGTATTCTTTTTTAGTTGTTTGTAAGTCATTAGTGAGCTTTCATTCCCACTGCTGGTTTCTCCAGATTCTGCTGAGCGTACGCAAAATCATGCTGAAGGTGTTTTCTTAGATTCTCAATATATTCATGTGTTGTGGGGGCGTTCATCACTCTTGTGCTCTATAGAGCAGATGCGATGGTAGCACCATTCTTTGTCCAGTCATTAGCTCAAATGGAGACATTTTGGTAGCAGAAGATGGTGTAGATCTGATGGCCATCAGGACAAGCAGTAATTGGATGTCCCAACTAGGCCCAGAATCTGCCACAAACCTCTTGAGAATGCCCACAATGGTTGTATTGTACCTCTTAACTCCACCACTAGAGGACTGCGGTATGCAATATGAATTTTCCTTTTTACCCCAATTATCTCCCACATCTTTGTCATCACTTCACTGGTGAAGTGACTTCCTCGGTCTGACTTAATCCTTTGGGGAAGGCCAAAACGCGAGAAGATGTGGTTGATCAAAAGGGCAACTGCTGTTTCTGCCTTGCAATTTGGGGCCGGGAGACATTCCACCCATTTGGTAAACAAGCATGTTACTGTTAACATGTACTTGTTCCTCTTAGAGGAGCTAATCACGGGCCTGATGAAATCTACTTGTAAATCTGACCAAGGCAGTGTCATCCCCCTCTTCTGGAGGGGAGTTCAGTATGTGAGTGAACTTGCCTGAAATTGTGCACACACAAGACACCACTTCAAATACTGGTCGAGGTCCTGCCCATGTGGGGCCAGTATGCAACCTCCCACAAGATTTCTAGAGTAGTATGAAACCCCTGATGACTGGCTGTGGCCGCGTCATGGGCATGACTTAGCATCATGTTTTGGAATGAGGTAGGTACCACCCACTGGTCACATCCAGAGATGGATCTCCTTACCAACAAAACGTCTTGGATTCAGAACATTTTGGGACACTTAATCAACACCCTGAGGTCCTCTTTCCCAATGTAATCATTTTCCATCAGAGGAAATTTCACAGGGTCCTCATGGGTGTTGGTAAAATTTACCAATTATCGGATCCCCTTTTTGTGCCGTGTTTAAATCAGCATCTTGGGTCTCCTTACTCCACTGGGCAGTTGAGAGTTCATTGTAAGCTTTTTTCTGGGACCTGGTGATAGCAGTGAGCTGGATGTCCCCCAGCAGGGACCTGATCTCAAGGAGATCCTGCTGAATGGCTCCAGGTTTGGCCAACTGATCAGTCAAGCGGTGACCAGATCATCAATATTTTGTATGAGCTTGCCATGTTTACGCGGTTTATAATTTTCACACCGCATGCCTCTGGTTCTCCAGTTGATCAGGTGCTCCACAAACCTGTTCCGGACATAATCTGAATCAGTGAAGTTTGTGAAGTCGGTGTTGCACAGCAGTGAGGATTGCCTGGTGAACTGCCATCAACTCTGCCAATTGACTACTGCGGGGCCCAATTTGGACCCAGCGGAGGGCTCCGGGGCACCCAGGCATTCCCAACGCCGGCCACCAGTTTCTTTTCCCTGTTGTTGTCAACATGGTAGGAGCACCCCTCCACATAAACCGTGGGCATCCCCTGGCACGTGTCTTCTTCAGAGACCTTGTGTGAGGAATTCAGGTACGCCTCTATGTTTTTTTGCATTTTGAGACTTTCATCCTCAAGACAGTTTTCTCTGGCACAATCATGCACGTCAGCCAGACCTTGTGCGAGGGGACTCTTCTTGTTTTGGCCATATCTCACCTGCACAGGAAAGCCTTGCATGGACAGAATCCAGGAAGTAATTATGGAATTACTCACATTTCCTGCCCGGATTCCATCACTTTGGAGGTATTGCAAAGGCTGGTGTGGAGTCTCCACTATGATGTGCTCCCCCTGGATGAACGGGCGGTTCTTTTTCAATGCCCACACTGTTGCCAGGAGTGCCTTCTCACAATCATTGAATGAATCCTCCACAGAGGATAAAGTATTGCTTGCGTAGGAGATTACTTTATTGACCTTGTCATGCTTTTGGTATTATACTGCTGACAGGCATGCATTCGAGAACCCCGTCTCCAAGAAGAACTCCTTGTTTTTGACAGTGTCACGGCTTCAGCTTCCAGGCTCAGGAGTGGCATAAACCAACCTACCCCTCCAGGGTCTTGGTGCCTGCAAGTTAAACTTACACAAACTTCCGCGACCCGGGCGGGGAAGGAGGGTTAGGGTCTCGATGGTTGGATAGGTTCCGTAGCAAGGGTAACCGGTGAGAGGACTAGGAAAGGGGAGGTGGTTAGGGAAGGGGACATAGGATAACACAATGCAACAGTTGCGTATTCACGTACACATTTACAATATGCACAATTCCCCCCCACACCCCACAACAAGGGCTAGAACCAGAAAGAGACTTATCTCAGGGGGTGAGTGCTGGCCTCCTGCCTGCGCACTCTCAGGTCCAGAATCCGGAGCAGTGTTATTGCTGAAAAGAGAGTGGGAATTACCATCTGCATGTTACATCACACACCAAACGTTACATTCACTCACTCTCGCACTAGAGGTTAATGCATCCTTAACGTGCTCGAGCAGTTAGGCACATGCAGCTGTTAACATTCCCCCTTTACGAGCGGATTACGCCACGCGTGGTTCCGCGTCCGTTATTGCCCAAAATGTATTTGCCACTAAAGAGCTCCTGCATAGCAGCAACTCGTGTTGTATGTCACACTGAATAAATTGTAGTTTCTGAGGTAGCTGCGTAATCATGAACGGCTGTTAGTGGGTTAAAACATGCTTGACTACGTGCTGCGAGGTTCCTATAGTTTGCGCGTAGGTCAGATTGCAGACACTATGGCATTAGTATTCAAGGCATTTCACTTAGCTTGCTGGAGCAGGGGGGGGAACATGAGAAAGTTGGCCGGAGTGCCCCTGACCGCAGCTGCTGGTGGAATCCTCTGACTCTCTACGGTAAAACAAAGCGCTGTGCGCCTTCCCCCAGATCCGCTTACGCTGCCTGTGGCTTGCGGTACATATCTGAAGGGCATGAGGGGCCCAGGTGGAGGATGAGTGGGGCGTGGCCCCTCGTGAGCTTCCCCTTGCTCGGAGCTCTGGAGAACACATCTTCTCTGGTTGCTGTCCTGAGCACAAGCCCCGTGCTCGCAATGATCTCATGCGCATGCGCGTGCGTGCCCCGCCCGACGTGGGCTGCAATATGTAGTTCTTGGCCCGGGGAAGCTTGGGAGATGTAGTCCGTGTGCTGTTTCTCCTGCAGAAAGGAAATAATAGTCTTTTGTACGGCAGTATTCTCTTTATAGTGACATGTGTCTTCGTGGTGCTGGTTGCCATTAGTTTCTGAGCCCTTCCCAGCACCGGAATACTATGTTTGTCACTGTGCCCCATGACAGACAGGGTAAGCTAGACAAGGTGCTTGTGAGAGACTTCTTTTGAGTTGTTTTACTGCCTCGGCTTGTTCTGGACCACACTCCCACTTGACGCCCCTTCAACAGATGGATCAGGGGTATTGTGACCTCTATGTAATCCTCAATAAACTTCCTACTCTAATTAGTCAGTCCAATAAGGCTTCTTAGCTCATGCAGAGCTGTAGGGTCTTTCAGTTTTAGTAGTGCTTCCACTTTCTTCGCCTGGGGACAGAGACCCTCGAGGTGATTTCTGGAAGGACAGTTTTGCTCCAGCAACCCTCAACTGGATCAGAACATAGTGGATTTCTGCTATGTGTCCCTCCACAGTTGAACTTTTAATCAGGACATCATCCACATAGGCCAGGTTACCCCTTTCACCCAGGTCGGGCATGGCCTAGTGTAGGAAGATGTTGAATTAATTGCCAGAGTTTATGTATGCGAAGGGAGTCCGGGTCCATGTGCACTGCTGCCCCCGAAGGTCAAGGCCAGTTTATACTGGTCCTCCCTACTGACGGGCACGGTCCAATATCCGTTGGTCAGGTCAATGGCGGTGTAGACCTTTGACCCCTGGATCTGGGCTAGCCCTGGTCAATATAGGGAAGAGGCCATTGGGACATGTGAACCCGTTTGTTCAGCTCCCTAAGGTCGGCACAACCTCTCAGTTGGCTGTTTGATTTAAAATCCCCAGTACCGGATTATTAAAGGTACTGTGGACTGGACGAATTATCCCACGGAACTGTAGGTTTTTCATGATTTCGGTCAGGGACTCCATAGATGCGAGAGGCAAGCGATGTTGCTTCATGAATACGGGAGTTATTCAAGGGTCCGTGGTAATTGAGGTAGTATGTATCTCGGTACGACCACAGTCATACGAGTCCACAGCAAAGATATCTTGAAAATCTAAAAGCACCTGTTTCAACTTTTGCTTTTGTTCCTCGGTCTCACAGGCATCAGCGAGGTTGACTCGTTCTTCAACCATATGTCTGAAGCCTGGAAAGACCTCAGGTTTTGCTTTCTCAGTGGCCTCCTCCAGCTGTGTGGAGAGATCTCTGGTGAGGCTGTTGACCTGGACAGAGGGTTTCAGGTAGGAGAGGCAGTCATTGTGTATCTGGAATATCACCTCATCCTTCCTGATGTCACAGGTCACCTCTTCCCCCCCGTAAGGGCAGGAAAAGTCCACCAAGAAATTCCCCCCTTGCCAGGTGAATATCCTTTCTGGCGGTATGTCATCATCACAGCCATCGCAGTCATTGGGGATTGGTCGTATAATTTAATTTCCTAGGTCCATGGAAAAATACTGGACCTCAACAGCCATTCCAATAATGGTGCCTGCGCCCAGAGTGATACTCCTAGTGTCGCTGTTATCCACCAATATTGGAATGGTGTTGTGTTCTACATTAACTGATGGTGTTGGGTTTAACCCCTACCCCTGCTGTTGAAGATGGGCATATGCGTCTGGATTTTGAAGTTTCTGTCCTCTTTTAATTTTTAAGTCAAATGGGAATTGTTGGGTCCATCCTGGGATGGTGACCTCCTCTCCAATTTGAACTTCAACCGCATATGGCAGCAATTGAGCTGATCGAAATGCTTTTTCAGAATCATCAAAGCCCATGGGGTTGCCCCCCAGTCAGGACCAGGCCTTGTAATTTATAAGGTCCAAATTAATTGCAAACCATTTGAGAATGTCACTGCCTAAATATAATGCAGCAGGGACATCACGCATGACCCAAAAATTATGCTGTATGCTTTTATCACCTATGGACATTTTGAGCATACAACTGCTAGGCAGGAGATGTTTGGAATTGGGAGTTTCCAGGCCCATTTCCCACAAATCAATCAATTTAGATGTGGGAATGGTCAGATCCTTTGGGAGTTTCTTGAACAACACTTAGCTGATTAAACTTTTTCCATTATTCAGGCATACTCTGGCGAGAACAGGCTCCCTCCCCTCATTTAACTGAATAGGGAGGAACAGCTGTTGTCTCATTTTCTGAATGTCAGCCAAGCTTTGAGCTGGTTTTTCATTACTTTTTACTAAAGGACTTGGATTTTCATATTGGAGATTGGTATACAATGTCAAGGTATTTCCTTCCAGTGTGGAATTGTAAAGAGACTTCAATTTAGCACTCCAACTAAGTCAATGCCTAGTCTGGGATGCCCAAGGGAAGCCCTTATTATATATTTTTATGACAGGTTCATAGATCTGGATGATGAACCCTTATATAACGCCCCTCTCTTTGAATCCCCCTGACCTCACTGAGCCAAGAAGTAGGTTTGTTTTGCAAATTAAAAGGTTTATTGAAAAATTAAACAAGATATATATATCACACTTTTATGAATAAATTAATATTTGATAGCACACTTATGAATATGACAGTGATCAACAATGGAAAATACTACACTAGCACACTTCTTTAATTACTTAGTTGGTATAGAAAGGATAAGGTAGCAGAGAATACTTTTATGGTTTCAAGGAAAGGAAATGATGGAAAGAATGCAGCACAGAAATAAACTGATATGGTTTCAACAAGAGATAATATGATCACTTTTCTTTTGACAATCCACTACCCCTCTATGCAATATAAGGAGATGGAAGGGGAGCACACAGTTTTCAGGAATACAATCAGAATGCAATACAAATTCCAGTTCCCCCTTATCAAGCTTAGAGCAACCGGTATGCTTTTAAACAGTCAAAATACTTTTACATGTGATTTGCAATGAAGTGAAAAATATGCTAAAAATGATTTTAATTCCCTATAGGAAATTCAGGGTAGATGACAGCTACTTTGAATTGGTACAGGTCAACACTAGCAATGATTCAGGAGTGATTATCAGAGTGAAAACGAATTTCAGCAGTGGAAAGCAAGAAGCAGCTATTTGTTTAACATGTGGTGAGATTGAGCTAGTTTTCAATTCGTGGCACTTTTTCTGAGTGCGCCGATCGCAATTACGGAAAAACTATAATGAATAGAAAGTCGGTTTGGGGCTTGTTGGAAAGCTTAAGTTCTTAGCTTTAAAATGAAAGTGAAATCTTGCTTCTAGGACGGTGCGGTTCAAAAGATACAAATGTTTTAGTGGAGGTAGATTTTCAGAAATAATGTCAGGTTTTCAGAATAACAGATGCGCTGTGGAAGGTTTTGAGTCATCAGGATGGACACACAATTCTATGCAATTCTGGACAGGTGGAAATGGTTTGAATTAGATTATTCTAAACTAAGAGATTGGTTCTGCACAGCTCTTGATACTCACTCCTAGTTTTGGAAGGAATGGGCCTCGTCACAGATCTGGTCAGATTCGTGCTGCGGTTCTCTCGCCACAGACGGTCTCTGGCACTGGTTCTGCTCACAGCGTGGCCTCTGGTCTGCTATCGACACTGCACATCGGTCTGGTCTGGTTTGGTCTGCGGTTCTGGATACAGCTCTGCTTTCTGGGTCTGGTTCTGGCACAGCGGTCTGGTCCGGGTCTCTAGTTCCGGCAAAAGTCCTTGGCAAAGAGGCAAAACAGCTCACCCGGCTGTTGAGAATCAGGTTGCAAAAGATTTTTATGCCTGCTGAAAAAGGATTCAGCTTGTGGTTCAGGCCCCTCTGCTTTAAGTTCTGGAATCTGGAGTCGTCCGTCAAAGTGCTTCGCAAGAAATCAGTTTGAAGTGGGAAGTGAATATCTCTACCTGGGTCTCAGTGGCTCTTTTTATGTCTTTTTCAAATGGGTGGGAAGGCTGACTTTCTATGCCCAACCCACTGAGGATTCTGATAGGTTAGAGGATTTTCTGTCCTCTGACTGGGGAATGGAGTTGTGAGTCATCCGGTGTCATCAGGCATCATTTTTATGGTCTACAGAAAGAACACTCCCCTTTGATTTCTTATAGAAAATCAATGTTACCCAAAACACATATTTCCCAGATAGACAAGTTGTTGAAATTACATTTCAGTTCGAGGCACATGTATCTACGAGCTTGGGTTCAGAAACGACAACATTTTGCGCTTTTAGTGGGTTTTGCCATGGTCGATTCTGCATCAAATTTTACACAGACCTGCACCCTCTCCCTGAGCACATTACAATAAATTTTCAATTCTCTAGTGTAAGCAGAGTGTCTGCAGTATTAAGAAATTGCGGGGTTCGTTCTCAGAACATCGTACATAGTCCTAGCACCTCTTAAAATTTGCACAGGAAAATCACAGGAATAATGATATTATTTATATAATTTTGACAATTTCGTACTATGAATTATCCATCTTCTCAAAATTATGCTCTGACCCAGATGGGTGTGGTCAGGTCCCAAAGCACATGGGGAAATTCCTTGTTCGTCCCCGCCTCCTAGCTCAGCTGGCTCACAGAGGCAGTGCCCCTTCCAGTTCCTTCCAAGAGGAAGCCATTTACGACCCCCTGACTTAGCAATTGATTTGAGCCAAGGGAAGTTCATTGTTCTGTTTCCCTCCTAATTTACATGTCAAGGCGATATCCTGTGCTGTTGGTGGTAAGGGCATGTGTGAATGCTTCCCATGGACAGAGGCTTCTTGAACTTTTAAATAAATCAGACTGCCTTCTGGTATGGGGCCTGGGAAGAGTAGGTGTTAAGAATTCTCATTAACCAGCAAGGCTTTGAAGTCCCAGCTAACTCAGGTTCCTTTTCAGCTCCTGAAATGCAGGTCTCCTGTCAGAGTTTAGATCGCTAGTGCTGGTTAGTGTCAAGCGCCGGTACTGCACCCATTTTTTGGAGCTGGAATCAATACATTTTAAAAAGGGGATTTTACTTAATAACATATGATCCTTGCTAACATTGCATTGATGTGGATTCTGCAGTAGAGTAATGTAGAACACCCAACCAGAGGTTGGATTTTGTTTTGTTTGGTGGTTTCGTGCCCATGATTTTAGCAATTTTTGACATTAATTAAAACGGATTTTGAACAGCACCATATTCCTTTGCACTGGTTTTGCTCTGTGTGCAGCCAAAGGATCGGGTCTGGCAATGGTCTCCTGTATTAACATTGACAGAGGCAAAAATGGATGGCAACATAGTTTTCATGTTTTCCGTGTGCATTTTCTGGTGATTTCTGGCCATCATGCTGTTTTCAATGCCAGTAATGCACAGTTCTGTTGTAGGGCTTGGATGCGTGGGTAAAGACATCCCACAGAATGCCACTTGAAACTGGAAGGAAGGTTGATTTTCAGGAATGGAGAGAAGTTCCACTCACCAGTTTGTTGTCCTACAGCAATTATTGTAATGTCAGGTATTTGATTGTTTTGGAAATGGAACTCAATTTGATCAGATTTTTCTTAAACCTTATGGCATGTGCCATTTAAACTAACATGGTTGACACTTTGTTTTAATTTTATTGGTTGGTTAGTCTGAGTCCAGAGGACCTTGTTCACGCAGTCTATCAGGAGAGACAACCTCCAAAGGAGGTCATTGCCTGCTAGACAGGGGGTTCCTCTGAGTCACGACTATTACCGGGTGCTTCACCTTGTGTCGGCCAATTTTAATTTCCATGTCCCTAGTCCCCTCGATGGGATTGAAGATCTGGAGTTGTCCAGGAAGAGGGGTGAGAGGGATCTGGTGTCTCTCCCCACTTCCTGAATTTAGCTGCTTAAAGGCCCTTTTGGACATAAGAGTGACTTGGGCTCCAGTGTCCACCAGTGCTAAAATTGCACCTTGCCCTTGCACCCGGATGGGGGCATAGTACCTCCCTTCTTTCTCCTCCAAGGGGCAAAGGAAATGGGCATTTTGGGCAAGCTGGGCAGTCAGTTTCTTTATTTTGGATTCTGACACTGTGGGGTTTTGGACAGTTTTCTTTGTCAAAGTTTGGGAACCTATAAAGAAAACTTGAGATCCTGAAATAGATGGGATTTCAGAATCCCCTTTCTCCCTTTGCTCTGTGCTGTCCCCCTTTACCTGGTGGCAGTCACTAGAACCGGTTTGTGGCGAGGATCCCTCAGTTGCAGTTACATGCACAGGATGACATTTCTGGGGTTCAGGGATGGGAGAATCTGAATCAGTCCCCACACCTACCCAATCTGTGTTCTGTTCTCTTGGGAACCATTTTTCTTTGGGAGGAATTATCCCGTCCCTGAAGGAGAAGACTTTCTTCCCAGGATCATCCAAAGATTCTTCTCCTTCAAACTGGAGGACACTGATTTCCCCCACAAAATGGGCCTTTTTGGTTTCTTTGTTTCCCCTACCCACCCTCTGTTCCCTGGGTTGCAGATTTTCAGGGGAAAGAGATTTTAGTTCCGGTTCCGGGGTGTCCAGGGGCTTTTCATGGGTGAGGAAAGAAGCTTCCTCTAGGGCTTTGAACCCCCCTTACTCCCGGGCCTCCTCCTCGGGAACCGGTGGGTTATCAGGGTTCTCTCCCCGTCATTGTTCTGGGGTGCCAGACCCTTGGTTTGAGGGGTTCTGAACCGCCATGTTCATCTGAGGATTCTGTTGATCCCTCAACATGCGACTCAGATCCTGTGTAAGGTTCTGGACCTGGCGCTCCAGTTGGAACACCCGCTCCGGCTGATACGGGGGTCTTGGATCAAATCTAGTTTGTTCTCGGGAAGGGTAACTATCCTTTCTCCAGGAGTACCCTGGGTACTAGGGATTCCCCATATAACCCTCCACCCTTGGCCTCCCCTCTACCGGATTGGATGGTCTGGACTCCTGAAAGCGGGGAGAGTAAGGAGTGTTGTCCTGCATGTTGGGATTTGGAAGGTACCTGGGGAAGAAACTTAATCCAAGATTTGGAGGATTACTGCCCTCCTGAGGGAAGTTAGGAAGGAAGTTTCCTGGGGCAGTACTCACCTGAATATGTCCCCCCCTTGGGCCGGGGGAGTTCACACGTACCCCAAAATAGCTCTATTGCCCTTGTACCTAGGGCTTATATATATGGCATCAGGAGCACATTGGTGGGGTACCCTACCTGACTACCACCTGTGGCTGATTGATCAGAAGGTCTTCTTTGCCTCTGATTGGGTTGGTTTTGGGAAGGTATATTTTTAGGCCCCCCGCCTATTTCTAGGTCCAAAATGGGGGCAACCTTCACCTCCACCACTTTGGCGGCAGCAGGGTTGTTGGTTGGTTTGGGGTTTTTAGTTGCATTTTTGTTTTCCAAAGGTTTGGACCTCGTAGATCTGGGTAGACTGCTCTACTACCCAGTCCAGGGTCCTGTTATCATGAAAATCTCTTACCAGCTGTGTCATGATATATTTTGGGAGTGCATGAAAATAGGTATTTATGAATTCCCTACTATTCGTACGCAGCCACCTAGTAGTTTGAGCAAATGCCCGTTTTAGCTCCTGCACAAATTCTCTTGGGGCCTGAGCCTCTCCACACTGCAGATTGTAAGCCGCCTTGCGGGCCTCCTATGGGTTTCTATGTGTGGAGAAGTGCTTCAAGATGGCCACCTTATAGGTGGACCATCTTGAACGGTTCTGGTCTTCCAGCCCAGCAAAGAAGCTGGAGTACTCTGCAGAGAACGTCCATTTGGCAAATTCTATGTTATTCTGCTTATTTTTAATGTCAAAAGAGATCATCATCTGTCCATATAGCTCCAGATGCTCCCAGACAGAATATTTGGCATTTTTGTAATATAAGGTCATGACATTTCTAATAGCTTTCATCTGTTTAATGGGGTCTTTCACCAGAGCTCTCTTTTGTTTATTAGCCTTCATTTGCCACTTCACCTAAGTCCATTCACCCTCAGACTCAGAGCTGCTACTATTTGAGGTCCCCTTGTTATCCTCCAAGCGCTCCCGGATTCTTTGAGCTTGTGAGTGGCTCTCAGAATGGTGGAGCCTAGTCTCCTCTCCGCTGTTGTGCCTTCGGCTCTCTGGGTCACTCCCCTTGGACTCCCTCTTTCGCACAGGAGAGTAGTCTTCTGACTCCTCCCTGCTTGCACAGTTGGTGGAGAATCACCCCACTTCCCTGAATGGGTGGATGTTTTCAGAATACTCTTTTGGGGCCTCAATTCATGCTCTTTTTTATCTGCAAAGTGAATCAAATGGTCCCTTTGTAGATGATGTTTCTGCAGGTCTAGCTCCCTGATTTCCCCTCATAGGAGTGTCCCTGGTCAGATATGTTGGCCATAATATTTTTGAATCTGCTCAATCATGCTGGACCTACTAGAGTTGTGCTGCCCCATGATTCCTGGTTCTTGTGAACCGGTGGACATGATGTCAGCCGTGCCTTGCGCATACAAGGTGTTAAATGGGTTTGAGGCCCTTGGTACAGAGGGCATCACACTATGATCATGGATGGCCCTGTCCCTCTCTACCTGTTTTTGGGGTCTCTCAAGTTTTGATTCAGCCTAGCATACTCTTTTTGTAAATGCTCAAGTTTCGCCTTTTCAGCCCCTATCTCCTGATGGCAGGCAAAGACCTGAGCCTTTTTCTCTGCTATCAGGGCTTGACTTACCTCTATTACCTTCTCTTGAGCTGCCACCTGGCTCTGGAGTCCCCTGTTCCCATCCAAAAGGGCCTCATTGTGTTTTGTGCTGCCTGTATTGCCTGGGAACAATGAGACAATTTTTGTTGCAGGAGATGTATCTCCTGACTTTTCGCATTTTTAGCTTGGGTGTTCTCTTCTAGATCACCTTCTACTTGTCTTGTGTGCCCCAATAACATTTCATATTTAGTTTTTAGGTCAGTCAGATCCAGAAGGTCTGACTTTCTTTTCTGTAGGTCTGTTTTTAATTTGCACGCTTTCTGGAATAGGGCGTCTTTTTCCTGATACAGGGCACCAACCTGTTCAGTCAGTTCATCTCTTTGTTGTTTTATAGCGCCTAAATTCTGGCGCTCTTGTTCAAAATCTGTTTGGGAATGGAGTTCCTTAATAATTAATGTATTACTCTCCTCTTCCAATTTTAAATTTCTCAATCTGTTTTTGCAAAGTTTTTATCTGCTCTGAGCAGGCTCTGTTATATGTTACTTGTTGATTCAAATTTTGTTGATTCTCTTGCAGAGAGTCAACCTTTTCCTGACACTCCTCTTTTAATGTAACTAATTGGGCCTCTTGCTCTGAATTATTTTGTTGTTGTACCGCCAAGTCCTCTTTTAACCATTTGATGTACTTTTCGAATTCTGCCTCAGAATCTTCGCTTTTTTGCAATTTTTCATCTACTAGTTTTAATTCACTCTGGATTTGGTTTAAGAGTTCAGACTGGTTTTGCGCAATGGTTCTATTTTCTTTATATTTTTCCTCCATAATCCCCATGTGGAGGTATATGGAGGCAGTGATTCGGACCATTTAAAGCTGTTCTTCTTTAATATTTGGAGTCATATATAACTCAGGCAAGGCTTGATGTAACAGGCCACCGTCCTGCCACACATCCCTGTTCATAGAGGTGACCTGTTGCATCATGCTGGACAGCCAGGCTTCCTGTTCCTGTTCCGCCCATTCCCCTCTGACGAATAGTTTGTGCAGAAGGTGCTGCCTAGCTAAATTGATCTCAAAGGTGCCCATTACATAAAGTGTTCTTCCTTTATTAAATTATTTAAATAAGGACAAATTTGTAATTTTACTTTATTTTTAAACACAGGCCTGATACATAGGGTCTAAGTTTTAGGATGGTGCTTTTACAGTGTAACACAGTTTTCTAACCACAAAAAGTATCACACCTTTTCTGGGTTAGTCTGCTGTGTTAAGCTGTCATGGGTGGAAACACTTATCTCAATCCCGGCAAACGAGCCCCCACTGTGTAACGGATTTAAGACACGGCACACTCCAGACCAGCAGCCTCATTACGACGCAGGTGGTAAGGGATTACCGGCACTGGTAAGGACACCGGTGCCGGTAATCCCTTACCACCCTATGCCGAGGTCCCTTAGCAGGTCCCTTCCTTAACGCCTGGTTTTACCAGGCATTAAGGAAGGGACCCGTTAAGGGACTTCAGAGCTAATAACGGTACCAAAAATTGCGGTACCGTTATTAGCTCCATCCCCATTCCCATTGAGCCCTGTGGGGGCTCAAATGGGAATGGGGAATGGTTCCCGGAATGGGGACTTACCGGGTCCTCCAAGGTTGGAATGACTCGGTAAGTCCCTATTTCAGGAACCCGGACCTGGAATGCGGTAAGGGGGTAGCCATGTTGCTAACAGCACCATGGCTACCTCCTACCTCGTAATGAGGCCCCAGGACTCTTTCCACTGGCCAGGGATTTGGCGCACAATAAAAACTCTTTTAACTTTGAATTCGGATTCTGCTTTGAGAAGGGACCCAACCCGTCTCACACCCACCTTGACAAATACCCTGTGTCGCAATGGACCATGAACCATGCCGGTGTGGAAATATTCATTTATTTTTAAAATTCAAGTGCAAAATCAAACAAATCAAATTTAGGACAGCAATCACCAGTGTGGTGATAATATACAGCAAAATATTATAATACACTTAATTTAACTTTCTGACATCAGGTGTATACATTTGAAATGGAAATGGATGCAAGATCACTTGTTGTCACACTCCTAGATGGTACTGAGGTTATACATTCCCCCCTGCAACAATGCCCCAAACACTTCCTGACTAAATTCTGTGTGGATGGAAGGGAGTAGCAAGGAGTCATAAATAAGACGGAAAATTCGGATTTTAAATTCGATTTACCATCCCAGAACGGGAGGCCAAAATGAAAACCTTGAAAATGAGCAAAATGGTATATACTGAGTTCACTGTATATTTAGAGGTCAGTTTACATTTGCGGTAGAATAGACAAGACAGGAATTTGTGTGGCTGTACTAAAGAGGCAAGGAAACTTACAAGCTACAAGACAAAACTGAAACAACATGAGCATATGTAAGAAAATCGACTTGGGGAAGGAAAAACAATGCAGCAAAATCACACGTGGCAGAATTGCAATTTCTTATTCTACACAATCTTTAAACAAGCAAGCAGCAATGAAAAGAGGCAACGGTCATAATCGAAAATCGGTTCTTATGATCTTGAACAAAGGTACATTGCAGATAGGATGATGAAGTGAAGTTTCTTTATGTGAATGAAAATCGGGTTTATATTGAAAGAAATCACACGGGCAAAATCGGTTTTGATAGGAAAATGACAGGTTCTACTGAGAGTATGGACCTCATTACAAGAAAGACGGTAACCATGCCGCTATTAGTCCCATGGTTGCCGCCAGTATTTTACCGAGTCCGCCATGGTGAATGGTGGAATTACCGCCCTATTCCAAGGTGTGTGGGGGCGGTAATTCCCCATTCACCATGGCACTTCCCCATTCCCATTTTTGCCCCCATAGGGCTCAATGGGAATGGGGAAGGCAGTAATTACGGTACCGCAAATTGCGGTACCGTAATTACCGCCAAGGTCCCTTTGCGGGTCCTGTCCTTAACGGCTGGTAAAACCAGCCGTTAAGGTAGGGACCCACAAAGGGACCTCGTAGTAAGGCGGTAAGGGTTTACCGGCACTGGTACCCTTACCGGTACCGGTAAAGCCTTACCGCCATCCGTGTAATGAAGCCCTTTATGTTAGCGGCTAGATTATTAAAGAAAGACACGGCACGCAAGGGAGTTAATTTGCAATGTTAACCAGCTTGAGCCGCGTACCTCCTTATAGGGAAATGTATTAATTTATCTCAAAAATGGTACTAAGGACTTACACAGATGACCGAAATTATTTGAAAAGAATTATGCTATACATACAGACTAGCACAGATTCTTCTAAGGACAGGATTAACAGAGGATGTTACTAGGGTTCTTATGGGATTTTTGTAGGATTTGGACAGAATGCAAAGTAACAGAGCGGGATATGCAGTTCTTGGGTACTGGGCAGGGTGATACTTACAAAATGCACTTGATTTGGGTGATTTGGACAGCTAACCGGGTCTCTGGACAGCGAGGTAAGGATCTGGTCACTGGGCAACAGCTAGGCTCTCCTTTATGGCAACAGCTGGGCAACGGGGATCTGGTCACTGTGGACAGCGGGATGCATCAGCTAGGCAGAGGGTCTTGTTGCTGGATAGCGGGATGAATCAGCGGGGCATAAAGGTCTGGTCACTGGATCCTCCTAAAGTGGTCAGAAGCCCTTTCCTCCTTGCTCCCTGGATTATTGGGATGAAGGTGGTTCTGGATAGGTGGTTCTGCCTGGATCTGGGTCAGCTAGCACTGGACCTGGTTCTGGAGGCAAATGTCTTCCCTTGGTCAGCTTGCACAGGGGTTGCCATGACTCCTGCTTTGAAGTCCTCCAGTTTGAATGCAGGGGAACTCACACTTCCAAGGCAAACACAGGGCTTGACTCTTCCTTTGTCCTTGGGAGCATTTCTGCCAGGCAGTGTGAGGCAACCTGTAATTATCACACTTGTCAAGTCCATAGGACAGTGCCCCATTCCTGGCAGTATCTGTTCACGGGGATATGCAACATTGGCCTTTAAGCCAAACTGGTCTAACAGGAATGCATGAGCCTCAGCCTGCTGTTGCTGTTCTTTTGGGGGGGAATAACACAGAGCACAATAAACATATGTCCATGCAGCCCCCCTTCCCAAATGTACAGTTGTGTTTCAGTGCAAGCTACAGTATTATTTCCCATTTAATTTTCAAAATGTCATTTCACTGCTTTGCAAAATCAGGTTTACGGGTTAATTTTTTTCTCATGTTCATTTCAAAATGCGGTTTTCTTCACATTTGCTTTCTGAAGGCTTTTTATAGCTCTAGTCAGTTTCTGTACACAGAGATGTGCTTGAAAAAAATTTGTTCTTGGTAATTGACACATAATAAGAGAGAAAGAGTTTCTTTAGAAGTACTTTGCGTGGGTTGATTTGTTTCCAAAAGTAAATTCAAGACGTGTTTCCATAGAAATCTGACAATGCCTTTCAAGTGATTTCCCAGCATATCAGCTGCTCTGGGAATGTTTTTGCCTCACTTCTTGCTACTCAGTAGAAATGAGACATGCCAGAAGGGGTTTCTATGAAAACCACAGCTTGGTGAAAAATGAAATCAAGAGTAACTTGCAAAACCGTTTTGGGTGCCATGCGTGCAGCTTTAGTATTCAGCATGAAAGAACAGAAAAAGTGATGCCGTTCTGAGTATGGGTCATTTTCTGCTTGATTTAGATGACAGAAGCAAATGCAGCCATTCTTTGTAGTGGCAGTGTTTAAAGCTTGCCACTCCTGTGCCAGGGAAAGACAGCACATGGAAAGGTGGAAAAGTGTTTTTTGTTGTAGGGGGTTTCGTGGCTGGCAAATATACCCCACAGTATAAAATGGGATCTAAGCTCGGCTGAGGGTGATCCATGGTGAATCTCTTGAATTGAGTAGTTATAAGAGGAAAATATTTTTTTTTTTGTTTTTGATACATCAGGCCCTCTGAATGAAGAGACTTTGAGGAGTAAAGAAACTTGGGCACAGAAGGCCCTGATGCTGGTAATGGAACTGTATCCTCATGCTGAAGAAGCCAGAGTGTGTGCTTTGCTCGAGTGAACTGCCTTGCCTCGTGCTGAAAACATTGGGAAGGGAGGCCAACAGCCTGAACATCCTGACATATCATTTTTGTGAACACTTCTTTCTTGTTCATGAGCACGTCCCAACACTATTTGTATTTAGAGGTAAGGATTGGCAATATTGTTTTTTCTTAGTATAGGCCCTTTTATTGTGACAAGACTCCACTAGGGCTGCATTATTATTATTTGATGGCCGTAGCTTGCTCCCATCTGTAGGTTTAGATTAGATAGACGTTTATCATACCCTTGTTGAAGATCAATAAACACCCTTAAACTGTGGTCACTTGTGTCTGTCTTACTATTGATACCATGACTTCCTTACAATACACAGAGTCAGAATAAATAGTGACTGCCTTCCCCGTACTTATTTCCAGCGCCTCTATCATTTTAACATGCCTGCGACAATGCTGCCTCTCTCACTGGCGACAAACCTGGAGTCAAACATACTATACCTTCCTCCATGAAGGTGGTCAACATGTTGAGGAGTACTGAAGAGATCTCTGCCGAAGAGGTTTGCTGTGGTATCTGTACAATACAACAAGGGAGCAGTTACATGTTGTGTACCTACCTTAATACGTAGCTCCTCAGTGTAAGGAACTGACAGGATAGCCCCAGAGAATCCCAGTGTGTCCATTGTTTTAAATGGATAAGTGTGGCATGATTTTCATCCCATTTCATTGTTTTTGCCAAAATAGAGTTTTTATCCAGCTGTATCGGGATACATTACCTGCATGGCCCCCCATACCTGTGCCCTGTAATTATTGAATGCTGCTCCATCGTGGGTGATCTGGTGGACAGAGGTTTAGGAGACCACCCTAGTCTAGTGGAACAGTGGAACCCTCTGGACAAACCAGATCAATCTACAGTAGCTTGGCAGGCGGTCAAAGAGCCTCATTACACGGAAGGTGGTAAACCAAGGTGCTGTTAGCACCTTGGTTGCCGACAGTACCATACCGGTACCACCATGGCGGAATGGGGAATTACAACCCCATTGCAAGGTTGGCGGGGCGGTAATTCCACATGCCACCATGGCCCTTCCCCATTCCCATTTTTGCCCCATAGGGCTCAATGGGAATGGGGAAGGTGGTAATTACGGTACCGCAAAATGCGGTACCGTAATCACCTTCAAGGTCCCTTTGCGGGTCCTTCCCTTAACGGCTGGCACTGACCAGCCGTTAAGGTCGGGACCCGCAAAGGGACCTCGTAATCAGGCGTTAAGGGATTACCGGTACCCTTACCGGTGATCGTTAACCCTTACCGCCTTCTGTGTAATGAGGCCCTAAGTCTCAGGATGGGTGAGAATGATCGGAAGCCCACAATGAACACACACAGTAAATCTCCACAGATTACTATTAGACAGATGTATATCAAAAATACATTTATTATAGGCCATTATAACAAAAACACAATAAAGCACACATGTATTCACTATGTAACATACATACAATACTGTGATTAGCCTAAGGCTGATGATGGGGGGAAACAACCACATCCTGCAACAGAAAGGGGTTAGTTCGGCACAAATATCAGTTTAGGCAGTCCTTCATCAACAATCCCTAACTTATGTAGTTCAGCCCTATGAAGTGAGGAGCCTAGCCCTCAAAGTACAGTCGTGCGTTAACAATGCACGGTCGTGCGTAAACGAAAAGCAGGTTCTCTTCAGGGGCTGTAGCTGCTCAGGAAGGGTCTTGAGACAATGAAGAATAAGTTCCTATTCCTATAAGAGGGTCTACCCTGGCAGATAGAGTGACTTTCGGAGTTCGGGAATAGCTGGGGAGCGCAGGCTAGCCCAGTCAAGGTGAGGATTTTCTGAGGGAAACTCATGTGTAAAAAGGGATAGATGTGCCAGGGGGCCACCGGTAAATTAGGAAAGTACTCACCGACCCTCGACACAGTCTGTAGCAAACTTAGGCAGTCTAGCACACTTCGCTCGTAGGTGTTAACCCTGCAGTTGTCGGATGTTCCGGCTCTCAGTGGCTGCGGGGCGGTATGATCGGGCATGACGGGACAGTAGCCTTTACTCAGCTTTCAATGAAAGGAGAAGGGTAATTCCAGTGCAGCACGTCTCAGGACACAGTAGGAAAGAATGGCAGGCTTTTTCATCGATGGTCACCACAGTGGGGCGACGCAAGGACTGCAAATGCTTGTGGCGTGGCACACTCTCATAAATCATGACCCAGAGGAGCTAGGAAAATGAAATTTGGTCGGAGGGGGACCAGGACCACGAGCTAGCGATTCCCAGAATCTCAAGTCTCAACTAAGGACGGTGGCGTTCCTGTGCGATACCCTGGCTTCGAGCTTATCAGTTCTCTGTATGGCCCAGGAACACTTCTGAAGAGGCTCTTTGCAAGGGTAAGTAGAAGATGCGAGAGTAGTTGTTCCCACTACTCCAAAGAGGCGAAGTGCCTCTGCGTGCCTTCTTTGTTCGATGAAGAAACAGGGGTCCTACAGGACAACAGCTGGGTCAGGGTGCCAAACCTTCCTAGCACGTCACTTGTGGTTCCTCGACTCTGCTTTCTTGTTAAGGATACTTGGCTCCTAATGAGGTTCAGTGTGAACCTCAGTAGATCAACCTGTAATAGATGCAGAGCCCCTTCTCTTATCCAAGATTCGGTTTGCTCCCCAATCTAAGATAGCCAATTGAAAATCTGCTCTCTTGCATGCATGCTAGACATGGGCCAATCATGGCCCACGTTGGTTCCAGTCATTCCTGGCTACTAGAGATAATGGCCCCAGTGGTGCGAATTGAGAGCAGACAGTCCCAACCGTCTTCCTGGGCATTAGCACACGTGACATGCAGGAGCCCGTGAAAGATGCGCTTTTTGCAGGAGGCTGCATGCCTAAATAAGGAATACCCGGGTCTCTCAACCTGGGGGAAGGCAAAGGGACTAAATGGCCAAAGGACAGAACAAAGACTTTGTGGCACGGCCATTTTCGGCACTGGCCACAGTCCTGGGCCAAACACCGTAAACGTGGTATGGTGCATAAAAACAAAGTAAAAATACTTTAAAAGTAAACTGCTGCCACCAGTTTGTCCTAGGCACACTTGTACAAACATCAAAAAATCCTTAGAGGGTGGCTAGCACCAAAGATTTAAAGGACCCCTATGTGCTGTACTGTAAGGTACTTGGCACATAGATACAAAGTTACCAAGAAATGGCAACAAAGTTGAAGACTAAGGGAAACATAGTTTCCCAGTACTGACAGCCTGAGGGACGTGTCAGTATTCCCATAACAAATGAGCGAAAGCCCAGAGGAGTGCAGCTGAAGGCTGGGCTCCACTGGAAAAAGTCAAGTTAGGAAAGCCAAACAAAAGCAACAGGTATGGGGGGTTCACAAATGGAGGAAACATTGCACCTAAGGGAAATGTTTCCTAACACTCACCCCTCCCAGACCTAAGGACAGGGGGACTTAATACACCCTTGTATGAGTCTCATGTTCAGGTCGACTAAACATTCTGGACAACTGTAAGGAAGGCATGGTATCAACAGTAAGACAGACACAAGTGACCACAGTTCAAGGGTGTTTATTGAACGTTCGCAAGGGTGTAAAGAAACAGTTATCTATACCTAAATCTACAGATGGGAGCAAGCTACGACCATCAAATAATAATAATGCAGTCCTACTGGAGTTCATTAATAGTTGGCCCTCCACAAAGGCTTTAAGTAGGTCCTGCATGGTTACCAAGGTAGGTTCTGTCCTACTGCGGCTATGGCTCCCCTCCCGCTCTTTGGGTTGCACACATGGGGCCCATAATTCTTCCCCCTCTTTGTCACTGAGACTGGCCCCCCACACTGCTTTAAGGCAGGTGTGCCAGGGATTGCTTGGAGTCCACTCCCGCTGGGTTGAGCCTTCTATAGACTTCTTGAACGTTCTGTGGGGGAAACCCCCAGCAACCAGATGAATAAAAGACAATCCTCTAAGGAAAAAGACTTAATGCACCGCTTGCAAGCATAACAAGCGTGTCCTTCTCATACAGTAAAATAGACATGTCAGTAGGGGCATTAGGGGCTCTGTTGGCGGGCATCTGGCAGTTCAAATAAAGTGACCACTGCCCTGGGGGCCCTGGTGCTCTAAATCTTGGTGGGTGTTTCGGCAGCTCTAAACCTCTGCCCTGTCTCCCATGAGATCGTCCTTCAGCGACCGGCGCAGCCCTACCCGCGCTGAGCTACTCGCATTCTTTGTGGTTTACACAGGCCTGCAACATAAGACAATGGATGCTTGTATCTGCTCGGTGGGAAGGTCTCCTCGCCTAGTGTCTGGGCTGGGAACAGGGAAGGGGAAAACTATTGGTGCTGTGTCATAATATGTGTTCCTTTTTCTTTTGCTGCATTTAGGTAATTAAAAACTTTAAGCACTTCATCATTTTTTTTAAATTTTTTTATTATTAATTTTACTGAAATTTATAGAAAACATACAAACAACAAACTTATCAGCATTGTAATCGTAGAACTCATTGCATAGAATCCACACCCCATAACCACCCCCAACCTTCACAGAATTTAAAAAGCAAAACAGACCAACTTCTTATCACACACCATCCAAAACCCACCCCACATATCATCAAACAATTTCAACTTTTTCTTCCTGCGAAGGATAACCTTCTCAATTCTGGCCACTTGCCTCAAGTCCTCCACCCATTCTGAGCAGGTCGGCCTCTCATCACATTTCCATTTTCTCAAAACGATTTTTTTCGCAGAATTTGCAGCCCTAAAAAAACAGCATTTCTGTGGATAAGTGAGTTCTTCCACTTTATCATCCTGACCCAAGATGATAGTGTTGTAATCAAAATCCTCTTGCAGCAATAGAACCTCATTAATCTTCTCAGTGACACTCCTCCAAAATGTCCTCAGTTCATAACAGTCCCAGATCAAGTGCTCAAAGGAGCCGACATCATGCTTACACCTCCAACAGGCCTCTGAGTCAATCATCCCTCTTGCATAAAGTCTCTGGGGAGTCCAAAACACTCTATTAAGAATTTTGATTTGGCGGCAGTGTTCTCCAAGATTAATGGATGTCAGAGTCACGTTTTTACAAAGAAACCTCCACCTCTCCACAGTCATATCAGAGCCAAGGACCTCAGACCACTTAGTTAACAACCCCTCTGCTGGCATGTACTGTTGGCTCAAATTTCTATATACTTTGGACGCCATACCACCCAAAGTCTTATATTCAGGTAGCCATAACTGCCAACCACCGCCATCAACAGTTCTCTGGTTCCGCAGCAAACCTCTCAATGTTCTGTATTCACCCATTGTACAGTCTCTGAGATCTTTAATTTGTGCAAGTCTTCTATAGCTGATCCATTTGCCGTCTTCCATCAGATCACTCAACCATAGTATACCACTCAGGATCCTGTTCAACCACAATAGCGGCCTCCCATTCAGCAAAATACCTGGATTCAACCAGATAGGGATGTAATGATTCTCACATACCTTGCGCTTACTTTTCTTCCATAGTTCCCTCCAACAAGTTCTCAGGAATCTTGTCGGCGGAAATGAGCGATAACCAGATCCATCCACCGTGGACAGTATGGCCCTAGGCGGCAACGGAGAAGAACTACTTGATTCCGCCAGCGTTCAAACATCCTCCGAATCTTCAATAAATGGAACCAGATGCATGGCTCCAAAGGCCAAATGATAATTCTCAAAGTCAGGAACCCCCAAACCCCCACAGTCTTGTGGCAGCTGCAATTTCCACAAGCTTAGGCGTGGCTGTTTGTTCTCCCAGAGAAAAGACTGGATTAAACTCTCAATTTTCCTCCAATGGCCCTTCTTCACGTCCAGGGGAAGCACACTGAGCACATAGTTGATTTGTGGTGTTGATGTCATTTTGATTGCATTCACTCTCCCCAAGAGACTCAATTTAAGTGCACTCCATCTCTTCAGGTCAAGCTCCAAAGATTGAATCACATGTGTAATATTGACATCCATTATTTTCGAGACATCATTCATTAGCCAAATCCCAAGGTATCTCATCTTATTCGGACACCACTTAAAGGGAAAACCCTGCATCTTCAAAAAAGTGCAAGTGGTTGATGCCGGCAGCACTTCCGACTTGGTCCAATTGATCTTGTATCCGGAAACCTTGTTGAACACATCGATCAACTCCATCAGCGCAGGAATGGAGCTCTCCACATTCTGAACCACCACCAGCATGTCATCCGCATACAACCAAACTTTCTGGGAGGCTGCACCAAAGCGTACGCCCTCAATTCTATCCTCTTCTCTTATCCTCACAGCCAGCAATTCCATGGCGACCACAAACAGAATCGGCGACAGTGGACAGCCTTGCCTCGTGCCTCTCCCAAGTTCAAAAATGCCCAAGTCCATGCCATTAGTCCGAATACAAGCAGTCGGCCGGGAATACAGCAGTCTTATCCATCCGATCATGGTATCTCCAAATCCAAAGCCTTTCAATGTACTTAAAAGATATGTCCATTCAATACGGTCGAAAGCTTTCTCAGCATCCAAGGACAACGTCACCACATCATTATGGTGTTCTTTGCTTTCATACAGTGTCAGCAACAATCTTCTCACATTTTCTGAAACATGTCTGCCTTTTACAAATCCAGATTGACTTACATCTATGATATCCATCAGCGCATTCTCAATCCTCAAAGATAACGCCTTGGCAAAAATCTTGTTGTCCGTGTTGAATTAGCTGATCGGCCTATAGCTGCCAGTTTTCTCTGGTGTTCGTCCCTCCTTCAGAAAAACGGATATTGAAGCATGTCTTGTTGAACTTGGAAGGCACCCATTCCTCAAAGATGCGTGCAGCATCTCTAGCATCAAAGCAAACACCTCTTCTGGGAACATTTTAAAAAGTTCAGCTGGTAGCCCATCCGGACCTGGACACTCCAAGGATTCCAAACTCACTTTCTTCAGATGGCAGTCATCAATGAATTGACCAATTGTACGCTCAGATAAGTTGATCTCTTCATATTGTAAAAATGAATAAAAGGTAAATGAGCAATCAAATTTCATTAATATCATCACAATAAATGAGAATAAGAGTAAAAGTAAGAGTACAAAATTGATAAATCACTTAATAAAATGCGAGTTCCTCCAATGTTAAGAAAAGGTCAAATAGGCCAATAAATCAGTTACACAAATGAATCAAATCTCTTCAAGGCTTCTTCCCAGATTGCAAAGGCAGCAGCAGTGAAGACCATGGATTCAGCGTTGAATATCGTTGACCAAAATTGGTCATATGAAATATTTTGAATTTTTGAAACTTAACCGGAGTAACCCTTCACGTAGCAATGAACCAGTTTAGGACAGGCTGTTCATAAGTGCCTGCTAGACTCCAATTCTTGATGGCAGAGGCGACAGTTATTGTCAGCTGGAGAAAGAGTTTGCCATGTACCCAGGAGCTCTTTAGTAGGAAGTAAGTTCAATCGCAGCTAGAGTATAAATCGCTTTAACTCGATTGAACAGTGTTTAGTCAAATAACTAGAGGGTATAAGATATGGGAAACTCTGATGTGAGCATTCTCTATATCTTTCGCTGATGTACAGCTTATTCATGATTTTGACTCTGTCCCACAATATCGTATTTTTCTTTATTACGTTTCCAAAGTTAGGCTCAGTTACAAAGATATGAAGATCTACGCCAGTGGTGCAAGGTGCATCATCGCTGTCGATATTAAATCCAAGACGAAATCATTCTGACCATCTTTATCTACTTGTTTGTCCAAAAGTTATAACAGATCATTTGTATTTTGATGTGTTTGCATAAGTTTGGCGTATAGTAAGGTTTTACACACATGCCACATGGACATTAATGATGGCAAGCCAAACTCCAGCCTTAGTGCTTCAACCGTTACCGAATTGGGCAAGTTTATGACCTCGAGTCTATTCAGCCAGAGCACATGTGTGCTGGGTAGTGCTTCAAGGGCATATCAAATTCTGGGCACAATGCTAGTGCGATATACCTCTAGAAGCCCCTCGATATTATATCCTCCGCGATGCACTATGTAGTTCATCAAAACAAGCTATTTCTTCCAAAATATTTCTGTAGTCGTTTCAGCATAGTAGATTACTGGAGGTATTATTTTCGCTGAGAAACCCAGGTAAGTGAATACCCTCGTTCTTTCAAGGGCAGATTTATGCATTTTCCAAACGAGGGGTCTTTTCTCTGGAGTACTTTTACTCTGGCACAGTCTTGGTGTTTGGTATGATAATGACCGTATAGTTTTGTTTGGCGTATTCTGCTAAAGCATCTATCGTTTGTTGGAGACCGATCTGGGTCTCGTCGAACAAAATTATGTCATCAGATTAAGACAGACACGGTACTTGCTCACCGTTTATCTTAGGTGGGAAGTTGTGGCTTTTAACAATTTGTGTTCTAAATCGGCAGTATAGAGATGATACAATATGGGCCCTAGAACACAGTCTTGCGTAAGGCCGTGATTAGTTCGATAGTAATTTGTGTGATCGCCTGCCAGGTTCAGTCGAATTGTTACTGAGGTGTTAGTGTATAATTGTTGCATATAGTGCAATAATGTAGGATCAATGCCCCAGATGTTTTCTTTTTCCAGAGCAATGATCGCGAAACCTGGTCGAAGGCTTTACTGAAGTCAACGTAGCAGCAATACAAATGTTTCCTGTTGTTACTACTGTATTCCGCTATAAGGTGTTTGAGTGTACACATGTTAGTAATAGTACTGCAGCCCTTTCTAAACCCCATTTGGTATCTGCCAAGTATATTAGCCTTTTCAGCCAGATGCCTAATTCTCTTAGCATCATTGCCAGAAGGCGATAGTTGGAGGGTAACAATCTGTCGCCTTTTTTGGGAATGGGGAACAAGCACAGATTTGCGCCAGCTGTCGGGGATGGAACCGGTCAGTTCAATATGAGAGTATAATAGTTTCAAAATGTTCGCCCAAGTTCTGGTTGACCTTTAAAGACAACATTAGGGATGCCATTCGGGTGAGGAGCCTGTGAGCTTTTAAGCTTTATGATGATTCTAACCAGTGTGTCTTCTTGTATGTCTAGCTTAGTAAGAAGTGATTTTTTATTTTCAGGTACCACTTTTGAATTAGTGGTTCTATGTAGTTTGACCATGTGTCCTGTGATATGGGATTAAGTTCGAAAGATGACAAAGATTTCCTGAAAACATTATAGTTGGATATAATTTTAGACAATTCAAGTTGTTTGTTGAATGTTTATGTTGTTTCAACCAGTTTTTATGCTGTGTGGCCACATTTGTAATGCAATTTTGTTTCTTGATTTTGCTTAAAGCGAGGTTGCCCCTGACTGCTGATCGATCATTACGATGAGTCTGCTTTTTTGTCTCTATCATAGGATCGAATGATGCATTGTTCTTTATGTTACCGCGACTAATCTCGCGATGGCTGATTATTCAAGTGTTTTTTGCCTTGGTGTTTATCATTCGTTCCAAGTTCCACTCAGCCAAATTCAGGGCTTCCTCAATTTCATTTTGGTCCAACCATAACTTGTTGTTAATTTCCTTTATATTTGCATCAGACCAGTGTAAACGGTTCCCTTGTATGTTAAACAAAATGTTAAGGTTCCTTGTAATTCCCTTAAACACAGTATCCAGATCAGCTATCCAGCTTAAAGCTGTATGATTGCTCAAGTCGGGAAATTGGATTTTAACCAGACCACAACATTTTGCCATGTTTGCATCAGTGATAACAAAAGTCATTATGAGATATTGAAATACCATTAGTCCAAGTGTGACTATAGACACATGACGTTGGAGGAATAAAACGTATGTCAATTGAAATGAGTTAACAATATTGTGCCAATAGCCAACTTTGTCCAAATTAAGTTAATTTGTGTGGTGCAAATTTCATTTGTTTAAATCTGCGGCTAACACAACTGATCCCATGGGGAATTTCGCATACCACTGTGACAGTATATCAACAATTGTGTAAAATATAAAATATGAATTTGGTTTTGAATCTCCAGGGGGGTCATATATATTTACAATCAAAATACAAGATGATATCTTTGCTGTCGGCTGTAGGATTGCCGATAAAACATAGGGGGAGGCTATTGTTTTTGGAAATTGGGTCAAGGTCAGATTAGATTGTACCCCTTTAGCGAGACCGCCACTAGCGCATCCCCTTTTTGAAGGGACTGCGTGATTGAGAATGGTTTGATAGCCATCTATTTCAAACGGAGTAGTGCACCATGTTTCCTGTAGCATGAATACATCGCTTGAGCCTATGAGTTCTATCCCAGCTGGCTGAACGTGAAATGAGCGGTATCCATGTGTATTCGAGCATACCCAGTTTAGGTTCGTTTTACAGGGCGTGGGTCAATTTGCACCATTTTGTGATGCGTTCAGGTTTCCAGTATTCGACTTCGCGGGCATTGGTCGTTGCCGAGTCACTGACAGCTGTGAGAGCATGCAGTGTTTCTTTATCCATGTCTCGCGCATATTTGAATGAAGGCAATTTTTTGTTACTTGTGCAGCTTCTTCTGTACTTCTTAACTTGCAGCAAATTATAATGGATAAACCCATTTGAAGGAAAGATGCTGCATGGGTCTTTAATAAGTCCACCATCAGAGATGGGGAGAATTCCACCAGGAGTTGACCCCCAGGAGCTCGATTCTCATGATATTGGAGGAGGTAATCAGGACGAAGTAAGGTAGCTGCTTAAATATAGACAATAGGCGAGACCTATTCACAAAAGGGCTTTGATCAGTAGGGTTGGTTTCCCTCAAAATAATCAATTTTTCCAGGTCTTTTATTGCACTACTTGTGATAATTGGTTTGTCGGTGACATGGTGTTAGTTCTTTGGTCAGCTGATGACATGTTCTCAGACTGATTTCTGGTGGTTGGCACTCTAGGTCCACTTGGAACCAAGAAGGATTGCCGCCATTGGTTAGTCGGTTTTGTGTAGTGGCACACGGCTGCAGTTTCCCGAACTCGATTACCAGACTTGTGTGCTTGTCTAGGAAATGTGTCACTACGATGGGGGTCAGGTGGGCCAAAGAGCTGAACTTGCTGTGCTGTTCCATCAGACAGAGTATTTGTTACTTTTACTTTCTTCTGTCATTTTTGCACTTTGTGTAATTTTGCTTCAGATGTTTTATATTTGAATTCCTTTCAGCAGTTTTAGGCGGTAAGTTATCCTTGCTATTAATTAGTAAATTGGCAATTTTTTGTATTTTTTCTGATGTCATGCTTGTTGGTGCGTGGGTTGTCTGATTTTCCAACTAGTTTCGAAGAGATCTGAAGAGCCTGAGGACAATGCAAGAGCCGTCAAGTCAGGTGAGTTAGACAAATCCATGTAGATGAAATCATCTTCATTGTTTTCGTTAGGCAGATCTTTACTGCCTCTGAGAGATGTAGACTGTAATCCGACAACCATTTTCAAAAGTGAGTTATTATTGTCTATTGCGTGGGAACGCGTGTTATCTAGCATTTCAGTCGAGGAAATAGAGGAGTGTTTCCTTTTATTGGGGATTTTTGCTTCAATGAAGCCTGTAATGGCAGATTGAGAGAGGTGTGTTTGCTTGCATTGTGGCTTCTCGTTTGCAGTACACTTTGTTCTTGAAAAAACACCTTGTTTTTTACTGACACATGGGGTGCGGGCAGTAGCGCTACAGAGCGTGGATTTGCAAGAAGAGGAATGTTTCATCTTTTTAGTGGGTGTTTTCAACTGCAATGATCTTACCTGATGTATTGGCAGCGCAGGCTCAGGCGACACAAGACACAAGACACTCAATCACACTCCAGCTCATCAATGAGATTTGGGATGTCATCTTTGATATCATGGCTGTTGGTTTTAGCAGTGCACAGTGATGGTGCGAGTAATGGTTGCTTATCTTAACATAACTGGCGAAATTTCTGGGGTTTTCAGTTTTACTTGCAACCATAACTTCACTTTTACAAAGTTTTTTCATCTTCAACTTCCTAATATCATATTCACCCTCAATATATCAGTATTTTCAGGAAATCTAGAACGTTTCAAGTAAAAACTGTGTCATTCCTCACATCCTAGTAACATTCTAAACACTTCTATCAACTTTCTACAACTTTTGACTCCAATTTTTGTTCACCAACGTTTGCGAACTTCTGACATCACCACTGACATCTAGAATAGCGCCACGTGACTGTATGCATGCGCCGTGATGACATGTTCACGAACGGGTCTGTGCTTCATGAAAATCTCTCAACTGCATTTTCAGCGAATCTCAGAAGTTTCAAGCTGAATGTTTACCCTTCCACAGCTCCTGGACCCATTCTTACTCATTTTCCATCTGCAATCCAGGAGAGAGCACCTGCTTGGAAGACTATTAATACACCTGCTATTTAACTTCAAAAATGGCGTCAGCCATGGCCATCCCTCCTACCCAGGGACCACCAACACCACCACAACCACAAGCTGGAGGGCCTCGACAAGGGAAAAGGCACAAAAATGCACAGGGGGATCACAAGGACCAGGAAGATGAGATAGAGGAAATGCCTACCTCCAGCACCCAGATAGAATCATGGGTTTGGCATGTCTTTAAGACCGTACAAGGTGTACCAAAGGCTTGGTCTACCCATGTAGAATGTGTTGAGTGTGGAATCATACTCAGTTGCAGACAACATGGGTAGTACTCTTTTGGTACCACCTCTATGCACCGCCACACCCGCTCAAACCACCCAGGCACTCTGAAATAAGGCTGTTCCTTTAGTAGGCTGTCTTCCTCTAGCTCATCTTCCTCAAATGTTTCCACCAGCTACCTTACAAGCCATACAAGAGGCTGTTCATCCATATCTTTCCAGGACAACAGTACTTTGTGTATACTGCAACACACCACTCTGCAGGGGAGAGCAGTTTCAAAGTGCTTTGGAGGCTGTAATCAAGGAGCTTGAGAAACACAGCCTTAGATGTAACACACGCCCAACATCTTCACCCTGTCCACCTGCCCCTCCATATCTGTGGTTGGTGCCCCTTCCCTCAGTTCCCTCCCCCACCTTACTTCCTGGCCTCTCCTGCAAAAAGAAAATACAAAATAAAAAAACACCAAAAAAAAGATTCCTTTAAAAACAACCTTTCACAGTTAAAAAATAGAACTAAATAAAATAATTGTACAGAATTTTCTGTTCCTAATACTTTTCTCTAGTCTACAATAAGGACCATAAACTTTCATTACTACCCGCGGTCTCCGCAGTCCCCTTTCCAGGCCATGCATCATTAAAAGACCCAGATGGCATGTGCACTTCATCACACAAGAAAGCTCTTCTACCCTTTTTACTTTTTTATTTGTAACACTCCCTTATTGTCTGCTTTCGAACAGTCAGTCACATGTCCATCCACCAATCACTTCCAAAAACTCTACATTTAACCCTATCAACATAGTAAGCTTACACACACCAACTGCCACTTAACAATGTTCTAGAAATCGTTTTTGTATCTGCAACTCCCTTACTTATGCAAAACAATGGAACAGAGTGCTGCTATAAATGCACATATGCATTGTGCAGTGAGAGAAGTGCATGGATGGAAGAGGGAGTAGGGATGGGCAAATGCTAATGGGATCCCAGGAGGGAAGTGCCAAGAGATGCCAAGGTGGGAGGATTCTGACTAACTGCTAGAACGCAGGAGTCCCAAGGGTGGGGTGCACTGCTGCCAGGCAGTACACACGCAAGGGCTGGTTCGAAGGGTGGGGGTACTGGTTTCAACTAGATATAGTGCCTGGAACCTGTGAGGTTCATGAGAGACCAGGCCACCAATTTCAGTGCCAGTGGTATGTGTTAGCAGGGAATGGATTGATGCAAAAAGGAACATAAATGCAGAGTTTTTAGAAGTTTCTGGAAACATAAGGAAGTCCGGCTGAAGTCTGAGAGTGGCAGGGAGGCTCTTCCAAACAAAGACCCAGGCCGAAGAGAGAGACCTGCCTCTCGTACTTTGTTTCGAGAAGCGTATGACAAGCACACATTTTGTGTTAGAGAAGTGGAGGGCTCTAGCAGGCGGGTATTTTGAGTGAGAAACTTGGAGATAGCATGGTCCCAGTCCCCAGAAAGCCTTGTCGATTATACAGAGGATCTTGATTTTCATCCTTGCGGCCACTATCCTTGCGGCCACCAGGAGCCAATGTAGAGATATTAGGGCTGCAGAGATACGATTCCTGGGCTTAAGAACAAGGATAAGTCTTTCAGCCCTATTCTGAATTAGCTGAAGCGGGCATAGAGAACAAAGGGGGAGGTTGAGGACAATGCTGTTGCAGTTGTCCACCCTAGAGAGTACCAGGGCTCCAGAGTTGTTGAGCTTCTGGCGGAAGGTGAAGAAAAGTAGAATACCTGTAAGGAGGTGGAGCTGAAAGTGGGCCTTCTTGACAAGCTCCAAAATGTAAGGAGTGAAGGAGACAGTGGAGGTAAAGATGACCCCACGGTTTTTGCCTTCATAGGATGGTGAGAGTAGAAGGCCCAAGGGGACAGCCAGATGATAGGAGGGAAACAGGGCACAGGTGTCCAAAAAGAAGGATCTCTGTTTTACTGACATTGAGACAGAGATTGTGAGCCGCACACAATGCCTGGATGGCAGTCAGACAATTAGGGATGAAAGAAGGGGAGTAGAAAGAAGTAGAGAAAAGTTTCAAGGAAAGCTGTTTGTCATCATCATAACACTGACAATGAGGAGAGAAGAAGGAGGGCACGTGAGCCAGAGAGACGAGATAGATATTGAAGAGCCACAGCAATATGATAGATCCCACAGGGTCACTGCAGGTAGAGAGTGAGGTGGTGGACTGAAAAATTAACAGCACACAGGGCAGCACCTGCACAGTTTTATTCAACCTATAAAAAGAGCTCACTTTTTCCCACTAGCCCCACCCTTTACAGGCCCTGTTTCATCCACAAAATAAACCCAAATATATTTTCCAGACTTCTTTTACTCACTGCTCTGTCCGTGGACAAAGGCTGTGATCCACCCATCCAATATGATGAACATTTCTGAAATGATGACACACCTCATGTTTTCAAACATCCAATCAGCATGCGCCTCTCTGCAAAGATTAGTGAACAGTCATCAAGCAACGCCAAAGTTATAAGCTGCTCAAAAAGTACCCTTTCTATACGTTGAGCAAATTAACCAATGATATTATTACCATCCATTATATAAACATTTCTCATGAGCAAATAGCACCAATTTCATCATCATGTCCAATGTGTCCATGGACAGTGTCTATGACGGCGGTTGGTTTGAAACTGCATTTGTGGCGAATCTAGGATTTTTCAAGTTGAAAGTGTACCCTTACAGAGCTACTATTCTTAGTTGATCTCTCAACTTTTTTCAGCTTTTCAAGGCCTATTTTCAAGTCGGTATTCATCAGACATTTGCCCGGTCTGCAATCGGTTCCTGTGAAGGGCCGCACCCACTACTTTTAGTCATTGTCAATCTGGCAGACCAGGAGAGAGCATCTTTTGAGAGCTACTTCCTGGAGACTTCAAGCAGTTTAAGAATGGCATCAGTCATGGCCATGCCAACTTTCCAGGGGCCACCACCACTACCATCACCACATGGAGGGCCTGCACAGGGAAACATGTACGATGATGCAGAGGAGTATGACGAGGAACAGGAAGATGAGTTAGAGGAAGTTCCTAACACCAGCACCCAGAGAGATTGATGGGTGTGGTGGTTCTTTAAGACGGTTGGAGGTGTACCAAAAGCTCAGGCTGCCAAGGTTGAATGCATTGAGTGCTGGGTCGTACTCAGTCACAGACAACCTGGGCAATACTCTTTTGGGACCACCATCATGCAACGCCACACTCGCTCCAACCACCCAGGAACTCTGAGAAAGGCTATTCCTTTCTCAGAGAAAAGTAGGTTATCTTCCTCTACCCCATCTTCCTCACCCGCTCCTGCCCCAAACAAGCTACTCCTGTGGGTCAGAGGATCCCTCCAGCTGCTGCGCAGGCCATACAGAACGTTGTTGATGCTTACCTTACGAGGTTCACAATACTCTGTTTGTACTGTGACACACCGCTTTGCAGGGGGGATCCGTTTCGTAGTGCTTTGTAGTCCACGGTCAAGGAGCACAAGAAACACTGCGACCTACCTTACATTTAAGGCACGCCCAACACCTTCCCCTGTCCACCTGCCACTCCGTGTCTGTGGTTGGTTCCCCTTCCCTCCCTTACCCCCTTCCCCTCCCTCCACACCGCCCCCCCACCTTACCTCCTTGCCTCTCCTACAAAAAAAACAAAATCCCCCAAAGATATAAAAGCCATAAAGACAAAAAAAGGTCCTTTTGGATCCACCTTATACAGTTAGAAAATAGACCTAAAAAAAAAAATCAAAGGACCATTTGTAGTCTGCATAGTCTGCGGACAGTATAAAGGTTCACGGACACCTGGAAAATTCCAAGCATGGGGTGGGGGAATTAAAATCATTTAACTAGTTATTCGTTCAAAAATGGTGGCTCTTAAAAGAACTTTATTTTAAATTTTTGGGATTTATATACTGAACAAACAAATGTTGTACTGAACTTAATTATTTTTTATAACTTTCACAAAAACTTCTAATTTCTTTTCTATTTTTTTTTACTGCAACTACTAAAAAAATACTTCACAACATATTTCACGGTTCACAAAAGTTGTTTCAGTGCATTTTGGATATTCAAAAGAAAAATCTGACTTCCAACATCAGTCAAATGCGTTGCATCTCCTCGAAAAATATTTACGTCTTCCAACTTGAAATTTGCGTTGTCAAAAGATGCCATTCCTGAACCAAATTAGAAAGCACATACACCTTTTTTGACATGCTCTCTAGCTTCTTCCATTTCAGAAAAAAACAAGTTTGGACGTCTCCATATTTGACTTCAATGGATTTCAGAAAAAAAAATGTGCAGCTGGAAACAGTTCCATTAGGCTTTTCAACATGTCCTTCATGGCAAACTGCAAAGATCCTGCAGTCACAAAGCCCAAACTGTTGCCTCCACAATGCATAATAATGATATCTGGACATTTAAAGTGAGCCATACTCTCACAGAATGGTGATAAAGTTGCCCACTTTTAATCCACAATCTGCATACTGCAAAATGTCCACTTCTTCCAATCCAATAGTAGCAGGGACGCTATTTATTTATTTATTTATTTATACATTTGTAAAGCTCCTAAATCCTGAGGTACCAGGGCGCTGTTGCTGACCAGTTACATGTATAAAAAGCTTCAAAAGAGGAGTGACAATATACCCCTGACATACCCAGCACGCTAGAGAGTACAGATTGGAACGGTAGTCTTCTGCTCTTAGTTCTGGGGGGAGGGCGTTCCATTGGTTCACAGCCACAGATGGGAAGCTCATTCCACCTCCTCTGGCTCTTTTCACTTATGGAGGACCAGCCAATTAGCATGGACGGATCTTACCAGTCTGCTGGATTTTTATCGTTCGATTTTCTTCAGCAGATATTGTGGGGCGGTGTTGCTTAGGCATTTGTGGGTAATTGACAATGTTTTGAAAATGATCCTTTCCCTGAAGGGGAGCCAATGTGCCTTTTTCCGGCGGCTGAGATATGGTCTCTTTTAGGAATATTTAGAGTAGCTCAGAGAGAGTTATTTTGAATAATCTGTAGCTTATTGATATTCTGTTTGGAGGTCCCAGCAAAGAGGACATCGCAATAATCCAGTCTCACCCCTGTGATTGCTCTTGCGATGGTAAGGCTGCTCTCAGGCGGCAGGAATTGTCTCACTGAATTGATATGTTTGGCGGTGCAGGCTGTCAATGAGGCTACCGCATTAACTTGTTTGGTAAGAGGTAAAGAGGCATTCAGATAGATGCCCAGAGATCTTACAGACGTAGATACTTGGATCTGGATTGCATCAATTCTGAAGGAGGTGTACTGGGGCTAAGCTACTTCAGCCTGGAGGGAGAGCCTACCAGCAAGATCTCAGTCTTGTCGTCATTCAGGCATAAGACGTTCGTGGCCATTCAGGTTTGGATGGTAGCATATAATTTGTTGATTCTGAGGGAGTCTTCGTCCTAGGAGCCTGACAGGGGAGGGAGTATTTGGATGTCATCGGCATAATTAGTGTAGGTTATGCCAATGTCTTCTAGTAGGTTGAATAGGGGTTTAGTAAAAATGTTGTACAATGAATGGGAGACGCAATAGCCTTGCGGGATGCCTCACGGTATGGGGATAGGCTGGGCACTTGCCGTGTCTGAGAGGGCTCTCATGGACCTACCCTCTAGGAAGGAAGCGATTCACTCCGTGGCCTTGTGGAAAAAAGTTGGCAGAGGTGGTGAGGTGGTGGCAAAGGGTGTCATGGTCTACCAGGTCGAAGGCGGCTGAGAGATCCTGTAGCAGGAGGATGGTTGGCATGCCCTCATCTCTGTAGGCATCCAGTTGGATTTTTAAATCTGTTAGGGCTGATTCCGTCCCATGTCCTGGGCGGAAGCCAGATTGTCGAACCCCTAGGATCTGATTTGCTTGTAAGTAGTGTTCGATCTGAATGTATGCATCTCTATCCAGGATCTGGAGCAGGACGGGAACAGTGGTGATTGGGTGGTGGTTGTTAGGCCCATCTGAGTCCAAAGATGGTTTTTCCATTAGGGGAGGACCCAGGTTTCTTTAAGGCTTGCCGGGACCAAGTTGTCAGAGAATGAGGAGTTGATACATTTGGTGAAGAAAGGGACAAGGACTGCTGAGCAATCTTTGATAATGGCTGCTGGACAGATGTCTCCTTTGCAGCTGGAGATTTTGAGGTTTCTGAGGATGTTGGTTGTTTCTGTTTCTGAGATGTTTCTGAAGTGGAATAGGGGTGTGGTGTGCGTTCTAGAGAAGCCGAGTATGTGGTGGTCAGACCAGGCACAGGGGGTGTTGGCAGTGATAAGAATCTGACTGTTCAGATCGGCGATCCAGTCCAGGATTTTGCCTTTGCAGTGGGTGGGTTAGGCCACACAGTGTTTAAAGCCGAGGTCTGTAAGGGCACTGGCTATTGTTACGCTCACCTGGTTCCCGCAGGGGCGTTGAACGGAACTGGGCAGCTGCGGCCTGCACCAACGTGACTCGTAGGGCGGAGATGGTTGACTGGACTGGCCCTCCTAGTTTCGTCTGCTTGACCCGTAAGAGTATTTTCCTGAAAGCAGTAAAAGGGAATTAGCCACCCGTGGATTGCAAGGATACCTGCATCTAGTTCGTTCCCACTGAACACCTCCGATATCCCTTTTAACGTCCTCACCTTATTGCTTGAAACGATGAGCTCTCCATCCTGCACTGAGTGCAGGGGCACGTAGGATTCCAGTTACTTTACTGGATCAAAGGAATGGGGTGAGTTCCAGACGAGTGAGTACTCCGGGGTAGGTGGCCTGGAACCGTCAGTATATTGTCTATAGAGTTTTGATGTCTGTTAAGCACTTTTCCCCCTTTTCCTTTTTATATCTTGCAGCTTGGTGTGGCGGGGATTCACCTGATCGGCAGCAGGTAGCGCTAAGGTAAGAGTCTGTATCACCCTGCACTGTCCGGTAAAAATAATGATGCTAAATGTCTTTAACCAAGTGCCTTTATCTTCTTGCAGGTGCGGAGTAAGAAGATGGAGGATGCCGAAGAAATAATGACTCAGGCGACAGTCACGTAAGTGCCTGGCGGTACCTAAACTGTCTGTGTTTGCCCTCAGCTCACCTTGTTGTTTTCTTGTTCTTCTTCAGGTGCCAAGAATGCAGCGACTAAGAGATGCGAGCTGCGCCGGATCGTGTACATGCAGTGAAGACTGGTAAGTATGGCGCGGCGCAGCTGCTCGCGATGCGACGCGTTTATTTCTCCTTTCTTTTTCAAGTCTTTTTTCCTAGTGCAAGAATGCGGTGGATTCGGGAGCCGATGAAGATTAAAAAGGTATGTTCTTGATCTAACCTTTCCTTTTCCTTCCTTTTCTTCCAGGGATGCGATCCGGATTCGGAGCGGGCGTGGCAGGTATCAGGATGCTAACAGGAGACACGGTGAGCGTTACGCTGCTGAAGGCAGAATAACGCGAAGCGTGTTTTACTCTTCGGGCGTGGTTTAAATAGCCTCCAAAGTAGTCCCAGGTAAATAGTTCCAAGCACCACACCCAAGTAACAAAATAGTCCCTGAAGAAAAGTAGTCCTTTCCAGGCCTCACACAGGCCAATGCTTGAGTTCCTTGCAGCATGGTCTGCATGAGGTAAGTTTGACTGTATGAGCCTGGCACCTACGGCACCAGGACTGATCCCATATATTAGCCTGGTGCGTACAGTGCCAGGACTGAATCCATATAGCCCCTAATCGGGGCTTTGTGGGTTCCAATGAGGGGCTGGATGTCTGCCCTCTGGACTGATGGACTTGATCCGGAAGTCCGGGGGTAGGCATCATGACAGCACTCCCCCCCAAGGCCCCTCCTAAGGTCGTCCTTCCCCCTGGTCCTGGTTTATCTGGGAAGTTCCGATGGAATTTCTTCACCAACCGGGGTACATGAACGTGGTCACTAGGCTCCCATGACCTTTCTTGTGGCCGTAACCCTTCCAGTCAACCAAATAAAAGAGTCTTGATTTGACCATTTTGGAGTCCAGAATGTTTTTGACTTCAAATTCGGGTTCCCCATCTATTAAGATGGAGCCAGGTGGTTTGGCTAGTCGTGTTCCCGGTTGTACTGGTTTTAGAAGTGAAACATGAAAGACGGGGTGAATACACATATTTGAAGGTAAGTCCAATTTAACGGCCACTGGGTTGATGATGGATCTAAAAGTATAAGGTCCCAAATATCTAGGGTTAAAGGTTTGAGTTCCCTTTAAAGGTATGTGTTTTGTAGCCAACCAAACTTGGTCCCCAATCTGATAACGCAGAGCTTCACTTCTATGTTGGTCTGCAGTTTTATTGTATTTTTCTTTAGCTTGTCTCAAATGTTCTGTTGCTCTTTCAAAGGCTTGTGTAATAGTAGCATGTAGGTGGTTCACTGCGGGCATCTCTAAGTGTTGGGGTGAGTCGAGTTCAGAGGTCCGAGGGTGACGTCCATATGTGGTATAAAAGGGACTCTGTCCGGTTCCTGAATGCAAAGATTTGTTATACGCATATTCAGCTATCCATAAAACTTCTTTCCAGTTGTTTTCGGTTTGATGTAACATACATCGTAGGTATTGTTGAAGAGCCTGGTTGGTCCTCTCCGTCTGACCATCGGTCTGGGGATGGTGGCTGGTTGACAGCCTCACATCGATTTGAGCCAATTGACAGCATTTTTTCCAGAACTGTGAAATAAACTTGCTACCTCGATCGGAGACTAATACAGATGGAAATTCGTGTGTTCGAACTATATTTTCAAGAAATTCCTTGGCCGAGGTCGAGGCTGAAGGTAACCTTTTCAGGGGAATAAAATGAGCCATTTGGAAAAAAGTTCCACTATAATGAGAATGGTATTAAACCCGTTACATGGAGGGAGATCCGTAATAAAATCTAGGGATAAGGTGTGCCATGGTGTAGGTGGAATGTCCAAGGATTGTAACAGCCCAGCTGGTTTCTTCTTCAAGGTCTTGTTTTGGGCACAAATACCGCAGGACATCACAAATGTTTTTACGTCTTTTCTCCAGGTTGGCCACCAAAATTGTCTTTTGATTTTGGCCTCAGTTTTTGCGATTCCAGGGTGTCCTTCAATTAGAGCATCATGGTAATTGGAAATAACTGCTTCTTGTAATTCTTTGTTTGGTAGGAATAGACGACCTTGATAGTAAGGTAGCTGATTGTTAACTGAATAATCCTGGCCTTTATTTGGCCAGTCCTGTAAGGTTGCTTGATCGAAAAGTTGTTGGACCTTTAAATGGATGTCTTCCAAAGTTTGTAGAGTGGTTATGCCTAAGATTCTTTTCTCCGGAATTATAGGTACTGGTTCAGGGTTGGAATATGCTTCTCCCATTCCGATACGAGATAAGGCATCTGCTTTACCGTTTTTACAACCTGGTCGATAAGTAATCACAAAGTCGAATTCCGCAAAGAATAAGGCCCACCTGAGTTGACGTGAAGATTGGGCCCTGGCTGTCTTTAAATATTGCAAGTTCCTGTGATCGGTGATTACAGTGATGGTATGCCTAACAGTGAGAAGATAGTGCCGCCAGGCCTTGAATGCAGACTTGCTAGCCAATAGTTCTTTGTCGGTAACTGCATAGTTTAATTCAGGTGCCGAAAATGTTCTTGACCAGAATGCTACTGGATGAAGTTGGCCGGTTTCAGGATCCTTCTGGGAAAGAACAGCCCCCATGGCTAAACTGGACGCGTCTGTTTCAACCACATATGGGAGCTCGGGACGTGGGTGGTTTAAGACAGGTGCAGACGTGCATTTCTGTTTTAGGTCCTGGAAGGCCCTTTCTGCTTCTTCAGTCCAAGAAAAGCGTTTGTTTATTCGCAAGAGTGCTGTAATGGGGTGTACAATATGTGAGAATTCAGGGATAAATCTGTGGTAGAAATTAGCAAATCCAAGCATGCTTTGTACTCCCTTAACCAAGGTGGGTGAAGGCCATTTAAGGATGGCGTGCACTTTCCGAGAGTCCATTCTAACTCCATTTGGGGTCAGGATAAATCCAAGGAATTCCACTTCTGTAGAGTGAAAAATACACTTTTCCAATTTCGCATATAGTTTATGCTGGCGTAGTTTTTCAAGGACTGCACAAACATGCTTAACGTGGTCTGATTCAGAGGAGGAGTACACTAGGATGTCGTCTATATAAACAACAACGCAGACGTCAATGAGTTCCTGAAGGACATCGTTCATAAAATACTGGAAGGCTGCCGGTGCATTGCACAGCCCGAAAGGCACCACTTGATACTAGAACAATCCGTACTTGGTGCGAAAGGCAGTTTTCCATTCATCGCCCTTTTTTACACGTACCTGGTGATATGCCCCTCGGAGGTCTAACTTGGTGTAGATACGAGCATCCTTTACTTGGTCCAGTAGTTCCGGGATCAGAGGTAGCGGGTGTCGTTTTTTTACCGTTATTTGGTTCAATGCGAGGTAATCTATGCACGTTCTAAGGTCGCCTTCTTTTTTGGGCACGTAGAATAACGCTGAGGCTGCTGGAGACTTGGATGGGTGAATAAAACCATTGGCAAGATACTGATCCAAGTATTGTCAAAGGTGAAGGTTTTCGGGTTCAGTAAGAGTGTAAATCCTACTACATGGAACTTGGGTACCGGGTATGAGATCGATCTGGCAATCGTATGATATGTGAGGTGGTAACGTGTTTGCTTGGTCTTTCTGAAAAACATCCTGAAACTCTAAATATTCCAGAGGTAACTGAGTAGTGGAATTCGTGACTGAGGCCAGGCTTCTGTTCAAGGGCTTGTCCGGGTAACAAGTGTGCACACAATCCGGGAAGGTCATACTCTTTTCTCGCCATTCAATACAAGGGTTATGCGTTTCCAACCATGGCATTCCCAGAATTATTTGGAACTGTGGGGCCTTGATTAAGTCAAACACAATATTTTCTCGATGCCCATCTTGATTCAACAGCGTCAACTCTGAAGTGGAATGAGTCACTGGTCCAGAGGCAATTTCCGTTCCATCGACAGCTGTGATAACTTCTGTTGAGATCTTTTTGCAAAGAGGTAGGTTCATCCTTGAGGCCAATTCATGGTCCATATAGTTTCCTATGGCTCCGCTATCAATGTATGCTCTTACTGCGTGCATACGAGATGGCTGCCTTGGATTAATAAGGACCATTGGCGTGATGAGATGTGAGGTCTGAGTGTCCTTCTTTATGCTCGGCAAGCGGACCTCTACGCTTGTCGGGTGTGTTCGTTTCCCGAATCAGGCTCCATGAGGCTTTTGTCAGCAGCTCCTACCACCTTCTTGGGTGGTTTTACTGGGCAATCCCGTAGGAAGTGTCCTGAAGATCCACAGTGCAGGCACAGTTGTAACTGTCGTCTCCTTTCTCTTTCCTTTTGAGTTAGAGGTCCCTTAACTCCCACAATCTGCATAGGTTATGATGCATCTGTTCCCTTGGGGTTAACATTGTCCTTGGGCTTCACAAATACCCGATTCTCAAATCTAGCTCAATCAGTCTTTCTATTTTGAAGTCTGTGATCTAACTGGACCACCAGGTCTATTGTCATGATGCCTACCCCCGGAGCACCAGGCCAGGCCCAGCACCCCCGGGAGCAGGCATCATGCCCCCGGGTAAAAGCCCAGCGGCCCCTTATAGGGGCTCTTTGGACTCTGTCCTGGCGCCTCTGGCGCCAGGCTCATGTTGGACCTCAGTCCTGGCGCCATAGGCGCCAGGCTCATAAAGGAAGGTGTTTTGTGCACTTACCTGATGCAGACCATGCTGCAAGATTCAGGCCTCTCTGAGACCTGAAAGGGACTATTTTTTCATGGGGACTACTTTTCCACTCGGGCGTGGCCAGGGAAGGATACTTACCTGGAACTACTTTGGGGGCTATTTAAGCCACACCCAGACAGTAGCTCACGCTTCGCGTTGTTCTGCATCCAAGCAGCTGAACGCTCACCGTGTCTGCTCCTGCATCTGGTCTCCAGCCAAGCCCGCCTCGATCCTGGAAAACCTGTAAGGAAAGAAGAGAAGAGAAAGGTGAAAACCAAGAACTTATTCAAACTTCTTACCCGGGTCGGCGCCGCTTCGTTGGCAGGTACCGCACCCCGGCCCCTATGGGGAAAGGACAAAAGACATTACTGGGGAATTATAAAGACATTTTGAGGGATCGCCCTCATCACTAACTCACCTGAATTTACCATCGGCAATTTAACCCCTCAACGCATCGCCTTCATTCTGCACCTGAAATAAAGGACAGATCACAGGTTAGGAAGACAACATAAAAGAGGCTCACACTTGAACTTTTGAATCTTCATACTTATGGCGCATTTCTCAGAAAAGTCAAGTGGATTTTGCCAGCGCCCTTTAGAAAACCAGTGAAGTAACTGGACGAACGCGTGCCCCCTGCACCAGAAGCAGGATGGAGAGTTCATCCTTCCAAACCATAAGGTGAGCTTAAACCGGGGGTTTTGGAGGAAGCTAGAGAAGAACGAAGGGGGGAAAGGGGGGAGCAAGCACATTATTCTGGAGATTGTTAACCCCCTCTCTCATCTGCAGAAGGATATTCCTACGGGCCAGATATGCAAGATTTGGGGGTCCTGTTCAATCGGTGTTCCGAGTTCTGCGCATCATGCTTGAAGAGGCCACAGCAACCCAGACTAGACCAGCGTCTCCGTGGGAGTCAGGTGAGCGTTACAGAACGCGAAGACTTCCTACAAATTCCCACCCAGGCGCTATGGAAACTTCTGAGACTGACCAGTTGGCCCAACTACTGGGGGAATTACGGGCCGAAGTACATGCAGCTCGTCAAGAGACTAATGCTCTCAGAAGGGAAGTGATTGTCACGAAGGAAAGAGCTGATGACCTGGCTAGACAGCTTTTGCAAGGTCAAGCTGGACAAACTCCTTTACCCGGTTCCGGGGGGAACCCCGCTCCTGTGGTTTCCAGTAACCTGGTGCAGATTAACTTACCTGGAAACATGCCGCTGACCCCACCTGAACGCTTTGCTGGCGACCCCAAACGATTCGCCGTATTCATGAATCAGTGTCGTTTGCACTTCCTATGCAGACCTGGGGCCTTCCCTAATGACCAGACCAAGGTAGCCTTTGTATTGTCATATCTCAGCGGCAGTGCTGCCGAATGGTCAGTTCCACTGGTAACTCAAGATGACCCGATTCTTCGTGATTTTCAAGGATTTCAAGCAAGCATGGAAAGGTTATTTGCTCGACACTCCCAGGGGCAGGCTCTGGATGACGAACTTCTATCTCTGCGACAGGGCAATCAAGACCTCCTATCCTACATTGCAACCTTTAATAGACTAATTGTGGAAACTGGGTGGCCAGAGGATAAAAGAATCACGTTATTTTATCGAGGTCTACGCGGAGAACTTAAGGATGTCCTGGTCCAAGTTGTAAATCCGCCCCAAGAATGCACAGAATATATAGACTTAGTGGTCCAATTGGATCACAGACTGCAAAACAGAAAAGTAGATCGGTCCGAGTTTGAGACCCAGGGGTTTGTTAAAAAGCAAAGCTAATCTCAAGGGGGCTGATGCCTCTGAGCCTATGCAAACCGGAGGGGTTAAAGGACCTTTAACTCAAAAGGAACGTGAAAGAAGACGGCAGATGCAATTATGTCTTTATTGTGGGTCCTCTGGACACTTTCTACGAGATTGCCCGGTAAAGCCGCCCAAGAGGGTGGTAGGAGCCGCTGATAAAATCCATGAAAACTCTGTATCGGGAAACGACCACGCCCGACAAGCGTAGGGGTCCCCTTGCCAAGCTTGAAAACTAACTCTCAGTCCTCGCATTTCATTGTGCCAATGGTCCTCGTAGATCCGGAACAGCCTAAGCGGTTGCATGCAATAAAGGCATACATCGATAGTGGGGCTATAGGAAACTATGTGGATCGTGAATTGGTCTCTAGGATTAACCTCCCTTTGCGTCCTAAAACCAGCAAAGATGTCATCACCACAGTTGATGGAACCGAAATTGCCTCTGGGCCGGTAACACATTCCACAGCTGAGGTGACACTTGTAGGTCCGGACGGCCATCGGGAGGCAGTTGTGTTTGATGTAATCAAGGCTCCACAGTTTCAGGTTATTCTCGGAATCCCTTGGTTAGAGACACATAATCCTCGAATTGATTGGCGAGTGAAGAGAATCACCTTCCCGGATTGTGCGCAAACCTGCTACCCAGAAAATCTGAAGATTAGTCTAGCATCAGTAACCTCTGTCTCCACGCAACTACCTCCGGAATACCAAGACTTTCAGGACGTCTTCCAAAAGGAACAGGCCAACACGTTACCTCCCCACAGATCGTACGATTGCCAAATCGATCTGGTGCCCGGTGCACAACCCCCTTGTAGCAGGATTTATGCCCTTACTGAACCGGAGAATCTGCATTTGAGACAATATTTAGATCAATACCTAGCCAATGGTTTCATTCGCCCGTCAAAGTCTCTGGCATCCTCAGCTTTGTTCTTCGTGCCCAAAAAAGAAGGCGACCTTAGAACCTGTATCGATTACCGCGCATTGAACCAGATAACTGTTAAAAATCGTTACCCTCTGCCTCTGATCCCTGAACTCCTTGACCAGGTGAAGGACGCTTGCGTATACACCAAGTTAGATCTCCGGGGGGCTTATCATCTGGTACGATTAAAGAAAGGCGACGAATGGAAAACGGCCTTCCGTACAAAATATGGACTATTCGAATACCAGGTGATGCCTTTCGGGTTGTGCAACGCGCCTGCTGCCTTCCAATTCTTCATGAACGATGTCCTTCGGGAACTCATCGATGTCTGTGTTGTCGTGTATATCGATGACATTCTGGTGTACTCCTCTTCGGAATCTGATCACAGAAAGCATGTCAGGGCCGTCCTAGAGAAATTGCGCCAGCACAAACTGTTTGCAAAGCTGGAAAAATGCCTTTTCCATACCACCGAGGTTGAGTTTCTTGGATTCATCCTGACACCAAAAGGGGTCCGAATGGACTCAAGGAAAGTGGATGCCATCCTCAAATGGCCATCACCTAGTTCGGTGAAAGGTGTCCAAAGCGTGCTTGGTTTTGCCAATTTTTATCGCAGGTTTATCCCGGAAATTTCACGTGTGGTGCAACCCATCACTGCACTCTTGCGGAAAAATAAACGTTTTGAATGGACCGAGGAAGCCAAACAGCCCTTTCAGGAATTGAAAGCTAAATTTACGTCCGCACCTATTTTGAAGCGCCCACGTCCCGACCTCCCATATATAGTCGAAACCGACGCGTCCAGCTTAGCCATGGGAGCTGTCCTGTCTCAGAGAGACCCTGAAACCAACCAACTGCACCCCGTAGCATTTTGGTCCAGAAAGTTCTCGCCGCCGGAAATAAATTATGCAATCACCGATAAGGAATTATTAGCCATTAAGTCCGCCTTTAAGGCTTGGCGGCATTATCTTCTTGGCGCCAGGCATACCATCACCGTGATCACTGATCACCGAAATTTACAATATTTAAAAACTGCCACGACTCAATCGTCACGACAGCTCCGATGGGCTTTCTTTTTTGCTGAGTTCGATTTTGTAATCACTTACCGCCCCGGCTGTAAGAATGGCAAAGCGGACGCGCTATCTCGAATTGGAATGGGAGAAATAGACACAAACTCTGAACCTGTGCCGATAATTCCCGAACAAAGAATTTTGGGGATAACCACTTTACAAACCCTTGAAGACATTCAAGCACGGGTAAAACAATTCCTGGACTCTTCAGCCTTGCAGGATTGGATCAAAAGGGGGTCTTACTTTTCAGTCAATGATGGCTTACCTTACTTCCAAGGACGCTTATTTTTGCCAGAAAAGGAATTGCAAGAACTGGTTATTTCCCGTCATCATGATACCCTGATGGAAGGACATCCTGGCATTGCCAAAACAGAGGAAAAAATTAAACGACAATTCTGGTGGCCTTCCTGGCGAAAGGATATTAAATCTTTCGTGATGTCCTGTGGAGTTTGTGCCCAAAACAAAGGTCAAAAAACAAAACCCGCCGGCCTTCTTCAGCCCTTAGACATTCCACCAGCACCTTGGCACACCTTGTCACTAGATTTTATCACGGACCTGCCCTCTTGTAATGGATACAATACTATTCTGGTGGTGGTGGATTTATTTTCCAAGATAGCCCCTTTTATTCCGTTGAAAGGATTACCTTCAGCTTTTGTTCTTGCCAAGGAATTCCTTGAAAATATTATCCGTTTGCATGGATTCCCGTCCATACTAGTCTCCGATCGGGGAAGCCAGTTTATTTCTCATTTTTGGAAAAAGTGTTGTCAACTGGCACAGATCGTCGTAAGACTCTCAACCAGCCACCACCCACAGACCGATGGTCAGACGGAGAGAACGAACCAGACCCTTGAACAGTATCTACGATGTATGTTGCACCAATCGGAGGGTAATTGGAAGGATATTTTATGGGTGGCTGAATATGCATACAATAACTCGATACACTCTGGAACTGGTCAGAGCCCCTTTTATACCCTATGTGGACATCACCCTCGTACTTCAGACTTGGACTCACCTCTGAGCCTTGAAATGCCCGCAGTGGATCATTTGCATTCTACGATTGCTCAAGCCTTCAAGGATGCAACTGCACATTTGCAACATGCGAAAGGGAAATACAAAAAGAATGCGGATCTGCATCGAAGGGAGGCGCCTCCATACCAAATAGGGGATCAAGTATGGTTGGCTACCAAACACTTATCGCTCCAGGGACCTCGAACTTTTAATCCAAGGTATTTAGGCCCTTACTCGATCAAAGCTATAATTAACCCAGTGGCAGTCAAGCTTGATCTACCAGCTAACATGCGGTTTCATCCCGTTTTTCATGTGTCACTTTTGAAACCAGTGCAACCAGGAACCAGATTAATAAAGCCACCAGAACCAATCCAGATAGATGGGGAGCCTGAATTCGAGGTGAAGAACATTTTGGATTCTAAGATCTCAAAATCAAAACTTTCTATCTAATTGATTGGAAGGGGTACGGCCTCAGGAAAGGTCTTGGGAACCCAGCGACCACGTACATGCACCTCGGCTGGTAAAAAGGTTCCATCGGAATTTCCCAAACAAACCGAAACCTCCAGAGGGAACGACCTTGGGAGGGGCCTTGGGGGGGAGTGCTGTCATGATGCCTACCCCCGGAGCACCAGGGCCAGGCCCAGCACCCCCGGGAGCAGGCATCATGCCCCTGGGTAAAAGTCCAGCGGCCCCTTATAGGGGCTCTTTGGACTCTGTCCTGGCACCTTTGGCGCCAGGCTCATGTTGGACATCAGTCCTGGCGCCATAGGCGCCAGGCTCATAAAGGAAGGTGTTTTGTGCACTTACCTGATGCAGACCTCAAAGAGGCCTGCAAGATTCAGGCCTCTTTGAGATCTGAAAGGGACTATTTTTTCATGGGGACTATTTTTCCACTCGGGCGTGGCCAGGTAAGGATACCTTGGACCTCCTCTTCAGCCTGGTCGAATTTGCTGTGCTACAGGAACCCGGATAGCTAGTGAGAGAGAGTCCATTTGTGCTTTTAAGGAGCGCACCTTTTATTTGTCACTTTGCTCTACTGCTGGCTTCTTCCCTGGGCAGCGCAGGACCCTTCCGTCTTCCTCCTTCTTGGCAGTCCAACAGTCGCTTCAGGAACCGTGAGCCTGCAGGAACTAACAGGAACTACTGCCTCAACTACAGCATTCTTCTTCATCTAAGGTACTGTTCAAATCCGGTCGTTTGTTTCGTCCGATCACAGTGAAAGTGTTTGAAATCTCTCTGTGATTTCCCACTGTCCACTGTGACCTTCAGGATGTCTGAGAGCATTTCAGTAAACCTTGGAGTCTAGCATGGCTTTGCATGCCACATGGGTCACATGTACTCCCTAAACTGGAAGGAGTGTCCTATTTACCCTGTTATTCAATTGCAGAACAGAACACTGACATCTTATGAATATTTCAGTGAGGCTTGTATGCCCCTTGATGTTTCGCACCTTAAATGTGCATCCTCACTGACACAACAAACAGCCTTTCTAACAAAGCGACATCTTTGACAACCCCAATTCCACCTTCATTTCCCACCCCATAATCTCTCACCCCAAACATACCCGCTGCTTCTCCTCTTTGACACTCCTATCACACCTTCCACCTGCCTCCTCTGTGATTCTCTCCTGCTGTGTTACTTCTCTCTTAAAAGCCCTGCACTTCTTTTTAGCTCTCCTGGTCTTCCTCTCCCTAGTAACCTTTATTTTCCAGTTTACCTCTGTACATGTCCTCTAGATTGTCACTCCTACATATCCCTCATTGGGCTGACCTTTTGCCTCTCTCTCTACTCACTGTCTCACTAGGTCTATATTCTCCCTGCTCCCCTGCACCTTCTTTGTCGCTCACTGATTCCATCCTCTCTCACTTGTCTATCCCTTCATTGTACAGTCTTTCCTCTACATGATAAGCTTATTTTGTCCCCCTTCCCCTGTTTCTTTCTCCACTGTCTCGCCATGTCTCTTCTCTCCCTTCCTGCTCCCCATCTCCTTCTCAATTCTGTCCCTTCCCTCACTCTCCTTTCTTACCTCCACCTTATTGACACACCATCATTGTTCTCGCTTCCCCTCCTTGTCTTTCCCATATGGTCTGTCTCTCATCTCTGTTACTGCTCCCTCGTCTCCTTCTAAGTTCTGTCCCTTTCCTCACTCACCTTCCTTACCTCTCCATTATTGACTCACCATCATTGTTCTCGCTTCCCTTCCGTGTCTTTCCCATATGTTCTGTCTCTCCTCTCTATCTCCTTCTTCTTGGAATCTGTGCCCTCTCTGTTGTCTGCCGCCTTTGACTGCCACTCCTGTTGTATGCACCCTCTGTTGTCGTTGCCTCGTGTTCACTGTTCCTTATTGTTCCTCACCCTCTGTTTGCCTCGCCTCTCCCGTGCTCCTTCCTTGTCTCTCTATTGCATCCCCTGATTCACCTTCATTACCTTTAACTTTCGTCTCCACTCTGAGTCGCATCTCTCTGTCTCTCTCATGCTCCCTACCGCTAGTTGACTCTCCGTCGCATGCTTTTACTCACTCGCACTCACTCCCTCTCTTTCTCTCACCCTTCCTCCCACTTACACTCACTCTCTACCTCGCTCTTTTCCTTCCTGCTCTTATGAAGTCTTAACCTCCTTGCCTATCTGCCCGATCTCGTTTTATCTCTCCCTCACACTGCCATTGTTCCTCCCTCTCTTCTTCTCTATGATCGCCACCAGTGGTATGCCAGGGCACTAGCAGGATGACTGAAAGTGGGTCAATCAGTTGCTCTTTGACAGTGTTTGCTGCTCAAAGATTAACTGGCAGGATATAGAGGGGCCAGGGAATCCATGTGCTGATAATCAATGCCCTGCTTACATTGACTTCTGTGGGCAGGATTGTTGAATAAGGTTCAATAAGGTCATGCATCTGAAGCACATTATACATAAAAAGAAGCTGCTTCCGGTGCCAGGTAATAACCACAATGAGTTGTCTTTAATGCACAGACACTTCTTGGGTCCGCCGAAGTTGTTCTTTGTGTATGTTAAACGATGAGCGAGGCTTTTTCGAAAAGCATACACTGTAAACTGGATCACTTCTACAGGCTCACAATTTTTGCAGATATGGCCCGGGAAAGAGAAAATAATTTGCCCGAGCTCACACACTTTAGTTAAGTTACAATGTTGGGATTTGAGCCCGATCTATGTATAAATATATAAATCCTTATAGAAATATGTTAAAAATAAGATTCTGCAGATTCTGAAGAAAATGTGAAGTTCCAAACGAGCAATCAGACATCACATAAATGCACTTGACAGTTTAGAAAGGGTGCGAGAGATTTATTTGCCTTGAGATAAGATACAGATTTCAGTCGCCGTTTGGAGCTGTGCGAGAGGTTTTTCAGATGCAAAAGCCAGGGTGCCGGCACCACATCAGTTAGTATCACCCAAACCTTATTGCAGATATGAGGGGCACTAGCTGCATAATACCACTTGGCTAAAGAGCTACTTACTCCATTAAACAAGGAGGGTGAACATATTAATAGGTGTATTTGGGAGCTATAATCCAAATGCAGAGGGGAGTAGCAGACACACTAGTGCCCACTTTTCCCATCAAGTATCGCTGCTTCATGCACTCTTGTTTCCTACAAATAGGCTGAAACAGAGTTTTAAAATATGTTAATGAGCATTTATAGCACATCATTTGGAATTTCTGTTCACCTTAAAAACACAAGATTACAAGTACCAAAATGCAATGTAATGTTCATCTGAAACCAGGGATGGTTTATGCCTCGACTGACATGAGATCATTTGCGATCTCTACAAACTGTCATATGTATTGTAAAACTTTCAAGACTGATTTCAAGACCTGATTCTAGGTACTTTTGTAAAGTAACCATCACTTTATTTTAGGTCCTTGTGGAATGCAGCCACTATATTATTTCCAGGTGAACTTAGAATGTATAAAGGTAGGAGGTAGAGCACTAGAAAAGGCAGATCACTGCACTCATCATGATAGTTAGGGAGTGGATCCTGTGTGGTGGCTCTGCTGAGTAGCAAGCGGTCAGGCCTCCGCTCATCTTGTTTCAGAGGCCTCTCTGGCCTCACCATTTGCTACTCAGCAGAGTCACCACGGAGGAGCTCATCATCAAACCCACATTATTGAACCCCAAACCCACCTTGATAAAGGCCCCTGTTGGGTCGAAACATGTGTTGGTTTTAGCGTGTCATCAAACCAGCATTAAAAACCAAACCGAAGTGACAAGACTTCTAATTTCTTTGCTCTATTTACTCAACTTAATCCAATATCCCACATTATTACATATCCAGTGCACTGATGCACGCGGTTCTCACAAACCTTTTCCGAACTTAGAATTTAGCCTTTGCACTGAATTTAGGTGACTGTGGACTAGTCTTTATGGAATCTAAGCTAATTGAAGATTCTAACACTGATTCTAAGTTTAAGGAAGAATGTTAGTCAAGGTTTGAATCTGAAAGAAAGTGGGGTATACCCAGTTGTGGGATCTTGAAGAATGTTGAAGGTAACCCCGTACTGAACCTAGGAGCATGTAGAATTTAACCTCTAAAGTATGCTTAGCCAACAGATGTATCTTGAGTCACTGTTTAGAATGTAGAAAATAGATCTAACCTCTCACTCTGCATGCATAGGGAAACTAGCCGAAGGCACAGCCCCAGACCCGCACGCATCAGCCATTACACACCACTTGAAGACTCTTCGCACAACACCTCTGCCATAAGAACGCAGCTAACGTTTGCGAGAAAAATTCAATAAGTAGCTGCACACATTGGGCCTCAACAGGAGTTGGGCAGAGCGGTAAAAATGCGGCAGTAATGCTATTACCACCACATTACCACTCCATCCAATCCCGAGTTCGGGCAGAAAGTTGGGGGATTCACCTCCAGCTTTGAGCTGGAGGTAAATCTGATGACTTTCTGCCCATTTTTGGCACAATTACAGTGGCACTATTTGCACTGTGGTATATGCACTGAAAATGCCCCTTAGAGTCCTATGGACTCTGAATAAAATGGGGATTTATCACCTTTCCGCAACTCGGGATCCAGCGCTAACACAGTGGATATACCACTGGGATGCCGCCCAACCTGTGATGACCCCCATAATCTCCCTCCCTCTCTCACATACCTCTGTAGACCACTTATCACCACAAATACACTTGCCAGCTCGACATGGGTGACTTGCAGAAACTTGGTCACCTCTCATATCATTGGTCTGGCCAATATGCACACACGCATGCTAGCACCTCTTTGAATTTCTTCCCATAACTGCACTCCGGTGCCCCCCTAGCCCCGATGGCATTCAACCTGCAGCATGTAGTGACCATTCGAATGGTAAAAGGCGTTATACAAATTACATTAAATATGCAAATTAAATGTCCATGTTTCTTTACAAATACTGAGTTCACGCCCTGTGATGTCAATTTCTGTATTTGCACTTAAAGTGAAGTCTAAACTGTGAACTTAACTGCAACATAACACATTTCAGCACTCTGTTTACACACAGTTCTTTGCATAGCTCATATCTGTTTGCCATTGTCCGACCCATTCATGTCTTTCATATCTGTTCCTTGTAAGCCTTAATTCTGCCTTAGTTGATTATAATAAGAAAACCTTTCAGATAGCATACTTCTGTCATCTTGCAGCGTTCCTATGGAACAAAATCCCTCACATGAAAACGATAATGGGTTTAATGTAGTTGGTCACCACATCATGAATGATATCCTCATCATTTCTGGCAGAACATTACCACAGGCTTCAATCCGTTCCCTTTCTATTCATCACCATTCACTGGTAGTTAGATTTTCTGCACACCAAAAGGAAGTAGGTTATGTTGCATTCATGTTACAAGACTACAGGGATAGAAGAGTGGTATGCCTCCATTGCCCTTCTCCCTGGACCATTAATAGTTTCAGTAAATTAAACCTTGTTCTAGGAAACAGTTGGTTGTGTTACTTCTGTTGAATTTGACTTGAGACACCTAATCCATTTAGTTTGTTTGGGTTGGCGGCAGGTGTTAAATGGGCTATGGGAGCGGGCCCCAAGTCTATCTTTGCCCCGGGCCCCAAAAACTGTTAAGATGGCGCTGGATGTCAGAGCATCCACTTGTCATGCCATGCTTCATTTCAGTGTTGCCATCCCCCCTTTTTGGTCTGGTGCTTTACTGTGCATATGTGGCCGGGATTGTAGTAACACCCTATCCAGGTCTTTTGTCCTCTGTGCCTCGCCATGTACACTGGCAGTGTGCTGTTGCATAGGACCATGCAGTTATGAGTGGAACCTGGGTAGAGGACATAGCAGTGGGTGATGATGAGGTCAGTGCAAGTTTCCTGCACATTGAGGGAGTTGTAGTGCTTCTGGTTCAAGTATGTGGTTTAATGGGCGTGGGGCGCCACCAACACAACATGGGTTCAGTCAATGGCTGCTATGACATTAGGCAGGTGTGCAGAGGCATAGAACCTTGCCTTCATGTCATTGACCTGGGCCTGGGTGGTGGGCAGTGCAATGTGGTGGTTGACATGGACCACGAGGGCATCCACCACCTGTGCCGGGACTGCACAGAATGTGGGCTGTGCCATGCCGTGCATCATGGCCACAGAGTGCTGGAAGGTGCCTGTCCCCAGGAACTGTAGGACTGCCACCAGCTTCACCAGTAAGGGCACAGCTGTCCGGATATTGATCCTGCTCCCTATGTCTTCCTGGATTGTGGCCAGAAGCTCAGTGATGGTCTTCCTGTTTAGGCAGTGCATAGTAACCAGCTGGGGGTCCCTGAGGGCCCAGGGTGATTGCCTGACCCTGGGCATGGGTGCTCGCCTTGCTTCAACTGTTCTCCTCCTCCTCCTCATTCCCTCCCCTTTACTCCCTGTGCCCTGGCCTGGTTGGACTGCATCTCAGGGCCCAGGCACAGCATGAGCAGCTGCCTGTCCCAGCTTGCAGCCGATAATAGCAGCATGGTGTTGGAAACAGTTATTGGGGCCTGGGTGTGTCTTATGTAGCCCTACGGAGTGCACTGTGTGCGTCTGTGGCTTCATTTATGGCACCTGGGTTCATTTACCTCTAGCTGGAAGTAATTCTCAGCTGTGTTAGTGCCGGTTTTCGCGCTAATACCACAGTACATGCACTTATGATACGGCTGTAATTGCGCTTTGTGTTGTCAGCGCTATTAGTGCCGGCTGAAAAAGCGCTGGCTGAAATAGTTCTGGTACATTTTTGTGTACAGCAGTATTTGCGCCGACTCGTAATCTGGCAGACCAGTATTGGCGGTGCTAATTCCGTTACCGCCGAGTTTAAGGACTACCGCCAACTCCTGGTGAGGCCCTAAATGTTATAGTTATGTGCATGTTTGGCTGAAGTGCAAGTGCCATGTTAGCATAAGCAGTCATAACATTTTGAGGATTTTCAGCTTCTAGCGCTGCTTAATGCAGCAAGAACATTTACGGACTAAAACTGTACGTGGATGGAAATGAAGATATTGCAAGAATGGTTGTGTCGGGAATGATAGTTCAATGAGTGGTATTGCTTTATCGCACCTTTTCATGGTTTTTGGCCATGGCACTACAACATTACACCATTGCATTTTACTTCAAAGATTTTTATTTTTGGCAAAAGGTTTTTGGGTAGCCTTTTGTCAGTGTAGTTAGCACATTGCATGTCCATTTAGTGTTGCATGTACCATCTGTGTGTCTGTGTTTGTAGTTTTTGGAAATTTGCCCCTTTAGCTATTTTGGTACATCTGAGCTTGCCATTTTGAGGATGGCCTCCATCTCACTTCGAAAGGTTGAAGTTATTTTGAAACTTTCCAGCTAGTGGTGGAGGAAAATGAGGCAGGGAAACACCCATCGGATCCCTGTCGGTCAAGTTGTTGGGCACAAGTTGATGGTTTGTCACACACGTGTGACGTACAATTGTTTTGGACTTGCCAACTGGTGGTGTTGGTAAATGAGCAAAAACAAAGAGGTGATGGCTGGAATGTTTAGAATGAATCTTATCCCATGGAACTGCTCTGGGCAACCCTCCAGACCACCATTCTTCACCTGCCGGACCATTACAGAAGGGGAAAGACCATATGTAAATCATGCTTGGTCCCAGCCCAAAAGGGGCAGTCCAGCCCGTACTGCTAGGTCACATCCCTTCTGCACAAGACCACAAGCATCCCTAGGCATGTTTCAGTCTTGTTGGGCCTCATCAGTGAGGAGTAGCTTGGGTCTCTAGACCGCACAGGTCCTACGTCTGGGCATACTCATCCCATTCGGGGTGACAAAGCAAAAACAAAGAGGTGATGTCTCGAAGGTTTAGAATGAATCTTATCCCATGGAACTGCTCTGGGCAACCCTCCAGACCATCATTCTTCACCTGCCAAACCATTACCGAAGGGGAAAGACCATTTTTCCGAGAGCACCTCAAAACCTTCCTCTTTGCTTCGGCTTTCTCTCCTCCTCTCCCCTGATGAAAGCCTGGCTGAAGCTGAAACTGAAACTGCACTGGTCACCTGGCTAGCCTCTGATCTCGGGCCCAGGTCCCCTCCCACACCAGTTGCACCCCTGCACTGCCTCCTTGGCATCCCCCGCACTTGGGGACTGTTTTCTGTACCCTTACAGCCCTCTATCAGCACTTGACACCTGATGTCTGCACTTACACCTGCACTTGCCACCAGCTGGCTGCACTTTTACTTATTGCTTTATTCTATTTATTTTTACTGTCGTTCCCATGTACTGCACTGCCCCATCCCCCTTACCCCCCACACTTGCACAATCTCAATGTCACCTGGCCTAGTAAGATTTTTGTCTCTGTCTTCCCCGTGTTCCCCCTCCCTTGCATCATCGCACCTTGAAACACTTGTGTATAGACGCGTTATGAATGCCATATTATATCATATCATATCATTTGCAAATCTGGCTTGGTCCCACCCCAAAAGGGGCAGTCCAGCCCGAACTGCTAGGTCACATCCCTTCTGCATGAGACTACAAACATCCACAGACATGCTTCAGCCTTGTTGGGTCTCATTAGTGAGGAGTAGTTTGGGTCTCTAGGCCCAACAGGCACGGGACCCACGTCTGGACAAACCCATCCCATTCGGGGTGTCAAAGCAAAAAGAAAGAGGTGATGGCTGGAAGGTTTAGAATGAATATTAACCTCTGTCATTGCTCTGGGCAACACTCCAGACCATTGTTCTTCACCTGCCAATCCATTACAGAAGGGGAAAGACCATATGCAAATGAGGCTTGGTCCCACCCCAAAAGGGGCAGTCCTGCCGAAACTGCTAGGTCACATCCCTTGTGCACGAGACCACACGCATCTGCAGACATGTTTCAGTCTTGTTGGGCCTCATCAGAGAGACCATAAATGAGACCAGGAATTACCCATTGTTTCCGGGTCGCACACCTCGTTTGACAACAAGTTATTTCAGCACAATTTTGAAACTTTTAGCCTCTCACTAGTTGGGTTCAGGAATAAGGTAGGAGATTTTGCTGTTTACCTAAAGGCTTCCTGACTAACAGACGGTTTTTGTGTCTGTGCTTGTATACCTCATGAAACACTGGAGTAATCCCAGCATTTAAGGGGTACATGTCAACACAGTGGTTAGTTCCCCTACATCTTGTGTACGTGTATCAGTATTATTAGCTCCACCCAGAGAGCATATTGTTCTTTTTACTGCTGTTTACTCCTAACAGAAGATGTTGGTTATGCTCGTATACATGGGAACATCTGCAAGTAGGGAGATTTCATTGTTACCTCTCCATGGTTTGGTTTAGGTCAGAGTATCTTCTGGGGTAGAGGATGCTCCTATCAGAGAGTACATGCTGGAGTTTAGTTGCAATGCAGTCATGGAACACAGTGTCTGCACCCATCTTTTGCTGGGACTTTTCTTGATTTCTGGTTGCCCTATTATGACTGGCCATCATTTTAAGACTGTTCTGCTTTGCTTTCCCTCTGGGAGTAGTTGGTTGTATTGGTGTGGTCTGTTTTCCATTTGCCTGTTTTTTTTATGTTGAGCAACCCTTGACAATAATCTTTTTCATAAAGGGAAGGGTGGGTGATGTTGAGTGTGGAACATCTATATTTGTGTGGGTTGTTTCTCGTATGAGTGAACGTACATCGTATTTTCTTTACCATAGAAGGGGAGGTCTGTTATATTGTGTATTACATCTCATTCCCCTGGTTGCTCGATGCATGGCGGGCATTGTGTATCACATCTCACTCCCCTGGTTGCTGGATGCATGGCATGCATTGTGTAGCACATCTCATTCCCCTGGTTGCTGGATGCATGGTGTGTATGTGTGACCTCATGAGAGAACGTTGGGTGAATGTTAGAATGTTTGTGCATGATGAGGCTTCCTTAGCCAGGCAGTTGAAGGGAGAGAACCTGGGAGGTGGGAGCCGGTGAGTCTGCTATGAGTCTCTACGGAGCATACATGAGATCTTACCAATGTAACTCAATAAAGGAACTTCATATCAGTTTACCTGATCTCCCAGCATCCTTCATTATAACACATACACATTACACAGCAGCACACCTAGAATATATAAGGGTTCCTCACGGGTGGGGGATGTCTGCTGTGAACAAGCCCAGGGAGCCTTTTAGGCTGGTGCAATCATTGCCGTATTCTACCCCTGTTAACTCGGTTTTGTGGGTCGAACACCTTGTTTGACAACAAGTTATTTCAGATCTTGTGCACGTGTATCAGTATTATTAGCCACACCCAGAGAGCATATTGTTTTTATCTTTTTAGTGATGTTTACACTTAACAGCAGGATAGAAGATGTTGGTTATGCCCACATACATGGGAACATCTGAAAGTAGGGCGATTTCCTTGTTACCTCTCCATGGTAAGGTTTTGGTCAGAGTATCTTCTGGGGTAGAGGATGCTCTACATCCATCTTTTGCTGGGACTTTGCTTGATTTCATGAACTCCCATGTCAATCAGATAATTTACTTCACCCATAGTCCAGTCCATTTGTCTGCCAAAGCTCTAGGCTTGGTAGTCTCCATCACAAGGATTTCCTGCCCTGGAGTCCAATCCACTTGCAAGGCTTTAAGGTCATGCCAGTACTTGTTCAATTCCTGGCTGGCCTTGAGATTCGATGTCGCCTGACCCCTCATCTGTGTCATCCTCTGTCTGAGGCCTAACACATAGTCCCCCACTTGTTTAGGTCACCTATTGTTCGTGGGGGCTGCAAAGTAATGTTTTTAAAGGCTAAGCCTACTCCTAATAACTGCTTGAACATTATGCTAATACATCGACCACCACGAGAAACGCCAGACTTCTATGAGGAGATCTCAGCTATCCTGGCTACGCTGAACAAACCTAATTGCTCCACCATAGTACTGGGAGATTTTAACAGGTGTTGTGGAAATCCATTGGACTCCGAACCTACCGAGCTATAACAGCTGTTCAAGAATCATACATTCCAAATATGTAATAAAGAACCCACTCATAATGTGGGTAATGCCTTGGATTGGGTTGTGGTAAAGCCCCCTGGCCATCCAGCCATGTATCTGGTCAGACCATTCCTTGATCTCATTTTACATGATAATACCTGTGCCCAGGATAAGTAAGAGGAACGTCCTAACGGAAGTTACAATCAGAAACTATAACAAGGTGCTTTATAGTGACCTAAAGGACTGCGTGGCCGTGCTAATGAGCAATACATCAGCAGAGGATCCGCCTCATATATTGGCTGCAGCATATGAGGAGACCTTTACTAATCTGCTGGATCGGGTCGCTCCACTTAAATCTAAAACTATCAGGGAAAAGACCAATAACCAGAAATGGTTCACCCAAGCGCTTGCTGCTCATAACAAGAAAAAACAAGGGCAGAGAGAGTGTGGGAAAAAGAACGGACACAAGAGAATAAAACATCTGGAAGTCACTTGATAAACTATACCATAATGAAATTATACCTGCTAATAAAAACCTTAATGACAACCATATTTTAAGTTCTAACAACGTTTCTAAAAAGCTCTTCGAAATGTTTAGAGATTTTGAGAAACCCAGGGCCCAATTAGATCAATGTATTCCCCAAAAAACAGACTGTGAAGCTGTTCAGAATGCCCTTAGGGAGCAGATCAAAACAGCTCATGATAACATCAAGAAGAATATGGAAAACCAACACTATAGTGGTGGTGCTCAGCTGAGGGAGGAAACGGTCCCGCAGGCCAATGCGGCTTTTTCATTTAAACCAGTGTCCAGTGAAATTATGGAGAACATTTTGAAGAAAACGAGACCTACCACATGTTTTGTGTAAAGTCTCCCTTCGAAAATCATACTGAACAATAGAGAGCTCTTTACTCCATTCTTGGTTTGTTTTGTTAATGCCACATTCCTGATTAATGAAGTACCCGATAGACAAAAAAAAAGGGTGACGGTCACTACATTGATTAAAAAAGCAGGATTGGATCACACACTTCATACTAACTATAGACCGATAACGAATGTGCCTTTTCTGCTGAACGTTATTGATAACGCGGCCACCATGCAATGACAGCAGCATGTGGAACATGACGATTTACTACATCCAAAGCAATCAGGCTTCAGATCATTCCATGGTACAGAGTGTGCTTTGCTGGATCTACAGACTGAAATGCTTAAAATCATGGATGCAAGTCAATCGGGACTGCTGATGTTGTTTGATCTATCAGCAGCCTTCGATCTTGTGGATCATGGAAAGCTACTCCAAGGGTTAAAAAACCAAGGGGCCTGCACTGAAGATGTAGAGCATTGGATCAGTTCATTCCTGAGTGACAGGCAGCCAAGAATCGTCTGGGGAAATGCTTACTCTGGATTGGAATCATTAGAGTGCAGGGTCCCTCAAGGCTCGTGCATCTCCCCAACTTGATTTAACATCTTCTGTAGGCCTTTATGTGACCTCCTAGATAAATTGTGAGCTTAATTCGGTAATTACACTGATGATACACAGCTTATTTTAGCAATGAGTGGAGATTACGAAAAAGATGCAGAGAGAATCTCCCTTATATATGGAACAATACAAATCAGGATGACATCCAATGGTATGTGCTTTAACGGCAATAGAACAGTAAATAACTCATTGCAGTGGCTTCCTGTGTGTAAATGGGTGGAGTTCCAAGCACTCTGCATGGTGCACCGGGCCTTTTATGGCTCGGGTCCTGAGTACTTGCAGGTCCAATTCCCCCATTATGTCCCTTCTTGTTCTCTATGATCTGTATCTCTTCATCTTGTTCAGGTTCCCCACTTTCACCACTCTAGATCAGTTGGCTGGGCCTTCTCTGTTGCAGCCTCCAGGCTGTGGAACTCCCTTCCTGTGACCCTCCGTGCCACACAGGATCATTTGCTGTTTTGATGCACCTTGAAGACCTTTTTGTTTTAGCTCACCTTGTTTTACATTGCCCTCTTTTTCTCTTTGATGCCACCATTGGTGAAGGAGTGCTTTATAAATAAATAAATAAAGGATACATATATGAGGAGTGCCTTACGCAGGGTAGAAAGAGTTTAGTTAGGAAGAGGAGGAAGATATGAAGTCACATGATGTTAGGAAGAGAGAGGAGTAGAGGAGAATGGAGCAGGGGCAGTGGACTCCTATTATAATTTGGGTTTACCTTTAGCAATAAACAGGTCACAAAGTACTTCCCTTACAGATGCATATTTCCAACTGCAGTCTTGCAGCTGGAAGTACTGCAGTTCAATTGATGTAGAGCAGGTGGGCAAACCTCCTCCTGTCATGCCCCCAACATGTGAAACCAACTACTCTTGATGCTCTGAGTTGTAGAAAAGAATCAGGTCTTCCATAAACATATGAAGACCTGCCTTTTCCAGCAGTGGTTTCTGGGATGTCACCCGCAGCTGTACAAGGTTCTGGACAGGGATCAGAAGGGCAAGAAGGCACGTGTAGCGTTAGTCATGCTTTGTAGGTTCTTCTTAAAATAACATGGATGGTGGTGGTGGGACCTGGTGACATTGGAGGGAAATGCTTGGTGAAACCTAGAACCTTGTTTCTTGTATGCCCTTCATACCTGTCTTGTAATTTCCTGCCAGCCTTCTTTCAACTCAAAGTCATCAAGGCTGGAAGAAGTAGCCAGACATGCAGACAGCTGTGGAAAAGCTGTGGTGCCTGGAAGATCCAGGTGGGGTGCAACTACCTGTGGCCCTCAGATAGGTAATTCCAACCCTCTACTAGGTCATTCCAAGTCGCTTGATGACCATTAACATAAGTCTAGGGGTGGCATTTGACATGCTTGCACCCGAGGCAGGGGGAAGAAAGATTACATCTGATAAGCAGGTAAGAGGAACGTTTCAGCCAATCAGAAATTAAGAATGAAATAGAGAAGCGTAGGAATAGGATATAACAAGAGAAAATAAAGAACAAGGAAATAGCAATGAAGGGAACGAGAGGGGATATTAAAAGTAAAACAATATAAATAGGTGGAAATAGAAGAGGGCGCTGAGCTCTACTCATAGTATGTCAATGGTCACAATGTTATGAGATGCCACACGTGGACCTTTCAGCCCTGCACCTGATAGAGGTTTGACTATTAATCCTGTGTCAAAATGTCTCAGGACCAAACTTTATAACATTTTCATTTCAGACCCTGTGTCCACACCTGAGGTGAATTACACATGCCATCTGAATGGCGGTGTTCAGCTGTCCTGCCTCATGGGGAACGGCACAGACCCATCCTATTCCTGGAGTGTGAATGGGACACCCTCATGGCTCCCTTCCAGGGTAGTAGAGATGAGCTACGAGTCTGTCCTCAGGAATGTAACCTGCACCGTGAAGAACCACGTCAGTGAGGAACAGAGTCAATCCACTGATGTCACCTGCCCAGGTAAGGAGGCAGAGGTCATGGGGCGCAGCTAGAGCAGCGGGACTGCATGTTTGATAGGAGGAAGGTCAACATGGACGTGCTGCGTCCAAGCGCTGCAGCTCAGTCTCGAGAGAGAGGATAATGGACTTGACTCATGTGATAAGGTGGAAATCCTCACTGCGATAGTCGAGGCCAGTGGAAGTTTACATTGCTCTGTTGATTGGTTTTTGCCCCTATAAAAGAAAGTTCAGAAAATTCTAAAGAGAAAAGAGCCGCCACCAAACAGCTATGTGTCTCCTTTCATCTTTCTCTTCAATTCGTCCTGTTTTCTCGGTTTGTTGTTGACAACATCCTTTTACCAGTTCTTCCTTTAAACGTTAAACCATTATGTTATCTCCATTCACCCACATTTCCGTTTCTTAATGTGAATCTATTTTCTGCCCAGAACCATATATTTAAAAATGGCGCAATTACAATGGTGCTGGCCAATGGTATCACACGTGCCAAATGAAGGCCTGCTTCACAGGGCCACTAGAACAGACATAAGTGGCAAGTAATTATGAGATACAGATGTTAAAAGGCACCCTGAGTTTCAATCTGGGAAGATCACAATTAAGAGGTTCCGGCACTTAAGTGAAAGGCGCAGTCAGGTGGGTAAGTGGCCGAAAGCCTAGTAGAGACATTCGACGCTGGTGCTTAGTACCTTGTCAGCAGAGCATGAGGCAACTAGGGATTCAAAAACATGTATTCTCCTATAGACCTAGGTACCAAGAACACGTATTCTTCTATAGCATAGAGTAGGAGTAGGCCCCTAGGTATCCAACAACACATATTCTTCAATAATATAGAGTAGGAGGAGGCACCTAGGGATCCAACAACATGTATTCTCCTAAAGCATAGAGTATGAGGCAGCTAGGGAACCAAGCACCTAGGGATCCAATAACATGTATTCTCCTATAGACCTAGGTACCAAGAACACATATTCTTCTATAGCATAGAGTAGGAGTAGGCACCTAGGTATCCAACAACACGTATTCTCCAATAAAATGGAATAGGAGTTGGCTCCTAGGGATCCAACAACATGTATTCTCTTATATCATATAGCAGTGGTCTTTTTAGGCCTTGGCCCCCCACAAGCAAAATGTGGGCAGGCTGGGCCCCCCAAAAATGCCAAATGGAAAGTATGTACAAATGGCTATGAACCATTGCGCACCTTCAAAACATCCTACTCCCAGTATAGTCCCTGGGCTCCCCCACCTGCCTCCATCAGTCTCTGTGCTCTTTTATCCCACTCCTACCCAGTCCATGTGGTCTCCCCACCGCACCACTGACCCTGGGCTCTCCCCACCCTGATCCCAACATTATCCCATGGATCCCACCCATCCTGCTCCCACCACAGTCCCTGGGCTCCCCCACCCCACTCCCAGCACAGTGCCAGGGCCAGTGGCGGCTGGTAAATTATTTAAGTGGAGGGGCATAAATATTTCCCCCCAGATATGCATTAGCGACGGAGCGCAACGAGGGAGCCCAAACCAATCAAGGAGGGGTTGGGCGGGTTTCCCCCGTGAATTGTTTTAAAATAATGGGTTGAAATGTTGCATTTTAGAGCATGCTTAAAAAGAAATTGGGTAAAAAGCCAAACAGTTTGCTCCCCATAATGGGTGAAGGGCCCACTGGGTCGACGCCCCCTCGCCCATTATGGATAAGCCACCAGGATCGGACAATAGGGCAATAACCAAACCAAAAATGCAAAATGCTAGCGTGGGTCAATTTTTTGGGGTCAAAATTGGCCACTTTTTTGGCTAATGTGGGTCAGTTTGATGAGTTACTTCACTATGCAGCTAGTAGTTTTGACCTTTGTTGCCGAATAAATACACTTTAAATATCACAATTTGCTTACATTTTAACAACAAAAAAACCCTCGGGTACTAGTCAAACAGTCTGTCACTAAAGTAATACATTGCCATTTGCAACTGTAGGCCACTTTTTCATTGGTGCCTGAGCCAGTTTTAAGCTCCAGTCCGACCCTGTGAACCGCCCCTGCCCATTTTCCTCCATTTAAAGTTTGAAGACCTCTGGCATAGAGTATGAGGCACCTAGGGATCCAAAAACATGTATTCTCCTATAGCATAGAGTAGGAGGCATCTAGGGATCCAACAACACAGATTCTCTTATAGCATAGATTATGAGGTACCTAGGGATCCAACAACATATATTATCCTATAGCATAGAGTATGAGTCACCTAGGGATCCAAAAACATGTATTCTCCTACATCATAGAGTATGAGGCACCTAGGGGTCCAACAACACGTATTCTCCTATAGCATTTAGTATGAGGTACCTACGGATCCAACAACACATATTCTCCTATACCATAGAGTATGAGGCACTTGGGATCCAACAACACATTTTCCTCTACAGCATAAAGAAGGAGGAGGCAACTAGGGATCGAACAACACGTATTCTCCTATAGCATAGAGTAGGAGGAGGCACCTAGCGATACAACAACCCATATTTCCCTGTAGCATAGAGTAGGAGAAGGCAGTAGAGTAGTAGGGGGTACCTAGGGACCAACAACATGTATTCTCCTATAGGATAGAGTAGGAGGTACCTAGGGATCCAACAACACGTAAACATGTACTATCCTATAGCATAGAGTATGAGGAACCTAGTGACCCAATAACACACAGTCTCCTATAGCATAGCACTTATTGGTTGAAATACTTGCGTGCATAAATGCATCTGTGGAGGTGCTTCAGTTTATAGGAAGGAGGAGCGGTGGAGATGAAGTTGTCACCCATGTTTTAGTTTTTAGTTTCCCTGTAGCACAACATAAACTGTTCTGCAGCAGTGCTGCTGTCGGACATGAAACACACACAGATTGACCGACTATTTGACTCTGACTATGAAACTGTAAATAAACCACGCATTTCATCCTGATATGAAAGAAAGTTTAGGATTATTTTGTGCAGCTTCGACGTTCTTCCTTCAATGGAAATATATAAGGATTTGCTTTGACAGGGCACACTTTTCTCTCTGTGCCAGGGCAGGGAGCTATTTTTAAAATCCATGTCTTGCTCATGAGCTCATTTTAATTCCACAATGTGTCAAAGTATCAAAAACAAATACTTTGACATTTCTAGAAACAATACATTCAATTGTGTGGAAATAGGAAGGCTGCTAATGTTGTAGCAACAGCTGTCAAGCCCCAATGTAAGTGTGGAGTGGACTTTGCTGGACATTCGACTACTGTGGGGCTGCATAAATGAAACACCATAAATTGCTTGGTCATAACGAACAGCATAAATCACTTTCAGAAGACTTTATATCTGTGGCTATTTATACTTAAAAGGGTCTCTGGTTTAAATATGCAAGTAGTAAGACATCCCCCCGAGCACTGGAACAGTGGCTACAAACCCCGGTTTGTGCAGTACCTTTCCTTAATATCTCACTGCAGGCGGTTTCCTGGGAATAGCCACACCATAATGCATCTTTTGGCTTCAGTCCGAGAAGCTTTTTCTTCCTGCAATCACACCCTGTGCTGTTGAGAAGAGACCCTTTTATGTTCACTTCTCGGCCCTTACGTCGGCCTTCAAGGTAAAGCTCTGCCATGTGTTTGTACTTCCTGATGGCATTGGGTTCTTCCATTTGGAGTCTCTGCACCCTGTAATGATTGTTTCTTCAAAAGCCAGCTCAGGTGTCTTCCTTATATGGAAGACACAGGTATGATGGGCCGCCCCTCTTTCCCTAGCTCAACCCCCTGCCACTCCCTTCAACTTGACCCTATACCAGGTAAGAGCATTTCATGAAACCATTGTGCTCTGGCCCATCCTGGAAGGGTCCAGCCTGATCCCCATCCTTCCTGGCTCTTCACTCTTGCTCCCTTGCCCTCCTCTTCTTTCCCTGGAGCCCAGCAGAGCACCCAGGCCTGTATGGTGATCCGCCTGGATAGCCACTGCCACCTTTCTCTGAGGCCACCGAGTTCTCCCTAGGCACCAACCCTCTGTCCCTGGGTGAATGCCGCCCTAGATTCCCAGTGCCGCAGAGGGAGGGGAGCCAGTGAGTGCTCTGCAACGAGTAGCGCAGAGAACTAGTCCCCTTCAGAGAGTGAGTTACTTTGAGAGATCTTAATTCAGGCTGTTGTTGATGTTTATGCTGTGTTTACCTGTGCCACTAAATAATGATGCTGTTGTTGAGGGGGGGTTAGAATGATCCCAGTTGTAATCAGTGTATCACTGAATCCACTGGGATCCCACTTAAGGGGAAACCAGTTTGAAATCTTGCTCTTGGTGAGATGTATTATTGATGATAGGATTCAAGATTCACCTGATGAAAGTCACAGTGTGAGATTCTGATTGTTAATGAAATCTGGCTTTGTCCATGACTCCTCTGTGTGTCAGATACACAGTATAGCCGCCCTCTTCTAGATGTCCCTCACTATAATGTTTCAATTTTGTGGACCCGAGTTCATGGCATGTGCCACCCTCTTTAAGTATATTAAGTAATATTAGTATACATTGCTGTTCACAGAAATCACTAAAGAGTGATCCTGATATTGGTAATTGAGCCAATTTTGACTCCACACTCTCCTTCTCTCCTCATATATCTGAGGTCTCTAAGAAGTCACACTACCAGCTGCACCTCCTTAGAGGTATTCTTCCCTTCCTCTCCTTCCCCCAGAAGCTCACTGTCTCCCGAGTCCTGGTTCTCTCGAAGCTGGACTACTGTAACAGTCTCTATCTTAATCTGCCTGCCTCCACTCTCCGCCCTCTGCAACTCATCCAGAACAGAACTGCGAGACTTGTCCTTGGCCTCAAGCCCAGGGACTGTATCTCTCCAGGACTGAAATCTCTACACTGGCTCCCAGTGGCTGCGAGGATTAAGTTCAAAACCCTCTGCATTGTCCACAAGGCCTTCTGGGGTCTGGGGCCTAAATACCTGCAACTCTCTCTTCCTAAATATCTTCCTTCCCGAGCCCTTCGCTCATCCGTCTCCAACTCCCTCAGGGTCAGCCGCTTCTCGAAGCAACGAGCTGGGGGTAGATCTCTCTCTGCGGCAGGGGCCTCCCTCTGGAACAGCCTTCCTGCCTCCCTGAAACTTGAGGAGAACCACCTCCGGTTCCGGAAGCACCTCAAAACCTTCCTCTTTGCCTCCGCTTTCTCTCCCTCTCTCCCCTGCTAAAATCACTGAACCCGCAGAAATTGCAAAGGTAACTAGTACACCTTTTTTGTTCTGCACAGCACAGCATAATAGGGAGTACAATCTCACACTGTATCAATTACTATTGTGCTGCTACTTACTAACTGAACACAGCTGAACTGCTTTATTAAACATCAAGTGTCCCAAATTTGGATCCCCCGGATGGCATGCCTTACTGCTGGTTGAACGGATCACAAATGCCCCTCATGCTGTCCTGTTCTCTGCCTTGACTGCAGACATCTTCAATGGGCAAGACTTACTCCCAACCCAATAAAGCCCTTTTATTGAAAGCGGCTGCTTAATACTACTAAATCTCTGATCACTTACCAACATAGATGCCGTCTCTGTGCCCAAAGACATGCCATCCAATTATTACCATCACTGTGGAAGGGAGGAGGTGAGGACCCACACAAGCCTGCAGGAGATATCTTGAAGCAGGTTAGAAATTGCTACTCATTAACTCTCAGTTACAGAACAAGTGGCTCAATGAATCGCTTTACTCTACAGACCCTCAGTTCATTGACATAAACGTGAGTGTCCCAGAAGACCAGCGCAAGCATCCTTAGGAACATTCATATCTAGCTATCCTCTGTGCAAGATCCAAATGCAAGCCCGAACATGCTCTGTACCGTATGTGAAATATTCACCTGTGCAGAACCAGATGTCATAGGTGCTCGGAACATCTGTGACACTACTATTTCTCTAGGCACAGTGTTTATGTGGCTAAGAAACCTTTTACGATAGTGTCAGCTAGTATGTCACTGCTTCTTGCGACGGCTATTGTCACGTCCGTGATTAATTAGTTAAATAAATAGACCATTTTGCCATTGATTCAGGTGGAAAATATTCATCAATCTTAAAACAATGAAGCCCCTACGCATGACCCACTATCGTAAATGGAAAATGGATGAACGTGGCCTATACATGTGCATTGACAACCGCAAACTGAACACCTGCATCAGACTAGTCCCGGAGTGAACGAAGAATTGGTTTGTCTTTTGGAATATAGTGATTATGGTACAGTCTGAGCAGGGGTAGAAGGTTCCCTGCCCTAAGTCTGAGAAGCCAGGAATACTCGATTCCCATATACCCACAGGTTCACGAGAAGATGCTCTTTATTTGTCCGCCCAGCTTCTCAGAGTTTACCCACATGCCGCAACGGATTTCAGGTATGCCAATTATTTCCAGCCTCTGATAGGGAGAGAACGTTAGGTGGCATGAGCTGAACCAGTACAACCCATTTTACTATGGAAGTACTAGGAAGGGTTAATAGTTGTTCCCTGGTGTTCATTTTTGAGAGGGTACCGTACAGTCCCTCTCTCAAAAGTTTCGGGCTGGTGGCAGTGGTTACTACCAAAAATATTCGACCGCGAATATTTCCCTATGGGATTTTCCCATTGTTCGAGCCTACCACATTTACTGACAGCCTCTAACATACCGCCGGTTTATTTTTATATTAACTTTACGCCGGTAGGTTTTATTTGCCAGAACTTTTATATAAATTCTTTCTTGTGTCTTTCTCTAAGATCCTAACCAAGGTCAGGGATCCTTTGTTCGTCCTTTTGGCGGGCTTCTGCCAAGAAGCCCTCCTTTCGGCGCCACTGAGTCTGGGGTGGACCCATTGTGTGGGAGGGGGAGTAGAACCCCAGGACAGGGTTGCCTCAGCAACCCATGTCGCACTCTGCCCTCATAGGCTGGAGGGTCTCCCACCAAGGATGACTACTCCACTGTGTGAGTGACAGCTAGGCTGTATGAATGAGGGTCTTTTTTGCATAAAAGCAGGGTCCTGAGGACTGGAAGGGCAAGAGGTCGCCACTGGAACTAAGAAGCCGAAGAGGAGAGAAGCCAAAGACATCTGCAATGACTGAACCACCAGTGAAGCCCTGCTGCAGCGTCTCACCACTTTTCTCCACTTGACGAGAGAAGATCTTCATCTGCAAGAGCCTTCTTCCCTTGAGCTGGTGGGGCAATTGCCAGTTTGCCAATCGCCTTCCCGGACCTGCCTTGGTCGAATCACCAGTACCCTGTACTCGGAGGCCGGATAGCCAGGCACCAGTCCACCTGGACCGCGATTTAAAGGAGCGTACCTTTATTCGTCAGGCAGCACCACGTGTTGGAGAGTCTCAGCAACGTCTGATTTACACAGTCTGCACTTCTGTCATTCTTTTGGAATTCCTAGGCGGGGACAAATTATTTCCAGTGTCTGCGAAGGAAACGTTCTCAAATAAAGTCTAATATCCTTTGTTGGAGTGTAGCGAAGCCTGTTGTTGCAATATATCTTGATTCTACCTTATCTATCTACCTTATGTCACGTCCCATCGTTTAATTTTCCATTTCATAATTACTTCGGAATCCTTGCTCAAGATAGCGTTCCCTTCCATAAAATGGATGTAACGCTTCCTATATTTCCATAGAAAGACATTAGCCGCACCATCCAACATTTCTCCCAAATAAGCCCCCAAAGTCCCAGTTCCAACCACATGACACTTATAGGCATGGAACTGGGAAAGCCCAGAAACTCTTTCAATGCCCTGCCCTCCAGGACGGCACAATATTTACTGTTAGTAAAATATATCAGCTCCATACAACACCATTGCAGTTACCTTAAGACAGTAAAACCCTATCAAGGGGATCAGAGAAAATGCACACAGCCTGCTTTTTATGACCCTCATCAATGTTATACATGATCGGACCTTCGTCTCGATGGTTGCTTTTTTTACTTTCAATATATAGATGACAGAAAATGAAAATCCCAAATATTTGAAGGTCTGCACTTCAGCTACCGAATATCATTGATATACCACTCACAGTGTTTCCTCTGTTTTTCCAACTGATCGTTGCTACAAAGGACTTAGCCGGGTTTATCTCCAATGTGTTACTATTTAAATAAGATGCCATTTCATTCTTCGATTGATGCAGCCTTGCTGGAGTAAAATCTAATATATTTTTAAAATCAAAAGTATTTAGTTTAATACAAACTTTTACTTATGTTGAACATATTTTAAAATTCATAATCTCATAAGAACTCATTACATTTTTAGTATTTCTGTTTAAAAGTTTGTTACTGCAAAAATGTGTTTAAAATCAAGTCAAGTGATGGTTTGCCATAATGAGTTCCCCCCATGTGTTTCGTTATTTTTGTGTTTAGTTTGTCACAGAATAGCGTCAAGTGAATGAGAGATTCCTCTTGTTTTTTACAGAATCTACAAGCATCAGATGTTTCTGCGCCATGTCTTGAGAAGACAACCTCTCTTGTTGGGAGGATGTTCAGTCTAATTCTTATGAATAAGTCTCTATGCCGTGCACTTGGGAATTTTATCAGAATACCAGAATTCTAGAAGACACATTTAATAACGAGATGGGCGGGTCACTGGTTGGGGTCTATCTGTGTCCTTTTATAAAAATTGGAACCAGGATAGACAAGTGCCACAGTTCCAGGCGTTTGCCTGTTTCAATGATCTGATTGAACAATCTATAAAGTATTTCTGCCCATAGTTCCTTTCTATTTTTTAGAAGGCTATTGGACATACCATCCAGACCACAGGCTGCTCTCGAATCATTCAGGATCTCTATTATAATCTCAATGTCATACCTGTCAAATTCATATGTCCAGGGAATCTCAGACAAACTAATCACCTTTGTTATTAACCTAGAACTTCCGACCTCCCCCTTATATTTCATAGTGAAATGCTCTACCCACACTCCTTCTGAAACACAGGAGGCCTGACATTCTATTTGCATCTTGTTCTTCTGATTCAGATGCCACCATATCCCTCTGGTATCCTTTTTTATTAGATTCCCAAACTAGTCTTGGTTCTCCTTTATACCTATCTGCAGCTTGACATCTTTTACCCATCGTTTGTAGTTCTGTCTGCAAGACTGAATAGCTTGCTTCTTCACCTTCCATTCAATCACCTCACCTTCCTCAGTTTCCTAATATCTGACCACGTGACCCGTTTCTGTTGGGTAATCGCCCTATCAAAATGGGTTTTATTATTGACAAAGACCTGTTGGTCACAACATCTAATTACGCCACTATTTACCATTTCTCTATAGAATTGTTGACTTTCACCATATTTTTGCTAATCTGTAGTACCCTATTCGTAGAGGCATTTACTACAGGTGTGTACACTTTGTTTTCTCTATTACTCCCCACCCCCTTTGCAAAAATAGTTAAGGAGCCCTCGAACATGTCATTGTCACTGCCCCCGTCAGTAAAACCTCAAATGATTTAATAGTTACAGGTTTGATATTTGCTAGATAGATGTAGTCTGGAGTCGAATGTGAGGCGTGGTCATGCCACGTGGGTACTGGGGGTAAACCGGAGGGAGACAGTACTTTCAGGTGACAAAAGCCCCATCTCGCCAGGAAGCCTGCCCATGTGAGCCCATGCTTACTATTAATACACTGTGATTCAATTCCAGTGGCACATCGAGCCCCCTCTGCTCCCCTAATTCATCAAAGGAAGATGCAAGATTAAGACAAATACAATTAAGGTCGCCTCCTAAAACGATTCGACCTACATCATTCAAAACTGAGTGAAAGCATATTATTAAAACATTCTCTATGTCATTTAGCACAGAATCTATTCCCACCCTCACCGGAGTGAAGTAGATATTAATAGTAAGTATCGCCTGGTCTTTCCCATGTACTACTTCAGTAAAGAAGGCGATTAGAACTGCTTCTTGTATTGTGGCAATACAATTGAAAGCCCGTCCCTGCTTAATTTTAATAGCCGCCAGGATCCCTCCAAATGGGCGCCCATTGCTGCCTTTTTTGCCTTTTTTGTTATAATACTAAACCCAGCCATTATAAGGGGTAGTAGTTAACAATGTTTCCTGAACAAACACAATATCGTACTTTAGAAAGACTGCCCTCACACCTGCTTTCAGAAAACAGCTATGCCCCCGAGAGTTAGCACTTACAACTTTGCACTCTGGAGTTTTGGAATCCAGGTCTACCCCCTTTGGACATGTGAGGGTGGAGGCCAGCCAGGCCCAGTTTGCTGGGACCTTATGAGGGTGGACCAGCCTCTGTCCATCTTGAGTCACTAAGCATTTTATGTTCTTTTTATTATATTCCCCACCCCACCATTTATCCACAATATCCTCCATCAAATCATTCTTCCGTGCATAAGAACATTCGTACCCTCTTACCAGCAATTCCTCCTGATTGGCATAAACCAGTTTCTCAGTAGCTTAGCGTACAGATGGACTGCGCACTTCCCCACCATCCTTTTATCAAATAGATGGAAAAACCTAATGTCTGAAGTAGCCACAGATCTCAGCTCTGTGATGGTAGAGACAAGCTGCAGTACTCTGGCTCTATTCAAGGGCATATCCCTCTCCTCTTCTAATACTGATTCAGGAATCAGTGCTGAAGAAGACGATTCTGGGGTGTATGCGTTTCTTCCATGTTCAGGTGTCCCACGTTTACCCTGTTGCCTCTCCCACCATTGATTTTTCACATTTCTCAGTGACGCCAGAATACCAGGTTCTGCGCTAGGCAGTATCATAGCATCAGTTCTCTTATTGTTACCCACATCAGAAGCCTTACAGGTGCAGGCACAATTAGTAGCAAGCATATTTGCAGCCTCCACCATTGCCTCACACGTGGGCACCTGCTTGACCCTACCATTATTCAAAGTCACCCCACAGAGTTTTCTGGTATCACTAAACCCCCACCTTTTCCCCTTTCTTCTTCTTTACTATCAGTTTCTTTTCCAGCTACTACATTCAGTGGGTCCACTGGGTAGAGATGCAATTCAAATTGTGTCTGCTGCCTTTAGCCTCAATCCCTCCACCTGTCCCTTATGCCGACGTCTTCTGGGTGTCATCAATTACAATTACGTTCTGATTTGCCACTCTATCTTTCCTAGTCTGCAATTTGATGGAATCTCTTTTAGCAGATGCATCAAAAATATTTCTCAAAAAGGTCTGCTTTTGCCTCAGGCCTTTGCAGTTCTTAGACTTTTTCATTGTCTCACCTCCCTTCGATCTTATGGCACCAACTCCTCTCCGTGCACCAACACCCGTGTGCTGGTCTTACTGTTCTCTGCATTCACAGACGTCTCCCTGTGTTGGAACGTATGAGCCACGTTTAGCTGAGACGTTCTACCCTTGTTGCTAGTGCCCATATACTCTCCTCTCAATAAATGATGTTTTATTCTCCTTGAGAATAGTGGAGGTTGCTCTTACATCCGGCACTACAGTATCAGACAAACGTATAAAAGACTGCGGAACCAGATTTAGAGCCACCAATGGATTCTCTCCACTTCTTAGGACCTCTTTATTACTTGTCACCATGCAATGAACTGGTGGATCCGGGCAGGTACCATTGCAACCATTCTCCTCCCTCGCCACATTAGTAGTCGGGAGAACGTCAGGATCGTCTAGTGCATAACTTACATCAGACTTTTCCCTATCCGGGGAGTTAAACATTCTCTGGAGGCACTAAACCTGGCAGTCAGGGAGGAAAGGCCCGATCTCTCGTCTTGCAGGCTAGTACATATGTCTTTGAAAGACGTACTCACTCGTCTTTCCACATCCTGGAGAACCGGGCCTGATATTTCAATCTCTTCTACATAATCCGTAGCAGAGCCCGCCATAGATGAATCAGCTATATGATGGTCCAACTTTACAGCTTCGCTATATATTCTCCGCTTGGCCGGGGCAAAGAATGCTTTAATCTTCCCCTGTTCGTCCCCTTTAATGAATTAATAAATTGCTTTCCATGTATTCATCTAATGGCGTCTGCTCCGCGCTTTCAAGATTATAACGATTTATTTTCCCTTGTGCCATTTGGGATGCCCTGGGGATTGATATTAATAGGCAATGCAAAGCAAGGATGGACAGTTTGCAAACTAGAGACTGGTGCCTAGAGATTAGCCCACCACTAAGACAACTAAAAAGCTGAACAACCCCTCACCGCCAGACACAGCCTCAATGACCTCACCACACCACTGCTGACAGAAAACATCCAGATTGTTAGGCAATTCATAGTATTATGGTTGAGCACCCTGCCTTGCAGTCTCCGGGCTCAGGGGGACACTGCGCCTCTCACTACCAAGAGTATCAGGAGGTATGTACGCAGTGGTCCTCAGCTCGTCAGCTCTGCTCTCCACTCAGGAACTCGCCAGGTCATCAGCTCCACTCTCCAATCTCCACTACCAGCTCACCACACTGTCATCAGCACAGAGCTGGAGAGGAAAGGACCTCTCAACGTATCTCGACATGTCAGGCCGCACCTCCAACACTCGTAGCACTAGTGAGGCCACCTCCGTAACTTGATATGCTGGTGTACTGAATCCAGGGGGAGAACAGGCCAAAAAATACAAGACCCAACTCTGAAATAATCTATTTCCAAAAGGGAAATATGTTCATAGAGCACCAAATGGCCAAGCGGAAGCAGCACATCCAGGAGGGCCTCCAACTCTGAGACAACATAAATCCCAAAAGACTCTGAGAGCCACCCTAAGTAGCAACAGCACAGAAACAAACCATCCACCAACACAGGTGGTCATTTCCTCAAGTCCATCACCAAGAAGAGCAACCTGGACTCTCAGCACAGCTAAGCTGAACGTCAAGCAGAGATAGGAGATTCTACATGGATCAATGCATCTGACAACTCTACCTTCAGGGACCTTAACAGTTCTAGATACTGTTCTCCCATGCAGCCCTGCGAGAGCCTAATAGAACTGCAAGGAACCTGACGAGTACTCAGTGCCAGAGTTATCCAAGGCGCTATAAAATCTAGCTACTTCACTTTGTAGATCCACCACAGAGGTGAATCCAGACACAAAACCTTGCTAAGAGTATCCAGGGATATAGAGTCAAGTGCCTGGAATTGGGCTGTGCCTGTCAATTCCTGTACAAACTCTGTCATTGCAAAATGAGATCCCCTTATTGGGCCATTAGCATTGGGCACATGAGGTGTCTTACTAGCAGAAAAGTGAGAGACTCTAATAACAAAGTGAAACCTCACAATTCAGCCTATCACCAGGATGGTGATCTTTTGAAGGGTGGAGTCTGTAACCAGCATGTTACATACGAGTCACTAAAGTTAAATGTGTGCCCCGGCTGCCAGTGTTCTCCTTTTGTGCATTCATAAAATCCATGTCTGTTTCAACTTTCATTCTATCTAAGCACTTTGGTCCTCAGCATGCTGGTTTACTGCTCCACCCATTCCTGCTTCCAACAAGGATTTGAACTTTGCTACCCATACCCTCTACAGTCTCCCATGAGACTCGGCCACCTCTCTGCAATGCCTTCACGTGAGGAGAATATCCATGCAAAATGGCTACCTACTTTAGTTCTTTCTAGTGGAGTTTAAATCCACTTGGGCTAGCAGATGTATCTATCCCAAGGTACTCAGCCCCTTGCACCTTATGCTCCCAAGCTCTCCTCAAACTAACCATCTCCCTTTGTCCACCCTTTTGTGCCTTCCCCTTCACTAATTCGCCATCCTGGCTCTGCATCACTGCAACGTCCTAGCCCCAAAACGTCCTAGTTCCAGAAATCTAGGGCATTACAATATAGACTGGCTTCTGTATCCACCTTAAAGAGCACCTTCTCTCCCAGGAGGAATTTCAGAGTCTTAGAATGCTGTCAACCATCTCATGCTCCCTAACCACCATCACCATCAAAGTTGTCTTGCCACCACTTATGGTTCCCAGCATCTGGAGACTCCACAAGCAATCTCAAAGCATTAACTACTATATCATGAATTCATAGAGGTTTCTAAAGTGCCTCACAATGGGACTGCTCGAGCTATACATATGCCCATTGGAGAAGCACTTTTCATTTTCAATAAATATAAGTGCCCCAGAGCACAGAGCGAAGGGGGTGCTTAGAGAAGGGAAACACCCTGCTCCAACATGAAAGACCTTGCCTTTCCTGCACTGGGACCCAGACACCACAGGAGGATCTGACAGGTAGTTCTAGCCCTATTGGGTGATATCCACTGACCAATTTTACAACAATAGCACAACGTGAAAGTAACATTGTGTCCCCTTGTTTCCATTGCTTATTTGCTTATCTTTCCATATCATAATAAAATAACTATGTACAAATCAGTATTTGCACCATCTGGTAGAGGGCAGTCCAATCCAAACTGCTAGACCATGTACCTTCTTTATGCAAAGAGAAAAATCACAGACATGTTTCGACCTTATTGGACCTCATCAGTGCCTTCCAGCTTGAGTAGCTAAGACACGACAACCTGCTTTTCTATTGCGAGAAAGGTGTGGTCTTGCCATGATTAGTGCATGCTGAACTGTGTCTCAAACACAGTTGAAACATACAGCTTGCTCCGGATGTAGCTTCTCCTGGTCAATACACCTGTCACGACCCTCGCCCAAAACCCCCTCTGGCAAACCCATTGGCCAGGTGGAGTCAGGACTCGGGCCTCTAGAGCCTGGCATCCTCTTCAAAAGCCCTCGGGCCAGTCCTGGCGCCTATGGCGCCAGGCTTATACACCATGAACAACAATGTGCTTGGGAACTACTTTATTGTATTGTCAGCCAACATGGAGGCACCCACATAGCTTGGTTCCTAAGAACCAAGCTATGCGGTCTAGTGTTTTGGGTGTGGCAGGCCTGGAACTACTTTCCCTGGTACTACTTTACCTGAGCTATATAAACCACACCCTGACTGCAGAACATGCTTCGTGTTACTTTGCAGCTTGCAACGTGATGCTCACCGTGTCCAGCTATTCCCTCAAACCTCGGAGAAGCAGAACCTGTAAGGAGACAAAAGGAACATCATTAGCAGCAGCATCTTACCTGCAGTCTTCATCTTTAAACACTCACAGCTACTGAGAACAGCTTCCTCAAATCTGCACGCCTCCCGGACAGAACGACCTAAAAGAGGAAGATAGAGGCAACATTAAAGAAAGCTGTAGAGACATTTACAAATTACGAACTGCTCAAAAGGCTTACCTGGCTGGTTGCCTCTCGGCTGGCACCACTCCGGACATTCCACTCGCGCTGAAGAACACCGCGACCTACAAGGAAGGAAAACACAGGTTAGCAAAGGCAAGACTTCGCAGCGCTGCGCATAACGCTTACATACCACATCATAACGCTCTTAATGCGCCATCATTTACCAGCGGTGCTCAACCAAGCCAGATTGCCGTGCTGAAGCTCTGCATATCTAAGGGAGAAAAAAGAGACATTTTAAACAAAGAAAGGCATGCAGGATAGCAACAAAACTAAAGAACAGCAATAAGACCTACCTGAACAATATCAAACGGGCCGGCGTCAGTGAAGTAACTGGACCGCACTCGCCCATGAAAGACAACGCGCCCCTGCAAAGAAGGCAGGATGGAGAGCATACCTAATTCTACCACAAGGTGAGGAGAGGGAGCCAGAGGGACTGAAAGCATACAGGGGTGGAGGGAGGATACTTACCCCAGTCGGTCAGTCTTGAACACAGTCCTCCTGTATTTTCAGGCAGAACCTTCCCCGCAGACCACATCAGGGCAAAGCTGAGAAGCATACCAGTGAGTAACCCAGCTGGTTGGCGTCCCTGTGGATACCAAGTGAGCGTAACAACACGAAGACCACCATAACAAATCCACCTGGGTGCCATGGAGACATCAGAAATGGACCAATTGTCCCAATTACTAGGAGAGCTTCGTGCTGAGGTTCATTCTGCCCGACAAGAGACTAATGCCCTCCGGAGAAACCTAATAGTGACCAAAGAACGCACTGAAGAGATTAGCAGGCAATACCTGCAAACACAGGCAGGACAGACGCCTCTACCTGGAAGCAATCCAACGATGCAAAACCCCACCATACCACCCACTCCGGTACAGAGCACGTTACCTGGAACAGTGCCCCTGGCACCACCACAAAGGTTCTCAGGTGACCCACGGAAGTATGCAGCATTCATCAATCAGTGCCGCCTTCATTTTCTTTGTAGACCTGAAGCATTTCCAAATGACCAAGCTCGGGTAGCTTTTGTCTTATCATACCTGAGTGGTAGTGCAGCAGATTGGTCGGTGCCGTTGGTAACCCATGACGATCCTCTATTACATGACTTTGGGGGGTTCCAGAGAGAAATGGAAAAACTTTTTGCTCGCCATACCCAGGAACTAGCAGTAGACAATGAACTCTTGTCCGTCCGACAGGGGAATCAGGACTTGTTAACGTACATTGCTATCTTCAACAGACTGGTTGCCGAAGCTAGGTGGCCAGAAAACAAAAGAACCACGTTATTCCATCGAGGCTTACAAGGCAAATTAAAGGACGTCTTAGCCCAGGTGGTTGATCCACCCAGAGACTATGCAGAATTCATAAATCTGGTTGTGCAGCTAGACCACCGGTTGCAGGACCGGAAGGCAAACCGGTCTAAAACGGACCCTCGGACAGTGTATGTTCGACCAAGGGAAAACACCCTGTGTACCTGAAAATGCTGTAGAACCCATGCAGATTGGAGGGATACGGCCTCCATTAACAAAACAAGAGCGGGACAAAAGAAGACAATAACAGCTTTGTTTGTATTGTGGGAAACCAGGACATTTCCTGAAGGACTGTCCAGTAAAACCCCCATGAAGAACAGTCGGGGCCACAGAGTTTGTCGAGTGAGAAGAAAGAGTTGCTGACCTCTCACTTTGCAATACCAGTGATCTTAATTAACCACCAACAGTCATCAAGAATGCATGCTGTTGAAGCATACATCGATAGCGGAGCAGTTGGAAATTATATTGATCAAGAACTGGCAGCAGAGATGGGGCTTTCTTTGTGTTCTAAGCCAACTATGGACAAGGTAACCACCGTGGATGGGACAGAAATCGCTTCCGGACCAGTAACCCAGTGCATAGCCAGGGTAACCTTGCTGTGCCAGGACGGACATCGGGAGTCTATTTCATTCGATCTCATCAAGGCACCTCAGTTCAGGCTAATACTAGAGGTGCCATGGTTGGTTGCTCACAACCCTTTGATAGACTGGCGGACACGAAAATTAACCTTCCCTAGTGACTGCTCCCCTGCCTGCTATTACCAAGAGGAGAAACCCGACGTCTGTATCCCCATGACTACCGGAGCGACAGTATCAACCTTGGGAGCAACTAATACCTTGCCAAGTGAATACCATGATTTCCAGGATGTTTTCCGGAAGGATCAAGCCAATACATTGCCGCCGCACAGGCCCTATGACTGTCAGATCGACCTTGTTCCTGGTGCACAAATCCCTTGCGGCAGGATCTACGCTCTCACAGAACCAGAAAACCTTCATTTGAAATCCTATTTAGACCAGTACCTTGCAAACAGATTTATCCGTCCTTCGAAGTTCCCCGCAGCCAGTCCTTTGTTCTTTATACCGAAAAAGAAAGGAGACTTGAGAACCTGTATTAACTACCGTGCATTGAACCAGATCACCATGAAGAACCGCTACCCCTTGCCACTTATCCCTGAGATGCTAGACCAAGTTAAAGATGCCCAGATTTATACCAAATTGGACCTTCGAGGAGCGTACCACCTGGTCCGAGTCAGAAAAGGAGATGAATGGAAAACCGCCTTCCGTACTAAGTACAGCTTGTTTGAATATCAAGTCATTCCCTTCGGGTTATGCAACGCTCCTGCGGCATTCCAATATTTCATGAATAACGTCTTAAGGGAGTTAATTGATGTGTGCGCCTTAGTGTACATAGACAACATTTTAGTATACTCAACCTCGGAACAAGATCTTGTCAGGCACGTTTGTTCAGTCCTCACCAAGCTCCGTCAACATTGCTTGCTTGCAAAGTTTGAAAAATGCTTTTTTCACGTCACCAAAGTAGAATTTCTTTGTTTTATCCTTCCTCCAGGAGGCATCAGAATGGACGTGCACAAGATAGATGCCATTCTGAAATGGCCTTCACCATCTGTCACAAGTCTCTCCCCTTCTCACCTGTTTTTGTTGAGTACTTGCGACCTTCTGGGATTTCTTCTTTTTTACAGTCCGGGATTTGTATAGACCCGAAAGCTGATCTTCGGCATCCAGCGTGAGGATAGCGGTTTAGTTTCCAGGAGCGTTTAGAAAGTCCAGGGAAACACTAGGAAGCAAACAAGTTATGCTCGGAGGCACGGAGGACCGTGACTTGAGCACAGAAGGGTTTCCAGGAGATTGGAGAGGGAAGGAATAGGACGGGGAATCAAGGAGCTGGGAACAAGGAATCAAGCAAGAGCCAATGACATTTGTGATGTCATCTTTGATGTCCTGGGTGTTAGTCTTAGCAGTGCACGGTGGTGGCGCGAGTTATGGTTGCTTAGCTTACCATAACTGGCGAATTTCAAGGGTTTTTCGGTTTTACTTGGAACCATAACGTCCCTTTAACAAAGTTTTTTCACTGAATTTCATAGGTTTTTAGTAGCGCAACTTAACCATAAGGTCCCTTTAACAAAGTTTTTTTCACTGAATTTCATAGGTTTTTAGTAGCGCAACTTAACCATAACGTCCCTTTAACAAAGTTTTTTCACTGAATTTCATAGTTTTTTAGTAGCACAACTTAACAATAATGACTTTGACTTTATATACATGTCATATGGAACTGACTAGATCTCTTCTTATGAACTTGATGTCCGCGAACTTATTTAATGTTCGCAGACATGTTCGGAGAACAGTACCACTACCTAAAAACTGTGGGGGGGGGGGGGTGGTAGGGTATGTTTGATTGTTATATCATAATATAGGAACATTTAACAAATTCAAAAAGCAGCACACAAACACATTATATATAGTAATACATAAGAAATGTAACCCATATATGTAACACACTAACCATTCATTTAAATACAATATGTTCTGAAATGGAATATACCACAAGAAGATAAATTGGCTTCCAACATAATTACCTCACAGACACAACAGAACTGAGAACAAGACCAGACCCACTGAATACATAGGACTTATCTTACCAGAAATAGTAAGTGTACTTCATTTTACTCATATATTTATAAACTTTCTGTATTAGATTAAAAAATATATTATCTTTTTTTTTTCTCACAGAAATGTCTAGTACTCTGGAATGGCTAGAGGACAATTTCCCACATGAAGAATTGTCACAAAATAGTGAAACTAATGGTAAACACTTTATAATATAAACCATTTATTTATTATTTTTTTTATATACATTTAACATATATATTATTTTTTTTTACAGAGCATACCAAAATAGAAAAAACTTCAGAAAACCCTGTTATGGATAACAGTCTTCACAATATAGAAGAAAAAATGGATGTATTGTTGGCTAATTTTAATAATTTAAAAACTTTTGTAGAAAATCATTTCAAACCAAAAACCTTGTACCATTGCCCCACATTTACTTGTCCCTCCTCACCATATCCCAGTCAATTATCCCCAAACCCTCTCCATAATCCAAAACGTTTTGATGAGATTTCCATCCCTTCTTCACCTAATACCAATCAAGTTGAAACCCCAAATTCTCCTGTTTTTGTTTCTGTTTCTGCCTCACCTTCTCTGTCATAAATTATTAATATATGTTAAATAAATATTTAATTTTTATATTGTATTGTAAATAGTTTACGTTTTTTTTTTTAAAACAATAAAAGTGTCCGCGGACAGTGCGAGTGTTCTGAAATGTTCGTACATAAACGAAAATGGAGGTGTCCTGAAGAACACCACACCTGTTCGTACTGTTCGCTAGCAAGTTGAAACTGTTCTAAGAACACACGTGGTGTCCTGGAATGTTCGTAAAGAAACAAAAATTAAAGTGTTCTAAAGAACACTATTGGCCTCATTACGAGTCCGGCGGTAACCGCGGTGGTAAAACCGCCTGGTTACCGCCGGACGCGTATTACCATTCCGCCTCCGTGATTCCTGGAATTACCGGGGCATTACAACCCGGTTTTCCGGGAATCACGGAGGCGGAATGGTGTAAATCCCCATTCCCATTGAGTCCTATGGGACTCAATGGGAATCGGGATCATGGAAACATCGGCAGCATCTCGTAATGCTGCCGGTGTTTCCTCGTCCGCCTGCATGCGGGAGGTGTTAAACCCGCCAGGTCAGACCTGGCGGGAACATCACCTCCCGCCTGCAGGGGTCGGGATCAGGCGGTCCGGAAACAACAGTGGCGGCGGGTTTACCGCCACCGTTATTTCCGGACCGCCAGGGTCGTAATGAGGCCCTATATCTGTCCGTAATGTTCGCTAGCAACTTAAAACTGTCCTAAGAACACAATTGGTGTCCTGAAATGTTCGTAAATAAACGAAAATGATGTGTCCTGAACAACAGTACAACTGTTCGTAGTGTTCGCTACTGTCAGGTTTCCTTCTCTTATTCAAGTTTCCTTTTCATTATTTATCCTTTTCAGATTAGCTTTGTGTGGGTGGGAAGTTTTCCATTATAGTTGGTTAGGCCTTAACTTAATGATTCAGAATCCTGGTTCTGACCCAAGGCAAGATGGAGCCTCACAGTGACAGCTCTGATTGGCTAGAAGACAATGCTGAACAACAATGAACATTCTAAACTGTCACTCTGTGCCTTTCATCATCAAAACCCCATCTGAGAGGACGTGTTCAGTGGCTGCTCCTGCTTTAGTATTAGGCCTGGTGGATTTTATCCTTCAGATCTCAGCAGTTGAGCGGCTACTTTCTTGGGGGTTCAGGAGAAGTCTTCAGCTGGCAGGAATTCGTTTTGGAAGATAGGAAAAGCAGGAAATCTTTGTGAATTCGCTAAGGAGATAAGTGACTTTATTTCTACTGTAAATCTGTTCATCTTAAATACAGTCTCCTTGAAAATTCGTTAAAAGTAGTGTTTCAACTAAAACAATTGAACTATCGGAGTATGCTTGTGTTTCCAGTGCGGTGTTCCTTAGCGCGAGATTTTGACTGTAACGTGCGTATTCAAGTGAGCGCGTGCTTTCTAGCGTTTGTATTCCGAGCGCGAGCAGAGGTTGGTCTCGTGCCATTTTAAAAGCGCGTGTGTTTTATTGCGCGAGAGATCCTTTTCGCCAAAAGCTATACGCAGCGTGAAAACTACAAAGCGCGTGTGAAATACAATGCGCGTGTGATTTTTAGCGCGAGTATACAAAGCGCGTGTGAAGTATAAAGCGCGTGTGAAATACAATGCGCGTGTGATTTTTAGCGCGAGAATACAAAGCGCGTGTGAAATACAATTCGCGTGTGAAATATAAAGCGCGTGTGATTTTTATCGCGTGTGTACAAAGCGCGTGTGAAATACAAAGCGCGTGTGATTTTAAGCGCGAGAATCTGTTCGTCGCGTGCCTTGTGAGTGCGCGTGTGTTTTTTCCATCGCGAGTAATTTTGCGCGTGCCAATCACTTCGTTGCTTTTGAACTCAATAGCGCGGGTGTTCTTATTTCGCGTGTTTCGCAGGAGAATATTATTGCGCGTGTGGACCATTGCGCGTGTGAATTGTTGCGCGTGTGGATTTTTGCGCGTGTGGATTACTTGGATCGCGCGTCTTCATCCGTTTGCGCGTGTTCTTCAACCAGGAAGATTTCTATGTGAAGTTCAACGATTAATGGAAATAACCTGCGTGTGCAGTTAGCACGTTTTTTCCTCTTTCTTCAAGGATTCAAAGACTCAAGATAATTATAAATAGTTTGAAAAGTTTTGATATTACAAGAAAGAACATTTTAAAGACAATCTAATTGAACTACCAGTGCAAGTTGGAAAAAGACAAACAAAGAACTAAAACTTCCAGTTTTGCCTAATGTAAGAAGTTGCTGGGAATTTCTAGTATCGCAAGTAAGAGAGATTTTCAGCTTCTTATCCGCTTCTCTAAGAAATTTCAAGAGAAGAACCAGGTAGGATTCTCAATTATTAGTTAAGGATTAATTACTTCCCATTCATAAGGTTAAGTAAGTGAATTAAGAAAGTGTATATGTTATTCTTTATCCTCTGCAGGTTCAGCACTGATTAGCCTTGACGCAGTCTGCCTGGTGTTGTTTTGTTGTCCCATTCCCCCTTTCCCTTTGGGGTGTAGTTTACAGAGCTGTATTGAAAACTAGTTCTGGGAAATACATCTCAGGGGGATTGTCGGGGGTTCAGCAGCTTCCGCGGATACAGGACCTCTCAGCCTGACAGCTAGCAACATGAAACTGTACTAATAAACCACGTGGTGTCCTGAATTGTTCGTAAACAAACAAAAATTAAAGTGTCCTAAAGAACACTATACCTGTCCGGTACTGTTCGCTAGCAAGTTCAAACTGTTCTAAGAACGCTATTGGTGTCCTGAAATGTTCGTACGTAAACGAAAATGGAGGTGTCCTGAAGAACACTATACCTGTTCGTAGTGTTCGCTACCCAATTGAAACTGTTCTAAGAACACAATTGGTGTCCTGCAATGTTCGTACATAAACAAAATTACACGTGTCCTGAAGAACACTATGGGCCTCATTATGACCCTGGCGCTAAGTGAAAAACGATGGCGGTAAATGGTTACCGCCATCGTTTTCCGCCAGGGCCGATCATGACCCGTGACCGTTAACTACGATGCCATTAGCGGCATCGTAGTTAACGCTGGCGCTAACTGCGCCAAGGGTGCGCGCACGCGACCGGCCAAACCGTACTTAACGCCATGGCGGAAAGGTACGCAAATGCCGACCCAAGCGGACATGCACCTAACGCCATCACCCAGCCCGTTAAGTACCTTACCGCCATGGTGCAAATAACGCCATCGCGAACCAACCGTAAAGGGCCATGTTAAGTGAATGCAGCTGCCACAGGTGCACAGAAACAGCACAGGTGAAGGCAATACAGACTCAGGGAAGCACAAAAAGAGCACACCCCACCCCTTCCCACACCCAGTCACACTCCACAATGATGCCAATACGACTAGCAATGTTGGGGCTGGAGGACCTGATAGCAATGCATGTGCTACAACAGCAACAACAACAACAACAACAGGCAGCACAGAGGAGACGCAGGAGGAGAAGGAGGGCAAGGCAGCCCAGAAAGCCCCACCAGCACAGCCAGCGCCACCACGCAGGCCGCCCCCAATCCCACGCATCAGAGCCAATCCATTCAACCTCACTGCTGAGCAGATCCACACCCTGTACCGTTTGGACCGGGACACCATCACCGCCATTGTAGACATGACACACAACGACATCGTCAGCATGATAGAAAGTCCAACCGCCACCCCCCCCCCTACTGAAGGTAGTGTCTGTACTCCACTTCCTGGCCACAGGCACCTACAAGCACACAGTGGGGCACCTGCATGGCATTTCACAACCATTATTCTCACGAACACTCATCCAAGTGCTCGATGCCCTCCTCAAGCACACAGACGACCACATCTCATTACCACGGACTGCCCAGGAGATTGCAAACACCAAAGTGGGTTTCCATGCACTAGCCGGCATACCCGGTTGCATTGGTGCCATCGACTGCACCCATGTGGAATTGGTGGTTCCACGTGACATGGAGGTACCGTACCGCAACCGGAAACAGTTCCACTCAATCAACGTGCAAATGGTCTGTGACTCCAACAAGATCATCACACATTGTTGTGCCCGATTCCCCGGATCAACCCATGATTCAATGGTCCTGAGGAACTCCACAATACCACGCTACATGGAGCGACAAGCAGGCCCAAGATCCTGGCTACTCGGTGAGTCCAATGTCATGGAAGTGGGCAGGTGAATGACGTACCGATGCATACTCCACCTGGCAGAAAGGGGGGGGGATGAGGCATACTCCACCTGGCAGAAAGGGGGGGGGGATGATGCATACTCCACCTGGCAGAAAGGGGGGGGGATGATGCATACTCCACCTGGCAGAAAGGGGGGGGATGATGCATACTCCACCTGGCAGAAAGGGGGGGGGTGATGCATACTCCACCTGGCTGTGAGTAACACAGAGAACGGAGACAGCGGATGGGCACTCACAATGCACACAACCCCTCTGCATACATTGGGTGATGGCATGCAAAACAGGCCATGGGAGCCATGAGCATATACTGGTTGCATTGTGTGAATCAATCAGTGCATGTAGAAGTGAGCCAAAGTAACAGTTGGATGCGAGCCATGGCGGAACATCATGTTCCTGATCAGACAACATGACTGACACATACATTCTCGCCTACATACAGGTGATGCAGGCTATCCCCTGAAGAGGTGGCTCCTTACACCAGTCCGGAACCCGCAGAACCAGCACGAGGAGGACTTCAACCGTGCACATACACGTACTCGTGTGGTCATAGAGCAGACATTCGGACTATTGAAGGCACGGTTCCGAAGCCTCAGCAGGTCTGGTGGCGCACTCCTGTATGGCCATGAGAAGGTGGCAAAGATCGTCATGGCATGTGTCATGCTACACAATATGTGCGTCAGACGGAATGTGCCCCTGCCCCCTGACGCAGAACTGCAACCACCTGACGATGAGGATGAGGAGGGTGCAGATGGGGCGGCACCCCATGGAGGAGGCGATGCACAGGAGGGGCGTGCAATGCGCCAAAGTATCATCGACCACTGCTTCTAGCACACACGGCTGGTGTTTATCACATGGAGACTGCACTTGGGGCACTGTGTGTCTCTGGGACATGCACTCTGTGGACTGTACACCAATAAAGCACACATACGCAATGAAAATGTCCACACATTACTTTTTTTGAAAGAATAAAGTGTATTGAAACTATGAAATGTCGTGTCACACCCCCTCCCACCTCCCCCCTGCACACCCCAACACACCCCCTCCCACCTCCCCCCTGCACACCCCAACACACCCCCTCCCACATCCCCCCTGCACGCCCCAACACACCCCCTCCCACCTCCCCCCTGCACGCCCCAACACACCCCCTCCCACCTCCCCCCTGCACACCCCAACACACCCCCTCCCACCTCCCCCCTGCACACCCCAACACACCCCCTCCCACCTCCCCCCTGCACACCCCAACACACACCCTCTAGGTGTCAACAGATGCCTGTGACAGTGGCCACAGGCTGTTACAAGCCCCCTCTCCTGGCCCCCGGGGCACCCCTGGCTGTGGAGCGCTGGTTACGACCGGAACGTCGCACGGGGCTGCTCTGCGCAGAACTGGCAGTGGAGGATGTCCCTGGCTGCCCCTGTGCATGCACGTCCTGTCATGTGTGGGTGAGGCCAGTGACCGCACGACGCAAGGCCGCAAGTTCTGCACAGATGTCCCTGGACATGGCCTGCATGGCATCCCTCAGGGTGGCAGTGCTCTGCGCCACTTCGGCCCTTAGGGTTTCCGTGGCCTGTTCAATGCTAGACCTAGCCCCCACACATTCCGCGGCATGCTCATCCAGCATTGCGGACAGTTGATGCTGCCGTTGAGTGATGTCCTGGAGGGACTGCTGGCCGTGCTGGCTCATGGCCAGTGCTGGTGGAGTGATGGAGGGGCTGCTCCCCTCCTGTGGAGTGTGGACAGGGCATGGGGTGGATGGCCACTCCTCTACCTCTGTGTGCCCCTGTGTGTGACCCTCATGGGGGCTGGCGTCTGAGAAACAGGGGGAATGTAGTAGGTCAGTGGGGCTTCTGACCTCATGCTCCATGTCCGAGTCTGAACATGCAGCTGTTGCAGCTGTCTCCCCGATGTTGCTGCTGGCCGCTGACCCCCTGCCTCCTGTGGCAGGCAATGTCGGTGGAGGTGGAGCAGCTGCTGCTGGCCTGCTGCCAACAGGGGTGCTTGCCGGTGGGACCTCCGGTATGCCTGCAGTGGGACCTGCTTGTTGTGGGGTCTGCCTCACTGCAGCTGAGGTTGAGGGTGCAGGGCCGTTGTTGATGGCCTTCTTGGCTCTCTTTGGCGCAGGGGTGTCCTGGTCCTCTGGGTGTGAATCTGTGCCTGTGGTGGAGCAAAGGAGGGAGGGCGTTATTGATGGGTCTGCGTACTTTGGAATTAAATGTTTGACATTATTGTGGTCAGTGGATGAGGAAGATTTCAGGCAGTGCCATGCAGGTTGTCTCCTTTTGGTGTGGAATGTGGATGCAGGTATGCGGGTGCCAGCAGTGTATGCAGGGTGGTGCTCGAATGTGGCTATGGGCAGTGTTGATATGTGTTGCATTTACACTCTAGGGCAACCTTGTGCTACACATGATTGGACTGCTGTGACTATGGCATGTCTTGTTTGAGGCACCTACCTTCATCGCCTGATGTCGGAGCTCCCCTTTCCATCCCTCCGACGCCTTCAATGGATTCCATGCCAATCGTGGTTGCACAGATCTCCTCCCACGGTTGGAGTTTCAGGGGGGATTCCGACCCTCCACCGGTACCCAGGGCAAGGTTGCGGTTTGCTGAGATGACGGCTCTGACCCGTATGCGTAGGTCATCCCAGCGCTTCCTGCACTGCTGTGGGGTGCGGGGTACGGTCCCCACCGCGCTGACGCGCTCAGCCACCAGGGCCCAGATGGCCTTCTTTTTCCCGATCACTGTCCTGGTCATGTCCGGGGAGAAAACAACACCTGCGTTGTCTTGCAGGGTCTCCGCAAGCATGCAGAGTTCCTCCCGGCTGAATCTCTCCTGGCGCTGGCGGTCACATGCCTTTTTCACAGATTTAGGCATTTTCGGGTACTTGGATGGGTGGGTGGTTGGTTGGGACAGGTGTCAGGGTTGGGTCTGGTGTTGTTTGGTAGGATGGCGATGGATTGTGTTTTTCAAGATGGCCGACGGGCTGTTTCCCGTTCCGGCGCGATGACGCTATTTCGGGTTCGACTTTTTACGGCCGCCGCTAATTACGGCCGCCGCTACTTACGGTGGCCGCTACTTACGGTGGCCGCTACTTACGGTGGCGGAAGTGCACCTTGCTCACTTAACGATGCCGGTAGGGGCCTTTTCCGCCATGGCCTTAATTGCATTACCGCCATGGCGTAATGCTCGTGCGCGATGGGTCGTAATGTGGCGCTCTTTATGCCATCGTCCCACGGCGTAAACGCTCATTACGCCATGGCGGTAATGACGGGCGATTACCGCCAGGGTCGTAATGAGGCCCTATATCTGTCCTTACTGTTCACTACCAAGTTTAAACTGTTCTAAGAACACACGCGGTGTCCTGAAATGTTCGTTTCACGTGTGACGCACTTTTAATTACTTCAGAACCCAAACAGTGTCCGTAGGACATCAATGCGCATGCGCTAACCAATCTCCGTGCACTTGGTGTCCTGCGGACAGGCGCTTCCTTCGCGGACTAGTTGACATATGACCGCGCCCATGTGTGACCAAGCCACAACAAGACTAAATAATTTAGAAAAATCAATCTCAAACACAGCAGGCTTAGAAAAGATGTTAAAATTATCCTTAAATTGCAGAGTAATTCTTAAACGTAACCTTGACGTGGACCAAGGACTAGTTAATGGAGCACTGGGTACAGTAGTTGGCTTTCAAACATACCCACGTGACAACAAATTTCAGTTTGTCAATATACTCTTTGACAAACTTTCAGAAGTAAAATGGATAGGACGCTCAACAGCTAGATTCCTTCTCTTCAAAGATATGTATGTACGCAGAGAACAATTTTCTCTAACTCTTGCATACGCAGTCACGATTCATAAATCACAAGGTCTTACCCTAGACAAAGCAATGATAGATATTGGTAACACAGTCTTTAAAGAAGGCATGAGCTAAGTAGCACTATCACGCTTACGTACACTTGACGGTCTATTTCTAATCAACTTTGATGCAAGTAAAGTAAACGCTGATATTCCTTGCATTTTAGAATATAATAGACTTCGCTCACTATACACTCCCCATCTAAACACATATTCTGTTCCACAAAAACTAAAACGCTGTAAAAGAAAACTAAATCAAACAGAAATGCAACAGGACGTCACTGCAAAACCTCCAAAGAGAGTAAAAGAAACTAATACTTCATCAAGTACCACAAACAAAAAAGAATCAATTAGAGAAAGTAAACCAGGTACTTCTTTAAAGAAGGAAGACAAACTCCAAAAAAAGCAGTTAGATACAGAACTACCTGGACCATTTAAATTCTCAAATATAGTTGGCGTAAGTTGCTATGCAAATGTAGCAATGAATATTCTATTTCAATTACCACCAATTGTTGACAACATTTACTCACACTTTAGAGACCCATTGTGAATGCAAATGTTAGTACTTCATAGAAACGCAAAAAACAATCCTGACAACACATATAGTGTTTATGGAATAAGACAAAAATTGGAGTACTGTGCTGGAATGGTGAAATTCACTATAAACTCACAGGAAGATCCAAAAGAATTTTTAATGTACTTACTACAAGTACTGGAAAACAAAAACATACCTATAAAGGAAATCTTTCAGATTTCATACATGTGGAAACATACATGCACTCTGTGCAACAATGTGACACAAGAAGAAATTCCCAATGAACGCTTCGTATATATATCAATACCAAATTGTGAATCCATTCCATTTCAGCAACTTGTACAAAATGCAAACCATGGTAGATTATGCTCTACCTGCAATTCAGATAATCGCTCCACGTTAGTAATACAAACACATAGTAAATACGTAATACTAATGCTTCTACGTTACAATGCAGATGGTACCATAAACAACTGCAAGCTGACTGGATTCACATATAGTCAAATATCACTTGGTAAGAAAACCTTCACAACAATAGGTATAATCTACCACGCAGGAGCCACAACCAATTCAGGGCACTGCACGGCATATATAAAAAAGAAATGTGGATGGTTTGAATGTAATGATAGTACCATTACTCTAAAGCAGAGATTACCAGCAAATCTTACAAACGCTTATTTGATGTTCTTAAAACCAAAATTTGATAAATAAACTGTATTTAAACCTGTAAGTAAATTTGTGTTAAAAAATATAAACTGTTAGAATACTCCAAAAGCTATCTAACTGCTCAAAGATTCTACAACAACTAATCAGATAAATGAATACCACTAAATTAGACCAAAAAATACACAGTTAGAATACGCCAATTGGTATCTGTCTTGTGTTGAGAGTCGTGAAGATATAGAAGACCTCCGTCCCCAAGTGCCGCACAGGGAGAATCACTAAATCACTCCCTGTGCAACCTTTGAGGCCACAGGTGGAGATAATCCGAAGCCGGAACCGAAGTACTAGGAACCCCAAGGCAGCTGTGAAAAAAGGCAATGGTTAGATACCAAGCAGTCAGGACACTACATACAATAATCCGAAGACAATCAGAGTCTTACCGGGGATCTGATGAAAGGGATGGAGAACCTGAACGGGAGGATGGTTCCGGGACTCACGTAGGCAAAGGACCCACCCTGCGGGATAGGTCTAGATGTTCCTCGCCAGTCTCCACCTGGAGAGTGTATTGTAGATGGGCCCCAGGTAATCAGATGGCAGCCACCAACTGGAGAGTGAGATTACCCGTGCAGAGGTGCAATCAGGGAGGCCCAAAAGAGATCCGTTTGCAGAGGAAGGTCTGAAGGTCTGAAGCCAGGAAGAGCCGTCCGAACCAAAGGGATAAACAAGAACGTGATCCAGAGGAAGTCCGTAGTTCAGTCCGGGGTCAGGAGCCGTGATGAGCAGGAAAGTCGATGCAGCCAAATCCAAGCGTCATCCACAAGAAGTCCAGTAAACGAAAGCCAAGTCCAAGGAAGCCAGGTAAGCAAATAAAGGTAAGAAGGCCAAACAGAGTACTCCTGGTAAACCAGCTGTGAAGCGTAGGATACAGGCACTGCACTGCTTAAATATCGTCCACTTCCTGGTCACATGATGTTAAACGGAGTCACGTGACCGCGAAACCGGGACACGTGACCGTTTCCTCGGGTCACGTGATCGGGCCACAACAGTACGAGCGAGTGTGTTACTGCTCGAGCGGTGGCCTTATCTCCATGGCAACTGCCAATGGAGAAACGGCCGTAATCGTGACTGTAGGGTGTATGGCGTTTGTTTGGCTAGCGCGCGAGCCAAACTGGGTTGCCTGCGTGAGCCCCGGGAGACAGGTGAATGGGAGGGGTAGGTCACTGGACTGGGTGTCGGGACATGGCCATAGGAACAACCCGAAGACATGACAGAGCCCCCCCCCAAAGGCCCACGACCCCGTGGGCAGGAAGGATGCTCCCGATGAAACGGGAAACCAATCGAGGGGCATGGACATCCGGGGCGGGGACCCAGGTGCGCTCCTCCGGACCAAAACCCAACCAGTCGACCAGGTACTGCAGGCGGCCCCGAAGGAAACGGGACCCCAATATGCCCGAGACCTCGAAAACATCAGGTGCATCCAGGGACACGGGGGCAGGAGAAGGGCGAAGACTTGTCGAGGATGGGCAGGGCTTGAGGAGGGAGGTGTGAAACACAGGATGCACCCGCCAAGAGGAGGGGAGAACCAGGCGATAGGCCGCCGGGTTGATGACACGGGAAACAACATAAGGACCCACAAAACGGGGCATGAGTTTACGGCAGCCCTTCAAGTGGAGATGACAGGAGGACAGCCAAACCCGGGACCCAACGGGATACAACGGGGCCATGGTACGCCTAGCGTCTGCGGAGGCCTTCATGGATGCCTGTGCCTCCTGCAGATGAACGAGGACCTGGGTATGGAGGGCTGACATATCCCGAACGCAGGCTACTGCTGCAGGGTTCTCGGTGGGAGAAATGTCAGGGATAGGGAGGACCTTGGGATGTTGGCCATACATGACGTAAAACGGAGAGAGACCCGTGGAGGAGTGAGTAGCGTTGTTGTAGGCGAACTCAGCGTAATGTATGTTCTGTAACCAGGTTGATTGTTGTTGTAGCATCAAACAACGCAGATACTGTTCCATGGACTGATTTGTTCTCTCGGTCTGGCCATCGGTTTCCGGGTGATAAGCGGAGGAGAACCGGGCATCGATACCTAGCAGAGCGGTCAATGCACGCCAAAAACGGGACGTGAACTGAGAGCCTCGATCGGACACCAGGACAGAGGGAAGGCCGTAGAGACAGAAAACGGTGTCAAAGAACATCTTGGCCAAGGCAGGGGCAGACGGGATACCATGACAAGGGATGAAACGAGCTATCTTGGTGAAGACATCGACCACTACCCATATGGTGTCGTAACCCTGGATCTTGGGTAAATCGGTTACGAAATCCATGCTCAGGGTGTGCCAGGGTTTTGGTGGCACGGGTAAGGGTCGCAGTAGCCCCAATGGACGACCCCTACGATGTTTGCCCTGAGCACAGACTGAGCATGAGTTTACGTAACAGCCCACGTCGTGCCTCATGGACGGCCACCAACACCATCGCTTCAAGAGGTCCAAGGTGCGGGCCTGGCCCGGGTGACCGTTGATCGGGGCGTCATGGGACCACTCCAGGGCTAGGTTTCTGGTGTCAGTGGAAGGGAGTACTAGGCGATCCTGTACATATGGCAGACCATTGTGATAGGTGGGATCCCATTCTGACAGCTGATCGGGGTGCTTTTGAACCCAGGAACGAATCTCTTCTAGTAGTGCCAGAGGGGGTGTACATGTGCAGACAACATGTCCCCGGGGTAAGAGTGTGTCGGGAAACACCGGTAACAAAACCCCCCCAGGGGAAGCGAGACAAAGCGTCAGCCTTGCTATGTTCTGTACCAGAGCGGTGTTTAATCTGAAAGTCGAAAGCGGCGAACAACAGATGCCACCTGACCTGTCTTCTGTTTACGCATTTCAAGGCTGCCAGGTCTTGCAGGTTCCTGTGATCTGTGTATACCGTAACCTTATGTTTGGCCCCCAACAGGTGGTGACGCCAAGTTCGGAAGGCGTCCATCACCGCCAGTAGCTCTTTTTCGGTTACGGTATAGTGGGATTCTGCGGGGCTGAACTTACGTGAATGGAAGGCCACAGGATGCAACCGCCCTGTAGCGGGACAAGCCTGTGACAGAATCGCCCCCAACGCGAAGGAAGAGGCATCGGCCTCAACGACGTATGGTTGGTCGGGGTCGGGGTGTTGGAGCACAGGGGCAGTGGTAAAAGCGTTCTTCAACGCCTCGAAGGCCTGCTGGTGTATCTCCTGCCATTCAAAAGGAACAAGAGGACTGGTAAGGGACGTGAGAGGCGACACGAGAGAAGAGAACCCAGAGATAAAGCGCCGATAGAAATTGGCGAAACCCAAGAAAGATTGCAATGTCTTTAGGGTCTTTGGTGTTGGCCATTCGAGGATCGCTCGAACCTTGGCATGATTCATGGCCAGACCGCCAGGTGTGATGTTAAACCCTAGAAATTCCACGTTAGACACATGGAACAGACATTTTTCGGGTTTGATAAACAATGAGTGTTCTTGCAGTCGGGACAATACTTCTCGTACGTGTTGTATGTGTTCTTCCAGGGTGTGAGAGAAGACGAGAATGTCATCGAGATACACCACCACAAACGCGTCTAATATGTCCGAGAAGATGTCGTTCATGAAATGTTGGAAGGTGGCAGGGGCGTTGCACAGGCCGAAGGGCATGACCGTATACTCAAAAAGGCCATACCGCGTACAGAAGGCGGTCTTCCATTCGTCACCCTTTCGGATGCGGACGAGGTTATATGCCCCCCGCAAATCCAACTTGGTATAAATGGAGGCGTGGGTTAACCGGTCCAGGAGGGGAGAGATGAGCGGAATCGGATAGCGGTTCTTCACCGTGACGGCGTTAAGCCGACGATAATCCACACAGGGACGAAGGTCGCCCTCTTTTTTGGGCACGAAGAATATGGGACTGGCTGCAGCCGACTTAGATGGACGAATGTGACCCAAACGCAGCGCCTTATCGATGTACTCCTTAAGAGTCAGGTCTTCTGATAGGGACAAAGAATAGATGCGGCCTGAAGGTACCAAGGCCCCAGGCACAAGGTCAATTGGACAGTCATAGGAGCGGTGAGGAGGGAGTACTTCAGAGGAGCCCTGATCGAATAGCAATGTGTAATCCTGATAAGCCACAGGGATGGGAGCGGTGACTAAACCCACTATGTGTGAGACAGGGGGAATGTCGTCGCCCAGTATCGTGAGTTGGGCGACAGCACCAAGTGCTAATGCTGGTGTATCTGTTTCTCGGTCCACGGGGAGGCAGTAGTTCTGACAGAGCTCAGATTCGAAATGGACGTGTCCCGTTACCCAATCTATATGCGGGTTGTGTTCTCGTAACCAGGGTATGCCTACTATGACGCCGAACTGAGGCGTGGATATCAGATCAAAATGGAGGGTTTCCCTATGGACTGACAGGATAGTTAGGACGAGGGGGGTGGTCTGTTGCTTAATGGGACCAGAAGCGAGTTCCGTCCCATCAACTGCTTGAACCAGTTCGGGTCGGGGTTTATTGATCAGGGGTAGGTTCAATGTCTGAGCCAGAGCGATATCAATATAGTTCCCGGAGGCCCCGGAATCGATAACGATCCGCACGGGGTGGATAATCCCAGGGGCAGGCTGTATGGTGGCTTCTACCTGAATGGGCCTGATCTGACCAAACGATGGAACGATTTTCGGGGAAGGGCATGGAGAACTCGATCCTACCCCCGTATCTAGGATCGAGCTGGATGAAAAACCTGTTTCTTGGGTCGGGGTCTCCGGGGACACTCCTTCACAAATGCCCCCCTAAGCCGCAATAAAAGCAGGCATTCTCAGCCCTTCTGCGCTCCCTCTCTCTCTCGAGGTGATGGGACTCCTAACACCTCCTATTTGCATAGGCTCACCGGTAGCTTCAGAGGAAGACGACGGGATAGCAGAGCTGGCCGTTTGGGAAAACCCGGCCTCAGCCCTGCGTTCAGAGCGTCGTGCGTCTACTTGGAGGGTCAGGTCCACCAGGGCCGGGAACTGGACTGGCAGAGACGGTACCATAGCCAAGGCGTCTTTCATAGGGCTGCTTAGCCCTCTATAGAATACAACCGATCTCTTACTTTCAGGCCAGGAGGACTCTGCTGCCAGTTGGTTAAATCTTGTGATGTACTCAATAAGAGAGCCCTTCCCCTGGGACAGGTCCAGCAGTTCTAGATCATGGGATTGAGCTTTATACCTGGTGTCGAACACTCGGGACATTTCCAATACTAGCTGATCGAAATCATAGAGGGCAGGGTGGTTGGTTTCTAACAGCGGGTTTGCCCAAGCAGCAGCCGTGCCGGCTAGGTGAGAGAGAGTGAATGCCGCCTTGGTGGTAGGATCCGGAAAAACAAGGGGTCGACACAAGAAGTGCAACTTACACTGGTTAAGGAAAGTCCTAAACCTTCTCGGGTCCCCATGGAACTTTTCTGGGGCAGCCAAAGGAAAGGGAGAAGGCAGAACCACCGGAACAGGAGCCGAGGGAATCGGGATTGGGTGTACAAGGGGTATCGGTGCTGGAGGGGCGTCTCCGAGCTCCGGGTCCACGGGTAAGGGGTGTTAGGTGCTCTGTAACAGGTCAAGACGCTGATGGACCGCGGTATTAGCAGCCACCATGTCGGCTCGTAGTAACGTGATTGCTTGGATGACAGCGGCCAGGGGGTCTTCGGCGGCACCCTCCATATCTTACACGACAAGGCTTCACAGTCTGTCTTGTGTTGAGAGTCGTGAAGATATAGAAGACCTCCGTCCCCAAGTGCCGCACAGGGAGAATCACTAAATCACTCCCTGTGCAACCTTTGAGGCCACAGGTGGAGATAATCCAAAGCCGGAACCGAAGTACTAGGAACCCCAAGGCAGCTGTGAAAAAAGGCAATGGTTAGATACCAAGCAGTCAGGACACTACATACAATAATCCGAAGACAATCAGAGTCTTACCGGGGATCTGATGAAAGGGATGGAGAACCTGAACGGGAGGATGGTTCCGGGACTCACGTAGGCAAAGGACCCACCCTGCGGGATAGGTCTAGATGTTCCTCGCCAGTCTCCACCTGGAGAGTGTATTGTAGATGGGCCCCAGGTAATCAGATGGCAGCCACCAACTGGAGAGTGAGATTACCCGTGCAGAGGTGCAATCAGGGAGGCCCAAAAGAGATCCGTTTGCAGAGGAAGGTCTGAAGGTCTGAAGCCAGGAAGAGCCGTCCGAACCAAAGGGATAAACAAGAATGTGATCCAGAGGAAGTCCGTAGTTCAGTCCGGGGTCAGGAGCCGTGATGAGCAGGAAAGCCGATGCAGCCAAATCCAAGCGTCATCCACAAGAAGTCCAGTAAACGAAAGCCAAGTCCAAGGAAGCCAGGTAAGCAAATAAAGGTAAGAAGGCCAAACAGAGTACTCCTGGTAAACCAGCTGTGAAGCGTAGGATACCGGCACTGCACTGCTTAAATATCGTCCACTTCCTGGTCACATGATGTTAAACGGAGTCACGTGACCGCGAAACCGGGACACGTGACCGTTTCCTCGGGTCACGTGATCGGGCCACAACAGTACGAGCGAGTGTGTTACTGCTCGAGCGGTGGCCTAATCTCCATGGCAACTGCCAATGGAGAAACGGCCGCAATCGTGACTGTAGGGTGTATGGCGTTTGTTTGGCTAGCGCGCGAGCCAAACTGGGTTGCCTGCGTGAGCCCCGGGAGACAGGTGAATGGGAGGGGTAGGTCACTGGACTGGGTGTCGGGACATGGCCATAGGAACTACCCGAAGACATGACAGTATCTAACTGTCCCAAAATTATAAATTTGTGTTAAAATAATATAAACTGTTAGAATACTCCAAAAGCTATCTAACAGCTCAAAGATTCTACAACAACTAATCAGATAAATGAATACCACTAAATTAGGCCAAAAAATACACAGTTAGAATACGCCAATTGGTATCTAACTGTCCCAAAATTTAACAATATCCAAATAGATAAATCAAAACCACTAAAATATATTACAAAAATAGACAGTTAGAATACGCCAATTGGTATCTAACTGCTCCAAAATGTTATAATATCAAAACAAATGAAGAATCTGTTACTGCTCCAAAAAAATACAACAAAGCAAAGTATAAAGCATTAGCCAGAAACAACAAGTGAACACTGAAAACAAACAAACAAATAAACTGTATCAAAGTTTTTTTTTTTTTAATCCAACATGGATTTTTTTTTCTCCCACAGACCCAATGATTTTAGCAACAAATACGGAAACTGAGCAAATTGCACAGTACTCTGATTTGTACTCTACTAAATATGAGGGTCGAAAAAAATAAAAGAATATTGCTTATACAATGTAATAAGTCATTACAAACTACTAATACTAACATGCTATTTTCTTTTATCACAGAAATGAAGAAGAAAAACATGGACTCCCATTACTAGACCAAACAGTAAGTATACAATAATAAGGACAACCATAGCAGCATATCACATCCATAGTATCTAATACCTTTGTTCCTTATACATTTGTTTTTCACCCAAAGTTATAAGCAAATATTAATGGCCATGCACCCAAGACTCTATGCCCTGGCAACAACCACCGCAGCATATCACACCCATAGAGTCAAACATTTCAACTATGATCTATGGGAAACTTTTAATGTCCGCGAACAATGTGAGTGTTCTTAGAACACTTTGAACTTGCCAGCGAACAATACGGACACCGTTTTCAGGACACCCCCTACGAACATTTCAGAACAACGGGATAGTTCTTAGAACACTTTCAACTTAACAACAAAAAAATACGGACAGCGTCCTAAGGACACCCCCTAAGAACATTCCAGGACACCGGGAGTGTTCTCAAAAACGTCTTCAGAACACCCCCATTTTGTTTATTTGCAAACATTTCAGGACACCGCGGGTGTTCTTAGAACAAATTCAACTTGACAGAGAACAATACGGACAGCGTCCTCAGGACACCCCCTACGAACACTCCCCGGACACCGCGAGTGTTCTTAGAAGCGTCTTCAGAACACCACCATCTTGTTTATTTGCGAACATTTCAGGACACCGCGAGTGTTCTTAGGACACATTCAACTTGACAGAGAACAATACGGAGAGCGTCCTCAGGACACCCCCTACGAACATTCCAGGACACCGGGAGTGTTCTTAGAAGCTTCTTCAGAACACCACCATCTTGTTTATTTGCGAACATTTCAGGACACCGCGAGTGTTCTTAGGACACATTCAACTTGACAGAGAACAATACGGACAGCGTCCTCAGGACACCCCCTACGAACACTCCCCGGACACCGCGAGTGTTCTTAGAAGCGTTTTCAGAACACCACCATCTTGTTTATTTGCGAACATTTCAGGACACCGCGAGTGTTCTTAGGACACATTCAACTTGACAGAGAACAATACGGACAGCGTCCTCAGGACACCCCCTACGAACACTCCCCGGACACCGCGAGTGTTCTTAGAAGTGTCTTCAGAACACCCCCATTTTGTTTATTTGCGAACATTTCAGGACACCGTGGGTGTTCTTAGAACACAGTCAACTTGACAGAGAACAATACGGACAGCGTCCTCAGGACACCCCCTACGAACATTTCAGGACACCGGGAGTGTTCTCAAAAACGGTTTCACTTTGCTTGCGAACAAAACGGACACATATTGAGTCCTTAGAACAACCCCCAGTCAGTTTATTTAGAACATTTCAGAACACCCGTGATGTCCGCAAACAAATCGAACACAAAAAGAACGTCTAAAACATAAAAAACACAACTTTCATCCTATCTCATACACTCCCATCCTCCCCAAACACTCCTACACACCAACACACTCTACTAAATACACATTTTGAACAAAGTTTCACTGCGCTGTCCGTGGACGTCCGCGAATCCAAGATGGCGGGTGCTACCGAAAAATCTGACCCGCTTCACGCTCCACGCCGTCCAATCAGCGAACACGTTGCATGTCCGCGAACATCACGCAAGACGATTGGCCAATCAGGACACTGTCCGCGGAGCAAACAGGGAAGTGTGTCCGCGAACCGAACACAGATATCACACATTTTTTTTGACCTACTTTTTGGTCATTTTAAAAAAAACTCCTGGACGGATTTTCACCAAATTTGCAAAAGCACGATTTCGGGACCAAGCTGCTGCTCCTGGTCCAAATTTGGTGGAAATCCGTCCAGCAGTTTCGGCTGTAGGCGCGAGCAAAAAAATGTTCCCATTCAATCTATGTGAAAAAAAAAAGTTTTGGGACCCCCCCTCTAACTTTGCCCCCCCTGGATGAATTCTCGCCAAACTTTGCAAAAACATTCAAAGTTAGGTGAGGATCCGTCCAGGGAGAGCGAAGTTATAAGCCACCCAAAAAGTGCTCTTCCTATGGAAACAGCAACTTAACCATAACTACATGGCCACTACCGTGGACATGTTATATATACATATATATATATATATATATATATATATATATATATATATATATATATACACATATATATATATATACACATATATATATATATATATATATATATATATATATATATATATATATATATATATATATATATATATATATATATATATATATGTTCTATTCCCCTCAAGTCCAGAGATTTGGTCTACTGTACCCTACCTGACCATAAGAGGCAGGGAGTTTGCATTTTTTCATGTTAAATATCTTAACTATCCGGTTTACTCCCCCCTCCTTGAGCTTTATAGTCCCTCAAGTGTTTTATAAGTCCTAATTTCATCCTTCATCTTCGGCCACCAAAACTGTCTTTGTACTAAATGGAGAGTGTTGGTAATTCCATGATGTCCCGAATGTAAGGTATCATGACATAGCCTTGTGATTCTTTGTCTCAGTCCAGGATTGGGAATGACTAGGCGATTGTCCTTGAATAAATATCCGTCCTTTGTTGTGGGATTCCATCTGTTATTTCTCTTGTGCTCCTTCCAGAGGTCCGAAAGTCGAGTTTGGCCTTGGATATTCTCCAGGAGGGTGAGTGCTTGGGCAACAAAGATTGTGTGGGGAAACATTTTTGGAAGGTCCAATCCTCAGGGTTTTCATAGTCCGGACGTCCGGAGAGGGGATTGGCAATTATATCCTGTGATCCAGGGACATGATGGATGTGGAACTGATACTGGGCAAAGAAGAAGGCCCAACGGGCCTGACGACTGTTCCTACACTCCAAGGATTTTAGAACTTGAAGATTTCGATGGTCCGTACGGACCTGGACTGGATGCCTAGCTCCTAGGAGTAGATGTCGCCACTCTGTAAAGGCTTGGCGGATGGCTAATAGCTTCTTTTCCAAGACGGAATAATGAGTCTCACTGGGAGTCAGAGTTTGTGAAAGGTAAGCAATAGGGTGCTCCAATTTGTCCTCAAATTCCTGTTTTAGGACTGCTCCTATGGCGTAGTTAGAGGCATCCGTCTCCACTAGGAATGGCCGGTTAATGTCCGGTTGAGCTAGGATGGGGGCTTGAGTGAACTCTGTCTTTAATCGTTGGAATGCCTTGTCTTGGGCTGCGGACCAGAGAAATGGGGTATCTTTCTTCAAGAGAGAAATGATGGGTTGAACAATTTCAGAAAAGGACGGTATGAACTTTCGGTAAAAATTAGCAAGTCCCAGGAAGGATTGAATTTGTTTCACGGAAGTGGGAGCCGGCCAAGATAGTATGGCCTTTACCTTTGAAAGATCCATTCCAATTCATTCTCGATTAAGGGCAAATCCGAGGTAATGAACAGAAGTGACGTGAAATAGGCATTTCTCGGGTTTAGCTAGGAGTATGTTTTCACGTAATCGTTGTAGGACTGCCTTAACATGCTCTTCATGCTTTAGAAGGTCCCTGGAGTAGATCAAGATATCATCCAGGTAGACGATGACGAAGAGGAACAGCATATCCGAGAACACCCTATCCATGAAACGTTGAAAAACTGCTGGGGCATTAGCAAGTCCGAAGGGCATGACCAGGTATTCAAAATGGCCAAAGGGGGTTCTAAAGGCTGTTTTCCATTTGTCACCTTCTTTTATGCGAATGAGATGGTAAGCACCCCTTAGGTCTAATTTTGTAAATATTACTGCACCTCTGACTGCTTCTAGGATATCCGAGATGAGTGGTAAGGGATAACGGTCCTTGAGAGTACACTGATTTAGACCACGGTAGTCCAAACATGGTCTGAGTGCCTTGGTATCTTTCTTTGGAACAAAGAACAATGAAGCGCCCGCTGGAGATTTGGACGGGCGTATGGTACCATTTTCCAGGTTAGTATCCAGGTATTCTCGGAGAGCCCTCTTTTCAGGTTCAGATAATATAAACATTCTGCCGAAAGGAATCACTGCAGAGGACTCGGTATCGATGGCGCAATCCTCTGGTCTGTGAGGAGGGAGAGCTTGAACTATAGCAGTCAAAAAGACATCAGAAAAGGCTTGGTAGGCTCTGGGAATCTGGATGATGTTAGAAACGGTGACTGGACTTTGTTGGTTCTCTTAAAGGTCTTCAGAAGGCTTCGGTATGGTATCCAGGGATAGACAGTGAGCCATACAATATTCAGATCCAAGAATCAGTGAGCCGGCTGCCCAATTGATGTAAGGATTGTGCCTTTGTAGCCAGGGCATTCCAAGAACCATCGGATAATGGGCTGATTTAATGAGGTCAAATTTGATCCTCTCTTGATGGTGATTAATAGAAAGTAGAATCTCTTTAGTCTGAAGGGTAATGGGTCCTGAGGAAAGAGGCCTTCCATCAATAACCTCTACTGGTTGCATTGTTACTCGGCTTTCATGTGGAATGTTATGAGCAGTGACCCAATCTTGATCTAGAAATATGCCCATGGCTCCGCAGTTAACTAATGCCAGGATGGGGTAGGATTCTGTCTTGGAAGGCGATAGTACGGCCTGAAGAACCACAAGGTTATTTTGTCCAGGAGAGTTCAAGGATGGAATTGATGTGGAGCAAACATCTCTCTCCCGACACTGTGCTCCATCTAGGATCAAGAGTTGGTGTTTCCCGAACGCCATGGAGGAGCAATAGGACATTCTCTCACAAGATGTTTATCGGAGGCGCAATACATGCACAGACCAGTATGGATCCGTCGCATCCTTTCTTGAGGGGTAATGGGTCCACGGAAGGCTCCTAGTTGCATAGGTTCGGGATCCGGGGTAGAATGAATAGTAGGCTCTGCTCTAGGAGCATGTTCCGTGCTTGTCTTTTGGAGACTCGTCTTAGACTTCCTTTTCTCTGCTCTTCTTTCTTGGATTCGGAAATCTATCTGTAAGGATAGGTCCGTAAGAGCCTGGAAGGAATTGGGGCAGGCCACCCTTGCTAGCTCATCTTTTATTTCTTCGTTCAGCCATCTTCGGAAGACAGTAAAACCAGCTTCTGGAGACCAGTCTGCTTCCTTTACGAGTTGTTTGAAATGAGTAACATAGATGAGCATATCCTGGGACCATTGCTGAAACTCGAGTAGTCTCTCTTGAGCACTGTACACTTGTTCTGGGCGATCAAACATTTCCTTAAGGGCTCTCACAAAGCCATCATAGTCATCCAAGAGGGCATCGCCTGAATTGACTAGGGGGGTTGCCCAAGTCAATGCATTTCCTGTGAGGTGTGAGATCATAAAACCCACCTTTGCTCTAGGAGTGGAGAAATAGTAGGGTTTGAAGGTGAAGTGAACTAAACACGAATCAAGGAAGGCGCAGAGAGTCTTGGAAGAACCGTCATACTTGTCCACTATTGCACCCAGCAACACACTTTCTTTTGTCGCTGAATCACGTGACAGAACTAACTGCTTTGACGCAGCGTTCTCCAGCATGGGGTCTGGCATGGATTCACATGCTCATGAATATTCCCCATCGTCAGGCTGGGAATCCTTGGTACAGAAAAAATCAGCATCAGTTTCGTTTCTGATCTGTCTTTCCTAGTAGCAACCAATCACTGATCTCCGGGACATACTGCCCACCGCCAATGACTGCCCTCTCCCTAAGCCCCGCCTCTGGCAGCCATCCTCAGATTTTTACCGCACGTTCAAGTGTTGGGAGTCCTTGTGCTATAGCTCTCAAGCTTTAGCTGCGTTTTCGCGCTTTTTCAAAGAGAATTTCTAATTTTTCGGTTAAATTGAGCCTCAAGCTCCACCGTTTCTACATCCGATCAACGGGGATCCGTTTCGGAAGTTTATACGCCCCTCAAGGGTGAAGTTTTCGTCGAGCGACACTTCGGAGGATTCTGAGGCCTACCCTGGACATGGCCCAGGAGAAAGGAAGCTTGAAGCCCGGGAAGCTGTTCAGGTCCTGCCCTGGATGCCAGCTGCAGAATGTGTTCAAGGAAGATGAGCATTCTTTATGCCTCTACTGTCTTCACGAGGACAAAACGCACGTGGAGAAGGATTGTGCGTTTTGCGGGAACATGTCTGAACGGACCATGAAGGATCACCATCTTCGTCTCGCCAACCGTCAGGTGAGAAGAAAAAGAAGAAATCTGAGCGGTCTTCTAAGTCCTGTGAGGGCGCCCCGGCGATGGGAGCCCAACAGAAGGCTAAGCACCGCGAGTCCGTGGGCACCGGGAGCGCCGAACGGTCAGGCTCCTTGGCTGCCAGGCAGGGCGCACCCTCCCCGGCGCCATCGACCATGAGCCAACGCTCTGGCTTGGGTAAGAGGAAATCCGAGAACCCGGCAAAGCTTCTGGAGAGGCCCCGGTCGATCTCCAAGATTTTGGCAGAGGGGGAGCGAGGCGAGGAGCCCTCCCCCAAGGTGAAGGCCTCAAGCACGCAGTTGGTGACTAAGGCTTCGATTCACCCAGCCAAGGCCTCTATCAAGAAAGTCGCGGCAACCCTGGCTCAGCCTGTGGAGGTGACACCAGTGGTAGCGACCTCGGGGCCCAGAGTCTCCCTGCCACTTCGGAGGGAGGCGTCTTTCAAGCCCATCGAAAGAACCCCCAAGAAGTCCATAACGGAGAAAGAAGGGGGGCAGTGGCCGTCGTGGATACAGACACAGCCTCCGAGGAGGAGCTGGTCAAAGTCCTTGAGAGCCACGATGCGGGCATGGAGGAGGACCAGCCCGTTGAGAGGCATCCCGACGACGGAGACGACGAAAGCGACGGAGGTGCCGACGAGGCCCCAGACCAACCGTCGCGCCTGTCACAGCCAGTGCCACAGGATAACTCGGCAGCCATTTTAGTGGGAATACAATCCTTATGCACTGAGATAAGGACGAGATTGCCTCTACCCCCGACGGAGGAGCCGGAACCAGGCCCGATGGAGGAGCCAGGGGCGGATCCGTCGGGAAGTCCACCATCGAAGAGGAGAAGGACACATCCTCCTACCCCTTTCCAGCCCTTGAGACCCACTCAGCCCTCATCCCCGTCCATGATCCGTGGGGAGGACACGGGCACGGCCACGACGGGCACGGACGACGATGGCGGCGACGACGGGGTGGACCTCCAGGCGGCTTCACTGCCAGACAAGATTGGATCCTTCCATACGATGATCTCCAGGGCATCCGAGCTTTTCCAGCTCTGCCCCGAAGAGAAGAAGAAGGAGGGGTTTCTCTATCAACGTCGCGAGGCCAATAGGAAGACGGTCCTCGTGGTCCCGCTACTGGATGACATCTGGGACGAGGGACTTTCCCTCCTCAAGAACCCGTCAACGATGTCGGTGAAAAGGGACCGATATGAGAAGAAATACGGGGTCCCCGATGCGGCCCCTCTTTGCCTTAGAGCACAGCCGACCCCGGATTCGGTCGTCTCGGCGGCTGCCAGGAAAAAGGCGGGGGGGCTTCGGCCTCGACATCGACTTCCCCGCCGGACAGCGAGGGAAAGAAGCTCGACGCGATGGGACGACGAGTCACCACGTCGGTGGCGACGACGATTAAGGCGGCCAACGCCCTAGCTATTGTTGCCTGTTAAGATAGGGAACTTTGGTTTAAAATCGCTCCCCTGTTGGACTTCCTGCCGGACGACAAGAGGGCTGAAGCCCTGGAAATCTTGCAAGGAGGCGAGATGGCTTCGGACCACGCCATAACAGTGGCGACAGACATCGCGGACACCGGTTTCTGCCAACTGGGCAACGGCGTTTGCCTCAGACGGCGCGGTTGGCTTAAGGTGACGGATTTCTGCCAGGACGTACAAGCCAAAGTTATGGACACGGAGACAGCCCGGGCCCTGGGAGTTCTCCAGCAACGACGACCATCCTTTCGGAGCACCAGAGGCAAGCAAGGGGCCTCCAACGGTTCTGGCAGTGGCTCTTCTACCTACCGTCAGGCGGCCCGTTCCTCGTCGCAGGAGGCCTATAGAGGACGGGGCAAGTCGGTTGGTTTCTGCCGTCGTCGCCAGGGAGGTCAAGGCGGCACGGCGGCCTCAAAACAGAACTGAACCGACCGTGGCGTTGGGCCCCCACCGAAACACCCCGGTGGAAGGCTGGCTGGCGAAGTTCATCAGCGTGTGGGAGTCCATCTCCACCGACCGTTGGGTGCTGAAAACCCTGGCCCACGGGCACACCCTCGAATTTCTAAAGAAGTGCCTCTCGCGTGCCACCCGTGGCCAGGAAGGAAAACTACGTACCCCAGTTGCTTCTGGAGGTAAGGGTGATGCTCATGAAAGGTGCCATTGAGCTCGTCCCAAAAAGGCTTCGGGGCTCCGGAGTCTACTCAAGATACTTCCTCGTAAAGAAGAAGACAGGAGGTTGGCATCCCATCCTGGACCTGCGGCGACTGAACAAGTACATCAAGGCCCAGATGTGCCGGATGGTCACCCTCCAGCACGTACTGGGACAGCTGGAGGAAGACGATTTCCTGTCGTCGTTGGACTTGGAGGATGTCTACTTCCACATCCCCATTCTAAAAGGACACCGGAAGTTCCTCAGGTTCGTGGTCCAAGGACGGCACTACCAGTTCAAGGCCCTCCCGTTCGGATTAAAGTCAGCACGCAGGGTGTTCACCAAGTGCCTAGCATGAGTGGTGGCGTGGCTACGCCTGCAGGAGATCCACGTCTATCCCTACCTGGACGACTGGCTCATCAGAGGAAGGTCAAAGGATCTCGCCATAGAACTCACAACGAGGAACGTCCAGCTGCTCACAGACCTGGGATTCTCCATAATTTTTCCCAAATCCCACCTGGCCCCGTCGCAAGTTGCCCTGTTTCTGGGAGCCAAGCTCGACACCGTGGCGCGGCTGGCCTCACCATCGGAGGAAAGGACGGAGGCCATCCTGGGCAAGGTGCAACGTCTGCTGGCCACGGACGTAGCCAGGGTAAGATCCATCAAATCCCTCCTCGGGATGATGCCATCCTGCATATATCTGGTGCGCCTCTGCAGACTTCGGATGCGCCCTCTACAAGAGTTTGTCGACGCCCGCTGGAGGACCGGATTCTGCTCAACGAGACTTCCGTCAAGCGATCTGTTGGTGGGGCACCCGCTCTCATCTGACGGCAGACACGGACTTTCAGACCCCAGCTCACCAGGTAACGGTGACAACGGATGCCTCCCTGGAAGGGTGGGGAGCTCACACCGAAGATCTTCACGCGAGAGGCCTTTGGCTCCCAGAGGAGAAGCCGCTCCACATCAACATCTTGGAGCTCCGTGCAGTGTTTTTGGGCCCTCAGGTCTTTTCTTCCGTCCCTCAAGGGCAAGGTGGTGAGGATCTTCACCGACAACACCACCACGATGTTCTACATCTGGAAGCAGGGCGGAACCAGATCCCCAGCCCTGTCCAAGGAAGCCCAGGACCTGTGGCATTGGGCCATCGCCCAAGGGATGTTTCTGGTGCCTTTACATCTGGCAGGGATAAAAAACACCATCGCCGACTCACTCAGCAGGGAGCTGCGCTCTTGCCACGAGTGGGAACTACGCCAAGATCAAGTGGATCGACTCTTCCAACGATGGGGTAAACCCTAATCGATCTGTTTGCGACGGCGAAAACTCCAAATGCCAGAGGTTTGCCAGCAGGTTTCCCCAGCCGAGGAGCATGGGCGATGCTTTCTCGTTCCCCTTGGATGGCATATTCCTTCATGCGTTCCCTTCGTTGCCGTTGCTGCTCTGGCTCATCAACCAGCTCAAGAGGTCCCGGTGCAGGATGATTCTCGTCGCACCGGCGTGGCCGAGACAGATCTGGTTCCTGGACCTTCTGGACTTGTCAGCGTCCCCACCAGTCAAGCTGCCGGCGGACGCGGATCTTCTCTCCAGAGAAGGAGGTGCCATTCTTCACCACGACCCGAAGTTGCTGAACTTGCAGGCCTGGCTCCTGCAGCACTAGAGTTTGGAGGATACGATATCCCGGCTGACTGCAGGGAGGTTCTTGCAAAAGCCAGGGCGTCCTCAACTCTCAAGTGTTATGGACATACGTGGAAGAGGTTCTCGGTCTGGTGCCGTGCACAGAAGATTAACCCTCTGCGGATTACGGCTCCTCAAGTACTGCCGTACCTACTGTCGCTGGCCAAAGCTGGACTAGCTCACGCCTCTATCAAAATACATCTGGCTGCGATCTCCCGATACACCAGAACCACGGGACGGGCGTCCTTGTGGTCCCATCGCCTGGTGAAGGAATTTATGAAGGGATTGTTCCGATCGTTCCCGCCGGTGAAGGCCCCTGCCCCGGCGTGGGAGCTCAACGTTGTGCTGACCAGGCTCATGGGGGCCCCATTCGAGCCTATGCATTCGGCGCTGTTGAAGTTCCTGTCATGGAAGACAGCATTTCTCGTGGCCATCACCTCCGCACAACGAGTGGGAGAGATCCAGGCCCTATCTTGCAAGCCTCCATACTTGACTTTTCACGACACGAGGGTGGTGCTGAGGACACACCCCTCCTTTATGCCCAAGGTGCCGTCGGACTTCCACCTCAACAAGCCCTTGGTGTTACCTGTTTTCTTTCCGTCTCCTTCGTCGCCGGCCGAGAGGACTTTGCACTCGCTGGATGTGGCTAGAGTGCTGAAGTTCTACGTGGACCGCACGAAGAGTTTTCGGAAGACATCACAGCTGTTTGCGAAATTTGGACCTGTGAACCAAGGGAAGGCTCTCTCAAAGGCTTCCATTTCCAGATGGCTCTCCGGCTGTATCATGCACTGTCACTGGTTGTCAAACTGACCGTTGCCCAGCCGCCCGAGAGCCCATTCAACCAGAGCGATCGCTGCTACTACAGCGTTCTTGTCTGGTGTGCCCCTGCTGGACATCTGCAGGGCTGCTACGTGGAGGTCGATGCACACCTTTACGAGATTCTACTGCGTTGACTGGGATTCCAGGGAGGAGTCCAGAGTCGGCCAAGCAGTGCTGCACAACCTGTTCGCCTGAAGGTGGGCCTGGTGAGGAGGTCAGAGTTGCTTAAAGTTGAGTTTATGTATTGCTTAATGTTGAGCCTTTTGCCACCTCCCGTGGTTGTGCATGTGTGTACTGCTATGTAATCTTATATTCATGAGCATGTGAATCCATGCCAGACCCCATGCTGGAGAAGGAACAAGTTACTTACCTGTAACTGTTGTTCTCCAGCATGGGTCTGGCATGGATTCACATGCGAACCCTCCCTCCTACCCCTCTGCGGCTCTTCACTTGGTCATACTGCCACTTTACGTGCTACCAAATCTGATGATGGCTGCCAGAGGCAGGGCTTAGGGAGAGGACTGTCATTGGCTGTGGGCAGTATGACCCGGAGATCAGTGATTGGTTGCTACTAGGAAAGACAGATCAGAAACAAAACTGATACTGATTTTTTCTGTACCGAGGATTCCCAGCCTGACGACGGGGAATATTCATGAGCATGTGAATCCATGCCAGAACCATGCTGGAGAACAACAGTTACAGGCAGTGGTCGAAGTGTACGAAAAGAAGTAGTGGAACTATGTTCCCTGCTGGCCTGCACCCACTCCCCACAAGCCCCATCACCACGTCCCCTCCCACACACAAAACACCCCCCCAAACACTTGCACCTGCTGTTTAATTGAACGTTCAGTGCAGTGCACTGAAAGTGCAAGTTTCAACATCTTCCTACACTTTTATTTCAAAACTAAACCGCTCCGGAACGGTTCCTTTTTAAAATAAAAGTATAGGAGCTGTAAAAGATCATTTAAAAAAGTAGAGGAGCACCGCTCCCGCCCGCTCCCGCTCACTTCGACCACTGGTTACAGGTAAGTAACTTGTTCCTTCTCTGCCTTGAGGTTCTGTACCTCTGTTTTTAACTCCTGCATGCCTTGCATGAGGTCTTGAACGCCGGCTTCCATCTCTGTATCTGTATCGTTTTTAAGGCGTCTCAATCTGTCACAAGTCTCTCCCCTTCTCATCTGTTTTTGTTGAGTACTTGCGACCTTCTGGGATTTCTTCTTTTTTACAGTCCGGGATTTGTATAGACCCGAACGCTGATCTTCGGCGTCCAGCGTGAGGATAGCGGTTCAGTTTCCAGGAGCGTTCAGAAAGTCCAGAGAAACACCAGGAAGCAAACAAGTTACGCTCGGAGGCACGGAGGACCGTGACTTGAGCGCAGAAGGGTTTCCAGGAGATTGGAGAGGGAAGGAATAGGATGGGGAATCAAGGAGCTGGGAACAAGGAATCAAGCAAGAGCCCCGATCGAACTCCGGCAAAGCACGTCCGGCTACAGGTAGCGGTAGCGTTGAGACACGCAGAGCCGCGGGGGCATGTCTCTCTTGTAGGATGAGCAGCATGGAACGCATAGACTGATCCGGAGCGTTCCGCTCCGAGCGGCCATGTTGGAAGGAATACTGCATGCAATCCCCTACGAGTCAGGGACCAGGAGGACCAGAAAGGACGTAGACGACGGTTCATGACACCAACGTCTCTGAAAGAGGTACAAAGCATGCTGGGCTTTGGGAACTTCTACCGCCGGTTCATCCCAGACTTCTCTCAGGTTGTGCACCCAATCAAAGTACTATTACGAAAAAACAATAAAAGGTTTGCTTGGACCGAAGAAGCAGAAGAAGCCTTTCAGGAACTTAAACGAAGGTTTACCTCCGCTCCAATCCTGCGACATCCTCATCCAGACCTCCCTTATGTCGTTGAAACTGATGCGTCCAGTCTCGCAATGGGGGCTGTCCTTTCACAGAGAGACCCGGAAACCAGCCAGCTACATCCTGTGGCCTTCTGGTCGAAAAAGTTCTCACCTCCAGAGATTAATTATGCCATCACGGACAAGGAACTCCTGGCTATCAAATCCGCCTTTAAAGCCGGGAGGCACTACCTTCTGGGGGCCAGACACACCATTACAGTCATCACAGACCACCGAAACCTGCAATATCTCAAAACAGCCAAGGCCCAGTCCTCGCACCAATTACGGTGGGCCCTTTTCTTTGCTGAATATGATTATGTAATCACATTTCGACCAGGAGTCAGAAACCGAAAGGTGGATGCCTTATCTCGCATGGGCATAGATTAAATAGTATATACAACTCCAGACCCAGTACCTATTATACCTGAAGACAAACTCTTGGGTATCACGACAGCCTTAACACAAGCAGAACTACGAAAAGAAACCCAATGGACAATGAATCCTGATGCCTACCTTGCATGGCAAACACAAGGAGAACAATATGCCATCAAGGACCACCTACCCTTTTTTAGGGATCACCTATATGTACCCAAGAAGGAATTACAACAGCATATTATTTCAAACTATCACGATTCACTGATCGAAGGGCATCCTGGGATCGCCAAAACCCTAGCTAAGGTGGAAGAGAACTTTTGGTGGCCTACCTGGCGTAAGGACATCATTCAGTATATTCAGTCCTGCGATGTCTGCGCACAAAATAAATCACAGAAACAAAAACCATCTGGTCTCCTACAACCATTGGACATTCCTCCAGTTCCATGGCACACTCTTTCCCTTGACTTCATCACTGATCTACATCCAACCCAAGGGTTCAACACCATCCTTGTAGTTGTGGACTTATTCTCGAAGATGGCCCATTTTATTCCTCTCAAAGGCTTCCCAGACGCAGCCACTATAGCAAAAGTGTGCCTGGAGGGTGTGGTTAAGCTACTGGCTTCCCTTCGGTTCTGGTCTCTGATCAAGGCAGCCAGTTTGTTTCAAACTTCTGGAAAAAATGCTGTGCAATGGCGCAGATCGACGTTCGGCTGTCTACCAGTCACCCTCCCCAAACGGACGGCCAAACCGAGAGAACCAATCAGACACTCTAGCAATATTTACGGTGCATGCTGCACCACGAACAAAGGAATTGGAAAGACCTACTATGGATAGCCGAAAATCCATATAACAATTCTTTGCACTCAAGCACGGGACAAACGCCCTTCTATACCCTTCATGGCAGACATCCACGTACCTCTGAACTAGACCTTCCAGCCAACTTGGAAATGCCAGCGGTAAAGACTCTACACACAACCATTACTCAGGCTTTCAAAAGGGCAAAGGAACACCTTATTCATGTCAAAAGAAAAACAAAAGAGATTCGCCGACCAACACCGGAAAATGGCCCCTGATTATGAAGTAGGAGACAAAGTTTGGTTAGCCGCTAAATTCATACCCATCAAGGGAACCCGGACCTTTCATCCCAGATTCTTAGGACCCTATACCATTAAGGCAATTATCAACCCAGCAGCCGTGAAACTGGATTTACCACCTAATCTACACATCCACCCGGTATTCCATGTGTCCCTCCTGAAACCAATGCAACCCGGCACACGGATTGGGACACCACCTAAGCCCATACTTGACGGAGAACCAGAATTCGAAGTCAAAGATATCTTGGACTCTAAATACTCTAGGACCAAGCTATATTATCTCGTTGATTGGAAAGGGTTTTAACCACAAGATAGATCCTGGGAGCCCAGTGAGAATATCCACGCACCACGTCTAATCAGGAAATTCCATCGGAACTTCCCAACCAAACCTGGGCCAGACAGAAGGAACACCATGGGAGGGACCTTAGGGGGGAGTGATGTCACAACCCTCGCCCAAAACCCCCTCTGGCAAACCCATTGGCCAGGTGGAGTCAGGACTCTGGCCTCTAGAGCCTGGCATCCTCTTCAAAAGCCCTCATGGGGCCAGTCCTGGCACCTATGGCGCCAGGCTCATACACCATGAACAACAATGTGTTTGGGAACTACTTTATTGTATTGTCAGCCAACATGGAGGCACCCACATAGCTTGGTTGGTCCTAAGAACCAAGCTATGCGGTCTAGTATTTTGGGTGTGGCAGGCCTACTTTCCCTGGTACTACTTTACCTGGGCTATATAAAGCACACCCTGACTGCAGAACATGCTTCGTGTTACTTTGCAGCTTGCAACGTGATACTCACCGTGTCCAGCTATTCCCTCGAACCTCGGAGAAGCAGAACCTGTAAGGAGACAAAAGGAACATCATTAGCAGCAGCATCTTACCTGCAGTCTTCATCTTTAAACACTCGCAGCTACTGAGAACAGCTTCCTCGAATCTGCACGCCTCCCGGACAGAACAATCTGAAAGAGGAAGATAGAGGCAAGAGACATTTACAAATTACGAACTGCTCAAAAGGCTTACCTGGCTGGTCGCCTCTTGGCAGGCACCACTCCGGACATTCCACTCGCGCTGAAGAACACCGCGACCTACAAGGAAGGAAAACACAGGTTAGAAAAGGCAAGACTTTGCAGCGCTGCGCATAGCGCTTACTTACTGCATCATAGCGCTCTTGATGCGCCATCATTTACCAGCGCGGCTCAACCAAGCCAGTTCCCCGCCCTGAAGCTCTGCATACCTAAGGGAGAAAAAAGAAACATTTTAAACAAAGAAAGGCATGCAGGATAGCAACAAAACTAAAGAACAGCTATAAGACCTACCTCAACAATATCCAACGGGCCGGCGTCAGTGAAGTACCTGGACCGCACTCGCCCATGAAAGACAACGCGCCCCTGCAAAGAAGGCAGGACGGAGAGCACGCCAAATTCTACCACAAGGTGAGGAGAGGGCGCCAGAGGGACTGAAAGCATACAGGAGTGGAGGGAGGATACGTACCCCAGTCGGTCAGTCTTGAACACAGTCCTCCTGTATTTTCAGGCAGAACCTTCCCCGCAGACCACATCAGGGCAAAGCTGAGAAGCATACCAGCAAGTAACCCAGCTGGGTGGCATCCCTGTGGATACCAGGTGAGCATAACAACACCCAGGCATGTTCTTGAAAATGTATTGAATACGAGTTAGCTCCCTATCTGACAGGGCAAAGCAAAGACACAAAGTGAGTGTGCTAAATCAAAGACTTAACTCATAGTGAATTTGAACTTGGATGGCGATAACCAGGGACATTATATGAATACCTTCCTAAACTTAGATGGTATAACTACACTAGCCATCTGGTCCTGAAGAAGGCTTATGTATTTGTGTGTTTGCCGAAACCTACATTGTCCCTTGATAAAATTGACAGACAGTTGTAGAAATGAATTGATCAAGCAAAGCTTAATTCCATTGAGTGTATATTTGGAATATTATGTTGCAGATATTTGTATACATTTAGATTTACGAAATCTGGTGTTAGATTTTAATCTGTTCATAATTTTGCATGTGTTGTATTTCTAATATGATGTTCTGTTCATAATTTGTATACTAGTCATACATGCCAAAAAGGCTTATAATGTAATGTGGTTTAACTGGGAATATTGATTATGTTGATATTTGATGGAATATGTGTTTACATTTATATCTTTAATAATCAAGCCAAAGAAGTTGCAGGTTCCAGTCTCAATGATGTGTTATTTCATGTGTAAGAGTTCTGTATTTCCATCACTTAGTGTGTAGACATTCCCCAAAGGATCATGTGTTGCCTTCGACCTGCTTATGTTTCATACTGACTGATGTATGTTTATTGTCTGTGTTTTAGGAGAGCCAGAGAGCTTCTGGAAAAGGGTCATTTGTATTGTGCGCCTAGTCCTAGCCGCCGTCGTACTGGTTTCTGGAATCGGCATGGTTCGCTGGCATTTTACATGAATGGTAAACTCTGAATTAACCACTCAATAATCTCCATAAAGGGGATAATGGATTATAGGATGTGATGTGGTGTCAGACAGCACAGGGATGGGGTTCCAGCGTGTGTTCAACCTGTAGCTGAAGTGTGGCTGTGTACACAGTATGTTGTTGAGTGGATCTGCCTGTTGTTTATCACATTTTCATCATTCCTGCAGAATTGTAGTTAGTGGGCCTCATTACGAGGTTCGTGTTAAAACCTGCCAGTAGGCGGCAAGCTACCGCTGACCCCGTAACAACGTTTCTGCCGCCCCATATCCCGGTGCCACTGGGATATCATGAGCGGCGCGGAATGGTAAATCACTCCATGGGAATGGGGACACTGAAGCACTGGCAGCGTTGCTAACGGTGCCGGTGCTTCAATTGAAACTCTGCAGGAAGGTGCCTGAACTCCCGGCAGGTCAGGCCTGCTGGGTCAGGCCTGCTGAGATTACTGTGCCCCTGCCAGCAGACTCATTGTTTGGCGGTCCGGACAGGGTGCCAGTACGTTGCTATCGGCACTCTTATTTCCAGACCGCCAAACTTCAAATGAGGCCCAGTGTCTTTGGCGTTTTAGTCTTGATTTTTCAGTGTTGTATTAAGAGATGACCCGGCCCAACAGAATTATTTGCATAAATGCCCTCATTATGGGCACCTTGGTAAACAACATATTTGCAGTTGTATTTTGGACAGCCACGCAATCCCAATTGAATGGAGAACTAGAATAATTGTTCCTTTGTATAAAAATGGGTCAAAATGATCCCTGTCCTCCTGCAGGCTTATTTAATTGATAAATAGATGACTTTAGCAAAAGATAAGGTTTTGCTGTTTCCTTCCACCTTGTTGATTGGGCAGAGCAAACCTTTTACTGGTGTAAACATAATGAGGTTTTAGAGAGGGTTAGGGACTGAATCACAATGTCTAAACATATATATATATATATATATATATATATATATATATATATATATATATATATATATATATATATATATATATATATATTTGCCTTGTGCAGAATATGTTTGTGGGACCAGTGCTTTCATGGTCAGCGTTAAACGATGTAAATAGGGAATTGTTGTGGTCTAAACTCATGAAACTGGGGATAACACAAGATATTAGCTATTGTGATGCTTTTGCTTTTCAATTCTAACACAAGAGTTAGATTTTGAGGCTGATGGTGAATTGACAAATGACGTTAGGATTACAAAAGGAGTATATCAGGGGTGCATTCTTGCACCCCTGATTTTTATTCTAGATACTAATTCACTGATGCAATCCCTTGAGGAAGTCACATATGATATTCCTCAAATCTCATATAGCGCTTTTATATGCAGATGATGTAGTTTCAATAGCTAGGACTCCGTCCGCTTTACAAAAGCTTTCTTCCACATTTACTCTTTATGAACGTGTTTCTGTGATTTGATACATTAAATCTGACATTCATCAGGCAAACAACTAAAATGATGCATATACTATCAGCTATATTTGCTGGAGTCGTATGGTACTGAATACTAATAAATGAAGAGTTTCGACTTCTAAGCTCTTCTGTTCATATAGACGAGCCATGTTGTACAGCTCAAATTCTTATCGATGTAGAGTACTGTGAAAAAAACATGAATGATAGTGATTATTTTTTTTTGATAATTATTACAAAGTCACATAAAAACACCCTAACCGAGGCTATAACTATAATCAATGCCGGAGAGCCGGAGTCAAAAAGTACCTTCAAAACTTGGGCACTGGGAAAATCTCCTTGCGTTAGATTTATCTCCATATTAGATGAAACAGTTCCCAACAGGAACCTGTCAATACAAAATAGGATTGTTAATGGGACATGTGCCACTCCAGACCTACATTCAAATGTAGCACATTTAGAAGCCATACTGACGTTCTTCAGAGAAGCGTATTACTTCTTCCACCATGAACCAGAGTTGTGCTGTGGCTTCATAATCCCAATGTCCACCTGCTAGAATATCTGAGTTATATAATTCTATTCTCTGCAGCCCGCAATGGAGTTACTGTGGAGCACTTACATACAAACACAACTTACCTTTATGGAGCTTTTGGGTTCATTGATCAAAGGCCCAGGTTGTACTGCCACATCATGATCCTGGGAGCAATACTTAGAGTGAATCTGCGTCATCAACAATGCAGACATGTGCTGTTATGAAGACCCTGCAAAAGAAGCTGATGCTATAATGTTACAAATCAAAACACTTGGGTCTGCTAAGAAATGTGGCATAGATAGGACGGGGAGTTCTTGCCCAAAATGTTACAGCTGCCAGGCATCATTCTGTGATGTCTATTCACGAAAGCAATATCCGGACATCGTCACAGAACCTACGGCATAAAAATGCTTCTGCAGTAGAGGGTTGTCTGGTGGAACCACATAAATAAGCCGCGATTAGAATGCAATTATAACTCAATTGTATATATTGGCCCTCATTACAACCCTGGCGTTAAGGGATTACCGGTAAGGGTACCGGTAATCCCTTAACGCCTGATTACGAGGTCCCTTTGCGGGTCCCGACCTTAACGGCTGGTTTGTGCCAGCCGTTAAGGGAAAGACCCGCAAAGGGACCTTGAAGGTGATTACGGTACCACATTTTGCGGTACCGTAATTACCGCCTTGCCCATTCCCATTGAGCCCTATGGGGCAAAAATGGGAATGGGGAAGGGCCAATGGGAAATGGGGAATTACCGCCCCGCCAACCTTGGAATGGGGTGGTAATTCCCCATTTCACCATGGCGGAATCGGAAGTTACCGGCGTTAACCATGGCGCTAATAGCGCCATTGGTTAACGCCGGGGTTGTAATGAGGGCCATTATATAAGCTGCTCACCCCCTAACATTGTAAATACGTCATTACCTGTATATTATACGAAACTGCTTTAAAATGTGCACATTACCTACTTTCACTATGCCTGTAACACTTTCATTACTTGTAACTTGTAACCATGTAACCTTGTTCAAGCGCCTGGATGCACCTGGGCCAGGCGGCGCTATATAAATAATGAAGTAAACTAAACTAAAATGCAACAAGTGTCATGGGACGAGCGCCGTGAAAGGTCAACCTTAACCCAGGAGATTCAGTTTGATACAGACTGGCCATGTAAGCAGAATTGCATGGTTGAGGAACAGGTCTGGCTCATCACATACATGTGGCCGTCAGAGTTCTTTTAGTAACCTGAAGGGTACTCCTGTTAATGCAGAGTCAAGTTCAAAATCTACTTTTGGCTAAATAGTTAGTAGCAAAAGTGACAGTATTTATAAGTCCCAATCAAGCGTTAAGGATTAGTGTAAACTTGCACCGGTTTCGGGGACAGCGAGCTTTGCTTGTTATCAGAAATATATACCACCCTGTCCTATTAAGTCGCCTGAGGCTAAACTCTTTTTTCACCCACACATGGAAAGTGGTGTCGCTGGAGGGAAAATGAAATGTCTTGTGTTTGTGAAACCGATGGAATGGAAACTCCTGTCCGTGAAGCGTTATTTGGTGCTTTATATGCTGTTCTTAGAAAGCGTTTTTTAGTTCTTTTGTTCCACTTTTTGGGGCAAGAGGCTTCAGTCAATGCAGACCTGCGTTTCTATATTTATTGTTCCTTCCTGATGTATCTGTGCTCTTGTGTTGCTAATTTTACTGCTGCTGTTTCAAAATTCACATCACAGTTAGTGGACCAGTTTTACTGATTTTACTTGCGTGCATGCCTTGTAATGTGGACCATGTTAATGAATGATCTTTAATTTCTTTTACATATAAGACTCTGAAGGGACTGTTCCTCCCGAGATAAAGTATTGATTGATTCATATAGGCCTGGCTCTGAGAACCCAGCAGTAAGAGGATTGTGCAAGAGCCTCCAGGAAGGCTTGAGGGTATGGGACTGTCCCTCCCGAGATAAAGTATTGATTGATTCAGATAGTCCTTGCTCTGAGAGGATTATGCAAGAGCCTCCAGGAAGGATTGAGGGTATGGGACTGTCCCTCCCGAGATAAAGTATTGATTGATTCAGATAGTCCTTGCTCTGAGAGGATTATGCAAGAGCCTCCAGGAAGGATTGAGGGTATGGGACTGTCCCTCCCGAGATAAAGTATTGATTGATTCAGATAGGCCTGGCTCTGAGTACTAGGAGTGAGAGGATTGTGCAAGAGCCTCCAGGAAGGCTTGATGGTAATGGGACTGTCCCTCCCGAGATAAAGTATTGATTGATTCAGATAGTCCTTGCTCTGAGAACCCAGCAGTAAGAGGATTGTGCAAGAGCCTCCAGGAAGGTTTGAGGGTACACATCCCTACCACTCTGTTCCGTTATTTGGACGAGGAAAAGGGAAAGTTGTGGTGTTCCACCTGATGGATTAGATAAGAGGCACTAGAGCAAATGCCTTGAAGTGCATCACGCGGCAGACGCAAGGATGGGGCGAGTCGTCCTGCAGCGCCTGTTCCAGTGAGGTAGGCATTTATCCATTTTGCCTCCAACATGTCTAGAGTACTGCTATATATTCTATTCAAAGCAGGTGAATCTATGAAAGATCCAATTCTGGAGAAGGAGTACCTTTCTTACCTGTAACTCCATTTCTCCAGCATTGGTATCTTTTAAAGGTTCACATGCTCCCTCCTTCCTCCCCAAGGGGTTAAAGGCCTAGACTCAGGTATTGACAAGGGTCAGCACTTGCCTGTTAGAATCTGAACATGACCTCCAGGGGAGGAGCTTACTACTCGACATCCCATCGGCTGTGACCAAAGAACCCATAAAGAGGAGGATTGACTACAAAACACACCTGTGTGTTTCCTTTAAGTAAAAGTATGAAGTGTGTAACCGAGGATTCCCGGTCTGATAAGGGGGGAATATTCAAAGCATGTGAATCTATGAAAGATCCAATGCTGGAGAAAAGGGTGCTGCATTCTTAGTAGTCTGATGAGTATTATGGTCACTAAGAGCACAGGATTGGTGGGCGCAGAGGGGGCAGTTCTACTTAGGCTGTTCTAGAAGGGTGAAGGTGAGAGGATGCATATGATGGGGGATGAGAAGACACAGGACAGCAGAGGAGGTTTCCGTGATCTTGATGATTTTGTATGTGAAAGAGAGGGCAAAGTCATCATTAGAGAGAGGAGGCACGATGAATTGGATGGTAGTATATAGTTTACAAGGATCGTAGCAGATATGGGAAAGGTTTAGTGAGGTAGAGTACATAGCAGAGAAGAAATTGAGGAAAGATTTCTTATAGGAAGCAAGGTGAGACGGACACCTGGCCTTCTTCCAGTGACTGAGATGGAGGCACCTGGTAGTTATCAGCTGTCATATCAGCTTGTTGATCCAGTGATGAGATGTAGAGTGAGGAATCAATCAGGATAGTGCTTCTCAATGGAAATAGCAAGAGCCAAGATAAATTCTGCAAAGGTGTTCTCAATCGAGTTGGCGAGGGGATGAGCAAGAATTTTTGACTTCATCAAGAGAGAGAACAAGAGAGAGAGATTTGAATATGCATTTGGTATTGGGGAAAGTAGGGGGAGGATTTTGCATGGGGGTGGGAGAGATGGCAAAGTACATGAGGAAGTTATCAGATGTGCGATGGGAAAATGGAAGGTGTATAGTGGCTGACAGAGGCAAAGAGGAAGTTCAGGGCAGGGAAGTTGGGATGAGAATGGTTTGGAAAGAGACTAGGGAGTTGTCAAACAGGGTGAATTAAAATTGGTGATGATGGTTGTTTCAAAATGTTGGGAGGTTCATGTCCCCTCTGGGCACAATGAGAGACTCATAAGAAAGAAAGTTAATTAGAAGATCGAGATAATAAAGGGCAGAGTTCTGGGTGGTTGATACATGAGAATAATAATGCAAGGGGCAAGCGGGAGGAGTTGAACTGCCATGATTATCACCCTACCCCGATTACCAGATCTTAACCTCCACGTCAGAGGTAGTCAAGATCACACGTGGGGCTGTGGCAGGTTCAGAGGCAGAGAATAGTGCTGTACCTGGCACAAAGTTCTGTAGAGAGTTGGATCTCTGTATTTACTGTAAGAGAAGTACCTACCCCTGAGCACCTGACAGGTTTAGCATTGGACAGCAAGACTGTTGTGACCATACCCCAGAACATCTTGGAACCAAAGTTTATTATCCTTGTGTAAATGTCATCATTAACTTCCCTACATAGTTTTACCACTAAGAAAACAAGGATTCTCAAGTGTATATGTATAGTAATATACATGTATACTGTTTATAATTAGCAAACAGAAGGGGGGGAGGTAAGACAAAGTCACCCAAGCGCTCGCACTCTCACAATAACTGAGCAGGAGGCAGCGGGCGATTGTATGATGTAGGTGCTCTGACCCAACACTCTACAGTACAAGGAAACTGTTATTGAGCATTACAATCACACTGCGCCAGATTCTCTAAGTTTGAGTGCAAAGTTGCATAGATCATTTATTCCATCCAAAATCAGCCTGACACTGGTTTCGAGCCTAAGCTCTTCCTGTGAGGCTTGCGTTGTTCCTAATTTCTGAATTCAGATGGATGCCGAAAGGAAGCAATTATAATTGGCGAGACGCAATAGCGATGAGTTACTAAGGTGCTTTCTTTTGAATTTAATTGACTGTAAGGCAATACACTTAATGTGGACATAGTAAAATTACGAGCAACGCAAGCCTCAGAGGAAGAGCTGGCTGATTTTGGATGGAATAAAAATTCTATGCAACTTTGCACACAAACCTAGACTGTATATAATGAGCATCCCGTAGGGGGAGTCATATGCCCTCCGAGTCAAACACGGAGCTCAGAATGCAGGCTTTACCTCATGAAACCTGTCACGTTCTGAGCCCCCTGACTGAAAAGCGGGCAACAGGTACTTAGGTTCCCCTATTGTGCACTTCCGAGGCTATGAACATAGCCTGCGGTAGAAATTAAACACAATAGTTGGTAGGACACATACACTGCCACCAGCCATAACTAGGAGTTGGTCTAAAATGTTACAGAAATAAAGAGAAGGGGGGTACTAAGTATCCCTTTGGCACTCCACTGAAGGTGTGTGCCAATCTCTTAGGTCATACAGTTTAAGAACAGTAGTAAAATATGTAAAATATTCTTAAAGGATGACCCTAAGTTTCCCCAGTAACATTGCCCACAAGGAGCTGTGGGCTCCAAGCAGTAAAACATAGATGCATTTAAGATAAGTGGAGAAAAAGAAAATAGTGCAAAAAGACAGATCCCATCACAATGAATAAGTGGGAAAAGGACCCACTCACTCAGGATTAAAGAAAAAGGTCCAGAAGTCCAGCAAAAAGAGTTGGGGTCTCACTAGGAGAGGGGATGAAGCAAAGAAATGATACATCTCCCTAACAGAAAGGGAAAAAGAACTATGTGTAGTTCCCTCCTTCCTTGTCCACGGCAGAGATCTTATTTTGTAATTTCTTTTTAAGTTGAACAACCGGCCATTTCTCAACTTTAAAAAATGTTTGGCAACCGAGAAAGCATTCCAGAGTGCTAATAGCAATAAACCCCTTGATGGGGTGTATCACAGGTCTGGTATTATCCTGGGCTCATTTTACAGGCTCAGGCTTGGCTGCAGCCTGTAACTTAGGACATGGGCATTACATGACCTTGTAATGCCCCCCATGTTCAGGTTTATTGCATAAATAGAAAAACATAAAGAATGCTCTCACACTTTTATTTAGCAGGTGTGTATATTTATAATCTTATAGAAGTAATATATGAGCATTAAAAATAGCATAGTCAAAGCAATAAGCAGTCCCCATATTTGCAGCAATGTGGTTGTATATAGTCCTAGCATCCTATTATTCTCCTATTCACTTTGAGGAATCTAAATCCTACAACCAATCAAGAATGTGCACAACCCTCTAGAAAACAGCCCAGTAAAATGAAAGATGTATTCACTGTAGTGCTGTCAGGGTTGGCAAGCCAGTAGACAGGTGATATTATCCCAACCACTGTAAACCTATTTTATGGAAATGGATTAAAGAAAAACTCTATTTAAAGCCAATGGATTTTAAAGGCAATTACCTAAAAACAATTTACATCCATTAATTAAACATAAAGATAAAGACATTTAAAACCACCTGCTGGTTTCCTCCATTGCATAGACAAGTGCATATGTTATTTATTTATTTATTCATTCATTTATTTCATTTGTTGATAAATATACTATATCCCCCCTCCTATCGATATCTGGGGGTTGAGTTCGAGCCCAAACACGCACTATTAGAGCAGCGCAAGTTACGGTGCTGATTTCCAGCTTTTCCAGTAAGCAGAGTGGCTTCACACTTTGGGGCACGCGCCGACTATACATACAAGTGTTTATCCCTATGATAACATATGGCCTAGAGGCCCTTTTGACTTTTGATTTAGCATGGCTTCAGGTCATCGAAGGGAAATGTTGGCATTGGATCCTTGGTTTACCTCCTGGTGTTCCGATGGCCCTCATAAGGTTAGAATTAGGATTGCCAAACCTAAAAGCAGTAGTCCTAAAAAAAGAGGGCAGGGTTCTTTTTGAAGATGATCAGTGGAACAACAAACCCACTCCTTAGGGCAGTCCAGCAGGAATTAGTTAGAAATCATAGCACCTGCTCATTATATGGGACGATGACTACATTCCTAGCGGAAAAAGGCTGGACTTCTAGGAGTCAGATACTTGGACGGAAGAAGTCCACAATGTGTTTGGGAAACGTATTGAGTTATGGGATTGGTTGGAGAACTATTCCCACCGCAGTGCGTTAAAGAGCAATTAGTTTGCTCAGTACAGACTATACACCTTTATGAAGCCACAGGCGTATTTGAACCTTTGTCCATCTAAAAGGCTCAGGCACTTCATCGTCTAATTCAGAATGGAACAACTACCAACAAGGATGGTTATGGGGAGCAGAGAAAAGATTCCTACTAAAGAGCGAGTCTGTCGCCTATGTAAATCGTCAGAAGCATTGGAAACAGCTAAACACTTACTAACCGAATGTCAAACCATGGCCAATACTATCCAGGTGTATATTGGTAGGCATGTACATAATCTGGCGAGCAGTCGGGAATTGTCCTTTTGGGGTTATTGCACTAATTCCGCTAGCATGCGCCTCCTAATTGCCCTTTACAATATATGGCTAAATATCGAAGCCAGGTTGGGTCCAATGATAAATACTAAATATGATAATAAATAAATAAAGAGCATGTCAGACTCTTGCTGAGACCAGACGTGAGATCTCTGGCTTTGTCCATGTCCCCTGGGTGTACCCCTGGGTGTCCCCTGGGTGAAGGGCCACAGCTAAATGACCAGGTACTAATACTATCATCTACTGCCCAACAATAATATGACCTGGGCACAAGAACACCAGTGGGTAGAGTTCAAAGAGGGCAGACTGGGCAAGAATGGAATTCTGTAAAATTACTCACATAGTTTATGAATATAGGGAGGGACAATATGTGCAAGAGAATGAAGGAAGCTATTTTATAGTAGAATGTTTATAGAGTTTCCATATTAAAAGGCGGCTAAATCTTGCAAGAAGGTTGTGGAGTAAAGCAAAGGAAAGTTGATGTAACTTCATCACAAAGGGCTTGGTGAGTGTTTGGTTTAGCAACACGGTTGATGGCAGCATCTTTTAAATTAGAATGCTTGCAATAATCACACAAGTCTTGACATTATGTTGTTGCTTTCATATGTGAACATATTTAAAACTGTAGCTGAATATTGCAGTTTGACTTGAAGAGCGAGCATAATACACTCAAGAAAAGCAAAAGACTGATGCTGTGTCATGTCATCCATTTCATGCAGTGTCGCATCTGATGCATGGGACGCAGCACAACCTGGCAGCGCTGAGCGCGTTTCTGAATGAATCTGTCTGCAAAAGACTCCTTTATATCTGAGTCTGAAGATGAAGTGCACCCAGGCCACAGTGTTCCTGTTCCAGAGACCTTCTGTGACTCCTTTCCCAGGCATCCAGCATCTACAACCCCATAACATGCACAGCCGTGCCCTGCCTTCCTGTAAGCAGCAGCCTGCCGCTGCCAAAGGGGGCCAAAAGGTCTCTGAGATAGGTCATCATACCTGAGTATCATGAGCTGCCACACCTATGAGCTGAACACACATATACTCCTGGCTACATAGTGTAATTGGGCCGCATTTGCCTGTTTTGTGGCCATTATGATGTTTGCAAGCTGTGCTCTCCAGAACTGATTCTGCCATTGCATATGTGTGTGTGGTTTCTAGTCGCTAAGGTAGTTATCAATATACAGATTTTGTTGTGAATCTCTGTTCCTCTGCCGTGTCATATTTGCCATGTTTGTCAAACTCTGAAAAAGTCTCATGTGTCATGGTCTCAGAAATGGTCTCAGATATAACCTTAAACATTGGGAGAGAGAGGGGGCGAGGTCCTGACACCTGCTCAATATGTGCACAAGGCATGCACTTATAGACGGTATATAGGAGGATTCTGCAGGTATGGCATGTACTTATAGGCGGTATACAGGAGGATTCTGCAGTTATGGCATGTACTTATAGGGGGTATATTAGAGGATTCTGCAGGTATGGCATTTAGTTATAGGCAGTATATAGGAGGGTTCTGCAGGTATGGCATGTACTTATAGGTGGTATAAAGGAAGATTCTACAGGTATGGCATGTACCTATAGGTGGTATATTAGAGGATTCTGCAGGTATGGCATGTACTTATAGGTGGTATATAGGAGGTTTCTGCGGGTATGGCATGTACCTATAGGCGGTATATAGGAGGTTTCTGCAGGTATGGCATGTACTTATAGGGGGTATATAGGAGGTTTCTGCAGGTATGGCATGTACTTATAGGCGGTATATAGGAGGTTTCTGCGGGTATGGCATGTACTTATAGGGGGTATATAGGAGGTTTCTGCAGGTATGGCATGTACCTATAGGCGGTATATAGGAGGTTTCTGCAGTTATGGCATGCAAATCTAGGCGGTATATAGGAGGATTCTGCAGGTATGGCATGTACTTATAGGCAGTATATAGGAGGTTTCTGCAGGTATGGCATGTACTTATAGACGGTATATAGGAGGTTTCTGCAGGTATGGCATGTACTTATAGGTGGTATATAGGAGGTTTCTGCGGGTATGGCATGTACCTATAGGCGGTATATAGGAGGTTTCTGCAGGTGTGGCATGTACTTATAGGCGGTATATAGGAGGTTTCTGCAGGTGTGACATGTACTTATAGGCAGTATATAGGAGGTTTCTGCAGGTATGGCATGTACTTATAGGCGGTATATAGGAGGTTTCTGCAGGTATGGCATGTACTTATAGGCGGTATATAGGAGGTTTCTGCAGGTATGGCATGTACTTACAGGTGGTATATAGGAGGTTTCTGCAGGTATGGCATGTACCTATAGGTGGTATATTAGAGGATTCTGCAGGTATGGCATGTACTTACAGGTGGTATATAGGAGGTTTCTGCAGGTATGGCATGCACCTATAGGTGGTATATAGGAGGTTTCTGCAGGTATGGCATGTACTTATAGGCGGTATAGAGGAGGTTTCTGCAGGTATGGCATGTACTTATAGGTGGTATATAGGAGGTTTCTGCAGGTATGGCATGTACGTATAGGTGGTACATAGGAGGTTTCGGCAGGTATGGCATGTACTTATAGGGGGTATATAGGAGGTTTCTGCAGGTATAGCATGTACTTATAGGCAGTATATATGAGTTTTCTGCAGGTATGGCATGTACTTATAGGCGGTATACAGGAGGATTCTGCAGGTATGGCATGTACTTATAGGTGGTATATAGGAGGTTTCTGCGGGTATGGCATGTACTTATAGGGGGTATATAGGAGGTTTCTGCAGGTATGGCATGTACCTATAGGTGGTATATTAGAGGTTTCGGCAGGTATGGCATGTACCTATAGGCGGTATATAGGAGGTTTCTGCAGGTATGGCATGTACTTATAGGTGGTATATAGGAGGTTTCTGCAGGTATGGCATGCTACTTTATTGCTGATCCACTCATTGCTTTTATTTGATGTTCATGTATTATCTTGTTATCTGAATATTCTTGATCAGTACACTATCAGTGAAGACAAGACCCCTGATAGCATTTATTTTATTTCTGGGTGTTTACTTCACTGTGTATTGATGTTTTCACTCTTATTTGTTGATATTTTTCTTTTTTTGTTTCTTGTCATTTAGAAGCTTGTCACTGGTTTTTTGCATACCGCTGTTAGCATTTCATATCTTTTCTTTAAAAGTCTTTAAGGATGATATAACACATTAAAGCCTTGCTTTTGCTCTATGTTATTAGTATGGTGCCAGATACTTTTTTGGGCATTCCTAACTACATTACTCCTGTTCTCTCACCCCAGTGCCTGGTCGCTGTCCCCCTCTCCACACTTCTGCTACTTCAGGACTGCCCTGTCTGCCACATGTAACCTTGTTTTGCATGAACAGCAGCACTACCTGTACTTTGGCACAGGAGAAGGAAAGGTCTGGCAAAATGCCTACCCCCATGAATTTGGCATCCTTGGCCCACAAACCCATCACAGGCCTCGCACAGATTTTAGTAATGTTGTGTCCAAAGTGCTTCAACATGGCTGGGTGGAGGCATGGACACACTAGCACAGTGGTGGGCAACCTGCGATCCTCCAGACATGTTGGCCTGCAACTACCATCAGCTGTGGTCAGCATAGTCAATGGTGAAGGATCATGGACTTCGTAGGCTAAAATATCTAAAGGATCACAGCTCCCCCGCAATAATGTACAGGCCCCACCCCAGCAATTTTCATATTGTTGGATGGGGGGGGGGGGAATTTCCATCAGTTGTGGGTGCAGGTGTGCCCAAAACAAAGTGCTGGCTTTGAGCAGGATTTCCCTGATCTGTGATCCAGCACAAAATGGCTTCCCAGATTCAGAAAAAAGTATTTGCACACTTGATTTAGTAAAAGGTGCAGACGCCTGAACTCAAACCCAGATTTATAGGACCAGATTCCCCTTCTCCATAAGGAAAACTCTTGCCAAAGCATGAAAAATAAAAGAAATTGTATACTGCAGACCCTGATTCCCAATTAATCATGCCCAAAGAACAAACGTTTTGTACCTTTTTTAACAAAATGTTATAATTGTGGTATAAAAACACAGGACATGGCAAAGGACATGCAAGAAGAATAGCGTGGCAACATCAGTCTACCCCTCTTCCCTTCCCATCTGCTATCCCATTTCTATTCTATCCACTCCGCCCAGTCAGCTTCCATCAGCCCCCCCTGACCTCCATTCCCATTTACCACCACTCCGACCAACCCCCACTGTGATTCCCTGGTCTGACTGGAAGAATAGAGGATGATGGGGCCCCCCAGTCAGCTTCCATCAGCACCCCCTGACCTTCATTCCCATTCACCACCACCCTTACCAACCCCACTGTGATACCCTGGTCTGACTGGGAGAATAGAGGATAATGGGGCCCCCCAGTCAGCTTCCATCAGCCCCCCCCCTACCTCCCCCACTGATTCCCTGGACTGGCTGGGAGAATAGAGGATGATGGGGCTTTATAATAGGACAGTTTGAAGCAAGAGGCATGAGAGCCAGAGCAGGGGGAGTGGGGTCAGGAGGCAGACCTTGCACCCATTTTCCCTGATCCGAATGGGACAACTGGGTCACAGCTCCTATTCAAAGGACAGGAGTTCCTGTAGCTCCTGACTGTGCGACTCTGCCTGTATCGCCAGACTCAGAAGCAGACGCCCGTTCACTGCGACGACTCCAAAGACTCGGTGCCAAAAAATCCAGAGAATATTCACCCAGGACATCAGGCAACTGCCCAGTTCCATCTAACCCAGCTGGGAAGCTGTGGGGCCTACCCTGGTTCCATCTACCCCAGCTGGGAAGCTCCGGGGCCTGCCCTGCCCTGGTTCCATCTACCCAAGCTGGGAAGCTCTGGTGGCCTGTCCTGCCCTAGTTCTATCGACCCCAGCTGGGAAGCTGTGGGGCCTGCCCTGCCCTGGTTCCTGCAACTGCACTGCTAAAGTCACTTTCTCAGTCTTCATCCGTGGCTGGCTCCTCTCCGGTGCAACTTCTTCACACTTTCTTCAATATTCGTTCTTCCTTGTGGTCTTTCTGAGCCGGCCTCATCCTTAGAAGCTGAATTCTGTGGCAGAGGATAATGTCGGAACCCTACATCAATGACTACCACCGACTGGAGCCAACTCGCCTTTTGTCTCCTCTGGCCTCAAGCATGGACCTGGGAATCACTGGATCGAGAGTAACTGCTTTGCCCAATCGTCTCAGGGTCCCTCCAGCAGGGATGTGCAGTCACTGGCACCCTGATCGGTCCCTGAGCAATGTGTATAGGAACCACATCAGTAAACAGAGAACTGAAGAGCTGCTTTGTCGCCCCCAGGGTACTGCTCTCCTGACTGTCCGGTGCTGCTGGTGAGTCCTTTCTTTGTAGATTATCTTCATCCCTGGGCCTCTTCATCTTCACTCCCTCTCTCCAAGATTTACTAAGGGTACCCTAACTCTAGTGTTCCCAAGTGATGGTCTTAATGATTTCAGGTGGTACCTGCATGTTCTCAATTACTCTTCCCCTCACCCTCTTCCTGATCTTATTGGGACCTTGTTCCACCTGATCTTGAGGCCCAACCTAATGTTGCTTTTCCCCCGCTGTTGGGCTATTGCAGTGTAAGGCTATATAAGGCCTTTTTAGCTCTGCCCCCTTTTGGTGTGTGGCAAACCAAACAGTCTGTTATCTTCTTTGCTGGATCTCTGGTCATCTCACCGCTCAATTGAAGCTACAGTGAGTAATGCTTCTGGTGTAGAGTGGGTGGCAGAACCTCAGAAGCTTTAGGGAAGTTACCGGCTCTCTCTCGTGGTCAGCTCACCGCTCAATTGAAGCTGCATTGAGTAATGCTTCTTGTGTACAGTAGGTGGCAGAACCTCAGAAGCTTTAGGGAAGTCACCGGCTCTCTCTAGTGGTCCGCTGACTCTCTCTGTACGGCCAGTGCATGTTGGCCCTGGTAGTTCCGCAAGACAGAACAGAGAACTCGGGCCAGATTTGTAAGTGGTACCTATCTTTTCCTTCAAGGCACATTCAGGGGGTTTGTTACAATGCTGGTTTCTCTGTAGATCACATCAGGATAGATAGCGCTGGACTCCATAGTAGAAAAGCACTTTATTCACATAGTTTACAGGTCCCAGCTACTCTTAGGGCCTCATCATATGTTGGGCAGTAACGCCGGCGCTAATAGCCCTACCGCCAAACCCCCCGGTGCTATTTGCGCCAGATCACGGGTTTGGCGGAAGGGTTATTGCCCATTCCCCATTGGGCTCATTCAGGATTTCCTCATTCCCCATTGGGCCCAATGGGGAAAATGTGCGCTATTACAGCCGGCTGATTTCCCGCTGGCAGTAATTGCGCCAAAAATCAGCAATTTTGCCGCGGATTTCCCCCCAGCTCAGAGCTGGGGCAAAATCCGCCAGATCTGGCGGACCCTTAAATGCAGCGGTAATAGCGCTACCACCGCATTTAAGGGTTACTGCCAGACTCGTGATGAGGCCCTTAGTCTGTAGGTGGCAGGGGCGCACCCACCGGCTATCCTCGGCACCCCAGCTCAGGTCTCATCATTCATCCACCGTTCACTGAGCTGCCAATCACCCACACTCACCAACATTTTAACAATAAGCAAGGATGACCAGCGCGACATCTGCTCAGGGTCATATAATACATTCCTGCAAAGACAAGACACAACACACCTCCTTCCCTCTATATTATAGTACAAAGGATGGGGTGCTTAGATGCACTCCAGTGTTTTTCTAACATCATCCTCATGCCTGATGTCTCCAGACTTCTGCTCTTAACCATAACTTCCGATAGATATTACAGCTACCAAATGGCTTGTGTGCTCAAAATGGGAATATGACCTTGGGTGTGTCCTTGATGATCATACTTGGTCTCTATTGTCTACTAGACTCAGGGGCGTCTCTACCTCCGCCAGCATTGCACAACATCTGTATTTCTTCATTCGCAGAGCCTTTATCACCCCCTGAAAGTATCCAAATCTAAGGCCGTGGCAGGTAGTAAGTGTTGGTCATGTGGTGGGGCCCCTGCTTCCTACAAACATACGTTTCTTGACTGTCCCCTTGTATTTAAGTTTTGCAATGAGGTATGGAGATTTCTTAAGCTAATCCTTATGGTCAATGTCCTCCTGTCGTTTAGGAATCTTTTCCTAGGTAGCCGTGCTGTCAATGATATTAATTTACATTCTTCTGCCAAGCTTTATGATCTGTTCATTGTTCCTGCTCTAAAGCTCATCAATGTCAATTGGAAATACTCGCAAAATATCTCCATTAAAGGATGGTGGAACACGATCTGCCATGTGCAAAGAATTGACCTTTGTATGGCTTCTTACCTCAATGCTATACCCAAGTATAATGCCAAATGGCTCATTTCATTCGTTAGCTAGACTACTTTAGTATGTCCTCTCATGGTTCCTGAGCTGTTTATATTTTACCTGCTACAGTGTTCAGTGCATTTACTTTCCCTTTATATTTGATTGTCAGATTTCTTTTGTTTTATGAATCAATGATTTTAAGCATGACATTGTTGTATGTCCCCTTTCTCCTTCCTCCTTCCTCCTTCCCACTGTTCTTTTGGTTGGCCCCCTGTCGTCCGTTCCCCTGTTTGTCTTCTACTCATGAATTCCCCTTGGCTTGCAGATGTTGGTGCATATGAATGTTTCACTAATCAGTTCCATGGCATCACTCATTTGTTTATCAGATCATTGTCTGTTTCACCTAGTTGCCTCCTTTCATATTTTGATCATTACTGCTTTTCATTGTCATCTGCACTGTTACTACTATTTCTTGTTCTTAACCTATTATAATCTCAATAAAGATTATTAAACTAAACAAAACAACAAAGGATAACCTGGTACATCCACACATTATCACAAAAGACAATGTGGTTCAGGGACTGGCCCCTCCCAACACCCTTCCCCACGGCTCAGGTAGTCCTCCTGCACAAAGCTGGGAGAAATCCCTGTGCCCCCTGACCCTGTTAACAGGCCCAGGCGGAAAAGCCTTTATATACCTCTTAGTGCATTTTCCCTTCTAGGTGAGACTCTCTATTGACTGTAAAGAACTCTTACTTAACACCGTGCTACTTACCTGTTATTATTGCTTTTCTATTTGCATTTTTTGATATGAAGTTCATGTCATGGGTAGAAGCAAGCTACTAGGAAGGCATCCAAAGTAACTCACCATCTGCATTCTCCACACATGTACAGCACACCATGTCTTACTCTCAAGCAGTAAATTATCACTTGCCAGTGGCTAGGGGTGTGTGCAAATTGAGCCCTGGTCAAATATATAATGTGGGCATTCTCTGACTGGGTATAAATAAAAAGCGTGTACTGTACCCGCTAACCACCCCACTCTCACTGCCTCTCTACTTGAACTTGCCAGCTGTTACAGGCGGCCCTAATAACTCACAAGCCGGGAAGAAAGTTTAAGGATTTTTATTGACAGCTCTCAGCTCTTTGTGATGAGTGGATGGAGGTTGTAGGAAAGTTCGACTAAGCGGTTATTCTAGCTGGTCCTTCATCCTCCCGTGGGTTCCCCATTGCCCAAGGTTTGCGTAAACACTATTGATGGATAACCTCTCTACCATGGGAGGGCCTAAAGGCCACAGCCTTGTATCCCTCCCTCTCTCCAAGATTTACTAAGGGTTCTCTAACTCTAGGTTCCCAAGTGATGGTCTTAATGATTTCAGATGGTGCCTGCATGTTCTCAATTACTCTTCCCCTCACCCTCTTCCTGATCTTATTGGGACCTTGTTCCGCCTGATCTTCAGGCCCAACCTAATATTGCCTTTTCCCCCGGTGTAAGGCTATATAAGCCCTTTTTAGCTACGCCCCCTTTTGGTGTGCAGCAAACCCAACAGTCTGTTATCTTCTTTGCTCGATCTCTGGTCAGCTTTACCGACAATTGAAGCTGCAGTGAGTAATGCTTCTGGTGTACAGTAGGTGGCAGAACCTCAGAAGGTTTAGGGAAGTCACAGGCTCTCTCTAGTGGTCAGCTCACTGCTCAATTGAAGCTGTGGTGAGTAATGCTTCTGGTGTACAGTAGGAGCAGAACCTCAGAAGCTTTAGGGAAGTCACCGCTCTCTCTCTAGTGGTCCACTGACTCGCTCTGTACGGCCAGTGCATGTTTGCCCCGATAGTTCTGCAAGACAGAACAGAGAACCCGGGCCAGATTTGTAAGTGGTACCCATATTTTCCTTCAAGGCACATTCAGGGGGTTTGTTACAATGCTGGTTTCTCTGTAGATCACATCAGGACAGATAGCTCTGGACTCCATAGTAGAAAAGTACTTTATTCCCATAGTTTACAGGTCCCAGTTACTCTTGGTATGTAGGTGGAAGGGGCCACCCACCGGCTATCCTCATGCACCTGAGCTCAGGTCTCATCATTCATCCACCGTTCACTGAGCTGCCAATCACCCACACTCACCAACATTCTAACAACAAGCAAGGATGACCAGCAGGACATCTGCTCAGGGCCATATAATACATTCCTGCAAAGACAAAACTCAACACACCTCCTTCCCAATGTGTAGAACAAAGGATGACCTGGCACATCCACACATTTTCACAAAAGACAACGTGGTTCAGGGACTGGCCTCTCCCAACACCCTTCCCCCACCTCTGTGGTAGGGCTGGCTCAGGCATATGCCCTGGTAGACATTCTACCCAAAGCTGGGAGGATCCCTGTGCCACCTGACCCTGTTAAACATCCTAGACGGAAAAGCCTTTACATACCTTTTAGTGTGTTTTCCCTTCTAGGGGAGACTCTCTATTGTTTGTAAAGAACTCTAAAGAACTCTTACTTAAAACTGTGCTACTTACCTGTTATTATTGCTTTTCTATTTGCATTGTCTGATATAAAGTTCATGTCATGGGTAAAAGCAAGCTACTAGCAAGGCATCCAAAGTAACTCCCCATCTGCATTCTCCACTCATGTACAGCACACCATGTCTTACTCTCAAGCAGTAAATTATCACTTGCCAGTGGCTAGTGGTGTGTGCAAATTGAGCCCTGGTCAAAAATATAGTGTGGGCATTCTCTCACTGGGTATAAATAAAAAGTGTGTACTGTACCTGTTAACCACCCCACTCCACTGCCTGAGAGTGAGGCCTGGGCTGCTCTGCCATGACTAGCACTTAGACAGCTTGAGGGAATCTTTAGCACTTCCTGAGTCAGGAAGATGCACCTAAAGAACCTGACCTCAGTGTCTAAGGAAAAGCTCCCTAACAGTCTGCCTGAGGATTGCATTCAAACTTCAAATGAGATACTTGCCCTGTACAGTTTGTCAGCCATTGGTCCTATAGGTAGGCCACAGTGCTTCTCAGCTGACCTCTTGTCAGGGTAGCATTTTCTCTACTTTCATTGGTCTGCTGAATTGTCTCTGAACTCAGCATCTCTTTACTAAACTGGTGTTGGGTTGTGTTTTGGATTAGGCAGAGTTTTTCTTCCTTACCCTGGTTATTGACCCTGGACTGGGATTTCACGGATTGGATGACTGTTTTGTCCTTTGGTTTTTGACCCCTGATTTGGATTGTTTGACCCTTCTGCTTGCTCAGGATTGTCAGGATTGGATTACTGTTGTGTCCTTTGGTTTTTGACTACTGACTTGTACTGTTTGACCCTTCGCTTCCTAAGGATTGTCTGGATTGGATGACTGTTTTGTCCTTTGGTTTTTGGCTACTGACTTGGATTGTTTGACCCTTTGCTTCCTCAGGATTGTCTGGAATGTTTGGCCCGATCTTCCAAGAACCTTCCTTTGTATCATCTCATACAGCAACCAGCTGTCCTCTTCCTAGCCCCAGCTTCGTTCCACGTAGGTTATCTCTCATCCTTTTATTTTCTGTCCTTTTCCCACTTTTTTGCTATTTCTCCATGCCCTTTTTGGATTACATTCTTAGGTAACCAAGGGGATCGGTGAGAAGTGATTTGATACCATTTCCCTATGTTCTGTATTTGCATACTCACCTTTTTCTTTTTGCTTTTCAACCTCCTGGAAAACCTGGTGTTTGCTGCCCTTTTGCCTAATCAATTAGACCAGGAGTTTTCCTACATCCTGGGCAGATGTATTGGGAAGAAGGATTCCCTTTTTCCAGTCCACCGGGAAGTCTTATATAATCGATCAGCCCATTTTTTAGCTCAGTGTGACAGAGGTATGCCATGAAAATTGGAAGCACCGGAGAACCATTCGCACACCAACCTCACCATAACAATGGGCTTTACTGCGTGAAAGCGGCAGAACATCTGCCCAGTCAATCAAATTAACTAACAGGCCCACACAAGAACCCTTACAAGCATACTTACAGAAGCATACATACTGAAAGGCTCACCAGTGGACTGACAGAATGACAGGGCCCTCACTCGAAGTGGAGATTGAATGACACAAACCTGTTATATATTGGTTTGAGGATGGTTGAGTGAGAAGGGGAGAATTGGGAATATAGAATGTAGCTAAGTAATGTGGAAGGTTCTATGCATCGTATGTTGATCCATTATGTTATAAAGGGATTCAGTTAAAGATCAATCACGTCTGGATGCTGGGGGCTGCTACGATTAGGGACTGGGACACAAGGCCCACCAAGATACGGTTTGTACTGCATCTCCGCTGCAGCACTTTTGTCCCAGGACCTCCATAAGATGGCCGCTACTGCAGTAACACTATAAGCAGGCTCTCAACCTGCCCCCAAACTCGACTGCCCTGATTGGCTGCCTGCCAAAACATCACCAGCTGCATCTCCAAGCCAGAAAGTGCAGCTGGCCACTTGCGAAGGCCCACTGCAAAGGCCGTTACTGGAGCTCTCTGCCGGTCCCATTCCCCATCCAGGGACCGGCACACAAAGCCCACCGAGATATGGTTGGTACTGCATCTCCACTGCAGCACTTTTGCTCAAGGACTTCCATAAGATGGCCGCTGCTGCCATAACACTATCAGTAGGCTCCCAGCCTGTCCCCAACCTTGTCTGCACCGATTGGCTGGCCACCGAAACATCACCGCTGCATCTACAAGCTGGGAGGTGCAGCGGTTAGGGAGAATTCTCCAAATGTGTCAATTTCCTTACCATGCTACTAGTTATCGTGAAGCAATACCTATGAGGACTGGTACGGCTCAGGCTGTGGCTAAGGCTCTACTTGGTATTTTTAACAGAGTAGGGTTTGCCGACAGGGGATCCAATTTTATGTCCCACTGCATGCAAGCCATGTGGAAAAACGGTGGTGTCACTTACAAGTTCTCTACAGCCTACCATCCACAGACAAATGGACTGGTAGAGAGGTTTAATCGAACTATGAAGAGCATGATAGGTGCTTTAGAGGAACCCCTTAAAAGAAAGTGGGACCTTCTACGGCCATGCCTTCTCTTTGCTTATAGAGAAGTCCCTCAGGAGGGAGTTGGTTACAGTCCCTTTGAAATTCTCTATGGCCATCCAGTCAGAGGTCCATTGGCCCTGATTAAGAAGGTGTCATGATGCCTACCCAAGGCCCTCAGCTCCGGGAGCAGGCATCCAGACATTTGTTTAAACCTCAGCAGCCCCGGCTAGGGGCTGTCTGTGTTCAGTCCTGGTGCCTTAGGCGCCAGGCTCATCATAGACATCAGTCCTGGCGCCATAGGCGCCAGGCTCATAGACTTTACTTACCTGATGCAGACCATGCTGCAAAAGAGTCCAAGCCTACATGAGGCCTGGATGGGACTATTTTTGTACAGGGACTTTTTTTTACTCGGGCGTGGTTCTAGGGAACTTCTTAACTGGAACTACTTTGGAGGCTATTTAAACCACACCCGAACAGCAGCACATGCTTAGCGTTATTCTGCATCCAGCAGCGTGACGCTCACCGTGCCTGCAGCCAGCATCCAGTCTTCTGCCACGCCCGCGTACCTGCAGCCAGCATCCAGTCTTCTGCCACGCCCACCTCGAATCCGGAGCTCCTAGAATAAAGAAGATGAAAAGGACAAAGTCAGAAAACAAACTTATTCCAAATTCCTCACCTAATTCCGGAACCATTTCATCTCCGGACCTGGAAAGTACATCAGTCCTGCACGCGTCGCTTTGCCAGCTCCAGCACGGCGCCATACTCACCAGTTCTCACAGCATCTTTCGATCCGGCACTGTCTCCATCATTTCTTTGCCGTGATCCGGCACCTAGGGGACACAAGAAAAAACAAGGTGAGCCAAGGGAATCAACAAATACAACCTCTTACCACCATAGATTTACCTGATTTACCACCGGCGGTATTATTCCATAAATCTCCACATTTTCATATGCCGCATCTGTAAAGAGGGAGAAAAACAACACGTTAACGCATGCAATAGTTACCGGACAGCGTTGGGTAACACAGACTCTTACCTGAATGCCAGCAGCAGCTACGAGACCTTCTTCTCACAAACTCAGTTGCAACTTAAGGAAGGAAGGGGACAAGAGTGAACATCGGGCATATTGAACTCTTTGAACTTGATACTTACCAATCCCGCCAGGGACTTCAGAGTGAATACTTACCGGAACTCTCCCAACGCCTTCAAACCAGTGAAGTAACTGGTATCTACGCGCCCCTGAAAGACACGCAGGATGGAGAGCTCATCTTTTACAAACATAAGGTGAGGTTACTAAGGGGATATCGGAGGTGATTAGTGGGGGAGAGCGAGAACAGTTTGGAGGCCATCACTAAAACCCACAGGTGGTTAATCCCTGTCTCCACTTGCAGGAAAATACTTCTTCGGGTCCAGCAGACAAGACTAGGCGGGCCAGTCCAGATAGTCATCTCTGCACTACGCATCACATTGAAGGAGACCGCAGCTGTCTGGGTCCGATCGACACCCCTGTGGGTTCCAGGTGAGCGTAACAGAACGCGAAGCCTCTCTACAAATACCCACCCGGGTGTTATGGAAACCTCGGAAACCGACCAACTGGCCCAATTATTGGGGGAACTTAGGGCGGAAGTACATGCCGCTTGCCAAGAGACTAATGCCCTCAGGAGAGAACTGATTGTCTCAAAGGAGCACACTGATGATCTGGCTAGGCAACTACTGCAAAACCAAGCTGGGCAAACACCCCTACCTGGATATGGGGGAAACCCAATCCCCGTTTCATCAAGCAATCCTGTGCAAGTGGTTTTACCAGGAAATATTCTGTTAGCTCCACCCGAACGCTTTGCTGGGGACCCCAAAAGGTTCACCGTGTTTATGAACCAATGCCGCTTGCACTTTTTATGCAGACCGGGAGCCTTTCCAAATGACCAAGCCAAAGTAGCCTTTGTATTGTCATATCTTAGTGGCAGCGCAGCGGATTGGTCCATTCCATTAGTCAACCAGGATGATCCTCTTCTCCGGGATTTTCAGGGTTTTCAAAGGAGCATGGAAAAACTATTTGCCAGACACTCACAGGGTCAAGCCCTGGACAACAAACTTTTATCCTTACGACAAGGTAACCAGGATCTGCTAACCTATATTACAACCTTCAATAGGTTGGTGGTGGAAACCGGGTGGCCGGAGGAAAAGCGAATTACATTGTTTCATCGTGGACTTCGGGGAGAACTCAAAGATGTCTTGGCTCAAGTTGTGAACCCACCTCAGGATTGCACAGAATTTATAGACTTAGTGGTCCAGCTGGACCACCGACTTCAGAACCGAAAGACGGATCGAGCTAAGTTCGAGAACCGGGTATTGGTTAAACCCAACGTTGCCCCCAAAGGAACTGATGCATCTGAACCTATGCAGATCGGGGAGGTTAAAGGACTCTTAACTTAAAAGGAAAGAGAAAGAAGACGACAGATGCAGTTGTGTCTGTACTGTGGAACCTCAGGACATTTTCTACGGTATTGCCCTACAAAACCACCCAAGAAGGTTGTAGGAGTTGCTGATAAAAGCCACATAGAGCCTGATTCGGGAAACGACCACGCCCGACAAGCGTAGAGGTCCGCTTGCCGAGCTTTAAGAAGAACACTCAGACCTCACATCTGATCATCCCAATGGTCCTACTTGATCCCAGGCAGCCATCACGTTTGCACGCAGTAAGGGCATACATGGATAGCGGGGCCGTAGGAAACTATATGGACCATGAATTGGTGTCAAGGATGAATCTACCTCTTTGCAAAAAGACCACTTCGGATGTCATCACCACAGTTGATGGAACTGAGATTTGGCACTAATCAAAGAGGGGTTGGAGAGTGCTCCTTCCCCCAAGCCAGTCAGAGTGACTGACTATGTGATAGGTCTCCGGAGGAGAATGTCACACATGATGGCAGAAGCAAGCAGTAACTTAAAAGCAGGTCAGGCTCTGGTGAAGCATTGGCATGACCAGAAGGCCAACATGGTGGAGTTTACTCAAGACCAGCAGGTTTTAGTTATGGTACCTACAAGGCAGAGGGCCTTACAAGACAAATAGATAGGACCCTTCACTTCAAGGTTGTGGGCAAACCTGGAGAGGACAACTATCTGGTGGATTTAGGCAATCCTAGGAGGTTCCCAGAGTCTTTCACACCAACTGTCTAAAAGCTTATGTCTCAAGACCAGTAGTGGGAGCTTTGCTTCTAGCTTCAGCTCAAGAGGAGGAGGAGAGTGAACCTCTACCTGACCTACTCAGAGGACAGCCTTTAATGAGAAGCTAGAAGGAGTCAATCTCTCTTCTAATCTGACACTGGAACAACAGGGGGAGTGCAAGTTTCTGTTAAATCAGTTTGCCTCCCTGTTTTCACTATCACCAGGATGTCAGATCATGCAAGAACCCACATAAAGGAAGAGGTCAACAAGATGCTTGATCTCGGGGTAATAGAGCCATCTACCAGTCCATGGTCTAGTCCAGTTGTACTAGTGCCAAAGGCAGGATCCAAGGAGTTCAGATTATGTGTGGACTATAGAGCTCGTGCTGAAGTCACAAAGACTGATGCCCATCCTTTACCAAGGACAGATGACCTGGTGGACAAACTTGGCTCAGCCAAGTACCTCAGTACATTTGATCTCACTTCAGGCTATTGGCAAATAGCACTGACAGACCATGGCAAGGAGAAACCTGCATTCTCCACCCCAGCAGGCCTCTACCAGTTTAAGGTAATGCCTTTTGGACTAAAGAATGCACCTGTAACACTCCAAAGGATGGTTAATCAAGTTCTGAATGTGATGGAGGACTTCTGCTTGTCATACTTGGATGACATTGCAGTGTTCAGACCTACTTGGAAAGAACATGTTGACCACTTAGGATATGTTTTGCAGGCTGTTGAGCAGGCCAATCTTACCATAAAGGCTAGGAAATGTCAAATTGGTCAGAGTAAAGTGGTCTATCTTGGACATGAGGTAGGAGGAGGTGAAATCAGGCCATTGCCTAGCCAAGTAAAAACTATAAAAAACTGGGCCACCCCCACTATTCAAACCCAGGTGAGAGCCTTACTAGTCCTCACTGGTTCCTACAGGAACTTCATAGAGAACTATGGGACCATAGCTTCTCCCTTGAATGTGGTCTGCTCTCCCAAATTCCCCAAAAAGGTCAGGTGGAATGAAGAGTGCACTCAAGCCTTTGAAGGCCTAAAGTAAGCGCTTTGTCAACCTCCAGTCCTCAGAGCTCCTGACTATAACCAAACCTTCATTGTGCAAACAGATGTTTCAAATACAGGTATAGGTGCAGTCCTTAGTCAACTGAGGAGAAGGGTAGGGAGCACCCCATTTGCTTCATCAGCAGGAAGCTGAAGGAACCAGAAACAAGGAGGGCAACCATTGAGCGTGAATGCTTTGCTATTGTGTGGTCATTGAAGAAGTTTAGACCATACTTGTATGGATCTACTTTTGTGATTCAAACTGACCACCAACCCTTGAGATGGTTGATGCAAATGAAAGGGGAAAACCCAAAACTACTGGATGGTCAATCAGCTCGCAAGGGTTGGATTTTACTTGCACACAGCTCAGGGTGTCACCACCAAAAATGCTGATGGTCTCTCCAGAATGTTTGACCGTCTGGAGTAAGGAGATTCATCCAGGAGCAGATTAAATCCTGCTGTCCTTTAGTCTGGGGGGACGAGCGTTACTGAGAATTCTCCAAATGTGCTAATTGCTCTTAACTTTTGAGACCCCCAGCAACTTTGCTGGATTTCTAGGATTTTTTACCTGGGAAGAGTGTGAACATTTATTTCCCCACTTTTCAATGTAGTTTGTTGGTGTTTTACTTTTGTGTTCTTTGGTTATGGAGTTTTAAAAGACCTCCAGTGGCATCATCTTTTTCTGTGTGTCACACAGCACCTTCAGTGCAGTTGCACAGGGGTGTCTTTCAGACTCCCCAAGATTTAAATACCTTCCCTGGGACTGACTACTGTCTCTTTAGAATTACTGAAACAGCACACCCTATTTTACTATAGAGTACTGGAGAGGTTGCTTAGCTTCCCCTGAGTCAAAACACTCATGTAACAGTACAATGTTACCATTTCCTATTTTAAATGGCTGGTGGCAGTGGTTTAGATCAACTACTGTGGTTTTTCACAACCGCTAACAACGGTAGCTCAAAATCAGGGGAAGCCATGTTTTTCAATATGGCGCCACAGACCTATCTGTAAAAACAGACTCCGTTCATCTTTTTTCACCATTTCTTTTAGGAAAAGCCCTTCTTGTGTGTAACTCTGCGCTCCAAACCAGGTTTGGTCCCTTTGTTCTTGCCCTTTGGTGGGCTTCTGTGCTGAAGCCCTCCTCTGGTGCCGGAATATCTGGAGTGGACAGGATGTGAGGGAGGTGCCCGAAAGTCCCTGTGCTTAGTCTCCTAGGAGACCTGAATACACTCTGGTGTGATTGGCTGGCTGACTGTCCGGCAAGGAAAGCCACCCTGCTGGGTGAATGACAGCCAGGCTGAATGAATGGGGGAAAACTGTTTAAAAGCGGGTCTCTGGGACTTGGAAAGCAGAGTCGACCACTGGAACAAAAGAACCGAAGACGAGCTGGAAGAGGACTGCTGCAACTACTGGACGACCGGTGAAGCCCTGCTGCAGGTCCGAATTGCCTGAAACTCCAATCAACAGAGAAGCCCTTCAAGGTTAACTTCTTCCCTTGAGTTTGGTGGGAACAACCAACTCGTAAACCCCCTGGACACCGTCCTATTCTGGTTGTTTTTTCTTCAGAGTGCTGTTGAAAATCAGATAGCTAGAGGGAAGGAAATCAGGGGGACTTTAAGGCACTCAAACCTTAAACCGATGTCTTGCTACAGCTTTTGGCCTCTCCCCAGGGCAGTGCAGGAACCTCCCGACATCATCCTTCTTGTCCCCACAACTGAAGCACAGGAACAGTGAGATCTGCTCGGACTGCCAGGAACAAGCGCCTCAGCTACAGCTTTCTTCAATTAAAAAGGTACTGTGCAAACGTGGTCCGGAAATCTTTTCGGCTATCAAGAAAGTGCGTGAAACTTTTTTCCTCCTTTTCGCCTAGCCAAATCCTTTAAAAATCCATGGCAAAGACTTAACCGTTACTTACCAGAAATGTGCTTTCCTATACAAAAGACTGAACCATTGACTTTGGCCCAGGCCTATTGAGAAGAATTGCTGGTTGTATTTAACTGAAACCCTTTGCCTTGCCTATGAATGTACTTGAGTTGTCTATTCTTATAACCTTGTCTGTTCCTCCCATTTCTAAGTATTGGAAGTACCATTTTGCTCCTACTTCATTTTTAGCTAAACTTGTTCAGTTACTTACCGGTTGGATTTATGTGGTGTATTAGTGTGTAATATTGAGCTGCTTATGCTAGTTTAATGTTTTATAAATGATTGAGTAAATAAATGTATATTCTTTTACTAAGAAACCTTGAGTAAGTGTTTACTTGAATCACTGTATTGGTTGGTCCTTTGTGTAACATGTTCTACTGCTCACTTAAACTCTTGAGATAAGTCTGGCTGCTCAGCCATCGCTACCACTTTACTGTGTAGTACAGCCTTGTACCAAAGATGAAATTGTGCTTACACTTGTCGTCCTAATTACCTGTAGCGTTCCCAAAGGGTACTCCAGGTGATTCTGCCTAACTCCATCTCCACTGCAGCACTTTAACCCCAGTACCTCCATAAGATGGCTGCCACTGCGTTAAATCTATCAACAGGCCCCCAGCCTTCCCCCAATCTCGACTGCGGTGATTGGCTGGCTGCCGAAACATCAATGGCTGCATCTATAAACCCAGAGACGCAGCCGGCCACTTGCAAAGGCCCACTGCAAAAGCCGTTGCTGGAGGTATCTGCCAGTCCCATTCCCCATCCAGGGACCGGCACACAAGGCCCACTGAGATACCGTTTGTACTGCATCTCCGCTGCAGCACTTTTGCCCCAGTACCTCCATAAGATGGCCGCTGCTGCGGTAACACTATCAGCAGACTCCGATCCGGCCCCCAACCTCGACTGCCCTGATTGGCTGGCCGCCGAAACATCACCGGCTGCATCTATAAGCCGGGAGGCGCAGCCAGCCACTTGTGAAGTCCCACTGCAAAGGCTGTTGCTGGAGGTCTCTGCCGGTCCCACTCCCCATACAGGGACCGGCACACAAGGCTCACCGTGATACGGTTTGTACTGCATCTCCGCTGCAGCACTTTTGCCCCAGTACCTACATAAGATGGCTACCGCTGCGGTAACACTACCTGCAGGTCCCCAGCCTGCCCCCAATCTTGACTGCCCTGATTGGCTGGCCACTGATACATCACCGGCTGCATCTATAAGCCGGGAGGCGCAGCCGGCCACTTGCGAAGTCCCACTGCAAAGGCCGTTGCTGGAGGTCTCTGCCGGTCCGATTCCCCATACAGGGACCGGCACACAAGGCCCACCGAGATACGGTTTGTACTGCTTCTCCGCTGCAGCACCTTTGCCCCAGTACCTCGATAAAATGGCCACTGCTGGGGTAACACTATCAGCAGGCTCCCAGCCTGCCCCCAATCGCGACTGCCCTGATTGGCTGGCCGCCGAAACATCACTGGCTGCATCTATAAGCCGGGAGGTGCAGCCGGCCACTTGCGAAATCCCACTGCAAAGGCTGTTGCTGGAGGTCTCTGCCGGTCCCATTCCCCATACAGCGACCGGCACACAAGGCCCACTGAGATACAGTTTGTACTTCATCTCTGCTGCAGCACTTTTGCTTCAGTACCTCCATAAGATGCCTGCCGCTGCGGTAACGCTATCAGCAGGCTCCCAGCATGCCCCCAATCTTGACTGCCCTGATTGGCTGGCCACTGATACATCACTGGCTGCATCTATAAGCCGGGAGGCACAGCCGGCCACTTGCGAAGTCCCACTGCAAAGGCCGTAGCTGGAAGTCTCTGCCGGTCCCATTCCCCATACAGGGACCGGCACACAAACAACGCCCACCAAGATACTGTTTGTACTTCATCTCTGCTGCAGCACTTTTGCCCCAGGACCTCCACAAGATGCCTGCCACTACGGTAACACTTTCAGCAGGTCGCCAGCCTGCCCCCAATCTTGACTGCCATGATTGGTTGGCCGCCAAAACATCACCGGCTGCATCTATAAGCCGGGAGGTGCAGATGGCCACTTGCGAAGTCCCACTGCAAAGGCTGTTGCTGGAGGTATCTGCCGGTCCCACTCCCCATACAGGGACCGGCACACAAGGCCCACCGAGATACGGTTTGTACTACATCTCTGCTGCTGCACTTTTGCTCCAGTACCTCCATAAAATGCCTGCCGCTGCGGTAACGCTATCAGCAGGCTCCCAGCATGCCCCCATTCTCGACTGCCCTGATTGGCTGGCCACTGATACATCACCGGCTGCATCTATAAGCCGGAAGGTGCAGCCGGCCTCTTGCGAAGGCACACTGCAAAGGTTGTTGCTGGAGGTCTCTGATGGTCTCTGCCGGCAAAGCTGTTCGATGCCGGATGCTGCCCTCGTAATAGCTCCCCTGCTCTCCCGTGCCTCACTTCTCAAAGGTAAGCCATGTCTGTCGCTTGCAGCTCATGCGCTAGATTGTGCTCATGCTCCCACTTGCCCAGAATGCTATGTTAACCAATCTGCCCATGCCGATACCCCGACCTCCACCTCTGCCACAGCCCCATCATCCACACTCCCGTCCAAGTTCAGTGCTACATTGCAGGACCTAGTTAACCCCATCCCAGCTCCTTTTTAACCCCTTGCACGCTCCTTAGAAACAACAGCAGTATTCCATCTCCCTTCACGCACAACACCATCACCTACTACTCAACACACAATCCACCCATACAGCCCCCCACAACCACCTACTTACCTGCTGCCCGGCCACCCATAAAACTCATTGTGCTCCCCTCATTCGATCTGCCTCCAAACCAACTACACCTCCGCTATCCAGCCGCGCTAGACAACAGCCTTGCACCACCCACTCAGCCCAACAAGATAGAACCTTGCAACCAGGTTCAAGCTATGAACACACAGTCCACACCCTTCCTCCCACCACGTCTCCCCATTCCCCCCAATATACAGAAAAAGACCCCAGCATATACCGGCACAATCACCCCCTTCTCCCCCTCTCATCTGGACACCATGGAAGCCACTGTACCAACAACACCCCCCCAAACATCCATACAGCGCTGTCTACACCACACCTCGCCTCCCACTGGGAACACCCACTGCCCCACAAACTACACCCATCCACCCCCTCCACCAACCCTACCACAACCAACATCCAGTCACTGCACCCCAATGACACACAATCCACACCCGCCAAGTCTACGCAGCACCCCGCAGCTCCACACTCCTTTCCCAAACCTGTTCACAGCCAAGACACCCACCATCAAGCCCTCAATAGCCTGCCCACTGAAACAAATGTGCTGACCGCACACTGTGTGTCGGCACGACACACCTTGCCTCCCAAACCACATACCCCACCCACCTCTCCACCTCCTCCCCTATTCAGAACGCAATCCCTACATCAAATACTGCAGGATCCATCAACCACGATTCCACCAGACCACTCTCCATCCCACCCCACCATCTCCACACATACCATTGATGACCCCCCACCTCTGCAACACCCCCCTTACAGTGTGCACTGCCCACCACCAGATCATTGGTAGCGCATGCCCATGACACCCATGACCTGATCATCAATAACAACCTTGACATCCTCTGCCTCCCAGAAACCTGGTTCACACCCTCCTCAGGCCCTGGACTCTCTCTAGCCATTCCCAATGGCTACACCATCTTTCACTGCAACAGGATTCAGATAATAGGGGGCAGTGTTGACATTATCTTTGAAGACATCGTCACTCTGCACCCCGAAACAGCCGACCACCTGTCCAACAGCGAAAGCACCTCAGCCAAGCTCAGCTAACATCTCTATCATCATGCACCTCATCTGAGCTCTCTCAGCTTGCCCTCAGCAACCCTAATCCCACTACCCAGTGCCTCATCCTCGGCAACCTCAACCTCGGCCACAATTACCCACTTGACTCAGACGCCACCTTGCTGGCCACTCTTATCACAGCCCTTGACTATGCACAACTCATCTCCTAGCCCACCCATGCCGAAGGCCAGGCACTCAATTGGATTCTTGACCACAAAAGCAATGCCACCATCCTTGCCAACAATCCCTGCCCATGGTCCAACCACAACATCATATTCTTCTCCATCCCCACACCACCCCAACATGGTCACCCTCCCTCTCCCATTCCCACCACACTCCTAACTCGCAGCACTCACAACCTCACAAGCGACTGCATCATCCCCCTCTTGAAGCAGCCTCAGCCCAACACCAACAACACCACCACCCTAGTGCAGCACTACAACATACTACTCTCCAACACCCTCGACCTCCTAACCCCCCTCAAAACCAGGACACAAAAGAATGCTCAACATCATAACCCCTGGTTCACACCAGATCTCAAGGCCCTACGAATCAAGAAAGAGCTGCCAAAATAACCTGGTACAAAGAGCCCAACCCCTCCAACAAGTCCCTCTTTGCCAACATCACCCACCTTTACAGACAATCCATCCACAAGGCTAAGAAATCCTCATACAATGAGAGAATCTCCAAAACATCATCCAGATCACGTGAGGTCTTCGCCATCCTTCGGGAGCTGGTAACCCCCTTTGCCCCCTCCCCCCCATCCACAGAGACAACACATGGTGCAATGCTGTCCAATACACCCTCACTAACAAAATCACACTCCTACAACAAAAGATAGCTTCCAAGACAGTCAATAACACAGGCCCCCCTGCTAGACCATCCGCAGAGCCCAGGGAGTTCCCCCATCGCATTCCAACCCATCAGCACCCACACCCTTGGAAACATCATTAAAGGTCTCAAACCTTCCCAATGCAAAGGGGACTCCTGCCCAGCCCCCATCGTGTAGGACTGCATCGATCCCTCCTACCCATCATCACTGCCATTTTCTTTACTTTACTTTACTTTATTACATTTATATTGCGCAACCATAAACCCATAGGTGTGAGGGCGCAGACAAGACACATAAAGACTTGGAGAAAGCGGGAGAACCGGGATCGGAGAAGAGGAACTAAGAATCATAGACTATTACTATTACCCTGTCAACTACTCCTTTGCCACCTGCACAGTCCCGGGGGCCCTGAAAGAATCCTGGGTCTCCCCCCTCCTTAAGAAACCCACTCTCGACCTAGCCATCCCACCAACTACCACCCTTCCTACTCAACATAATTGACAGAATTGCCTACCTGCAAATCCAGGAATACCTTGAGGCTCACCACATCCTAGGCTCCCGACAATCCAGGTTTCGACCCAAACACAGAACTGAAACAGCATTACTAGACTTCAGAAATCAGCTTGATGAAGCCAACGAAAGTGGCAACATCTCTGTAATCCTGCTCCTGGATCTATCTGCCACGCTTGACCTTGTCAACCACAGCACACTCTGTGACTACCTCACGTCCTCTGTGTACTTTTCACCAGAAGCAGCCAAATGGATCACCTTGTTCCTCACTTAAAGGACCTCCAAGGTGTTTTCCGGTGAAGCCTCATCAAACCCTACCCCCACTACATGCGGTGTACCACAAGCTTCATGTGTCTCACCAACACTGTATAACATTTACACGAAGCCCCTCTACCACCACTTCGACTCATTTGGCATCTCATATACCAACTAAGCAGATGACATTCAGATCCTCATCCCACTCTTGGCAACCATGCAAAAGACTCCCTCAAGATCAATCACCTCTACAGAACAATCCAAAGATGGATGGCCACTCACTCTCTTTGTCTCAATGATGAGAAGATGTAACTTCTCCTTCTGGGCTCCCGCTCAAGACTCGCCAAGCTCCAGCAGGACTGCAAATCCTTCACCATCGATGGTCACATCATCTCTGTTGCCACCACTGTCAAAACTCTCTGCGTTTACCTGGACTCCAACCTCAACATGACTCGCCAAACAAACCACATTGCTTCCACTTAAGAATACTCCACGAAACTCATCACCACCAGTGGTCCTTTCCTGTCCTCAAAAAACCGTCTCGAAGTTGCCCGAGCCCTAATCTGCTCTAAACTCGACTATTGCAACTCCCTACTCTGCGGCACCTCCACCAGTAATCTCTGCAAACTTCAATCTGCCCAAAACAATGTACTTTGATCAGCAATGCTTTGATACCCTCGGGCTTGGTGCGCTCCTATAAATTCCAAAAATAAAATACATACATTCTATGCCAATAAAAGGATCTGCACTTACCTCAATGTGTACTTTGACTTCATAATATTGGTCATGAGTAAACACATCTCCCAGTTTGGTAAGCACCCTCAAGTCCATTCCTTAAACCCCTTTTTTGGAACTGCCAGGTAGGACATCATTGTTACTTTGTAATGGAGTGGGAGGTTTTAATCGCTGGCAAAGAAGTTGTAAAGGGATCTGTGCTAAAAGTAGCCTTGTGGCCACAGCATAAGGAGTGCTGGATCTACACCAGTGAACATCAGGAAGGAGTAGAAGCTGATGAGACCCACCATAGACAACCACCGAGCCCAGTGAAAGAGAGTGAATAGAAATCAGAACTTTGAGGCCCTTTCATGGTTTCTTTTTCGCAAGTTAGACTTAGATTTTCTCAATCAATTATCCGGATAGAATCCTATAAAACAATATCAGATTTTGTTTTAGAAAATGCTCTGCTCATTCACAATCCAGAAACCCTCTGGAATTGTGCTCATACGGCTGCAACCCCAATCATCCTCTTAACCAGACAGAAGACGGAACGGGAAACTTGTAAAACCCTTGGCAGTTCTGCAAAAGTTAGATTCACAATCGAAATACTGACTCAAAAGTATTAAAATCCACATAGCAGCCAGACTCTCCAAAAAGGGAGCTCTATTTTATCCATCTTATAGCACCTGTTCTGGTGATTGGGCAAATCATTTCTCCACTGTTCCATCCAATACATCTTCATACACTTTTCTGTACATGAGACAAACCTTATCTCCCGAATCTGCCATCATTAATATTCCTCTGCAATTCACACAAATCTTGGCCTTTGGGCTTTCACACTCATCCTCACCCAGACCATGATCTCCTACAACATTTACTGTAATCATGCCAATGTTATCTTCACCATCCTCATCTGATGAATGACATCCTTCACCAGATGCATGAAACACATTTATCTTAAACATTCCCCCAAGCAAAATATTCTTCCTGGGAAAATCGGTGCCCCGACAAATGATTCTTGCTCCCACAGTGGAAACACAACTGCTCTTCCCCCTCAGTTCCCTTCGACTCTGTACGCTCGCCCTTTGTCCCATTAGTCTCTTTTTGGGGAGTCACGCTGCCCTAACTCTTCTTTCCCCCTTTCTCATCTGAACCAATCTTTAACACTTCCAGCTCCACCTCTTTGTTTTCAGCTTTTGTCAACTTCGCCAAACAAGCCACTGAATGATCGACCCTTTCTGCAATGTTTATATTTTCCTCCAAACCGGAGTCATCCTTTATCCACACCTCTTTACAGATCCTATTGTTATTACAATGAATCATAATTTCATCCTAATGTGCTCATCCAAAGTACATCCAAACTTGCAAGTCAAAGTCAAATGACGCAGAGCCGTGATATACTCTCCAACACTCTCCCCATTCTCCTGCAAACGATTGCCAAAATGATACCTCTCTAGGATTGTGCTAGTCTTTGGATTGAAATACACATCTAACTTCAGAATGACGATTTCTAACTCATTAATTGTGTCGTTTTTGTCGGAATTTGGCAGGTCTCGCATTTTTCAAATATTTTCTGACCCTGGGACCCCAGAAAATGCATTAAAAGCGACACTGTCCTGTAAGTGGCAAAGGTTTTCCCACATGCAGCTCTGACGTAGTGTAGGAAACATTTTTGCCATTGCCCCCATTTTATTCTGCATGGGACAGGGGAGGCCATAAACATGGGAGGTCCAGGCACATTCTGCAAGGCCATTGCTGCCATGAATGTGGTTCTCCATTCACGGCACAAACCACTCTAATTTCCCCAAGATTACGGAGAATGCTTGCTAACTTCTCAGCAGTGCACAACTATGCGGTCTGCATCTGATCCAGCATCAATACATTCTCACAATGTTCCCTTTAAAAAAAAAAGTAATGACATGGCAACAGCTCTGTGCTGTTTGCAGTCGTTGCGTCGGTGCGTCATTCACTTTCTGCGGGCCGTGATGGTGTCTTTAAAGATAATGGCGACACCGCCCCCTATTTTGTGGATCCTGTCGCAGTGCAAGATGGTGTAGCCATTGGGAATGGCCAATGAGAGTCCAGGGCCTGAGGAGGGTGTGAACCAGGTTTCTGTGAGGCAGAGGATGTCAAGATTGTTATTGATGATCAGGTCATGGATGTCGTGTGCATGTGCTACCAATGATCTGGTGTTGAGCAGTGCACACTGTAAGGGGGATGTTGTAGAGGTGGGGGATCATTGGTATGCGTGGAGATGGTGTGGTGGGATGGAGTGTGGTCTGGTGGAATCCTGGTTGGTGGATGGTGCAGCATTTGAGGTAGAGATTGCGTTCTGAATTGGGGAGCGTGTGGAGAGGTGGGTGGGGTGTGTGGTTCAGAAGGCAAGGTGCGTTGTGCGGTCACACAGTGAGTGGTCAGCACATTTGATTTCAGTGAGCAGGCCATTGGGGGTTGATGGTGGGTGTCTTGGCTGCAATGAGATTTGGGAAACGAATGTGGAGCAGCGGGGTACTGCGTAGGCTTGGCGGGTATGGTTTGTGTGGCACTGTGGTGCAGTGGCTGGATGTTGGTTGTGGTAGTGGTGGTGGGGGAGTGGATGGGTGTAGTTCGGGGGGCAGTCGGTGTTCCCAGTGTGAGGTGAGTTGCGGTGTAGCCAGTGCTGTATGGAAGTTTGGGGGGTTGTTGTTGGTAGAGTGGCTTCCATGGTGTCCGGATGGGAGGGGAGACGGGGGTCAATGTGCAAGTATATGCTGGGGTATTTTTATGTATATTGGGGGATTGGGGAGAAGTAGTGGGGGGAAGGCTGTGGTTGGGGGTGTGGGCTGTGTGTTCATAGCTTGAATCTGGTTGTGAAGTTCTATCTTGTTGGGCTAAGTGGGCAGTGCATGGCGGTTTTCTAGTGTGGCTGGATAGCGGAGGTGCATGTGGTTTGGAGGCAGATCGAATGAGGGGAGCACAATCAGTCTTATGGGTGGGCACGCGGCAGGTAAGTAGGTGGTTGTGGGGGGCTGTATGGGTGGATTGTGTGTTGGTTGGTAGGTGATGGTGTTGTGCATAAAGGGAGATTGGGTACTACTGTTGTTTCCGTGGAGCGTGCAGGGGGGCAAAAAGGAGGTGGGGGTGGGATGGGGTTAGCGAGTTCCTGCGACGGAGCGCTGGCATTGAATGGGAGTGTGGGTGATGGGGCTGTGTCAGAGGTGGAGGTCAGGGTAGCGGCATGGGCAGATTGTTTAACATAGTGGTCTGGGGACGTGGGAGCATGAACACAATCTAGCGCATGAGCTGTAAGCGACAGATATGCCTTACCTTTGAGAAGTGAGGTGCGGGAGAGCAGGTAGGGAGCTATCATGAGAGCAGCATCTGGCATCCAATGGCTTCACCAGCGGAGGCCGTCCGAGACCTCCAGCAGCGGCCTTTGCAGTGGGCCTTCGCAAGTGGCAAGCTGCGCCTCCCAGCTTGTAGATGCAGCTGGTGATGTTTTGGCAGCCAGCCAATTAGGGCAGTCAAGGTTGGGGGCAGGCTGAGAGCCTGCTGGTAGTGTTACTGCAGCACAAGCCATCTTATGGAGGTCCTGGGGCAAAAGTGCTGGAGCGGAGATGCAGTATAATCCGTATCTCGGTGGGCCTTGTGTGCCAGTCCCTGGATGGGGAATGGGACCAGCAGAGACCTCCAGTAACAGCCTTTGCAGTGGGCCTTCACACGTGTGCAGCTGCGCCTCCCGGCTTGTAGTTGCAGCCGGTGATGTTTCAGCAGCCAGCCAATCAGGGCAGTTGAGATTGGGGGTAGGTTGGGAGCCTGCTGATAGTTTTACCGAAGTGGCGGCCATCTTATGGAGGTCCTGGGGCAAAAGTGCGGAGGCGCAGATGCAGTATAAACCATATCTCTGTGAGCCTTGTGTGCCGGTCCCTAATCGTAGCAGCCCCCAGCATCCAGACCCCACCACAATTGATCTCCAACTGAATCCCTTTAGAACATAATGGATCAATATATGATGCATAGAACCTTCCACATTACATAGCTACATTCTGTATTCCAAATTCTCCCCTTCTCACTCAACCATCCTCAAACCACTATATATATAATAGGTTTGTGTCATTCAATCTCCACTTCGTGTGAGAGCCCTGTCAGTCTGTCAATCCACTGGCGAACCTTTGAGTATGTATGCTTCCAGAAGTATGCTTCTCATTGTTCTTGTGTGGGCCGGTTAGTTCATTTGATTGACTGACAGCTGTTCTGCCACGTTCACACAGTCAAGCCCATTGTTATGGTGAGCTGGGTGTGCGAGTGGTTCTCTGGTGCTTCCAATTTTCAATGCATACCTCTGTCACATTCAACTGAAAATGGGCTGATCGATTATATAAGACTTCCCGGGGGACTGGAGAAAGGGAATCCTTCTTCCCAATACATCTACCCAGGATGTAGGAAAACTCCTAGTCTAGTTGATTAGGCAAAAGGGCAGCAAATACCAGGTTTTTCAGGTGGTTGAAAAGCAAAAAGAACAAGCTGAGTATGCAAATACAGAAAATAAGAAAAATGGTATCAAATCACTTCTCCCCGGGCCCTTGGTTACCTAAGAATGTAATCCAAAAAGGGCATGGAGTAATAGCAACTAAAGTGGAAAAAGGACAGGGAAAATAAAAGGATGAGAGATAACCTACATGGAAAGAAGCTGGGGCTAGGATTGCTGTATGAGATGATGCAAATGAAAGTTCCTAGAAGATCGGGCCAAACAATCCAGACAATCCTGAGGAAGCAGAGGGGTCAAACAATCCAAGTCAGGGGTCACAAACCAAAGGACAAAACAGTCATCCAATCCAGACAATCCTGAGGAAGCAGAGGGGTCAAACAATCCAAGTCAGGGGTCACAAACCAAAGGACAAAACAGTCATCCAATCCAGACAATCCTGAGGAAGCAGAGGGGTCAAACAATCCAAGTCAGGGGTCACAAACCAAAGGACAAAACAGTCATGCAATCCAGACAATCCTGAGGAAGCAGAAGGGTCAAACAATCCAAGTCAGTAGTCACAAACCCAAAGGACAAAACAGTCATCCAATCCAGACAATCCTGAGGAAGCAGAAGTGTAAAACAATCCAAGTCAGGAGTCACAAACCAAAGAACAAAACAGTCATCCAATCCAGACAATCCTGAGGAAGCAGAAGGGTCAAACAATCCAAGTCAGGAGTCAAAAACCAAAGTACAAAACAGTCATCCAATCCAGACAATCCTGAGGAAGGACAAGGGTCAAACAGTCCAAGTCAGGGGTCACAAACCAAAGGACAAAACAGTCATCCAATCCAGACAATCCTGAGGAAGCAGAAGGATCAAACAGTCCAAGTCAGGAGTCACAAACCAAAAGACAAAACAGTCACCCAATCCAGACAATCCTGAGGAAGCAGAAGGGTCAAACTATCCAAGTCAGGAATCAAAAACAAAAGGACAAAACAGTCATCCAATCCGTGAAATCCAGGTCCAGAGTCAATACCCAGGGTAAGGAAGAAAAACTCTGCCTAAGCCAAAACACTATCAAGTGCCAGTCTAGTAAAGAGATGCTGGGTTCAGAGACAATTCAGCAGACCAATGAAAGTAGGGAAAACGCTACTCCGACAAGAGGTCAGCTGAGAAGCACTGTGGCCTACCTATAGGACCAATGGCTGACAAACTGTACAAGGCAAGTATCTCATTTGAAGTTTGAATGCAATCCTCAGGCAGACTGTTAGGGAGATTTTTCTTAGACACTGAGGTCAGGGTCTTTATGTGTATCTTCCTGACTCAGGAAGTTCTAAAGATTCCCTCAAGCTGTCTAAGTGATAGTCATGGCAGAGCAGCCCAGGCCTCACTCTCAGGCAGTGGAGTGGGGTGTTTAGTGGGGTGTTTAGCGGTTACAGTACACGCTTTTTATTAATACCCAGTGAGAGAATGGCCACACAATATTTTTGACCAGGACTCCTTGAGAGTAAGACATGGTGTGCTCTACATGTGTGGAGAATGCAGATGGTGAGTTACTTTGGATGCCGTGCTAGTAGCTTGCTTTTACCCATGACATGATCTTTAATTCAGAAAATGTAAATAGAAAAGCAATAATAACAGGTAAGTAGCACAGTTTTAAGTAAGAGTTCTTTAGAGTTCTTTACAGTCAATAGAGAGTCTCAACTAGAAGGGAAAACACACTAGGAGGTATGTAAAGGCCTAGTCTAGGATGTGTAACAGGATCAGGGGGCACAGGGATTCCTCCCAGCTTTGGGTAGGAGGTCTACCAGGGCCAGTCCCTGAACCACGTTGTCTTTTGTGATAATGTGTGAATGTGCCAGGTCATCCTTTGTTCTATATATTGGGAAGGAGGTGTGTTTTGTCTTGTCTTTGCAGGAATGCATTATATGACCCTGAGCAGAAGTCCTGCTGGTCCTCCTTGCTTGTTGTTAGAATGTCGGTGAGGGTGGGTGATTGGCAGCTCAGTGAATGGTGGATGAATGAAGAGACCTGAGCACAGGCCGGTGGGTGGCCCCTGCCATCTACATACCAAGAGTAACTGGGACCTGTAAACTATGTGAATAACATACTTTTCTACTATGGAGTCCAGCGCTATCTGTCCTGATGTGATCTACAGAGAAACCAACATTGCAACAAACCCCCTGAATGTACCTTGAAGGAAAAGATGGGTACCACTTACAAATCTGGCTCGAGTTCTCTGTTCTGTCTTGCGAAACTACCAGGGCCAACATGCACTGGCCGTACAGAGCGAGTCAGCGGACCACTAGAGAGAGCCGGTGACTTCCCTAAAACTTCTGAGGTTCTGCCACTTACTCTCCACCAGAAGCATTACTCACTGCAGCTTCATTTGAGTGGTGAGCTGACCACGAGAGAGAGCCTGTGACTTCCCTAAAGCTTCTGAGGTTCTGCACCTACTCTACACCAGAAGCATTGCTCACCGCAGCTTCAATTGAACGGTGAGCTGACCACGAGAGAGAGCCGATGACTTCCCTAAAGCTTCTGAGGTTCTGCCACCTACTATACACCAGAAGCATTACTCACCGCAGCTTCAATTGAGCGGTGAGCTGACCACGAGAGAGAGCCTGTGACTTCCCTAAAGCTTCTGAGGTGCTGACACCTACTCTACACCAGAAGCATTACTCACTGCAGCTTCAATTGAGCGGTGAGCTGACCACTAGAGAGAGCCAGTGACTTCCCAAAAGCTTCTGAGGTTCGGCCACCTACTCTACACCAGAAGCATTACTCACCGCGGCTTCAATTGAGTGGTGAGCTGACCATGACAGAGAGCCAGTGACTTCCCTAAAGCTTCTGAGGTTCTGCACCTACTCTACACCAGAAGCATTACTCACTGCAGCTTCAATTGAGCGGTGAGCTGACCACGAGAGAGAGCCGGTGACTTCCCTAAAGCTTCTGAGGTTCTGCACCTACTGTACACCAGAAGCATTACTCACTGCAGCTTCAATTGAGCGGTGAATGGACCACGAGAGAGAGCGGTGACTTCCCTAAAGCTTCTGAGGTTCTGCACCTACTCTACACCAGAAGCTTTACTTACCGCAGCTTCAATTGAGGGTTGAGCTGACCACGAAAGAGAGCCAGTGACTTCCCTAAAGCTTCTGAGGTTCTTCACCTACTGTACACCAGAAGCATTACTCACCGCAGCTTTAATTGAGTGGTGAGCTGACCACGAGAGAGAGCCGGTGACTTTCCTAAAGCTTCTGAGGTTCTGCACCTACTCTACACCAGAAGCATTACTCACTGCAACTTCAATTGAGCGGTGAGCTGACCACGAGAGAGAGCCGGTGACTTCCCTAAAGCTTCTGAGGTTCTGCCACCTACTCTACACCAGAAGCATTACTCACTGCAGCTTCAATTGAGCAGTGAGCTGACCACGAGATAGAGCCGGTGACTTCCCTAAAGCTTCTGAGGTTCTGCCACCTGCTGTACACCAGAATACATTACTCACTGCAGCTTCAATTGAGGGGTGAGCTGACCACTAGAAAGAGCTGGTGACTCTCTAAAGCTTCTGAGGTTCTGCCACCTACTGTACACCAGAAGCATTACTCACCACAGCTTCAATCGAGCGGTGAGCTGATCACGAGAGAGAGCCAGTGACTTCCCTAAAGCTTCTGAGGTTCTGCCATCTACTGTACACTGGAAGCATTACTCACCGTAGCTTCAACTGAGCGGTGAGATGACCACGAAAGAGAGCCAGTGACTTCCCCAAAGCTTCTGAGGTTCTGCACCTACTCTACACCAGAAGCATTACTCACCACAGCTTCAATTGAGCGGTGAGCTGACCACGAGAGAGAGCCTGTGACTTCCCTAAAGCTTCTGAGGTTCTGCACCTACTGTACACCAGAAGCATTACTCACTGCAGCTTCAACTGAGCGGTGAGCCGACCACGAGAGAGAGCCGGTGACTTCCCTAAAGCTTCTGAGGTTCTGCACCTACTGTACACCAGAAGCATTACAATATGCTGCTTCAATAGAGCGGTGAATGGACCACGAGAGAGAGCAGTGACTTCCCTAAAGCTTCTGAGGTTCTGCACCTACTCTAAACCAGAAGCTTTACTTACCGCAGCTTCAATTGTGGGGTGAGCTGACCACGAGAGGGAGCCAGTGTCTTCCCTAAAGCTTCTGAGGTTCTGCCACCTACTCTACACCAGAAGCATTACTCACTGCAGCTTCAATTGAGGGGTGAGCTGACCACTAGAAAGAGCTGGTGACTCTCTAAAGCTTCTGAGGTTCTGCCACCTACTGTACACCAGAAGCATTACTCACTGCAGCTTCAATTGAGCGATGAGCTGACCACTAGAGAGAGCCAGTGACTTCCCTAAAGCTTCTGAGGTTCTGCCACCTACTGTATACCTGAAGAACTACTCACCGCAGCTTCAATTGAACGGTGAGCTGACCACTAGAGAGAGCCTGTGACTTCCCTAAAGCTTCTGAGATTCTGCACCTACTATAGACAAGAAGCATTACTCACTGCAGCTTCAATTGAGTGGTGAGCTGACCACGAGAGAGAGCCGGTGACTTCCCTAAAGCTTCTGAGGTTCTGCCATCTACTGTACACTGGAAGCATTACTCACCGTAGCTTCAATTGAACGGTGAGCTGACCACGAGAGAGAGCCGGTGACTTCCCTAAAGCTTCTGAGGTTCTGCCACTTACTGTACACCAGAAGCATTACTCACTGCAGCTTCAATTGAGCGGTGAGCTGACCACGAGAGAGAGCCAGTGACTTCCCCAAAGCTTCTGAGGTTCTTCCACCTACTGTACACCAGAAGCATTACTCACCACAGCTTCAATTGAGCGGTGAATGGACCACTAGAGAGAGCCGGTGACTTCCCTAAAGCTTCTGAGGTTCTGAACCTACTGTACACCAGAAGCATTACTCACCGCAGCTTCAATTGAGTGGTGAGCTGACCACGAGGGAGAGCCGGTGACTTCCCTAAAGCTTCAGAGGTTCTGCACCTACTCCACACCAGAAGCATTACTCACCGCAGCTTCAATTGAGCGGTTAATGGACCACGAGAGAGAGCCAGTGATTTCCCTAAAGCTTCTGAGGTTCTGCACCTACTGTACACCAGAAGCATTACTCACCACAGCTTCAATTAAGCGGTGAGCTGACCATGAGAGAGAGCCGGTGTCTTCCCTAAAGCTTCTGAGGTTCTGCACCTACTGTACACCAGAAGCATTACTCACCACAGCTTCAATTGAGCGGTGAGCTGACCACGACAGAGAGCCGGTGACTTCCCTAAAGCTTCTGAGGTTCTGCACCTACTCTACACCAGAAGCATTACTCACCACAGCTTCAATTGAGCGGTGAGCTGACCACGAGAGAGAGCCGGTGACTTCCCTAAAGCTTCTGAGGTTCTGCACCTACTGTACACCAGAAGCATTACTCACTGCAGCTTCAATTGAGCAGTGAGCTGACCACGAGAGAGATCCAGTGACTTCCCTAAAGCTTCTGATGTTCTGCTCCTACTGTACACCAGAAGCATTACTCACCGCAGCTTCAATTGAGTGGTGAGCTGACCACGAGGGAGAGCCGGTGACTTCCCTAAAGCTTCAGAGGTTCTGCACCTACTCCACACCAGAAGCATTACTCACTGCAGCTTCAATTGAGCGGTTAATGGACCACGAGAGAGAGCCAGTGATTTCCTAAAGCTTCTGAGGTTCTGCACCTACTGTACACCAGAAGCATTACTCACCACAGCTTCAATTGAGCGGTGAGCTGACCACGACAGAGAGCCGGTGACTTCCCTAAAGCTTCTGAAGTTCTGCACCTACTCTACACCAGAAGCATTACTCACCACAGCTTCAATTGAGCGGTGAGCTGACCACGGGAGAGAGAGCCGGTGACTTCCCTAAAGCTTCTGAGGTTCTGCACCTACTGTACACCAGAAGCATTACTCACTGCAGCTTCAATTGAGCAGTGAGCTGACCACGAGAGAGATCCAGTGACTTCCCTAAAGCTTCTGAGGTTCTGCTCCTACTCTACACCAGAAGCATTACTCACCGCAGTTTCAACTGAGTGGTGAGCTGACCACGAGAGAGAGCCGGTGAATTCCCTAAAGCTTCTGAGGTTCTGAGACCTACTCTACCCCAGAGGCATTACTCACCGCAGCTTCAATTGAGCAGTCAGCTGACCACGAGAGAGAGCCGGTGACTTCCCTAAAGCTTCTGAGGTTCTGCACCTACTCTACACCAGAATCATTACTCACCGCAGCTTCAATTGAGTGGTGAGATGACCACGAGAGAGAGCTGTGACTTCCCTAAAGCTTCTGAGGTTCTGCCACCTACTATACACCAGAAGCATTACTCACCGCAGCTTCAATTGAGCGGTGAGCTGACCACGAGAGAGAGCCTGTGACTTCCCTAAAGCTTCTGAGGTGCTGACACCTACTCTACACCAGAAGCATTACTCACTGCAGCTTCAATTGAGCGGTGAGCTGACCACTAGAGAGAGCCAGTGACTTCCCAAAAGCTTCTGAGGTTCGGCCACCTACTCTACACCAGAAGCATTACTCACCGCGGCTTCAATTGAGTGGTGAGCTGACCATGACAGAGAGCCAGTGACTTCCCTAAAGCTTCTGAGGTTCTGCACCTACTCTACACCAGAAGCATTACTCACTGCAGCTTCAATTGAGCGGTGAGCTGACCACGAGAGAGAGCCGGTGACTTCCCTAAAGCTTCTGAGGTTCTGCACCTACTGTACACCAGAAGCATTACTCACTGCAGCTTCAATTGAGCGGTGAATGGACCACGAGAGAGAGCGGTGACTTCCCTAAAGCTTCTGAGGTTCTGCACCTACTCTACACCAGAAGCTTTACTTACCGCAGCTTCAATTGAGGGTTGAGCTGACCACGAAAGAGAGCCAGTGACTTCCCTAAAGCTTCTGAGGTTCTTCACCTACTGTACACCAGAAGCATTACTCACCGCAGCTTTAATTGAGTGGTGAGCTGACCACGAGAGAGAGCCGGTGACTTTCCTAAAGCTTCTGAGGTTCTGCACCTACTCTACACCAGAAGCATTACTCACTGCAACTTCAATTGAGCGGTGAGCTGACCACGAGAGAGAGCCGGTGACTTCCCTAAAGCTTCTGAGGTTCTGCCACCTACTCTACACCAGAAGCATTACTCACTGCAGCTTCAATTGAGCAGTGAGCTGACCACGAGATAGAGCCGGTGACTTCCCTAAAGCTTCTGAGGTTCTGCCACCTGCTGTACACCAGAATACATTACTCACTGCAGCTTCAATTGAGGGGTGAGCTGACCACTAGAAAGAGCTGGTGACTCTCTAAAGCTTCTGAGGTTCTGCCACCTACTGTACACCAGAAGCATTACTCACCACAGCTTCAATTGAGCGGTGAGCTGATCACGAGAGAGAGCCAGTGACTTCCCTAAAGCTTCTGAGGTTCTGCCATCTACTGTACACTGGAAGCATTACTCACCGTAGATTCAACTGAGCGGTGAGATGACCACGAAAGAGAGCCAGTGACTTCCCCAAAGCTTCTGAGGTTCTGCACCTACTCTACACCAGAAGCATTACTCACCACAGCTTCAATTGAGCGGTGAGCTGATCACGAGAGAGAGCCTGTGACTTCCCTAAAGCTTCTGAGGTTCTGCACCTACTGTACACCAGAAGCATTACTCACTGCAGCTTCAACTGAGCGGTGAGCCGACCACGAGAGAGAGCCGGTGACTTCCCTAAAGCTTCTGAGGTTCTGCACCTACTGTACACCAGAAGCATTACAATATGCTGCTTCAATAGAGCGGTGAATGGACCACGAGAGAGAGCAGTGACTTCCCTAAAGCTTCTGAGGTTCTGCACCTACTCTAAACCAGAAGCTTTACTTACCGCAGCTTCAATTGTGGGGTGAGCTGACCACGAGAGGGAGCCAGTGTCTTCCCTAAAGCTTCTGAGGTTCTGCACCTACTCTACACCAGAAGCATTACTCACTGCAGCTTCAATTGAGCGGTGAGCTGACCACGAGAGAGAGAGCCGGTGACTTCCCTAAAGCTTCTGAGGTTCTGCCACCTACTCTACACCAGAAGCATTACTCACTGCAGCTTCAATTGAGGGGTGAGCTGACCACTAGAAAGAGCTGGTGACTCTCTAAAGCTTCTGAGGTTCTGCCACCTACTGTACACCAGAAGCATTACTCACTGCAGCTTCAATTGAGCGATGAGCTGACCACTAGAGAGAGCCAGTGACTTCCCTAAAGCTTCTGAGGTTCTGCCACCTACTGTATACCTGAAGAACTACTCACCGCAGCTTCAATTGAACGGTGAGCTGACCACTAGAGAGAGCCTGTGACTTCCCTAAAGCTTCTGAGATTCTGCACCTACTATAGACAAGAAGCATTACTCACTGCAGCTTCAATTGAGTGGTGAGCTGACCACGAGAGAGAGCCGGTGACTTCCCTAAAGCTTCTGAGGTTCTGCCATCTACTGTACACTGGAAGCATTACTCACCGTAGCTTCAATTGAACGGTGAGCTGACCACGAGAGAGAGCCGGTGACTTCCCTAAAGCTTCTGAGGTTCTGCCACTTACTGTACACCAGAAGCATTACTCACTGCAGCTTCAATTGAGCGGTGAGCTGACCACGAGAGAGAGCCAGTGACTTCCCCAAAGCTTCTGAGGTTCTTCCACCTACTGTACACCAGAAGCATTACTCACCACAGCTTCAATTGAGCGGTGAATGGACCACTAGAGAGAGCCGGTGACTTCCCTAAAGCTTCTGAGGTTCTGCACCTACTGTACACCAGAAGCATTACTCACCGCAGCTTCAATTGAGTGGTGAGCTGACCACGAGGGAGAGCCGGTGACTTCCCTAAAGCTTCAGAGGTTCTGCACCTACTCCACACCAGAAGCATTACTCACCGCAGCTTCAATTGAGCGGTTAATGGACCACGAGAGAGAGCCAGTGATTTCCCTAAAGCTTCTGAGGTTCTGCACCTACTCTACACCAGAAGCATTACTCACTGCAGCTTCAATTGAGCGGTGAGCTGACCACGAGAGAGAGCCGGTGACTTCCCTAAAGCTTCTGAGGATCTGCCACCTACTGTACACCAGAAGCATTACTCACTGCAGCTTCAATTGAGGGGTGAGCTGACCACTAGAAAGAGCTGGTGACTCTCTAAAGCTTCTGAGGTTCTGCCACCTACTGTACACCAGAAGCATTACTCACTGCAGCTTCAATTGAGCGATGCGCTGACCACGAGAGAGAGCCAGTGACTTCCCTAAAGCTTCTGAGGTTCTGCCACCTACTGTATACCTGAAGAACTACTCACCGTAGCTTCAATTGAACGGTGAGCTGACCACTAGAGAGAGCCTGTGACTTCCCTAAAGCTTCTGAGATTCTGCACCTACTATACACCAAAAGCATTACTCACTGCAGCTTCAATTGAGTGGTGAGCTGACCACGAGAGAGAGCCGGTGACTTCCCTAAAGCTTCTGAGGTTCTGCCATCTACTGTACACTGGAAGCATTACTCACCGTAGCTTCAATTGAACGGTGAGCTGACCACGAGAGAGAGCCGGTGACTTCCCTAAAGCTTCTGAGGTTCTGCCACTTACTGTACACCAGAAGCATTACTCACTGCAGCTTCAATTGAGCGGTGAGCTGACCACGAGAGAGAGCCAGTGACTTCCCCAAAGCTTCTGAGGTTCTTCCACCTACTGTACACCAGAAGCATTACTCACCACAGCTTCAATTGAGCGGTGAATGGACCACTAGAGAGAGCCGGTGACTTCCCTAAAGCTTCTGAGGTTCTGCACCTACTGTACACCAGAAGCATTACTCACCGCAGCTTCAATTGAGTGGTGAGCTGACCACGAGGGAGAGCCAGTGACTTCCCTAAAGCTTCAGAGGTTCTGCACCTACTCCACACCAGAAGCATTACTCACCACAGCTTCAATTGAGCGGTTAATGGACCACGAGAGAGAGCCAGTGATTTCCCTAAAGCTTCTGAGGTTCTGCACCTACTGTACACCAGAAGCATTACTCACCACAGCTTCAATTAAGCGGTGAGCTGACCATGAGAGAGAGCCGGTGTCTTCCCTAAAGCTTCTGAGGTTCTGCACCTACTGTACACCAGAAGCATTACTCACCACAGCTTCAATTGAGCGGTGAGCTGACCACGACAGAGAGCCGGTGACTTCCCTAAAGCTTCTGAGGTTCTGCACCTACTCTACACCAGAAGCATTACTCACCACAGCTTCAATTGAGCGGTGAGCTGACCACGAGAGAGAGCCGGTGACTTCCCTAAAGCTTCTGAGGTTCTGCACCTACTGTACACCAGAAGCATTACTCACTGCAGCTTCAATTGAGCAGTGAGCTGACCACGAGAGAGATCCAGTGACTTCCCTAAAGCTTCTGAGGTTCTGCTCCTACTGTACACCAGAAGCATTACTCACCGCAGCTTCAATTGAGTGGTGAGCTGACCACGAGGGAGAGCCGGTGACTTCCCTAAAGCTTCAGAGGTTCTGCACCTACTCCACACCAGAAGCATTACTCACTGCAGCTTCAATTGAGCGGTTAATGGACCACGAGAGAGAGCCAGTGATTTCCTAAAGCTTCTGAGGTTCTGCACCTACTGTACACCAGAAGCATTACTCACCACAGCTTCAATTGAGCGGTGAGCTGACCACGACAGAGAGCCGGTGACTTCCCTAAAGCTTCTGAAGTTCTGCACCTACTCTACACCAGAAGCATTACTCACCACAGCTTCAATTGAGCGGTGAGCTGACCACGGGAGAGAGAGCCGGTGACTTCCCTAAAGCTTCTGAGGTTCTGCACCTACTCTACACCAGAATCATTACTCACCGCAGCTTCAATTGAGTGGTGAGATGACCACGAGAGAGAGCTGTGACTTCCCTAAAGCTTCTGAGGTTCTGCCACCTACTGTACACCAGAAGCATTACTCACTGCAGCATCAATTGAGCGGTGAGCTGACCACGAGAGAGAGCCAGTGACTTCCCTAAAGCTTCTGAGGTTCTGCCACCTACTCTACACCACTGCAGCTTCAATTGAGCCGTGCGATGACCAGAGATCCAGCAAAGAAGATAACAGACGGTTGGGTTTGCCACACACCAAAAGGGGGCAGAGCTAAAAAGGGCTTATACAGCCTTACACTGTAATAGCCCAACAGCGGGGGAAAAGGCAACATTAGGTTGGGCCTCAAGATCAGGTGGAGCAAGGTCCCAATAAGATCAGGAAGAGGGTGAGGGGAAGAGTAATTGAGAACATGCAGGTACCACCTGAAATCATTAAGACCATCACTTGGGAACCTAGAGTTAGGGTACCCTTAGTAAATCTTGGACAGAGGGGGGGGATACAAGGCTGTGGACTTTAGCCCCTGCAATTGTAGAGAGGTTATCTATCCACAGTGTGTACGCAAACCTTGGGCAATAGGGCACCCACAGGAGGATGAAGGACCAGCTAAAATAACCCCTTAGTCGAACTTTTCTACAACCTCCATCCGCTCATCACAAAGAGTTGAGAGTTGTCAATAAAACTCTTAAACTTTCTTCCCGGCTTGTGAGTTATTAGGGCCATCTGTAACAGCTGGCAAGTTCAAGTAGAGACCAGTAGGGCAGCTATGGGCAGTCGTTGCCAAGAAAGCTTTACCTTTGTGTGAAAGTGTCCTAAGGAGTAGTTCTTGGAGTTCCAGTGGAGGGAAGCTTTCAAGAGTCCATTGAAGTTGAAGGGGCCCAGGGATGAAGAAATCTACAAGGAAAAACTCACCAGCAGCACCGGACAGTCAGGACAGCAGTACCCTGGGGGCGATAAAGCAGCTCTGCAGTCCTCTATTTACTGATGTGGTTCCTATACACATTGCTCAGCGACCAATCAGGGTGCCAGTGACTGCACATCCCTGCAGGAGGGACCCTAAGACGCTTGGGCAAAGCGGTTACTCTTGATCCGGTGATTCCCTAGTCCAAGCTTGGGGCCTGCGGAGGCAAAAAGTGAGTTGGCTCCAGTCGGTGGTTGTCACTGATGTAGGGTTCCGACATTGTCCTCTGGCACATAATTCAGCTTCTAAGGATGAGGCCAGCTCGGAAAGACCCCAAGGAAGAACGAATATTGAAGGAAGTTTGAAGAAGTTGCACCGGAGAGGAGCCAGCTACGCATGAAGGACTGAGAAAGTGACTTTGGCAGTGCAGATGCAGGAACGGGCAGGGCAGGCCCTGGAGCTTCCCAGCTGGGGTAGATGGAACCATGGCAGTTGCCTAATGTCCTGGATGAATATTCTCTGTTATTTTTGGCACAGAGTTTTTGGAGTCCTCACAGTGAACGGGCATCTGCTTCTGGGTCTGGCGATACAGGCAGAGTCACACAGTCAGAAGCTACAGGACGTCATGTCCTTTGAATAGGAGCTGTGATCCAGTTGTCCCCTTCGGATCAGGGAAAATGGGTGCAACATCTGCCTCCTGATCCCCTTCCCCCTGCTCTGGCTCTCACTCCTCCATGCTAAAAAATGTGCTTCAAACTGTCCTATTATAAGGCCCATCATCCTCTATTCTCCCAGCAAGGCCAGGGAATCACAGTGGGGGTTGGTCAGAGTGGTGGTAAATGGTAATGGAGGTCAGGGGGGCTGATGGAAGATGACTGGGGGGTCCCATCACCCTCTATTCTCCCAGCCAGGCCAGGGAATCACAGTGGGGGTTGGTCAGAGTGGTGGTAAATGGTAATGGAGGTCAGGGGGGCTGATGGAAGCTGACAGGGGAGGGGGGGGCCATCATCATCTATTCTCCCAGCCAGGCCAGGGAATCACAGTGGGGGTTGGTCAGAGTGGTGGTAAATGGGAATGGAGGTCAGGGGGGCTGATGGAAGCTGACTGGGGGGAGTGGATAGAATAGAAATGGGAGAGCAGGTGGGAGGTAGACTGATGTTGACACACTATTTTTCTTGCATCTCTTTAAAGAAAATATCTGAAATGCTAAGAGCGGTATGAAAAAAACGAGTGGCAAGCTAGTAAATGACAAGAAACAAAAAAAGGAAAATATCAACAAATAAGAGTGAAAACATCAATACACAGTGAAGTAAACACCCAGAAATAAAATAAATGCTATCAGGGGTCTTGTCTTCACTGATAGTGTACTGATCAAGAATATTCAGATAACAAGATAATACATGAACATCAAATAAAAGCAATGAGTGTATCAGCAATAAAGTAGCATGCCATACCCGCAGAAACCTCCTATATACCGCCTATAAGTACATGCCATACACGCAGAAACCTCCTATATACTGCCTAGAAGTACATGCCACACCTGCAGAAACCTCCTATATACTGCCTATAAGTACATGCCACACCTGCAGAATCCTCCTATATACCACCTAGAAGTACATGTCACACCTGCAGAAACCTCCTATATACTGCCTATAAGTACATGCCACACCTGCAGAATCCTCCTATATACCGCCTAGAAGTACATGTCACACCTGCAGAAACCTCCTATATACTGCCTATAAGTACATGCCATACCTGCAGAAACCTCCTATATACCCCCTATAAGTACATGCCATACCCGCAGAAACCTCCTATATACCACCTATAAGTACATGCCATACCTGCAGAATCCTCCTGTATACCGCCTATAAGTACATGCCATACCTGCAGAAACCTCCTATATACCACCTATAGGTGCATGCCATACCTGCAGAAACCTCCTATATACCGCCTATAAGTACATGCCATACCTGCAGAAACCTCCTATATACCTCCTATATGTACATGCCATACCTGCAGAAACCTCCTATATACCGCCTATAGGTACATGCCATACCTGCAGAAACCTCCTGTATACCGCCTATAAGTACATGCCACACCTACAGAAACCTCCTATATACCCCCTATAAGTAAATGCCATACCTGCAGAATCCTCTAATGTACCACCTATAGATACATACCATACCTGCAGAAACCTTCTATATACTGCCTATAAGTACATGCCACACCTACAGAAACCTCCTATATACCCCCTATAAGTACATGCCATACCTGCAGAAACCTCCTATATACTGCCTATAAGTACATGCCATACCTGCAGAAACCTCCTATATACCACCTATAAGTACATGCCATACCTGCAGAAACCTCATGTATACCGCCTATAAGTACATGCCATACCTGCAGAATCTTCCTATATACCACCTATAAGTACATGCCATACCTGCAGAAACCTCCTATATACCTCCTATAAGTACATGCCATACCCGCAGAAATCTCCTATATACCGCCTATAAGTACATGCCATACCTGCAGAAACCTCCTATATACCACCTATAAGTACATGCCATACCTGCAGAAACCTCATGTATACCGCCTATAAGTACATGCCATACCCGCAGAAACCTCCTATATACTGCTATAAGTAAATGCCATACCTGCAGAATCCTCTAATGTACCACCTATAGATACATACCATACCTGCAGAAACCTTCTATATACTGCCTATAAGTACATGCCACACCTACAGAAACCTCCTATATACCCCCTATAAGTACATGCCATACCTGCAGAAACCTCCTATATACTGCCTATAAGTACATGCCATACCTGCAGAAACCTCCTATATACCACCTATAAGTACATGCCATACCTGCAGAAACCTCATGTATACCGCCTATAAGTACATGCCATACCTGCAGAATCTTCCTATATACCACCTATAAGTACATGCCATACCTGCAGAAACCTCCTTTATACCTCCTATAAGTACATGCCATACCCGCAGAAACCTCCTATATACCGCCTATAAGTACATGCCATACCTGCAGAAACCTCCTATATACCACCTATAAGTACATGCCATACCTGCAGAAACCTCATGTATACCGCCTATAAGTACATGCCATACCCGCAGAAACCTCCTATATACTGCCTATAAGTACATGCCATACCTGCAGAAACCTCCTATATACCACCTATAAGTAGCATGCCATACCTGCAGAAACCTCCTATATACTGCCTATAAGTACATGCCATACCTGCAGAAACCTCCTATATACCACCTATAAGTACATGCCATACCTGCAGAAACCTCATGTATACCGCCTATAAGTACATGCCATACCTGCAGAATCTTCCTATATACCACCTATAAGTACATGCCATACCTGCAGAAACCTCCTATATACCTCCTATAAGTACATGCCATACCCGCAGAAACCTCCTATATACCGCCTATAAGTACATGCCATACCCGCAGAAACCTCCTATATACCACCTATAGGTACATGCCACACCCACAGAAACCCCCTATATACTGCCTAGAAGTACATGCCACACCTGCAGAAACCTCCTATATACTGCCTATAAGTACATGCCACACCTGCAGAATCCTCCTATATACCGCCTAGAAGTACATGTCACACCTGCAGAAACCTCCTATATACTGCCTATAAGTGCATGCCACACCTGCAGAATCCTCCTATATACCGCCTAGAAGTACATGTCACACCTGCAGAAACTTCCTATATACCGCCTATAAGTATATGCCACACCTGCAGAAACCCCCTATATACCACCTAGAAGTACATGCCACACCCGCAGAATCCTCCTATATACCACCTAGAAGTACATGCCATACCTGCAGAAACCCCCTATATACCGCCTATAAGTACATGCCATAACTGCAGAAACCTCCTATATACCGATATAAGTACATTCCATACCTGCAGAAACCTCCTATATACCACCTATAAGTATGTGCCATACCTGCAGAAACCTCCTATATACCGCCTATAAGTACATGCCATACCTGCAGAAACCTCATATATACCGCCTAGAAGTACATGCCATACCTGCAGAAACCTCCTATATACCTCCTATATGTACATGCCATACCTGCAGAAACCTCCTATATACCGCCTATAGGTACATGCCATACCTGCAGAAACCTCCTGTATACCGCCTATAAGTACATGCCACACCTACAGAAACCTCCTATATACCCCCTATAAGTAAATGCCATACCTGCAGAATCCTCTAATGTACCACCTATAGATACATACCATACCTGCAGAAACCTTCTATATACTGCCTATAAGTACATGCCACACCTACAGAAACCTCCTATATACCCCCTATAAGTACATGCCATACCTGCAGAAACCTCCTATATACCGCCTATAAGTACATGCCATACCTGCAGAAACCTCCTATATACCACCTATAAGTACATGCCATACCTGCAGAAACCTCATGTATACCGCCTATAAGTACATGCCATACCCGCAGAAACCTCCTATATACTGCTATAAGTAAATGCCATACCTGCAGAATCCTCTAATGTACCACCTATAGATACATACCATACCTGCAGAAACCTTCTATATACTGCCTATAAGTACATGCCACACCTACAGAAACCTCCTATATACCCCCTATAAGTACATGCCATACCTGCAGAAACCTCCTATATACTGCCTATAAGTACATGCCATACCTGCAGAAACCTCCTATATACCACCTATAAGTACATGCCATACCTGCAGAAACCTCATGTATACCGCCTATAAGTACATGCCATACCTGCAGAATCTTCCTATATACCACCTATAAGTACATGCCATACCTGCAGAAACCTCCTTTATACCTCCTATAAGTACATGCCATACCCGCAGAAACCTCCTATATACCGCCTATAAGTACATGCCATACCTGCAGAAACCTCCTATATACCACCTATAAGTACATGCCATACCTGCAGAAACCTCATGTATACCGCCTATAAGTACATGCCATACCCGCAGAAACCTCCTATATACTGCCTATAAGTACATGCCATACCTGCAGAAACCTCCTATATACCACCTATAAGTAGCATGCCATACCTGCAGAAACCTCCTATATACTGCCTATAAGTACATGCCATACCTGCAGAAACCTCCTATATACCACCTATAAGTACATGCCATACCTGCAGAAACCTCATGTATACCGCCTATAAGTACATGCCATACCTGCAGAATCTTCCTATATACCACCTATAAGTACATGCCATACCTGCAGAAACCTCCTATATACCTCCTATAAGTACATGCCATACCCGCAGAAACCTCCTATATACCGCCTATAAGTACATGCCATACCCGCAGAAACCTCCTATATACCACCTATAGGTACATGCCACACCCACAGAAACCCCCTATATACTGCCTAGAAGTACATGCCACACCTGCAGAAACCTCCTATATACTGCCTATAAGTACATGCCACACCTGCAGAATCCTCCTATATACCGCCTAGAAGTACATGTCACACCTGCAGAAACCTCCTATATACTGCCTATAAGTGCATGCCACACCTGCAGAATCCTCCTATATACCGCCTAGAAGTACATGTCACACCTGCAGAAACTTCCTATATACCGCCTATAAGTATATGCCACACCTGCAGAAACCCCCTATATACCACCTAGAAGTACATGCCACACCCGCAGAATCCTCCTATATACCACCTAGAAGTACATGCCATACCTGCAGAAACCCCCTATATACCGCCTATAAGTACATGCCATAACTGCAGAAACCTCCTATATACCGATATAAGTACATTCCATACCTGCAGAAACCTCCTATATACCACCTATAAGTATGTGCCATACCTGCAGAAACCTCCTATATACCGCCTATAAGTACATGCCATACCTGCAGAAACCTCATATATACCGCCTAGAAGTACATGCCACACCTGCAGAAACCTCCTATATACTGCCTATAAGTACATGCCACACCTGCAGAATCCTCCTATATATTGCCTAGAAGTATATGCCATACCTGCAGAAACTTCCTATATACCGCCTATAAGTACATGCCACACCTGCAGAAACCTCCTATATATTGCCTAGAAGTATATGCCATACCTGCAGAAACTTCCTATATACCGCCTATAAGTACATGCCACACCTGCAGAAACCCCCTATATACTGCCTAGAAGTACATGCCACACCTGCAGAAACCTCCTATATACTGCCTATAAGTACATGCCACACCTGCAGAAACCTCCTATATACTGCCTATGAGTGCATGCCACACCTGCAGAATCCTCCTATATACCGCCTAGAAGTACATGTCACACCTGCAGAAACTTCCTATATACCGCCTATAAGTATATGCCACACCTGCAGAAACCCCCTATATACCACCTAGAAGTACATGCCACACCCGCAGAATCCTCCTATATACCACCTAGAAGTACATGCCATACCTGCAGAAACCCCCTATATACCGCCTATAAGTACATGCCATAACTGCAGAAACCTCCTATATACCGATATAAGTACATTCCATACCTGCAGAAACCTCCTATATACCACCTATAAGTATGTGCCATACCTGCAGAAACCTCCTATATACCGCCTATAAGTACATGCCATACCTGCAGAAACCTCATATATACCGCCTAGAAGTACATGCCACACCTGCAGAAACCTCCTATATACTGCCTATAAGTACATGCCACACCTGTAGAATCCTCCTATATATTGCCTAGAAGTATATGCCATACCTGCAGAAACTTCCTATATACCGCCTATAAGTACATGCCACACCTGCAGAAACCTCCTATATATTGCCTAGAAGTATATGCCATACCTGCAGAAACTTCCTATATACCGCCTATAAGTACATGCCACACCTGCAGAAACCTCCTATATACTGCCTATAAGTACATGCCACACCTGCAGAAACCTCCTATATACCGCCTATAAATACATGCCATACCTGCAGAAACCTCCTGTATACCGCCTATAAGTACATGCCACACCTGCAGAAACCTCCTATATACCACCTATAAGTACATGCCATACCTGCAGAAACCTCATATATACCGCTATAAGTACATGCCATACCTGCAGAAACCTCCTATATACCACCTATAGGTACATGACATACCTGCATAAACCTCCTGTATACCGCCTATAAGTAGATGCCACACCTGCAGAAACCTCCTATATACCGCCTATAAGTACATGCCATGCCTGCAGAAACCTCCTATATACCGCCTAGAAGTATATGCCGTACCTGCAGAAACTTCCTATATACCACCTATAAGTACATGCCACACCTGCAGAAACCTCCTGTATACCGCCTATAAGTACATGCCACACCTGCAGAAACCTCCTATATACTGCCTATAAGTACATGTCACACCTGCAGAAACCTCCTATATACCACCTATAAGTACATGCCATGCCTGCAGAAATCTCCTATATACTGCCTATAAGTACATGCCATACCTGCAGAAACCTCCTATATATCGCCTAGAAGTATATGCCATACCTGCAGAAACCTCCTATATACTGCCTATAAGTACATGCCATACCTGCAGAAACCTCCTATGTATCACCTGTAAGTACATGCCATACCTTCAGAAACCTCCTATATACCACCTATAAGTACATGCCATACCTGCAGAAACCTCCTGTATACCGCATATAAGTACATGCCACACCTGCAGAAACCTCCTATATACTGTCTATAAGTACATGCCATGCCTGCAGAAACCTCCTATATACTGCCTATAAGTACATGCCATACCTGCAGAAACCTCCTATATATCGCCTAGAAGTATATGCCATACCTGCAGAGACCTCCTATATACTGCCTATAAGTACATGCCATACCTGCAGAAACCTCCTATGTATCACCTGTAAGTACATGCCATACCTTCAGAAACCTCCTATATACCGCCTATAGGTGCATGCCATACCTGCAGAAACCTCCTATATACTGCCTATAAGTACATGCCATACCTGCAGAAACCTCCTATATACCACCTATAAGTACATGCCATACCTGCAGAAACCTCCTGTAGACCGCCTATAAGTACATGCCACACCTGCAGAAACCTCCTATATACTGCCTATAAGTGTATGCCACACCTGCAGAAACCTCCTATATACCGCCTATAAGTACATGTCATACCTGCAGAAACCTCCTATATACTGCCTATATGTACATGCCATACCTGCAGAAACCTCCTTTATACTGCCTATAAGTACATGCCATACCTGCAGAAACCTCCTATATACCGCCTATAAGTACATGCCATACCTGCTGAAACCTCCTATATACCGCCTATAAGTACATGCCACACCTACAGAAACCTCCTATATACTGCCTATAAGTGCATGCCACACCTGCAGAAACCTCCTCTATACCGCCTATAAGTAGATGCCATACCTGCAGAAACCTCCTATATACTGCCTATAAGTACATGCCATACCTGCAGAAACCTCCTATATACCGCCTATAAGTACACGCCATACCTGCAGAAACCTCCTATATACTGCCTATAAGTACATGCCATACCTGCAGAAACCTGCTATATATCACCTGTAAGTACATGCCATACCCGCATAAACCTCCTATATACCGCCTATAAGTGCACGCCACACCTGCAGAAACCTCCTATATACCGCCTATAAGTGCATGCCACACCTGCAGAAACCTCCTATATACCACCTATAGGTACATGACATACCTGCATAAACCTCCTGTATACCGCCTATAGGTACATGCCACACCTGCAGAAACCTCCTATATACCGCCTATAAGTACATGCCATGCCTGCAGAAACCTCCTATATACCGCCTAGAAGTATATGCCGTACCTGCAGAAACTTCCTATATACCGCCTAAAAGTACATGCCACACCTGCAGAAACCTCCTATATACTGCCTATATGTACATGCCACACCTGCAGAAACCTCCTATATACCACCTATAAGTACATGCCATACCTGCAGAAACCTCCTGTATACTGCCTATAAGTACATGCCACACCTGCAGAAACCTCCTATATACTGCCTATAAGTACATGCCACACCTGCAGAAACCTCCTATATACCACCTATAAGTACATGCCATGCCTGCAGAAACCTCCTATATACTGCCTATAAGTACATGCCATACCTGCAGAAACCTCCTATATATCGCCTAGAAGTATATGCCATACCTGCAGAAACCTCCTATATACTGCCTATAAGTACATGCCATACCTGCAGAAACCTCCTATGTATCACCTGTAAGTACATGCCATACTTTCAGAAACCTCCTATATACCACCTATAAGTGCATGCAATACCTGCAGAAACCTCCTGTATACCGCCTATAAGTACATGCCACACCTGCAGAAACCTCCTATATACTGTCTATAAGTACATGCCATGCCTGCAGAAACCTCCTATATACTGCCTATAAGTACATGCCATACCTGCAGAAACCTCCTATATATCGCCTAGAAGTATATGCCATACCTGCAGAAACCTCCTATATACTGCCTATAAGTACATGCCATACCTGCAGAAACCTCCTATGTATCACCTGTAAGTACATGCCATACCTTCAGAAACCTCCTATATACCGCCTATAGGTGCATGCCATACCTGCAGAAACCTCCTATATACTGCCTATAAGTACATGCCATACCTGCAGAAACCTCCTATATACCACCTATAAGTACATGCCATACCTGCAGAAACCTCCTGTATACCGCCTATAAGTGCATGCCACACCTGCAAAACCTCCTATATACCGCCTATAAGTACATGTCATACCTGCAGAAACCTCCTATATACTGCCTATAAGTACAAGCATACCTGCAGAAACCTCCTATATACTGCCTATAAGTACATGCCATACCTGCAGAAACCTCCTATATACCGCCTATAAGTACATGCCATACCTGCAGAAACCTCCTATATACCGCCTATAAGTACATGCCACACCTGCAGAAACCTCCTCTATACCGCCTATAAGTGCATGCCACACCTGCAGAAACCTCCTCTATACCGCCTATAAGTACATGCCATACCTGCAGAAACCTCCTATATACTGCCTATAAGTACATGCCATACCTGCAGAAACCTCCTATATACCACCTATAAGTACATGCCATACCTGCAGAAACCTCCTATATACTGCCTATAAGTACATGCCATACCTGCAGAAACCTGCTATATATCACCTGTAAGTACATGCCATACCCGCAGAAACCTCCTATATACCGCCTATAAGTGCATGCCACACCTGCAGAAACCTCCTATATACCGCCTATAATTGCATGCCACACCTGCAGAAACCTCCTATATACCGCCTATAAGTACATGCCATACCTGCAGAAACCTCCTATATACTGCCTATAAGTACATGCCATACCTGCAGAAACCTCCTATATACCACCTATAAGTACATGCCATACCTGCAGAAACCTCCTATATACCGCCTATAGGTACATGCCATACCCGCAGAAACCTCCTATATACCACCTATAAGTACATGCCACACCTGCAGAAACCCCCTATATACTGCCTAGAAGTACATGCCACACCTGCAGAAACCTCCTATATACTGCCTATAAGTACATGCCACACCTGCACAATCCTCCTATATACCGCCTAGAAGTACATGTCACACCTGCAGAAACCTCCTATATACTGCCTATAAGTGCAAGCCACACCTGCAGAATCCTCCTATATACCGCCTAGAAGTACATGTCACACCTGCAGAAACTTCCTATATACCCCCTATAAGTATATGCCACACCTGCAGAAACCCCCTATATACCACCTAGAAGTACATGCCACACCCGCAGAATCCTCCTATATACCACCTATAAGTACATGCCATACCTGCAGAAACCCCCTATATACCGCCTATAAGTACATGCCATAACTGCAGAAACCTCCTATATACCGATATAAGTACATTCCATACCTGCAGAAACCTCCTATATACCACCTATAAGTATGTGCCATACCTGCAGAAACCTCCTATATACCGCCTATAAGTACATGCCATACCTGCAGAAACCTCATATATACCGCCTAGAAGTACATGCCACACCTGCAGAAACCTCCTATATACTGCCTATAAGTACATGTCACACCTGCAGAAACCTCCTATATACTGCTTATAAGTACATGCCACACCTGCAGAATCCTCCTATATATTGCCTAGAAGTATATGCCATACCTGCAGAAACTTCCTATATACCGCCTATAAGTACATGCCACACCTGCAGAAACCTCCTATATATTGCCTAGAAGTATATGCCATACCTGCAGAAACTTCCTAGATACCGCCTATAAGTACATGCCACACCTGCAGAAACCTCCTATATACCACCTATAAGTACATGCCATACCTGCAGAAACCTCCTGTATACCGCCTATAAGTACATGCCACACCTGCAGAAACCTCCTATATACCGCCTATAAGTACATGCCACACCTGCAGAAACCTCCTATATACCGCCTATAAGTACATGCCATACCTGCAGAAACCTCATATATACCGCTATAAGTACATGCCATACCTGCAGAAACCTCCTATATACCACCTATAGGTACATGACATACCTGCATAAACCTCCTGTATACCGCCTATAAGTACATGCCACACCTGCAGAAACCTCCTGTATACCGCCTATAAGTACATGCCATGCTTGCAGAAACCTCCTATATACCGCCTAGAAGTATATGCCGTACCTGCAGAAACTTCCTATATACCGCCTATAAGTACATGCCACACCTGCAGAAACCTCCTATATACTGCCTATAAGTACATGCCACACCTGCAGAAACCTCCTATATACCACCTATAAGTACATGCCACACCTGCAGAAACCTCCTGTATACCGCCTATAAGTACATGCCACACCTGCAGAAACCTCCTATATACTGCCTATAAGTACATGTCACACCTGCAGAAACCTCCTATATACCACCTATAAGTACATGCCACGCCTGCAGAAACCTCCTATATACTGCCTATAAGTACATGCCATACCTGCAGAAACCTCCTATATATCGCCTAGAAGTATATGCCATACCTGCAGAAACCTTCTATATACTGCCTATAAGTACATGCCATACCTGCAGAAACCTCCTATGTATCACCTGTAAGTACATGCCATACCTTCAGAAACCTCCTATATACCACCTATAAGTACATGCCATACCTGCAGAAACCTCCTGTATACCGCCTATAAGTACATGCCACACCTGCAGAAACCTCCTATATACTGTCTATAAGTACATGCCATGCCTGCAGAAACCTCCTATATACTGCCTATAAGTACATGCCATACCTGCAGAAACCTCCTATATACTGCCTATAAGTACATGCCATACCTGCAGAAACCTCCTATATACTGCCTATAAGTACATGCCATACCTGCAGAAACCTCCTATGTATCACCTGTAAGTACATGCCATACCTTCAGAAACCTCCTATATACCGCCTATAGGTGCATGCCATACCTGCAGAAACCTCCTATATACTGCCTATAAGTGCATGCCACAGCTGCAGAAACCTCCTATATACCGCCTATAAGTACATGTCATACCTGCAGAAACCTCCTATATACTGCCTATAAGTACATGCCATACCTGCAGAAACCTCCTATATACTGCCTATAAGTGCATGCCATACCTGCAGAAACCTCCTATATACCGCCTATAAGTACATGCCATACCTGCTGAAACCTCCTATATACCGCCTATAAGTACATGCCACACCTGCAGAAACCTCCTATATACCGCCTATAAGTGCATGCCACACCTGCAGAAACCTCCTCTATACCGCCTATAAGTACATGCCATACCTGCAGAAACCTCCTATATACCGCCTATAAGTACATGCCATACCTGCAGAAACCTCCTATATACTGCCTATAAGTGCATGCCACACCTGCAGAAACCTCCTATATACCGCCTATAAGTGCATGCCACACCTGCAGAAACCTCCTATATACCACCTATAGGTACATGACATACCTGCATAAACCTCCTGTATACCGCCTATAAGTACATGCCACACCTGCAGAAACCTCCTATATACCGCCTATAAGTACATGCCATGCCTGCAGAAACCTCTTATATACCGCCTAGAAGTATATGCCGTACCTGCAGAAACTTCCTATATACCGCCTATAAGTACATGCCACACCTGCAGAAACCTCCTATATACTGCCTATATGCACATGCCACACCTGCAGAAACCTCCTATATACCACCTATAAGTACATGCCATACCTGCAGAAACCTCCTATATATCGCCTAGAAGTATATGCCATACCTGCAGAGACCTCCTATATACTGCCTATAAGTACATGCCATACCTGCAGAAACCTCCTATGTATCACCTGTAAGTACATGCCATACCTTCAGAAACCTCCTATATACTGCCTATAAGTACATGCCATACCTGCAGAAACCTCCTATATATCGCCTAGAAGTATATGCCATACCTGCAGAAACCTTCTATATACTGCCTATAAGTACATGCCATACCTGCAGAAACCTCCTATGTATCACCTGTAAGTACATGCCATACCTTCAGAAACCTCCTATATACCACCTATAAGTACATGCCATACCTGCAGAAACCTCCTGTATACCGCCTATAAGTACATGCCACACCTGCAGAAACCTCCTATATACTGTCTATAAGTACATGCCATGCCTGCAGAAACCTCCTATATACTGCCTATAAGTACATGCCATACCTGCAGAAACCTCCTATATACTGCCTATAAGTACATGCCATACCTGCAGAAACCTCCTATATACTGCCTATAAGTACATGCCATACCTGCAGAAACCTCCTATGTATCACCTGTAAGTACATGCCATACCTTCAGAAACCTCCTATATACCGCCTATAGGTGCATGCCATACCTGCAGAAACCTCCTATATACTGCCTATAAGTGCATGCCACAGCTGCAGAAACCTCCTATATACCGCCTATAAGTACATGTCATACCTGCAGAAACCTCCTATATACTGCCTATAAGTACATGCCATACCTGCAGAAACCTCCTATATACTGCCTATAAGTGCATGCCATACCTGCAGAAACCTCCTATATACCGCCTATAAGTACATGCCATACCTGCTGAAACCTCCTATATACCGCCTATAAGTACATGCCACACCTGCAGAAACCTCCTATATACCGCCTATAAGTGCATGCCACACCTGCAGAAACCTCCTCTATACCGCCTATAAGTACATGCCATACCTGCAGAAACCTCCTATATACTGCCTATAAGTACATGCCATACCTGCAGAAACCTCCTATATACTGCCTATAAGTGCATGCCACACCTGCAGAAACCTCCTATATACCGCCTATAAGTGCATGCCACACCTGCAGAAACCTCCCATATACCACCTATAGGTACATGACATACCTGCATAAACCTCCTGTATACCGCCTATAAGTACATGCCACACCTGCAGAAACCTCCTATATACCGCCTATAAGTACATGCCATGCCTGCAGAAACCTCCTATATACCGCCTAGAAGTATATGCCGTACCTGCAGAAACTTCCTATATACCGCCTATAAGTACATGCCACACCTGCAGAAACCTCCTATATACTGCCTATATGCACATGCCACACCTGCAGAAACCTCCTATATACCACCTATAAGTACATGCCATACCTGCAGAAACCTCCTATATATCGCCTAGAAGTATATGCCATACCTGCAGAGACCTCCTATATACTGCCTATAAGTACATGCCATATCTGCAGAAACCTCCTATGTATCACCTGTAAGTACATGCCATACCTTCAGAAACCTCCTATATACCGCCTATAGGTGCATGCCATACCTGCAGAAACCTCCTATATACTGCCTATAAGTACATGCCATACCTGCAGAAACCTCCTATATACCACCTATAAGTACATGCCATACCTGCAGAAACCTCCTGTAGACCGCCTATAAGTACATGCCACACCTGCAGAAACCTCCTTTATACTGCCTATAAGTGTATGCCACACCTGCAGAAACCTCCTATATACCGCCTATAAGTACATGTCATACCTGCAGAAACCTCCTATATACTGCCTATAAGTACATGCCATACCTGCAGAAACCTCCTTTATACTGCCTATAAGTACATGCCATACCTGCAGAAACCTCCTATATACCGCCTATAAGTACATGCCATACCTGCAGAAACCTCCTATATACCGCCTATAAGTACATGCCACACCTACAGAAACCTCCTATATACTGCCTATAAGTGCATGCCACACCTGCAGAAACCTCCTCTATACCGCCTATAAGTAGATGCCATACCTGCAGAAACCTCCTATATACTGCCTATAAGTACATGCCATACCTGCAGAAACCTCCTATATACCGCCTATAAGTACATGCCATACCTGCAGAAACCTCCTATATACTGCCTATAAGTACATGCCATACCTGCAGAAACCTGCTATATATCACCTGTAAGTACATGCCATACCCGCATAAACCTCCTATATACCGCCTATACGTGCACGCCACACCTGCAGAAACCTCCTATATACCGCCTATAAGTGCATGCCACACCTGCAGAAACCTCCTATATACCGCCTATAAGTGCATGCCACACCTGCAGAAACCTCCTATATACCACCTATAGGTACATGACATACCTGCATAAACCTCCTGTATACCGCCTATAGGTACATGCCACACCTGCAGAAACCTCCTATATACCGCCTATAAGTACATGCCATGCCTGCAGAAACCTCCTATATACCGCCTAGAAGTATATGCCGTACCTGCAGAAACTTCCTATATACCGCCTAAAAGTACATGCCACACCTGCAGAAACCTCCTATATACTGCCTATATGTACATGCCACACCTGCAGAAACCTCCTATATACCACCTATAAGTACATGCCATACCTGCAGAAACCTCCTGTATACTGCCTATAAGTACATGCCACACCTGCAGAAACCTCCTATATACTGCCTATAAGTACATGCCACACCTGCAGAAACCTCCTATATACCACCTATAAGTACATGCCATGCCTGCAGAAACCTCCTATATACTGCCTATAAGTACATGCCATACCTGCAGAAACCTCCGATATATCGCCTAGAAGTATATGCCATACCTGCAGAAACCTCCTATATACTGCCTATAAGTACATGCTATACCTGCAGAAACCTCCTATGTATCACCTGTAAGTACATGCCATACTTTCAGAAACCTCCTATATACCACCTATAAGTGCATGCAATACCTGCAGAAACCTCCTGTATACCGCCTATAAGTACATGCCACACCTGCAGAAACCTCCTATATACTGTCTATAAGTACATGCCATGCCTGCAGAAACCTCCTATATACTGCCTATAAGTACATGCCATACCTGCAGAAACCTCCTATATATCGCCTAGAAGTATATGCCATACCTGCAGAAACTTCCTATATACCGCCTAAAAGTACATGCCACACCTGCAGAAACCTCCTATATACTGCCTATATGTACATGCCACACCTGCAGAAACCTCCTATATACCACCTATAAGTACATGCCATACCTGCAGAAACCTCCTGTATACTGCCTATAAGTACATGCCACACCCGCAGAAACCTCCTATATACTGCCTATAAGTACATGCCACACCTGCAGAAACCCCCTATATACCGCCTAGAAGTATATGCCGTACCTGCAGAAACTTCCTATATACCGCCTAAAAGTACATGCCACACCTGCAGAAACCTCCTATATACTGCCTATATGTACATGCCACACCTGCAGAAACCTCCTATATACCACCTATAAGTACATGCCATACCTGCAGAAACCTCCTGTATACTGCCTATAAGTACATGCCACACCTGCAGAAACCTCCTATATACTGCCTATAAGTACATGCCACACCTGCAGAAACCTCCTATATACCACCTATAAGTACATGCCATGCCTGCAGAAACCTCCTATATACTGCCTATAAGTACATGCCATACCTGCAGAAACCTCCTATATATCGCCTGGAAGTATTTGCCATACCTGCAGAAGCCTCCTATATACTGCCTATAAGTACATGCCATACCTGCAGAAACCTCCTATGTATCACCTGTAAGTACATGCCATACTTTCAGAAACCTCCTATATACCACCTATAAGTGCATGCAATACCTGCAGAAACCTCCTGTATACCGCCTATAAGTACATGCCACACCTGCAGAAACCTCCTATATACTGTCTATAAGTACATGCCATGCCTGCAGAAACCTCCTATATACTGCCTATAAGTACATGCCATACCTGCAGAAACCTCCTATATATCGCCTAGAAGTATATGCCATACCTGCAGAAACCTCCTATATACTGCCTATAAGTACATGCCATACCTGCAGAAACCTCCTATGTATCACCTGTAAGTACATGCCATACCTTCAGAAACCTCCTATATACCGCCTATAGGTGCATGCCATACCTGCAGAAACCTCCTATAAACTGCCTATAAGTACATGCCATACCTGCAGAAACCTCCTATATACCACCTATAAGTACATGCCATACCTGCAGAAACCACCTGTATACCGCCTATAAGTGCATGCCACACCTGCAGAAACCTCCTATATACCGCCTATAAGTACATGTCATACCTGCAGAAACCTCCTATATACTGCCTATAAGTACAAGCATACCTGCAGAAACCTCCTATATACTGCCTATAAGTACATGCCATACCTGCAGAAACCTCCTATATACCGCCTATAAGTACATGCCATACCTGCAGAAACCTCCTATATACCGCCTATAAGTACATGCCACACCTGCAGAAACCTCCTATATACCGCCTATAAGTGCATGCCACACCTGCAGAAACCTCCTCTATACCGCCTATAAGTACATGCCATACCTGCAGAAACCTCCTATATACTGCCTATAAGTACATGCCATACCTGCAGCAACCTCCTATATACCACCTATAAGTACATGCCATACCTGCAGAAACCTCCTATATACTGCCTATAAGTACATGCCATACCTGCAGAAACCTGCTATATATCACCTGTAAGTACATGCCATACCCGCAGAAACCTCCTATATACCGCCTATAAGTGCATGCCACACCTGCAGAAACCTCCTATATACCGCCTATAAGTGCATGCCACACCTGCAGAAACCTCCTATATACCGCCTATAAGTACATGCCATACCTGCAGAAACCTCCTATATACTGCCTATAAGTACATGCCATACCTGCAGAAACCTCCTATATACCACCTATAAGTACATGCCATACCTGCAGAAACCTCCTATATACCGCCTATAAGTACATGCCATACCCGCAGAAACCTCCTATATACCACCTATAAGAACATGCCACACCTGCAGAAACCCCCTATATACTGCCTAGAAGTACATGCCACACCTGCAGAAACCTCCTATATACTGCCTATAAGTACATGCCACACCTGCACAATCCTCCTATATACCGCCTAGAAGTACATGTCACACCTGCAGATACCTCCTATATACTGCCTATAAGTGCATGCCACACCTGCAGAATCCTCCTATATACCGCCTAGAAGTACATGTCACACCTGCAGAAACTTCCTATATACCCCCTATAAGTATATGCCACACCTGCAGAAACCCCCTATATACCACCTAGAAGTACATGCCACACCCGCAGAATCCTCCTATATACCACCTATAAGTACATGCCATGCCTGCAGAAACCTCCTATATACCGCCTAGAAGTATATGCCGTACCTGCAGAAACTTCCTATATACCGCCTAAAAGTACATGCCACACCTGCAGAAACCTCCTATATACTGCCTATATGTACATGCCACACCTGCAGAAACCTCCTATATACCACCTATAAGTACATGCCATACCTGCAGAAACCTCCTGTATCCTGCCTATAAGTACATGCCACACCTGCAGAAACCTCCTATATACTGCCTATAAGTACATGCCACACCTGCAGAAACCTCCTATATACCACCTATAAGTACATGCCATGCCTGCAGAAACCTCCTATATACTGCCTATAAGTACATGCCATACCTGCAGAAACCTCCTATATATCGCCTGGAAGTATTTGCCATACCTGCAGAAGCCTCCTATATACTGCCTATAAGTACATGCCATACCTGCAGAAACCTCCTATGTATCACCTGTAAGTACATGCCATACTTTCAGAAACCTCCTATATACCACCTATAAGTGCATGCAATACCTGCAGAAACCTCCTATATACCGCCTATAAGTACATGCCATACCTGCTGAAACCTCCTATATACCGCCTATAAGTACATGCCACACCTGCAGAAACCTCCCATATACCGCCTATAAGTGCATGCCACACCTGCAGAAACCTCCTCTATACCGCCTATAAGTACATGCCATACCTGCAGAAACCTCCTATATACTGCCTATAAGTACATGCCATACCTGCAGAAACCTCCTATATACTGCCTATAAGTGCATGCCACACCTTCAGAAACCTCCTATATACCGCCTATAAGTGCATGCCACACCTGCAGAAACCTCCCATATACCACCTATAGGTACATGACATACCTGCATAAACCTCCTGTATACCGCCTATAAGTACATGCCACACCTGCAGAAACCTCCTATATACCGCCTATAAGTACATGCCATGCCTGCAGAAACCTCCTATATACCGCCTAGAAGTATATGCCGTACCTGCAGAAACTTCCTATATACCGCCTATAAGTACATGCCACACCTGCAGAAACCTCCTATATACTGCCTATATGCACATGCCACACCTGCAGAAACCTCCTATATACCACCTATAAGTACATGCCATACCTGCAGAAACCTCCTATATATCGCCTAGAAGTATATGCCATACCTGCAGAGACCTCCTATATACTGCCTATAAGTACATGCCATATCTGCAGAAACCTCCTATGTATCACCTGTAAGTACATGCCATACCTTCAGAAACCTCCTATATACCGCCTATAGGTGCATGCCATACCTGCAGAAACCTCCTATATACTGCCTATAAGTACATGCCATACCTGCAGAAACCTCCTATATACCACCTATAAGTACATGCCATACCTGCAGAAACCTCCTGTAGACCGCCTATAAGTACATGCCACACCTGCAGAAACCTCCTTTATACTGCCTATAAGTGTATGCCACACCTGCAGAAACCTCCTATATACCGCCTATAAGTACATGTCATACCTGCAGAAACCTCCTATATACTGCCTATAAGTACATGCCATACCTGCAGAAACCTCCTTTATACTGCCTATAAGTACATGCCATACCTGCAGAAACCTCCTATATACCGCCTATAAGTACATGCCATACCTGCAGAAACCTCCTATATACCGCCTATAAGTACATGCCACACCTACAGAAACCTCCTATATACTGCCTATAAGTGCATGCCACACCTGCAGAAACCTCCTCTATACCGCCTATAAGTAGATGCCATACCTGCAGAAACCTCCTATATACTGCCTATAAGTACATGCCATACCTGCAGAAACCTCCTATATACCGCCTATAAGTACATGCCATACCTGCAGAAACCTCCTATATACTGCCTATAAGTACATGCCATACCTGCAGAAACCTGCTATATATCACCTGTAAGTACATGCCATACCCGCATAAACCTCCTATATACCGCCTATACGTGCACGCCACACCTGCAGAAACCTCCTATATACCGCCTATAAGTGCATGCCACACCTGCAGAAACCTCCTATATACCGCCTATAAGTGCATGCCACACCTGCAGAAACCTCCTATATACCACCTATAGGTACATGACATACCTGCATAAACCTCCTGTATACCGCCTATAGGTACATGCCACACCTGCAGAAACCTCCTATATACCGCCTATAAGTACATGCCATGCCTGCAGAAACCTCCTATATACCGCCTAGAAGTATATGCCGTACCTGCAGAAACTTCCTATATACCGCCTAAAAGTACATGCCACACCTGCAGAAACCTCCTATATACTGCCTATATGTACATGCCACACCTGCAGAAACCTCCTATATACCACCTATAAGTACATGCCATACCTGCAGAAACCTCCTGTATAATGCCTATAAGTACATGCCACACCTGCAGAAACCTCCTATATACTGCCTATAAGTACATGCCACACCTGCAGAAACCTCCTATATACCACCTATAAGTACATGCCATGCCTGCAGAAACCTCCTATATACTGCCTATAAGTACATGCCATACCTGCAGAAACCTCCGATATATCGCCTAGAAGTATATGCCATACCTGCAGAAACCTCCTATATACTGCCTATAAGTACATGCTATACCTGCAGAAACCTCCTATGTATCACCTGTAAGTACATGCCATACTTTCAGAAACCTCCTATATACCACCTATAAGTGCAAGCAATACCTGCAGAAACCTCCTGTATACCGCCTATAAGTACATGCCACACCTGCAGAAACCTCCTATATACTGTCTATAAGTACATGCCATGCCTGCAGAAACCTCCTATATACTGCCTATAAGTACATGCCATACCTGCAGAAACCTCCTATATATCGCCTAGAAGTATATGCCATACCTGCAGAAACTTCCTATATACCGCCTAAAAGTACATGCCACACCTGCAGAAACCTCCTATATACTGCCTATATGTACATGCCACACCTGCAGAAACCTCCTATATACCACCTATAAGTACATGCCATACCTGCAGAAACCTCCTGTATACTGCCTATAAGTACATGCCACACCCGCAGAAACCTCCTATATACTGCCTATAAGTACATGCCACACCTGCAGAAACCCCCTATATACCGCCTAGAAGTATATGCCGTACCTGCAGAAACTTCCTATATACCGCCTAAAAGTACATGCCACACCTGCAGAAACCTCCTATATACTGCCTATATGTACATGCCACACCTGCAGAAACCTCCTATATACCACCTATAAGTACATGCCATACCTGCAGAAACCTCCTGTATACTGCCTATAAGTACATGCCACACCTGCAGAAACCTCCTATATACTGCCTATAAGTACATGCCACACCTGCAGAAACCTCCTATATACCACCTATAAGTACATGCCATGCCTGCAGAAACCTCCTATATACTGCCTATAAGTACATGTCATACCTGCAGAAACCTCCTATATATCGCCTGGAAGTATTTGCCATACCTGCAGAAGCCTCCTATATACTGCCTATAAGTACATGCCATACCTGCAGAAACCTCCTATGTATCACCTGTAAGTACATGCCATACTTTCAGAAACCTCCTATATACCACCTATAAGTGCATGCAATACCTGCAGAAACCTCCTGTATACCGCCTATAAGTACATGCCACACCTGCAGAAACCTCCTATATACTGTCTATAAGTACATGCCATGCCTGCAGAAACCTCCTATATACTGCCTATAAGTACATGCCATACCTGCAGAAACCTCCTATATATCGCCTAGAAGTATATGCCATACCTGCAGAAACCTCCTATATACTGCCTATAAGTACATGCCATACCTGCAGAAACCTCCTATGTATCACCTGTAAGTACATGCCATACCTTCAGAAACCTCCTATATACCGCCTATAGGTGCATGCCATACCTGCAGAAACCTCCTATATACTGCCTATAAGTACATGCCATACCTGCAGAAACCTCCTATATACCACCTATAAGTACATGCCATACCTGCAGAAACCACCTGTATACCGCCTATAAGTGCATGCCACACCTGCAGAAACCTCCTATATACCGCCTATAAGTACATGTCATACCTGCAGAAACCTCCTATATACTGCCTATAAGTACAAGCATACCTGCAGAAACCTCCTATATACTGCCTATAAGTACATGCCATACCTGCAGAAACCTCCTATATACCGCCTATAAGTACATGCCATACCTGCAGAAACCTCCTATATACCGCCTATAAGTACATGCCACACCTGCAGAAACCTCCTATATACCGCCTATAAGTGCATGCCACACCTGCAGAAACCTCCTCTATACCGCCTATAAGTACATGCCATACCTGCAGAAACCTCCTATATACTGCCTATAAGTACATGCCATACCTGCAGCAACCTCCTATATACCACCTATAAGTACATGCCATACCTGCAGAAACCTCCTATATACTGCCTATAAGTACATGCCATACCTGCAGAAACCTGCTATATATCACCTGTAAGTACATGCCATACCCGCAGAAACCTCCTATATACCGCCTATAAGTGCATGCCACACCTGCAGAAACCTCCTATATACCGCCTATAAGTGCATGCCACACCTGCAGAAACCTCCTATATACCGCCTATAAGTACATGCCATACCTGCAGAAACCTCCTATATACTGCCTATAAGTACATGCCATACCTGCAGAAACCTCCTATATACCACCTATAAGTACATGCCATACCTGCAGAAACCTCCTATATACCGCCTATAAGTACATGCCATACCCGCAGAAACCTCCTATATACCACCTATAAGAACATGCCACACCTGCAGAAACCCCCTATATACTGCCTAGAAGTACATGCCACACCTGCAGAAACCTCCTATATACTGCCTATAAGTACATGCCACACCTGCACAATCCTCCTATATACCGCCTAGAAGTACATGTCACACCTGCAGATACCTCCTATATACTGCCTATAAGTGCATGCCACACCTGCAGAATCCTCCTATATACCGCCTAGAAGTACATGTCACACCTGCAGAAACTTCCTATATACCCCCTATAAGTATATGCCACACTTGCAGAAACCCCCTATATACCACCTAGAAGTACATGCCACACCCGCAGAATCCTCCTATATACCACCTATAAGTACATGCCATGCCTGCAGAAACCTCCTATATACCGCCTAGAAGTATATGCCGTACCTGCAGAAACTTCCTATATACCGCCTAAAAGTACATGCCACACCTGCAGAAACCTCCTATATACTGCCTATATGTACATGCCACACCTGCAGAAACCTCCTATATACCACCTATAAGTACATGCCATACCTGCAGAAACCTCCTGTATACTGCCTATAAGTACATGCCACACCTGCAGAAACCTCCTATATACTGCCTATAAGTACATGCCACACCTGCAGAAACCTCCTATATACCACCTATAAGTACATGCCATGCCTGCAGAAACCTCCTATATACTGCCTATAAGTACATGCCATACCTGCAGAAACCTCCGATATATCGCCTAGAAGTATATGCCATACCTGCAGAAACCTCCTATATACTGCCTATAAGTACATGCTATACCTGCAGAAACCTCCTATGTATCACCTGTAAGTACATGCCATACTTTCAGAAACCTCCTATATACCACCTATAAGTGCATGCAATACCTGCAGAAACCTCCTGTATACCGCCTATAAGTACATGCCACACCTGCAGAAACCTCCTATATACTGTCTATAAGTACATGCCATGCCTGCAGAAACCTCCTATATACTGCCTATAAGTACATGCCATACCTGCAGAAACCTCCTATATATCGCCTAGAAGTATATGCCATACCTGCAGAAACTTCCTATATACCGCCTAAAAGTACATGCCACACCTGCAGAAACCTCCTATATACTGCCTATATGTACATGCCACACCTGCAGAAACCTCCTATATACCACCTATAAGTACATGCCATACCTGCAGAAACCTCCTGTATACTGCCTATAAGTACATGCCACACCTGCAGAAACCTCCTATATACTGCCTATAAGTACATGCCACACCTGCAGAAACCCCCTATATACCGCCTAGAAGTATATGCCGTACCTGCAGAAACTTCCTATATACCGCCTAAAAGTACATGCCACACCTGCAGAAACCTCCTATATACTGCCTATATGTACATGCCACACCTGCAGAAACCTCCTATATACCACCTATAAGTACATGCCATACCTGCAGAAACCTCCTGTATACTGCCTATAAGTACATGCCACACCTGCAGAAACCTCCTATATACTGCCTATAAGTACATGCCACACCTGCAGAAACCTCCTATATACCACCTATAAGTACATGCCATGCCTGCAGAAACCTCCTATATACTGCCTATAAGTACATGCCATACCTGCAGAAACCTCCTATATATCGCCTGGAAGTATTTGCCATACCTGCAGAAGCCTCCTATATACTGCCTATAAGTACATGCCATACCTGCAGAAACCTCCTATGTATCACCTGTAAGTACATGCCATACTTTCAGAAACCTCCTATATACCACCTATAAGTGCATGCAATACCTGCAGAAACCTCCTGTATACCGCCTATAAGTACATGCCACACCTGCAGAAACCTCCTATATACTGTCTATAAGTACATGCCATGCCTGCAGAAACCTCCTATATACTGCCTATAAGTACATGCCATACCTGCAGAAACCTCCTATATATCGCCTAGAAGTATATGCCATACCTGCAGAAACCTCCTATATACTGCCTATAAGTACATGCCATACCTGCAGAAACCTCCTATGTATCACCTGTAAGTACATGCCATACCTTCAGAAACCTCCTATATACCGCCTATAGGTGCATGCCATACCTGCAGAAACCTCCTATATACTGCCTATAAGTACATGCCATACCTGCAGAAACCTCCTATATACCACCTATAAGTACATGCCATACCTGCAGAAACCACCTGTATACCGCCTATAAGTGCATGCCACACCTGCAGAAACCTCCTATATACCGCCTATAAGTACATGTCATACCTGCAGAAACCTCCTATATACTGCCTATAAGTACAAGCATACCTGCAGAAACCTCCTATATACTGCCTATAAGTACATGCCATACCTGCAGAAACCTCCTATATACCGCCTATAAGTACATGCCATACCTGCAGAAACCTCCTATATACCGCCTATAAGTACATGCCACACCTGCAGAAACCTCCTATATACCGCCTATAAGTGCATGCCACACCTGCAGAAACCTCCTCTATACCGCCTATAAGTACATGCCATACCTGCAGAAACCTCCTATATACTGCCTATGAGTACATGCCATACCTGCAGAAACCTCCTATATACCACCTATAAGTACATGCCATACCTGCAGAAACCTCCTATATACTGCCTATAAGTACATGCCATACCTGCAGAAACCTGCTATATATCACCTGTAAGTACATGCCATACCCGCAGAAACCTCCTATATACCGCCTATAAGTGCATGCCACACCTGCAGAAACCTCCTATATACCGCCTATAAGTGCATGCCACACCTGCAGAAACCTCCTATATACCGCCTATAAGTACATGCCATACCTGCAGAAACCTCCTATATACTGCCTATAAGTACATGCCATACCTGCAGAAACCTCCTATATACCACCTATAAGTACATGCCATACCTGCAGAAACCTCCTATATACCGCCTATAAGTACATGCCATACCCGCAGAAACCTCCTATATACCACCTATAAGAACATGCCACACCTGCAGAAACCCCCTATATACTGCCTAGAAGTACATGCCACACCTGCAGAAACCTCCTATATACTGCCTATAAGTACATGCCACACCTGCACAATCCTCCTATATACCGCCTAGAAGTACATGTCACACCTGCAGATACCTCCTATATACTGCCTATAAGTGCATGCCACACCTGCAGAATCCTCCTATATACCGCCTAGAAGTACATGTCACACCTGCAGAAACTTCCTATATACCCCCTATAAGTATATGCCACACCTGCAGAAACCCCCTATATACCACCTAGAAGTACATGCCACACCCGCAGAATCCTCCTATATACCACATATAAGTACATGCCATACCTGCAGAAACCCCCTATATACCGCCTATAAGTACATGCCATAACTGCAGAAACCTCCTATATACCGATATAAGTACATTCCATACCTGCAGAAACCTCCTATATACCACCTATAAGTATGTGCCATACCTGCAGAAACCTCCTATATACCGCCTATAAGTACATGCCATACCTGCAGAAACCTCATATATACCGCCTAGAAGTACATGCCACACCTGCAGAAACCTCCTATATACTGCCTATAAGTACATGTCACACCTGCAGAAACCTCCTATATACTGCTTATAAGTACATGCCACACCTGCAGAATCCTCCTATATATTGCCTAGAAGTATACCATACCTGCAGAAACTTCCTATATACCGCCTATAAGTACATGCCACACCTGCAGAAACCTCCTATATATTGCCTAGAAGTATATGCCATACCTGCAGAAACTTCCTATATACCGCCTATAAGTACATGCCACACCTGCAGAAACCTCCTATATACTGCCTATAAGTACATGCCACACCTGCAGAAACCTCCTATATACCACCTATAAGTACATGCCATACCTGCAGAAACCTCCTGTATACCGCCTATAAGTACATGCCACACCTGCAGAAACCTCCTGTATACCGCCTATAAGTACATGCCATGCCTGCAGAAACCTCCTATATACCGCCTAGAAGTATATGCCGTACCTGCAGAAACTTCCTATATACCGCCTATAAGTACATGCCACACCTGCAGAAGCCTCCTATATACTGCCTATAAGTACATGCCACACCTGCAGAAACCTCCTATATACCACCTATAAGTACATGCCATACCTGCAGAAACCTCCTGTATACCGCCTATAAGTACATGCCACACCTGCAGAAACCTCCTATATACTGCCTATAAGTACATGTCACACCTGCAGAAACCTCCTATACACCACCTATAAGTACATGCCATACCTGCAGAAACCTCCTATATACCACCTATAAGTACATGTCACACCTGCAGAAACCTCCTATATACTGCCTATGAGTACATGCCATACCTGCAGAAACCTCCTATATACCACCTATAAGTACATGCCATACCTGCAGAAACCTCCTATATACTGCCTATAAGTACATGCCATACCTGCAGAAACCTGCTATATATCACCTGTAAGTACATGCCATACCCGCAGAAACCTCCTATATACCGCCTATAAGTGCATGCCACACCTGCAGAAACCTCCTATATACCGCCTATAAGTGCATGCCACACCTGCAGAAACCTCCTATATACCGCCTATAAGTACATGCCATACCTGCAGAAACCTCCTATATACTGCCTATAAGTACATGCCATACCTGCAGAAACCTCCTATATACCACCTATAAGTACATGCCATACCTGCAGAAACCTCCTATATACCGCCTATAAGTACATGCCATACCCGCAGAAACCTCCTATATACCACCTATAAGAACATGCCACACCTGCAGAAACCCCCTATATACTGCCTAGAAGTACATGCCACACCTGCAGAAACCTCCTATATACTGCCTATAAGTACATGCCACACCTGCACAATCCTCCTATATACCGCCTAGAAGTACATGTCACACCTGCAGATACCTCCTATATACTGCCTATAAGTGCATGCCACACCTGCAGAATCCTCCTATATACCGCCTAGAAGTACATGTCACACCTGCAGAAACTTCCTATATACCCCCTATAAGTATATGCCACACCTGCAGAAACCCCCTATATACCACCTAGAAGTACATGCCACACCCGCAGAATCCTCCTATATACCACCTATAAGTACATGCCATACCTGCAGAAACCCCCTATATACCGCCTATAAGTACATGCCATAACTGCAGAAACCTCCTATATACCGATATAAGTACATTCCATACCTGCAGAAACCTCCTATATACCACCTATAAGTATGTGCCATACCTGCAGAAACCTCCTATATACCGCCTATAAGTACATGCCATACCTGCAGAAACCTCATATATACCGCCTAGAAGTACATGCCACACCTGCAGAAACCTCCTATATACTGCCTATAAGTACATGTCACACCTGCAGAAACCTCCTATATACTGCTTATAAGTACATGCCACACCTGCAGAATCCTCCTATATATTGCCTAGAAGTATACCATACCTGCAGAAACTTCCTATATACCGCCTATAAGTACATGCCACACCTGCAGAAACCTCCTATATATTGCCTAGAAGTATATGCCATACCTGCAGAAACTTCCTATATACCGCCTATAAGTACATGCCACACCTGCAGAAACCTCCTATATACTGCCTATAAGTACATGCCACACCTGCAGAAACCTCCTATATACCACCTATAAGTACATGCCATACCTGCAGAAACCTCCTGTATACCGCCTATAAGTACATGCCACACCTGCAGAAACCTCCTGTATACCGCCTATAAGTACATGCCATGCCTGCAGAAACCTCCTATATACCGCCTAGAAGTATATGCCGTACCTGCAGAAACTTCCTATATACCGCCTATAAGTACATGCCACACCTGCAGAAGCCTCCTATATACTGCCTATAAGTACATGCCACACCTGCAGAAACCTCCTATATACCACCTATAAGTACATGCCATACCTGCAGAAACCTCCTGTATACCGCCTATAAGTACATGCCACACCTGCAGAAACCTCCTATATACTGCCTATAAGTACATGTCACACCTGCAGAAACCTCCTATACACCACCTATAAGTACATGCCATGCCTGCAGAAACCTCCTATATACTGCCTATAAGTACATGCCATACCTGCAGAAACCTCCTATATATCGCCTAGAAGTATATGCCATACCTGCAGAAACCTTCTATATACTGCCTATAAGTACATGCCATACCTGCAGAAACATCCTATGTATCACCTGTAAGTATATGCCATACCTTCAGAAACCTCCTATATACCACCTATAAGTACATGCCATACCTGCAGAAACCTCCTGTATACCGCCTATAAGTACATACCACACCTGCAGAAACCTCCTATATACTGTCTATAAGTACATGCCATGCCTGCAGAAACCTCCTATATACTGCCTATAAGTACATGCCATACCTGCAGAAACCTCCTATATACCGCCTATAAGTACATACCACACCTGCAGAAACCTCCTATATACTGCCTATATGTACATGCCACACCTGCAGAAACCTCCTATATACCACCTATAAGTACATGCCATACCTGCAGAAACCTCCTGTATAATGCCTATAAGTACATGCCACACCTGCAGAAACCTCCTATATACTGCCTATAAGTACATGCCACACCTGCAGAAACCTCCTATATACCACCTATAAGTACATGCCATGCCTGCAGAAACCTCCTATATACTGCCTATAAGTACATGCCATACCTGCAGAAACCTCCGATATATCGCCTAGAAGTATATGCCATACCTGCAGAAACCTCCTATATACTGCCTATAAGTACATGCTATACCTGCAGAAACCTCCTATGTATCACCTGTAAGTACATGCCATACTTTCAGAAACCTCCTATATACCACCTATAAGTGCAAGCAATACCTGCAGAAACCTCCTGTATACCGCCTATAAGTACATGCCACACCTGCAGAAACCTCCTATATACTGTCTATAAGTACATGCCATGCCTGCAGAAACCTCCTATATACTGCCTATAAGTACATGCCATACCTGCAGAAACCTCCTATATATCGCCTAGAAGTATATGCCATACCTGCAGAAACTTCCTATATACCGCCTAAAAGTACATGCCACACCTGCAGAAACCTCCTATATACTGCCTATATGTACATGCCACACCTGCAGAAACCTCCTATATACCACCTATAAGTACATGCCATACCTGCAGAAACCTCCTGTATACTGCCTATAAGTACATGCCACACCCGCAGAAACCTCCTATATACTGCCTATAAGTACATGCCACACCTGCAGAAACCCCCTATATACCGCCTAGAAGTATATGCCGTACCTGCAGAAACTTCCTATATACCGCCTAAAAGTACATGCCACACCTGCAGAAACCTCCTATATACTGCCTATATGTACATGCCACACCTGCAGAAACCTCCTATATACCACCTATAAGTACATGCCATACCTGCAGAAACCTCCTGTATACTGCCTATAAGTACATGCCACACCTGCAGAAACCTCCTATATACTGCCTATAAGTACATGCCACACCTGCAGAAACCTCCTATATACCACCTATAAGTACATGCCATGCCTGCAGAAACCTCCTATATACTGCCTATAAGTACATGCCATACCTGCAGAAACCTCCTATATATCGCCTGGAAGTATTTGCCATACCTGCAGAAGCCTCCTATATACTGCCTATAAGTACATGCCATACCTGCAGAAACCTCCTATGTATCACCTGTAAGTACATGCCATACTTTCAGAAACCTCCTATATACCACCTATAAGTGCATGCAATACCTGCAGAAACCTCCTGTATACCGCCTATAAGTACATGCCACACCTGCAGAAACCTCCTATATACTGTCTATAAGTACATGCCATGCCTGCAGAAACCTCCTATATACTGCCTATAAGTACATGCCATACCTGCAGAAACCTCATATATATCGCCTAGAAGTATATGCCATACCTGCAGAAACCTCCTATATACTGCCTATAAGTACATGCCATACCTGCAGAAACCTCCTATGTATCACCTGTAAGTACATGCCATACCTTCAGAAACCTCCTATATACCGCCTATAGGTGCATGCCATACCTGCAGAAACCTCCTATATACTGCCTATAAGTACATGCCATACCTGCAGAAACCTCCTATATACCACCTATAAGTACATGCCATACCTGCAGAAACCACCTGTATACCGCCTATAAGTGCATGCCACACCTGCAGAAACCTCCTATATACCGCCTATAAGTACATGTCATACCTGCAGAAACCTCCTATATACTGCCTATAAGTACAAGCATACCTGCAGAAACCTCCTATATACTGCCTATAAGTACATGCCATACCTGCAGAAACCTCCTATATACCGCCTATAAGTACATGCCATACCTGCAGAAACCTCCTATATACCGCCTATAAGTACATGCCACACCTGCAGAAACCTCCTATATACCGCCTATAAGTGCATGCCACACCTGCAGAAACCTCCTCTATACCGCCTATAAGTACATGCCATACCTGCAGAAACCTCCTATATACTGCCTATAAGTACATGCCATACCTGCAGCAACCTCCTATATACCACCTATAAGTACATGCCATACCTGCAGAAACCTCCTATATACTGCCTATAAGTACATGCCATACCTGCAGAAACCTGCTATATATCACCTGTAAGTACATGCCATACCCGCAGAAACCTCCTATATACCGCCTATAAGTGCATGCCACACCTGCAGAAACCTCCTATATACCGCCTATAAGTGCATGCCACACCTGCAGAAACCTCCTATATACCGCCTATAAGTACATGCCATACCTGCAGAAACCTCCTATATACTGCCTATAAGTACATGCCATACCTGCAGAAACCTCCTATATACCACCTATAAGTACATGCCATACCTGCAGAAACCTCCTATATACCGCCTATAAGTACATGCCATACCCGCAGAAACCTCCTATATACCACCTATAAGAACATGCCACACCTGCAGAAACCCCCTATATACTGCCTAGAAGTACATGCCACACCTGCAGAAACCTCCTATATACTGCCTATAAGTACATGCCACACCTGCACAATCCTCCTATATACCGCCTAGAAGTACATGTCACACCTGCAGATACCTCCTATATACTGCCTATAAGTGCATGCCACACCTGCAGAATCCTCCTATATACCGCCTAGAAGTACATGTCACACCTGCAGAAACTTCCTATATACCCCCTATAAGTATATGCCACACCTGCAGAAACCCCCTATATACCACCTAGAAGTACATGCCACACCCGCAGAATCCTCCTATATACCACCTATAAGTACATGCCATGCCTGCAGAAACCTCCTATATACCGCCTAGAAGTATATGCCGTACCTGCAGAAACTTCCTATATACCGCCTAAAAGTACATGCCACACCTGCAGAAACCTCCTATATACTGCCTATATGTACATGCCACACCTGCAGAAACCTCCTATATACCACCTATAAGTACATGCCATACCTGCAGAAACCTCCTGTATACTGCCTATAAGTACATGCCACACCTGCAGAAACCTCCTATATACTGCCTATAAGTACATGCCACACCTGCAGAAACCTCCTATATACCACCTATAAGTACATGCCATGCCTGCAGAAACCTCCTATATACTGCCTATAAGTACATGCCATACCTGCAGAAACCTCCGATATATCGCCTAGAAGTATATGCCATACCTGCAGAAACCTCCTATATACTGCCTATAAGTACATGCTATACCTGCAGAAACCTCCTATGTATCACCTGTAAGTACATGCCATACTTTCAGAAACCTCCTATATACCACCTATAAGTGCATGCAATACCTGCAGAAACCTCCTGTATACCGCCTATAAGTACATGCCACACCTGCAGAAACCTCCTATATACTGTCTATAAGTACATGCCATGCCTGCAGAAACCTCCTATATACTGCCTATAAGTACATGCCATACCTGCAGAAACCTCCTATATATCGCCTAGAAGTATATGCCATACCTGCAGAAACTTCCTATATACCGCCTAAAAGTACATGCCACACCTGCAGAAACCTCCTATATACTGCCTATATGTACATGCCACACCTGCAGAAACCTCCTATATACCACCTATAAGTACATGCCATACCTGCAGAAACCTCCTGTATACTGCCTATAAGTACATGCCACACCTGCAGAAACCTCCTATATACTGCCTATAAGTACATGCCACACCTGCAGAAACCCCCTATATACCGCCTAGAAGTATATGCCGTACCTGCAGAAACTTCCTATATACCGCCTAAAAGTACATGCCACACCTGCAGAAACCTCCTATATACTGCCTATATGTACATGCCACACCTGCAGAAACCTCCTATATACCACCTATAAGTACATGCCATACCTGCAGAAACCTCCTGTATACTGCCTATAAGTACATGCCACACCTGCAGAAACCTCCTATATACTGCCTATAAGTACATGCCACACCTGCAGAAACCTCCTATATACCACCTATAAGTACATGCCATGCCTGCAGAAACCTCCTATATACTGCCTATAAGTACATGCCATACCTGCAGAAACCTCCTATATATCGCCTGGAAGTATTTGCCATACCTGCAGAAGCCTCCTATATACTGCCTATAAGTACATGCCATACCTGCAGAAACCTCCTATGTATCACCTGTAAGTACATGCCATACTTTCAGAAACCTCCTATATACCACCTATAAGTGCATGCAATACCTGCAGAAACCTCCTGTATACCGCCTATAAGTACATGCCACACCTGCAGAAACCTCCTATATACTGTCTATAAGTACATGCCATGCCTGCAGAAACCTCCTATATACTGCCTATAAGTACATGCCATACCTGCAGAAACCTCCTATATATCGCCTAGAAGTATATGCCATACCTGCAGAAACCTCCTATATACTGCCTATAAGTACATGCCATACCTGCAGAAACCTCCTATGTATCACCTGTAAGTACATGCCATACCTTCAGAAACCTCCTATATACCGCCTATAGGTGCATGCCATACCTGCAGAAACCTCCTATATACTGCCTATAAGTACATGCCATACCTGCAGAAACCTCCTATATACCACCTATAAGTACATGCCATACCTGCAGAAACCACCTGTATACCGCCTATAAGTGCATGCCACACCTGCAGAAACCTCCTATATACCGCCTATAAGTACATGTCATACCTGCAGAAACCTCCTATATACTGCCTATAAGTACAAGCATACCTGCAGAAACCTCCTATATACTGCCTATAAGTACATGCCATACCTGCAGAAACCTCCTATATACCGCCTATAAGTACATGCCATACCTGCAGAAACCTCCTATATACCGCCTATAAGTACATGCCACACCTGCAGAAACCTCCTATATACCGCCTATAAGTGCATGCCACACCTGCAGAAACCTCCTCTATACCGCCTATAAGTACATGCCATACCTGCAGAAACCTCCTATATACTGCCTATGAGTACATGCCATACCTGCAGAAACCTCCTATATACCACCTATAAGTACATGCCATACCTGCAGAAACCTCCTATATACTGCCTATAAGTACATGCCATACCTGCAGAAACCTGCTATATATCACCTGTAAGTACATGCCATACCCGCAGAAACCTCCTATATACCGCCTATAAGTGCATGCCACACCTGCAGAAACCTCCTATATACCGCCTATAAGTGCATGCCACACCTGCAGAAACCTCCTATATACCGCCTATAAGTACATGCCATACCTGCAGAAACCTCCTATATACTGCCTATAAGTACATGCCATACCTGCAGAAACCTCCTATATACCACCTATAAGTACATGCCATACCTGCAGAAACCTCCTATATACCGCCTATAAGTACATGCCATACCCGCAGAAACCTCCTATATACCACCTATAAGAACATGCCACACCTGCAGAAACCCCCTATATACTGCCTAGAAGTACATGCCACACCTGCAGAAACCTCCTATATACTGCCTATAAGTACATGCCACACCTGCACAATCCTCCTATATACCGCCTAGAAGTACATGTCACACCTGCAGATACCTCCTATATACTGCCTATAAGTGCATGCCACACCTGCAGAATCCTCCTATATACCGCCTAGAAGTACATGTCACACCTGCAGAAACTTCCTATATACCCCCTATAAGTATATGCCACACCTGCAGAAACCCCCTATATACCACCTAGAAGTACATGCCACACCCGCAGAATCCTCCTATATACCACCTATAAGTACATGCCATACCTGCAGAAACCCCCTATATACCGCCTATAAGTACATGCCATAACTGCAGAAACCTCCTATATACCGATATAAGTACATTCCATACCTGCAGAAACCTCCTATATACCACCTATAAGTATGTGCCATACCTGCAGAAACCTCCTATATACCGCCTATAAGTACATGCCATACCTGCAGAAACCTCATATATACCGCCTAGAAGTACATGCCACACCTGCAGAAACCTCCTATATACTGCCTATAAGTACATGTCACACCTGCAGAAACCTCCTATATACTGCTTATAAGTACATGCCACACCTGCAGAATCCTCCTATATATTGCCTAGAAGTATACCATACCTGCAGAAACTTCCTATATACCGCCTATAAGTACATGCCACACCTGCAGAAACCTCCTATATATTGCCTAGAAGTATATGCCATACCTGCAGAAACTTCCTATATACCGCCTATAAGTACATGCCACACCTGCAGAAACCTCCTATATACTGCCTATAAGTACATGCCACACCTGCAGAAACCTCCTATATACCACCTATAAGTACATGCCATACCTGCAGAAACCTCCTGTATACCGCCTATAAGTACATGCCACACCTGCAGAAACCTCCTGTATACCGCCTATAAGTACATGCCATGCCTGCAGAAACCTCCTATATACCGCCTAGAAGTATATGCCGTACCTGCAGAAACTTCCTATATACCGCCTATAAGTACATGCCACACCTGCAGAAGCCTCCTATATACTGCCTATAAGTACATGCCACACCTGCAGAAACCTCCTATATACCACCTATAAGTACATGCCATACCTGCAGAAACCTCCTGTATACCGCCTATAAGTACATGCCACACCTGCAGAAACCTCCTATATACTGCCTATAAGTACATGTCACACCTGCAGAAACCTCCTATACACCACCTATAAGTACATGCCATGCCTGCAGAAACCTCCTATATACTGCCTATAAGTACATGCCATACCTGCAGAAACCTCCTATATATCGCCTAGAAGTATATGCCATACCTGCAGAAACCTTCTATATACTGCCTATAAGTACATGCCATACCTGCAGAAACCTCCTATGTATCACCTGTAAGTATATGCCATACCTTCAGAAACCTCCTATATACCACCTATAAGTACATGCCATACCTGCAGAAACCTCCTGTATACCGCCTATAAGTACATACCACACCTGCAGAAACCTCCTATATACTGTCTATAAGTACATGCCATGCCTGCAGAAACCTCCTATATACTGCCTATAAGTACATGCCATACCTGCAGAAACCTCCTATATATCGCCTAGAAGTATATGCCATACCTGCAGAAACCTCCTATATACTGCCTATAAGTACATGCCATACCTGCAGAAACCTCCTATGTATCACCTGTAAGTACATGCCATACCTTCAGAAACCTCCTATATACCGCCTATAGGTGCATACCATACCTGCAGAAACCTCCTATATACTGCCTATAAGTACATGCCATACCTGCAGAAACCTCCTATATACCACCTATAAGTACATGCCATACCTGCAGAAACCTCCTGTATACCGCCTATAAGTACATGCCACACCTGCAGAAACCTCCTATATACTACCTATAAGTGCATGCCACAGCTGCAGAAACCTCCTATATACCGCCTATAAGTACATGTCATACCTGCAGAAACCTCCTATATACTGCCTATAAGTACATGCCATACCTGCAGAAACCTCCTATATACTGCCTATAAGTGCATGCCATACCTGCAGAAACCTCCTATATACCGCCTATAAGTACATGCCATACCTGCTGAAACCTCCTATATACCGCCTATAAGTACATGCCACACCTGCAGAAACCTCCTATATACCGCCTATAAGTGCATGCCACACCTGCAGAAACCTCCTCTATACCGCCTATAAGTACATGCCATACCTGCAGAAACCTCCTATATACTGCCTATAAGTACATGCCATATCTGCAGAAACCTCCTATATACCGCCTATAAGTACATGCCATACCTGCAGAAACCTCCTATATACTGCCTATAAGTACATGGCATACCTGCAGAAACCTGCTATATATCACCTGTAAGTACATGCCATACCCGCATAAACCTCCTATATACCGCCTATAAGTGCATGCCACACCTGCAGAAACCTCCTATATACCGCCTATAAGTGCATGCCACACCTGCAGAAACCTCCTATATACCGCCTATAAGTGCATGCCACACCTGCAGAAACCTCCTATATACCACCTATAGGTACATGACATACCTGCATAAACCTCCTGTATACCGCCTATAAGTACATGCCACACCTGCAGAAACCTCCTATATACCGCCTATAAGTACATGCCATGCCTGCAGAAACCTCCTATATACCGCCTAGAAGTATATGCCGTACCTGCAGAAACTTCCTATATACCGCCTATAAGTACATGCCACACCTGCAGAAACCTCCTATATACTGCCTATATGCACATGCCACACCTGCAGAAACCTCCTATATACCACCTATAAGTACATGCCATACCTGCAGAAACCTCCTGTATACCGCCTATAAGTACATGCCATACCTGCAGAAACCTCATATATACCGCCTAGAAGTACATGCCATACCTGCATAAACCTCATGTATACCGCCTATAAGTACATGCCACACCTGCAGAAACCTCCTATATACCACCTATAAGTACATGCCATACCTGCAGAAACCTCATATATACCGCTATAAGTACATGCCATACCTGCAGAAACCTCCTATATACCACCTATAGGTACATGACATACCTGCATAAACCTCCTGTATACCGCCTATAAGTACATGCCACACCTGCAGAAACCTCCTGTATACCGCCTATAAGTACATGCCATGCCTGCAGAAACCTCCTATATACCGCCTAGAAGTATATGCCGTACCTGCAGAAACTTCCTATATACCGCCTATAAGTACATGCCACACCTGCAGAAACCTCCTATATACTGCCTATAGGTACATGCCACACCTGCAGAAACCTCCTATATACCACCTATAAGTACATGCCATACCTGCAGAAACCTCCTGTATACCGTCTATAAGTACATGCCACACCTGCAGAAACCTCCTATATACTGCCAATAAGTACATGTCACACCTGCAGAAACCTCCTATATACCACCTATAAGTACATGCCATGCCTGCAGAAACCTCCTATATACTGCCTATAAGTACATGCCATACCTGCAGAAACCTCCTATATATCGCCTAGAAGTATATGCCATACCTGCAGAAACCTTCTATATACTGCCTATAAGTACATGCCATACCTGCAGAAACCTCCTATGTATCACCTGTAAGTACATGCCATACCTTCAGAAACCTCCTATATACCACCTATAAGTACATGCCATACCTGCAGAAACCTCCTGTATACCGCCTATAAGTACATGCCACACCTGCAGAAACCTCCTATATACTGTCTATAAGTACATGCCATGCCTGCAGAAACCTCCTATATACTGCCTATAAGTACATGCCATACCTGCAGAAACCTCCTATATATCGCCTAGAAGTATATGCCATACCTGCAGAAACCTCCTATATACTGCCTATAAGTACATGCCATACCTGCAGAAACCTCCTATGTATCACCTGTAAGTACATGCCATACCTTCAGAAACCTCCTATATACCGCCTATAGGTGCATGCCATACCTGCAGAAACCTCCTATATACTGCCTATAAGTACATGCCATACCTGCAGAAACCTCCTATATACCACCTATAAGTACATGCCATACCTGCAGAAACCTCCTATATACCGCCTAGAAGTATATGCCATACCTGCAGAAACCTCCTATATACTGCCTATAAGTACATGCCATACCTGCAGAAACCTCCTATGTATCACCTGTAAGTACATGCCATACCTTCAGAAACCTCCTATATACCACCTATAAGTACATGCCATACCTGCAGAAACCTCCTATATACCGCCTATAGGTGCATGCCATACCTGCAGAAACCTCCTATATACTGCCTATAAGTACATGCCATACCTGCAGAAACCTCCTATATACCACCTATAAGTACATGCCATACCAGCAGAAACCTCCTGTATACCGCCTATAAGTACATGCCACACCTGCAGAAACCTCCTATATACTGCCTATAAGTGCATGCCACACCTGCAGAAACCTCCTATATACCGCCTATAAGTACATGTCATACCTGCAGAAACCTCCTATATACTGCCTATAAGTACATGCCATACCTGCAGAAACCTCCTTTATACTGCCTATAAGTACATGCCATACCTGCAGAAACCTCCTATATACCGCCTATAAGTACATGCCATACCTGCTGAAACCTCCTATATACCGCCTATAAGTACATGCCACACCTGCAGAAACCTCCTATATACCGCCTATAAGTGCATGCCACACCTGCAGAAACCTCCTCTATACCGCCTATAAGTACATGCCATACCTGCAGAAACCTCCTATATACTGCCTATAAGTACATGCCATACCTGCAGAAACCTCCTATATACCGCCTATAAGTACATGCCATACCTGCAGAAACCTCCTATATACTGCCTATAAGTACATGCCATACCTGCAGAAACCTGCTATATATCACCTGTAAGTAGATGCCATACCCGCATAAACCTCCTATATACCGCCTATACGTGCATGCCACACCTGCAGAAACCTCCTATATACCGCCTATAAGTGCATGCCACACCTGCAGAAACCTCCTATATACCACCTATAGGTACATGACATACCTGCATAAACCTCCTGTATACCGCCTATAAGTACATGCCACACCTGCAGAATCCTCCTATATACCGCAAGTACATGCCATGCCTGCAGAAACCTCCTATATACCGCCTAGAAGTATATGCCGTACCTGCAGAAACTTCCTATATACCGCCTATAAGTACATGCCACACCTGCAGAAACCTTCTATATACTGCCTATATGTACATGCCACACCTGCAGAAACCTCCTATATACCACCTATAAGTACATGCCATACCTGCAGAAACCTCCTGTATACCACCTATAAGTACATGCCACACCTGCAGAAACCTCCTATATACTGCCTATAAGTACATGCCACACCTGCAGAAACCTCCTATATACCACCTATAAGTACATGCCATGCCTGCAGAAACCTCCTATATACTGCCTATAAGTACATGCCATACCTGCAGAAACCTCCTATATATCGCCTAGAAGTATATGCCATACCTGCAGAAACCTCCTATATACTGCCTATAAGTACATGCCATACCTGCAGAAACCTGCTATGTATCACTTGTAAGTACATGCCATACTTTCAGAAACCTCCTATATACCACCTATAAGTGCATGCCATACCTGCAGAAACCTCCTGTATACCGCCTATAAGTACATGCCACATCTGCAGAAACCTCCTATATACTGTCTATAAGTACATGCCATGCCTGCAGAAACCTCCTATATACTGCCTATAAGTACATGCCATACCTGCAGAAACCTCCTATATATCGCCTAGAAGTATATACCATACCTGCAGAAACCTCCTATATACTGCCTATAAGTACATGCCATACCTGCAGAAACCTCCCATGTATCACCTGTAAGTACATGCCATACCTTCAGAAACCTCCTATATACCGCCTATAGGTGCATGCCATACCTGCAGAAACCTCCTATATACTGCCTATAAGTACATGCCATACCTGCAGAAACCTCCTATATACCACCTATAAGTACATGCCATACCTGCAGAAACCTCCTGTATACCGCCTAGAAGTACATGCCACACCTGCAGAAACCTCCTATATACTGCCTATAAGTGCATGCCACACCTGCAGAAACCTCCTATATACCGCCTATAAGTACATGTCATACCTGCAGAAACCTCCTATATACTGCCTATAAGTACATGCCATACCTGCAGAAACCTCCTATGTATCACCTGTAAGTACATGCCATACCTTCAGAAACCTCCTATATACCGCCTATAGGTGCATGCCATACCTGCAGAAACCTCCTATATACTGCCTATAAGTACATGCCATACCTGCAGAAACCTCCTATATACCACCTATAAGTACATGCCATACCTGCAGAAACCACCTGTATACCGCCTATAAGTGCATGCCACACCTGCAGAAACCTCCTATATACCGCCTATAAGTACATGTCATACCTGCAGAAACCTCCTATATACTGCCTATAAGTACAAGCATACCTGCAAAAACCTCCTATATACTGCCTATAAGTACATGCCATACCTGCAGAAACCTCCTATATACCGCCTATAAGTACATGCCATACCTGCAGAAACCTCCTATATACCGCCTATAAGTACATGCCACACCTGCAGAAACCTCCTATATACCGCCTATAAGTGCATGCCACACCTGCAGAAACCTCCTCTATACCGCCTATAAGTACATGCCATACCTGCAGAAACCTCCTATATACTGCCTATGAGTACATGCCATACCTGCAGAAACCTCCTATATACCACCTATAAGTACATGCCATACCTGCAGAAACCTCCTATATACTGCCTATAAGTACATGCCATACCTGCAGAAACCTGCTATATATCACCTGTAAGTACATGCCATACCCGCAGAAACCTCCTATATACCGCCTATAAGTGCATGCCACACCTGCAGAAACCTCCTATATACCGCCTATAAGTGCATGCCACACCTGCAGAAACCTCCTATATACCGCCTATAAGTACATGCCATACCTGCAGAAACCTCCTATATACTGCCTATAAGTACATGCCATACCTGCAGAAACCTCCTATATACCACCTATAAGTACATGCCATACCTGCAGAAACCTCCTATATACCGCCTATAAGTACATGCCATACCCGCAGAAACCTCCTATATACCACCTATAAGAACATGCCACACCTGCAGAAACCCCCTATATACTGCCTAGAAGTACATGCCACACCTGCAGAAACCTCCTATATACTGCCTATAAGTACATGCCACACCTGCACAATCCTCCTATATACCGCCTAGAAGTACATGTCACACCTGCAGATACCTCCTATATACTGCCTATAAGTGCATGCCACACCTGCAGAATCCTCCTATATACCGCCTAGAAGTACATGTCACACCTGCAGAAACTTCCTATATACCCCCTATAAGTATATGCCACACCTGCAGAAACCCCCTATATACCACCTAGAAGTACATGCCACACCCGCAGAATCCTCCTATATACCACCTATAAGTACATGCCATACCTGCAGAAACCCCCTATATACCGCCTATAAGTTCATGCCATAACTGCAGAAACCTCCTATATACCGATATAAGTACATTCCATACCTGCAGAAACCTCCTATATACCACCTATAAGTATGTGCCATACCTGCAGAAACCTCCTATATACCGCCTATAAGTACATGCCATACCTGCAGAAACCTCATATATACCGCCTAGAAGTACATGCCACACCTGCAGAAACCTCCTATATACTGCCTATAAGTACATGTCACACCTGCAGAAACCTCCTATATACTGCTTATAAGTACATGCCACACCTGCAGAATCCTCCTATATATTGCCTAGAAGTATACCATACCTGCAGAAACTTCCTATATACCGCCTATAAGTACATGCCACACCTGCAGAAACCTCCTATATATTGCCTAGAAGTATATGCCATACCTGCAGAAACTTCCTATATACCGCCTATAAGTACATGCCACACCTGCAGAAACCTCCTATATACTGCCTATAAGTACATGCCACACCTGCAGAAACCTCCTATATACCACCTATAAGTACATGCCATACCTGCAGAAACCTCCTGTATACCGCCTATAAGTACATGCCACACCTGCAGAAACCTCTTATATACCGCCTATAAGTACATGCCATACCTGCAGAAACCTCATATATACCGCTATAAGTACATGCCATACCTGCAGAAACCTCCTATATACCACCTATAGGTACATGACATACCTGCATAAACCTCCTGTATACCGCCTATAAGTACATGCCACACCTGCAGAAACCTCCTGTATACCGCCTATAAGTACATGCCATGCCTGCAGAAACCTCCTATATACCGCCTAGAAGTATATGCCGTACCTGCAGAAACTTCCTATATACCGCCTATAAGTACATGCCACACCTGCAGAAGCCTCCTATATACTGCCTATAAGTACATGCCACACCTGCAGAAACCTCCTATATACCACCTATAAGTACATGCCATACCTGCAGAAACCTCCTGTATACCGCCTATAAGTACATGCCACACCTGCAGAAACCTCCTATATACTGCCTATAAGTACATGTCACACCTGCAGAAACCTCCTATACACCACCTATAAGTACATGCCATGCCTGCAGAAACCTCCTATATACTGCCTATAAGTACATGCCATACCTGCAGAAACCTCCTATATATCGCCTAGAAGTATATGCCATACCTGCAGAAACCTTCTATATACTGCCTATAAGTACATGCCATACCTGCAGAAACCTCCTATGTATCACCTGTAAGTATATGCCATACCTTCAGAAACCTCCTATATACCACCTATAAGTACATGCCATACCTGCAGAAACCTCCTGTATACCGCCTATAAGTACATACCACACCTGCAGAAACCTCCTATATACTGTCTATAAGTACATGCCATGCCTGCAGAAACCTCCTATATACTGCCTATAAGTACATGCCATACCTGCAGAAACCTCCTATATATCGCCTAGAAGTATATGCCATACCTGCAGAAACCTCCTATATACTGCCTATAAGTACATGCCATACCTGCAGAAACCTCCTATGTATCACCTGTAAGTACATGCCATACCTTCAGAAACCTCCTATATACCGCCTATAGGTGCATACCATACCTGCAGAAACCTCCTATATACTGCCTATAAGTACATGCCATACCTGCAGAAACCTCCTATATACCACCTATAAGTACATGCCATACCTGCAGAAACCTCCTGTATACCGCCTATAAGTACATGCCACACCTGCAGAAACTTCCTATATACTACCTATAAGTGCATGCCACAGCTGCAGAAACCTCCTATATACCGCCTATAAGTACATGTCATACCTGCAGAAACCTCCTATATACTGCCTATAAGTACATGCCATACCTGCAGAAACCTCCTATATACTGCCTATAAGTGCATGCCATACCTGCAGAAACCTCCTATATACCGCCTATAAGTACATGCCATACCTGCTGAAACCTCCTATATACCGCCTATAAGTACATGCCACACCTGCAGAAACCTCCTATATACCGCCTATAAGTGCATGCCACACCTGCAGAAACCTCCTCTATACCGCCTATAAGTACATGCCATACCTGCAGAAACCTCCTATATACTGCCTATAAGTACATGCCATATCTGCAGAAACCTCCTATATACCGCCTATAAGTACATGCCATACCTGCAGAAACCTCCTATATACTGCCTATAAGTACATGGCATACCTGCAGAAACCTGCTATATATCACCTGTAAGTACATGCCATACCCGCATAAACCTCCTATATACCGCCTATAAGTGCATGCCACACCTGCAGAAACCTCCTATATACCGCCTATAAGTGCATGCCACACCTGCAGAAACCTCCTATATACCGCCTATAAGTGCATGCCACACCTGCAGAAACCTCCTATATACCACCTATAGGTACATGACATACCTGCATAAACCTCCTGTATACCGCCTATAAGTACATGCCACACCTGCAGAAACCTCCTATATACCGCCTATAAGTACATGCCATGCCTGCAGAAACCTCCTATATACCGCCTAGAAGTATATGCCGTACCTGCAGAAACTTCCTATATACCGCCTATAAGTACATGCCACACCTGCAGAAACCTCCTATATACTGCCTATATGCACATGCCACACCTGCAGAAACCTCCTATATACCACCTATAAGTACATGCCATACCTGCAGAAACCTCCTGTATACCGCCTATAAGTACATGCCATACCTGCAGAAACCTCATATATACCGCCTAGAAGTACATGCCATACCTGCATAAACCTCATGTATACCGCCTATAAGTACATGCCACACCTGCAGAAACCTCCTATATACCACCTATAAGTACATGCCATACCTGCAGAAACCTCATATATACCGCTATAAGTACATGCCATACCTGCAGAAACCTCCTATATACCACCTATAGGTACATGACATACCTGCATAAACCTCCTGTATACCGCCTATAAGTACATGCCACACCTGCAGAAACCTCCTGTATACCGCCTATAAGTACATGCCATGCCTGCAGAAACCTCCTATATACCGCCTAGAAGTATATGCCGTACCTGCAGAAACTTCCTATATACCGCCTATAAGTACATGCCACACCTGCAGAAACCTCCTATATACTGCCTATAAGTACATGCCACACCTGCAGAAACCTCCTATATACCACCTATAAGTACATGCCATACCTGCAGAAACCTCCTGTATACCGTCTATAAGTACATGCCACACCTGCAGAAACCTCCTATATACTGCCAATAAGTACATGTCACACCTGCAGAAACCTCCTATATACCACCTATAAGTACATGCCATGCCTGCAGAAACCTCCTATATACTGCCTATAAGTACATGCCATACCTGCAGAAACCTCCTATATATCGCCTAGAAGTATATGCCATACCTGCAGAAACCTTCTATATACTGCCTATAAGTACATGCCATACCTGCAGAAACCTCCTATGTATCACCTGTAAGTACATGCCATACCTTCAGAAACCTCCTATATACCACCTATAAGTACATGCCATACCTGCAGAAACCTCCTGTATACCGCCTATAAGTACATGCCACACCTGCAGAAACCTCCTATATACTGTCTATAAGTACATGCCATGCCTGCAGAAACCTCCTATATACTGCCTATAAGTACATGCCATACCTGCAGAAACCTCCTATATATCGCCTAGAAGTATATGCCATACCTGCAGAAACCTCCTATATACTGCCTATAAGTACATGCCATACCTGCAGAAACCTCCTATGTATCACCTGTAAGTACATGCCATACCTTCAGAAACCTCCTATATACCGCCTATAGGTGCATGCCATACCTGCAGAAACCTCCTATATACTGCCTATAAGTACATGCCATACCTGCAGAAACCTCCTATATACCACCTATAAGTACATGCCATACCTGCAGAAACCTCCTATATACCGCCTAGAAGTATATGCCATACCTGCAGAAACCTCCTATATACTGCCTATAAGTACATGCCATACCTGCAGAAACCTCCTATGTATCACCTGTAAGTACATGCCATACCTTCAGAAACCTCCTATATACCACCTATAAGTACATGCCATACCTGCAGAAACCTCCTATATACCGCCTATAGGTGCATGCCATACCTGCAGAAACCTCCTATATACTGCCTATAAGTACATGCCATACCTGCAGAAACCTCCTATATACCACCTATAAGTACATGCCATACCAGCAGAAACCTCCTGTATACCGCCTATAAGTACATGCCACACCTGCAGAAACCTCCTATATACTGCCTATAAGTGCATGCCACACCTGCAGAAACCTCCTATATACCGCCTATAAGTACATGTCATACCTGCAGAAACCTCCTATATACTGCCTATAAGTACATGCCATACCTGCAGAAACCTCCTTTATACTGCCTATAAGTACATGCCATACCTGCAGAAACCTCCTATATACCGCCTATAAGTACATGCCATACCTGCTGAAACCTCCTATATACCGCCTATAAGTACATGCCACACCTGCAGAAACCTCCTATATACCGCCTATAAGTGCATGCCACACCTGCAGAAACCTCCTCTATACCGCCTATAAGTACATGCCATACCTGCAGAAACCTCCTATATACTGCCTATAAGTACATGCCATACCTGCAGAAACCTCCTATATACCGCCTATAAGTACATGCCATACCTGCAGAAACCTCCTATATACTGCCTATAAGTACATGCCATACCTGCAGAAACCTGCTATATATCACCTGTAAGTACATGCCATACCCGCATAAACCTCCTATATACCGCCTATACGTGCATGCCACACCTGCAGAAACCTCCTATATACCGCCTATAAGTGCATGCCACACCTGCAGAAACCTCCTATATACCACCTATAGGTACATGACATACCTGCATAAACCTCCTGTATACCGCCTATAAGTACATGCCACACCTGCAGAATCCTCCTATATACCGCAAGTACATGCCATGCCTGCAGAAACCTCCTATATACCGCCTAGAAGTATATGCCGTACCTGCAGAAACTTCCTATATACCGCCTATAAGTACATGCCACACCTGCAGAAACCTTCTATATACTGCCTATATGTACATGCCACACCTGCAGAAACCTCCTATATACCACCTATAAGTACATGCCATACCTGCAGAAACCTCCTGTATACCACCTATAAGTACATGCCACACCTGCAGAAACCTCCTATATACTGCCTATAAGTACATGCCACACCTGCAGAAACCTCCTATATACCACCTATAAGTACATGCCATGCCTGCAGAAACCTCCTATATACTGCCTATAAGTACATGCCATACCTGCAGAAACCTCCTATATATCGCCTAGAAGTATATGCCATACCTGCAGAAACCTCCTATATACTGCCTATAAGTACATGCCATACCTGCAGAAACCTGCTATGTATCACCTGTAAGTACATGCCATACTTTCAGAAACCTCCTATATACCACCTATAAGTGCATGCCATACCTGCAGAAACCTCCTGTATACCGTCTATAAGTACATGCCACATCTGCAGAAACCTCCTATATACTGTCTATAAGTACATGCCATGCCTGCAGAAACCTCCTATATACTGCCTATAAGTACATGCCATACCTGCAGAAACCTCCTATATATCGCCTAGAAGTATATACCATACCTGCAGAAACCTCCTATATACTGCCTATAAGTACATGCCATACCTGCAGAAACCTCCCATGTATCACCTGTAAGTACATGCCATACCTTCAGAAACCTCCTATATACCGCCTATAGGTGCATGCCATACCTGCAGAAACCTCCTATATACTGCCTATAAGTACATGCCATACCTGCAGAAACCTCCTATATACCACCTATAAGTACATGCCATACCTGCAGAAACCTCCTGTATACCGCCTAGAAGTACATGCCACACCTGCAGAAACCTCCTATATACTGCCTATAAGTGCATGCCACACCTGCAGAAACCTCCTATATACCGCCTATAAGTACATGTCATACCTGCAGAAACCTCCTATATACTGCCTATAAGTACAAGCCATACCTGCAGAAACCTCCTATATACTGCCTATAAGTACATGCCATACCTGCAGAAACCTCCTATATACTGCCTATAAGTACATGCCATACCTGCAGAAACCTGCTATATATCACCTGTAAGTACATGCCATACCCGCAGAAACCTCCTATATACCGCCTATAAGTGCATGCCACACCTGCAGAAACCTCCTCTATAACGCCTATAAGTGCATGCCACACCCGCAGAAACCTCCTATATACCGCCTATAAGTACATGCCATACCTGCAGAAACCTCCTATATACTGCCTATAAGTACATGCCATACCTGCAGAAACCTCTTATATACCACCTATAAGTACATGCCATACCTGCAGAAACCTCCTATATACCGCCTATAAGTACATGCCACACCCGCAGAAACCCCCTATATACTGCCTAGAAATACATGCCACACCTGCAGAAACCTCCTATATACTGCCTATAAGTACATGCCACACCTGCAGAATCCTCCTATATACCGCCTAGAAGTACATGTCACACCTGCAGAAACCTCCTATATACTGCCTATAAGTGCATGCCACACCTGCAGAATCCTCCTATATACCGCCTAGAAGTACATGTCACACCTGCAGAAACTTCCTATATACCGCCTATAAGTATATGCCACACCTGCAGAAACCCCCTATATACCACCTAGAAGTACATGCCACACCCGCAGAATCCTCCTATATACCACCTATAAGTACATGCCATACCTTCAGAAACCCCCTATATACTGCCTATAAGTACATGCCATAACTGCAGAAACCTCCTATATACCGATATAAGTACATTCCATACCTGCAGAAACCTCCTATATACCACCTATAAGTATGTGCCATACCTGCAGACACTTCCTATATACCGCCTATAAGTACCTGCCATACCTGCAGAAACCTCATATATACCGCCTAGAAGTACATGCCACACCTGCAGAAACCTCCTATATACTGCCTATAAGTACATGTCACACCTGCAGAAACCTCCTATATATGCCTATAAGTACATGCCACACCTGCAGAATCCTCCTATATATTGCCTAGAAGTATATGCCATACCTGCAGAAACTTCCTATATACCGCCTATAAGTACATGCCACACCTGCAGAAACCTCCTATATATTGCCTAGAAGTATATGCCATACCTGCAGAAACTTCCTATATACGGCCTATAAGTACATGCCACACCTGCAGAAACCTCCTATATACCGCCTATAAGTGCATGCCACACCTGCAGAAACCTCCTCTATACCGCCTATAAGTACATGCCATACCTGCAGAAACCTCCTATATACCACCTATAGGTACATGACATACCTGCATAAACCTTCTGTATATCGCCTATAAGTACATGCCACACCTGCAGAAACCTCCTATATACCGCTGATAAGTACATGCCATGCCTGCAGAAACCTCCTATATACCGCCTAGAAGTATATGCCGTACCTGCAGAAACCTCCTATATACTGCCTATAAGTACATGCCATACCTGCAGAAACCTGCTATATATCACCTGTAAGTAGATGCCATACCCGCATAAACCTCCTATATACCGCCTATACGTGCATGCCACACCTGCAGAAACCTCCTATATACCGCCTATAAGTGCATGCCACACCTGCAGAAACCTCCTATATACCACCTATAGGTACATGACATACCTGCATAAACCTCCTGTATACCGCCTATAAGTACATGCCACACCTGCAGAATCCTCCTATATACCGCAAGTACATGCCATGCCTGCAGAAACCTCCTATATACCGCCTAGAAGTATATGCCGTACCTGCAGAAACTTCCTATATACCGCCTATAAGTACATGCCACACCTGCAGAAACCTTCTATATACTGCCTATATGTACATGCCACACCTGCAGAAACCTCCTATATACCACCTATAAGTACATGCCATACCTGCAGAAACCTCCTGTATACCACCTATAAGTACATGCCACACCTGCAGAAACCTCCTATATACTGCCTATAAGTACATGCCACACCTGCAGAAACCTCCTATATACCACCTATAAGTACATGCCATGCCTGCAGAAACCTCCTATATACTGCCTATAAGTACATGCCATACCTGCAGAAACCTCCTATATATCGCCTAGAAGTATATGCCATACCTGCAGAAACCTCCTATATACTGCCTATAAGTACATGCCATACCTGCAGAAACCTGCTATGTATCACTTGTAAGTACATGCCATACTTTCAGAAACCTCCTATATACCACCTATAAGTGCATGCCATACCTGCAGAAACCTCCTGTATACCGCCTATAAGTACATGCCACATCTGCAGAAACCTCCTATATACTGTCTATAAGTACATGCCATGCCTGCAGAAACCTCCTATATACTGCCTATAAGTACATGCCATACCTGCAGAAACCTCCTATATATCGCCTAGAAGTATATACCATACCTGCAGAAACCTCCTATATACTGCCTATAAGTACATGCCATACCTGCAGAAACCTCCCATGTATCACCTGTAAGTACATGCCATACCTTCAGAAACCTCCTATATACCGCCTATAGGTGCATGCCATACCTGCAGAAACCTCCTATATACTGCCTATAAGTACATGCCATACCTGCAGAAACCTCCTATATACCACCTATAAGTACATGCCATACCTGCAGAAACCTCCTGTATACCGCCTAGAAGTACATGCCACACCTGCAGAAACCTCCTATATACTGCCTATAAGTGCATGCCACACCTGCAGAAACCTCCTATATACCGCCTATAAGTACATGTCATACCTGCAGAAACCTCCTATATACTGCCTATAAGTACATGCCATACCTGCAGAAACCTCCTATGTATCACCTGTAAGTACATGCCATACCTTCAGAAACCTCCTATATACCGCCTATAGGTGCATGCCATACCTGCAGAAACCTCCTATATACTGCCTATAAGTACATGCCATACCTGCAGAAACCTCCTATATACCACCTATAAGTACATGCCATACCTGCAGAAACCACCTGTATACCGCCTATAAGTGCATGCCACACCTGCAGAAACCTCCTATATACCGCCTATAAGTACATGTCATACCTGCAGAAACCTCCTATATACTGCCTATAAGTACAAGCATACCTGCAGAAACCTCCTATATACTGCCTATAAGTACATGCCATACCTGCAGAAACCTCCTATATACCGCCTATAAGTACATGCCATACCTGCAGAAACCTCCTATATACCGCCTATAAGTACATGCCACACCTGCAGAAACCTCCTATATACCGCCTATAAGTGCATGCCACACCTGCAGAAACCTCCTCTATACCGCCTATAAGTACATGCCATACCTGCAGAAACCTCCTATATACTGCCTATGAGTACATGCCATACCTGCAGAAACCTCCTATATACCACCTATAAGTACATGCCATACCTGCAGAAACCTCCTATATACTGCCTATAAGTACATGCCATACCTGCAGAAACCTGCTATATATCACCTGTAAGTACATGCCATACCCGCAGAAACCTCCTATATACCGCCTATAAGTGCATGCCACACCTGCAGAAACCTCCTATATACCGCCTATAAGTGCATGCCACACCTGCAGAAACCTCCTATATACCGCCTATAAGTACATGCCATACCTGCAGAAACCTCCTATATACTGCCTATAAGTACATGCCATACCTGCAGAAACCTCCTATATACCACCTATAAGTACATGCCATACCTGCAGAAACCTCCTATATACCGCCTATAAGTACATGCCATACCCGCAGAAACCTCCTATATACCACCTATAAGAACATGCCACACCTGCAGAAACCCCCTATATACTGCCTAGAAGTACATGCCACACCTGCAGAAACCTCCTATATACTGCCTATAAGTACATGCCACACCTGCACAATCCTCCTATATACCGCCTAGAAGTACATGTCACACCTGCAGATACCTCCTATATACTGCCTATAAGTGCATGCCACACCTGCAGAATCCTCCTATATACCGCCTAGAAGTACATGTCACACCTGCAGAAACTTCCTATATACCCCCTATAAGTATATGCCACACCTGCAGAAACCCCCTATATACCACCTAGAAGTACATGCCACACCCGCAGAATCCTCCTATATACCACCTATAAGTACATGCCATACCTGCAGAAACCCCCTATATACCGCCTATAAGTACATGCCATAACTGCAGAAACCTCCTATATACCGATATAAGTACATTCCATACCTGCAGAAACCTCCTATATACCACCTATAAGTATGTGCCATACCTGCAGAAACCTCCTATATACCGCCTATAAGTACATGCCATACCTGCAGAAACCTCATATATACCGCCTAGAAGTACATGCCACACCTGCAGAAACCTCCTATATACTGCCTATAAGTACATGTCACACCTGCAGAAACCTCCTATATACTGCTTATAAGTACATGCCACACCTGCAGAATCCTCCTATATATTGCCTAGAAGTATACCATACCTGCAGAAACTTCCTATATACCGCCTATAAGTACATGCCACACCTGCAGAAACCTCCTATATATTGCCTAGAAGTATATGCCATACCTGCAGAAACTTCCTATATACCGCCTATAAGTACATGCCACACCTGCAGAAACCTCCTATATACTGCCTATAAGTACATGCCACACCTGCAGAAACCTCCTATATACCACCTATAAGTACATGCCATACCTGCAGAAACCTCCTGTATACCGCCTATAAGTACATGCCACACCTGCAGAAACCTCTTATATACCGCCTATAAGTACATGCCATACCTGCAGAAACCTCATATATACCGCTATAAGTACATGCCATACCTGCAGAAACCTCCTATATACCACCTATAGGTACATGACATACCTGCATAAACCTCCTGTATACCGCCTATAAGTACATGCCACACCTGCAGAAACCTCCTGTATACCGCCTATAAGTACATGCCATGCCTGCAGAAACCTCCTATATACCGCCTAGAAGTATATGCCGTACCTGCAGAAACTTCCTATATACCGCCTATAAGTACATGCCACACCTGCAGAAGCCTCCTATATACTGCCTATAAGTACATGCCACACCTGCAGAAACCTCCTATATACCACCTATAAGTACATGCCATACCTGCAGAAACCTCCTGTATACCGCCTATAAGTACATGCCACACCTGCAGAAACCTCCTATATACTGCCTATAAGTACATGTCACACCTGCAGAAACCTCCTATACACCACCTATAAGTACATGCCATGCCTGCAGAAACCTCCTATATACTGCCTATAAGTACATGCCATACCTGCAGAAACCTCCTATATATCGCCTAGAAGTATATGCCATACCTGCAGAAACCTTCTATATACTGCCTATAAGTACATGCCATACCTGCAGAAACCTCCTATGTATCACCTGTAAGTATATGCCATACCTTCAGAAACCTCCTATATACCACCTATAAGTACATGCCATACCTGCAGAAACCTCCTGTATACCGCCTATAAGTACATACCACACCTGCAGAAACCTCCTATATACTGTCTATAAGTACATGCCATGCCTGCAGAAACCTCCTATATACTGCCTATAAGTACATGCCATACCTGCAGAAACCTCCTATATATCGCCTAGAAGTATATACCATACCTGCAGAAACCTCCTATATACTGCCTATAAGTACATGCCATACCTGCAGAAACCTCCCATGTATCACCTGTAAGTACATGCCATACCTTCAGAAACCTCCTATATACCGCCTATAGGTGCATGCCATACCTGCAGAAACCTCCTATATACTGCCTATAAGTACATGCCATACCTGCAGAAACCTCCTATATACCACCTATAAGTACATGCCATACTGCAGAAACCTCCTGTATACCGCCTAGAAGTACATGCCACACCTGCAGAAACCTCCTATATACTGCCTATAAGTGCATGCCACACCTGCAGAAACCTCCTATATACCGCCTATAAGTACATGTCATACCTGCAGAAACCTCCTATATACTGCCTATAAGTACATGCCATACCTGCAGAAACCTCCTATGTATCACCTGTAAGTACATGCCATACCTTCAGAAACCTCCTATATACCGCCTATAGGTGCATGCCATACCTGCAGAAACCTCCTATATACTGCCTATAAGTACATGCCATACCTGCAGAAACCTCCTATATACCACCTATAAGTACATGCCATACCTGCAGAAACCACCTGTATACCGCCTATAAGTGCATGCCACACCTGCAGAAACCTCCTATATACCGCCTATAAGTACATGTCATACCTGCAGAAACCTCCTATATACTGCCTATAAGTACAAGCATACCTGCAGAAACCTCTATATACTGCCTATAAGTACATGCCATACCTGCAGAAACCTCCTATATACCGCCTATAAGTACATGCCATACCTGCAGAAACCTCCTATATACCGCCTATAAGTACATGCCACACCTGCAGAAACCTCCTATATACCGCCTATAAGTGCATGCCACACCTGCAGAAACCTCCTCTATACCGCCTATAAGTACATGCCATACCTGCAGAAACCTCCTATATACTGCCTATGAGTACATGCCATACCTGCAGAAACCTCCTATATACCACCTATAAGTACATGCCATACCTGCAGAAACCTCCTATATACTGCCTATAAGTACATGCCATACCTGCAGAAACCTGCTATATATCACCTGTAAGTACATGCCATACCCGCAGAAACCTCCTATATACCGCCTATAAGTGCATGCCACACCTGCAGAAACCTCCTATATACCGCCTATAAGTGCATGCCACACCTGCAGAAACCTCCTATATACCGCCTATAAGTACATGCCATACCTGCAGAAACCTCCTATATACTGCCTATAAGTACATGCCATACCTGCAGAAACCTCCTATATACCACCTATAAGTACATGCCATACCTGCAGAAACCTCCTATATACCGCCTATAAGTACATGCCATACCCGCAGAAACCTCCTATATACCACCTATAAGAACATGCCACACCTGCAGAAACCCCCTATATATGCCTAGAAGTACATGCCACACCTGCAGAAACCTCCTATATACTGCCTATAAGTACATGCCACACCTGCACAATCCTCCTATATACCGCCTAGAAGTACATGTCACACCTGCAGATACCTCCTATATACTGCCTATAAGTGCATGCCACACCTGCAGAATCCTCCTATATACCGCCTAGAAGTACATGTCACACCTGCAGAAACTTCCTATATACCCCCTATAAGTATATGCCACACCTGCAGAAACCCCCTATATACCACCTAGAAGTACATGCCACACCCGCAGAATCCTCCTATATACCACCTATAAGTACATGCCATACCTGCAGAAACCCCCTATATACCGCCTATAAGTACATGCCATAACTGCAGAAACCTCCTATATACCGATATAAGTACATTCCATACCTGCAGAAACCTCCTATATACCACCTATAAGTATGTGCCATACCTGCAGAAACCTCCTATATACCGCCTATAAGTACATGCCATACCTGCAGAAACCTCATATATACCGCCTAGAAGTACATGCCACACCTGCAGAAACCTCCTATATACTGCCTATAAGTACATGTCACACCTGCAGAAACCTCCTATATACTGCTTATAAGTACATGCCACACCTGCAGAATCCTCCTATATATTGCCTAGAAGTATACCATACCTGCAGAAACTTCCTATATACCGCCTATAAGTACATGCCACACCTGCAGAAACCTCCTATATATTGCCTAGAAGTATATGCCATACCTGCAGAAACTTCCTATATACCGCCTATAAGTACATGCCACACCTGCAGAAACCTCCTATATACTGCCTATAAGTACATGCCACACCTGCAGAAACCTCCTATATACCACCTATAAGTACATGCCATACCTGCAGAAACCTCCTGTATACCGCCTATAAGTACATGCCACACCTGCAGAAACCTCTTATATACCGCCTATAAGTACATGCCATACCTGCAGAAACCTCATATATACCGCTATAAGTACATGCCATACCTGCAGAAACCTCCTATATACCACCTATAGGTACATGACATACCTGCATAAACCTCCTGTATACCGCCTATAAGTACATGCCACACCTGCAGAAACCTCCTGTATACCGCCTATAAGTACATGCCATGCCTGCAGAAACCTCCTATATACCGCCTAGAAGTATATGCCGTACCTGCAGAAACTTCCTATATACCGCCTATAAGTACATGCCACACCTGCAGAAGCCTCCTATATACTGCCTATAAGTACATGCCACACCTGCAGAAACCTCCTATATACCACCTATAAGTACATGCCATACCTGCAGAAACCTCCTGTATACCGCCTATAAGTACATGCCACACCTGCAGAAACCTCCTATATACTGCCTATAAGTACATGTCACACCTGCAGAAACCTCCTATACACCACCTATAAGTACATGCCATGCCTGCAGAAACCTCCTATATACTGCCTATAAGTACATGCCATACCTGCAGAAACCTCCTATATATCGCCTAGAAGTATATGCCATACCTGCAGAAACCTTCTATATACTGCCTATAAGTACATGCCATACCTGCAGAAACCTCCTATGTATCACCTGTAAGTATATGCCATACCTTCAGAAACCTCCTATATACCACCTATAAGTACATGCCATACCTGCAGAAACCTCCTGTATACCGCCTATAAGTACATACCACACCTGCAGAAACCTCCTATATACTGTCTATAAGTACATGCCATGCCTGCAGAAACCTCCTATATACTGCCTATAAGTACATGCCATACCTGCAGAAACCTCCTATATATCGCCTAGAAGTATATGCCATACCTGCAGAAACCTCCTATATACTGCCTATAAGTACATGCCATACCTGCAGAAACCTCCTATGTATCACCTGTAAGTACATGCCATACCTTCAGAAACCTCCTATATACCGCCTATAGGTGCATACCATACCTGCAGAAACCTCCTATATACTGCCTATAAGTACATGCCATACCTGCAGAAACCTCCTATATACCACCTATAAGTACATGCCATACCTGCAGAAACCTCCTGTATACCGCCTATAAGTACATGCCACACCTGCAGAAACCTCCTATATACTACCTATAAGTGCATGCCACAGCTGCAGAAACCTCCTATATACCGCCTATAAGTACATGTCATACCTGCAGAAACCTCCTATATACTGCCTATAAGTACATGCCATACCTGCAGAAACCTCCTATATACTGCCTATAAGTGCATGCCATACCTGCAGAAACCTCCTATATACCGCCTATAAGTACATGCCATACCTGCTGAAACCTCCTATATACCGCCTATAAGTACATGCCACACCTGCAGAAACCTCCTATATACCGCCTATAAGTGCATGCCACACCTGCAGAAACCTCCTCTATACCGCCTATAAGTACATGCCATACCTGCAGAAACCTCCTATATACTGCCTATAAGTACATGCCATATCTGCAGAAACCTCCTATATACCGCCTATAAGTACATGCCATACCTGCAGAAACCTCCTATATACTGCCTATAAGTACATGGCATACCTGCAGAAACCTGCTATATATCACCTGTAAGTACATGCCATACCCGCATAAACCTCCTATATACCGCCTATAAGTGCATGCCACACCTGCAGAAACCTCCTATATACCGCCTATAAGTGCATGCCACACCTGCAGAAACCTCCTATATACCGCCTATAAGTGCATGCCACACCTGCAGAAACCTCCTATATACCACCTATAGGTACATGACATACCTGCATAAACCTCCTGTATACCGCCTATAAGTACATGCCACACCTGCAGAAACCTCCTATATACCGCCTATAAGTACATGCCATGCCTGCAGAAACCTCCTATATACCGCCTAGAAGTATATGCCGTACCTGCAGAAACTTCCTATATACCGCCTATAAGTACATGCCACACCTGCAGAAACCTCCTATATACTGCCTATATGCACATGCCACACCTGCAGAAACCTCCTATATACCACCTATAAGTACATGCCATACCTGCAGAAACCTCCTGTATACCGCCTATAAGTACATGCCATACCTGCAGAAACCTCATATATACCGCCTAGAAGTACATGCCATACCTGCATAAACCTCATGTATACCGCCTATAAGTACATGCCACACCTGCAGAAACCTCCTATATACCACCTATAAGTACATGCCATACCTGCAGAAACCTCATATATACCGCTATAAGTACATGCCATACCTGCAGAAACCTCCTATATACCACCTATAGGTACATGACATACCTGCATAAACCTCCTGTATACCGCCTATAAGTACATGCCACACCTGCAGAAACCTCCTGTATACCGCCTATAAGTACATGCCATGCCTGCAGAAACCTCCTATATACCGCCTAGAAGTATATGCCGTACCTGCAGAAACTTCCTATATACCGCCTATAAGTACATGCCACACCTGCAGAAACCTCCTATATACTGCCTATAAGTACATGCCACACCTGCAGAAACCTCCTGTATACCGTCTATAAGTACATGCCACACCTGCAGAAACCTCCTATATACTGCCAATAAGTACATGTCACACCTGCAGAAACCTCCTATATACCACCTATAAGTACATGCCATGCCTGCAGAAACCTCCTATATACTGCCTATAAGTACATGCCATACCTGCAGAAACCTCCTATATATCGCCTAGAAGTATATGCCATACCTGCAGAAACCTTCTATATACTGCCTATAAGTACATGCCATACCTGCAGAAACCTCCTATGTATCACCTGTAAGTACATGCCATACCTTCAGAAACCTCCTATATACCACCTATAAGTACATGCCATACCTGCAGAAACCTCCTGTATACCGCCTATAAGTACATGCCACACCTGCAGAAACCTCCTATATACTGTCTATAAGTACATGCCATGCCTGCAGAAACCTCCTATATACTGCCTATAAGTACATGCCATACCTGCAGAAACCTCCTATATATCGCCTAGAAGTATATGCCATACCTGCAGAAACCTCCTATATACTGCCTATAAGTACATGCCATACCTGCAGAAACCTCCTATGTATCACCTGTAAGTACATGCCATACCTTCAGAAACCTCCTATATACTGCCTATAGGTGCATGTCATACCTGCAGAAACCTCCTATATACTGCCTATAAGTACATGCCATACCTGCAGAAACCTCCTATATACCACCTATAAGTACATGCCATACCTGCAGAAACCTCCTATATACCGCCTAGAAGTATATGCCATACCTGCAGAAACCTCCTATATACTGCCTATAAGTACATGCCATACCTGCAGAAACCTCCTATGTATCACCTGTAAGTACATGCCATACCTTCAGAAACCTCCTATATACCACCTATAAGTACATGCCATACCTGCAGAAACCTCCTATATACCGCCTATAGGTGCATGCCATACCTGCAGAAACCTCCTATATACTGCCTATAAGTACATGCCATACCTGCAGAAACCTCCTATATACCACCTATAAGTACATGCCATACCAGCAGAAACCTCCTGTATACCGCCTATAAGTACATGCCACACCTGCAGAAACCTCCTATATACTGCCTATAAGTGCATGCCACACCTGCAGAAACCTCCTATATACCGCCTATAAGTACATGTCATACCTGCAGAAACCTCCTATATACTGCCTATAAGTACATGCCATACCTGCAGAAACCTCCTTTATACTGCCTATAAGTACATGCCATACCTGCAGAAACCTCCTATATACCGCCTATAAGTACATGCCATACCTGCTGAAACCTCCTATATACCGCCTATAAGTACATGCCACACCTGCAGAAACCTCCTATATACCGCCTATAAGTGCATGCCACACCTGCAGAAACCTCCTCTATACCGCCTATAAGTACATGCCATACCTGCAGAAACCTCCTATATACTGCCTATAAGTACATGCCATACCTGCAGAAACCTCCTATATACCGCCTATAAGTACATGCCATACCTGCAGAAACCTCCTATATACTGCCTATAAGTACATGCCATACCTGCAGAAACCTGCTATATATCACCTCTAAGTAGATGCCATACCCGCATAAACCTCCTATATACCGCCTATACGTGCATGCCACACCTGCAGAAACCTCCTATATACCGCCTATAAGTGCATGCCACACCTGCAGAAACCTCCTATATACCACCTATAGGTACATGACATACCTGCATAAACCTCCTGTATACCGCCTATAAGTACATGCCACACCTGCAGAATCCTCCTATATACCGCAAGTACATGCCATGCCTGCAGAAACCTCCTATATACCGCCTAGAAGTATATGCCGTACCTGCAGAAACTTCCTATATACCGCCTATAAGTACATGCCACACCTGCAGAAACCTTCTATATACTGCCTATATGTACATGCCACACCTGCAGAAACCTCCTATATACCACCTATAAGTACATGCCATACCTGCAGAAACCTCCTGCATACCACCTATAAGTACATGCCACACCTGCAGAAACCTCCTATATACTGCCTATAAGTACATGCCACACCTGCAGAAACCTCCTATATACCACCTATAAGTACATGCCATGCCTGCAGAAACCTCCTATATACTGCCTATAAGTACATGCCATACCTGCAGAAACCTCCTATATATCGCCTAGAAGTATATGCCATACCTGCAGAAACCTCCTATATACTGCCTATAAGTACATGCCATACCTGCAGAAACCTGCTATGTATCACCTGTAAGTACATGCCATACTTTCAGAAACCTCCTATATACCACCTATAAGTGCATGCCATACCTGCAGAAACCTCCTGTATACCGTCTATAAGTACATGCCACATCTGCAGAAACCTCCTATATACTGTCTATAAGTACATGCCATGCCTGCAGAAACCTCCTATATACTGCCTATAAGTACATGCCATACCTGCAGAAACCTCCTATATATCGCCTAGAAGTATATACCATACCTGCAGAAACCTCCTATATACTGCCTATAAGTACATGCCATACCTGCAGAAACCTCCCATGTATCACCTGTAAGTACATGCCATACCTTCAGAAACCTCCTATATACCGCCTATAGGTGCATGCCATACCTGCAGAAACCTCCTATATACTGCCTATAAGTACATGCCATACCTGCAGAAACCTCCTATATACCACCTATAAGTACATGCCATACCTGCAGAAACCTCCTGTATACCGCCTAGAAGTACATGCCACACCTGCAGAAACCTCCTATATACTGCCTATAAGTGCATGCCACACCTGCAGAAACCTCCTATATACCGCCTATAAGTACATGTCATACCTGCAGAAACCTCCTATATACTGCCTATAAGTACAAGCCATACCTGCAGAAACCTCCTATATACTGCCTATAAGTACATGCCATACCTGCAGAAACCTCCTATATACTGCCTATAAGTACATGCCATACCTGCAGAAACCTGCTATATATCACCTGTAAGTACATGCCATACCCGCAGAAACCTCCTATATACCGCCTATAAGTGCATGCCACACCTGCAGAAACCTCCTCTATAACGCCTATAAGTGCATGCCACACCCGCAGAAACCTCCTATATACCGCCTATAAGTACATGCCATACCTGCAGAAACCTCCTATATACTGCCTATAAGTACATGCCATACCTGCAGAAACCTCCTATATACCACCTATAAGTACATGCCATACCTGCAGAAACCTCCTATATACCGCCTATAAGTACATGCCACACCCGCAGAAACCCCCTATATACTGCCTAGAAATACATGCCACACCTGCAGAAACCTCCTATATACTGCCTATAAGTACATGCCACACCTGCAGAATCCTCCTATATACCGCCTAGAAGTACATGTCACACCTGCAGAAACCTCCTATATACTGCCTATAAGTGCATGCCACACCTGCAGAATCCTCCTATATACCGCCTAGAAGTACATGTCACACCTGCAGAAACTTCCTATATACCGCCTATAAGTATATGCCACACCTGCAGAAACCCCCTATATACCACCTAGAAGTACATGCCACACCCGCAGAATCCTCCTATATACCACCTATAAGTACATGCCATACCTTCAGAAACCCCCTATATACTGCCTATAAGTACATGCCATAACTGCAGAAACCTCCTATATACCGATATAAGTACATTCCATACCTGCAGAAACCTCCTATATACCACCTATAAGTATGTGCCATACCTGCAGACACTTCCTATATACCGCCTATAAGTACCTGCCATACCTGCAGAAACCTCATATATACCGCCTAGAAGTACATGCCACACCTGCAGAAACCTCCTATATACTGCCTATAAGTACATGTCACACCTGCAGAAACCTCCTATATATGCCTATAAGTACATGCCACACCTGCAGAATCCTCCTATATATTGCCTAGAAGTATATGCCATACCTGCAGAAACTTCCTATATACCGCCTATAAGTACATGCCACACCTGCAGAAACCTCCTATATATTGCCTAGAAGTATATGCCATACCTGCAGAAACTTCCTATATACGGCCTATAAGTACATGCCACACCTGCAGAAACCTCCTATATACCGCCTATAAGTGCATGCCACACCTGCAGAAACCTCCTCTATACCGCCTATAAGTACATGCCATACCTGCAGAAACCTCCTATATACCACCTATAGGTACATGACATACCTGCATAAACCTTCTGTATATCGCCTATAAGTACATGCCACACCTGCAGAAACCTCCTATATACCGCCGATAAGTACATGGCATGCCTGCAGAAACCTCCTATATACCGCCTAGAAGTATATGCCGTACCTGCAGAAACTTCCTATATACCGCCTATAAGTACATGCCACACCTGCAGAAACCTCCTATATACTGCCTATAAGTACATGCCACACCTGCAGAAACCTCCTATATACCACCTATAAGTACATGCCATACCTGCAGAAACCTCCTGTATACCGCCTATAAGTACATGCCACACCTGCAGAAACCTCATATATACTGCCTATAAGTACATGTCACACCTGCAGAAACCTCCTATATACCACCTATAAGTACATGCCATGCCTGCAGAAACCTCCTATATACTGCCTATAAGTACATGCCATACCTGCAGAAACCTCCTATATATCGCCTATAAGTACATGCCATACCTGCAGAAACCTCCTATGTATCACCTGTAAGTACATGCCATACCTTCAGAAACCTCCTATATACCGCTTATAGGTGCATGCCATACCTGCAGAAACCTCCTATATACTGCCTATAAGTACATGCCATACCTGCAGAAACCTCCTATATACCACCTATATGTACATGCCATACCTGCAGAAACCTCCTGTATACCGCCTATAAGTACATGCCACACCTGCAGAAACCTCCTATATACTGCCTATAAGTGCATGCCACACCTGCAGAAACCTCCTATATACCGCCTATAAGTACATGTCATACCTGCAGAAACCTCATATATACCGCCTATAAGTACATGCCATACCTGCAGAAACCTCCTATATACTGCCTATAAGTACATGCCATACCTGCAGAAACCTCCTATATACCACCTATAAGTACATGCCATACCTGCTGAAACCTCCTATATACCGCCTATAAGTACATGCCACACCTGCAGAAACCTCCTATATACCGCCTATAAGTGCATGCCACACCTGCAGAAACCTCCTCTATACCGCCTATAAGTACATGCCATACCTGCAGAAACCTCCTTTATACTGCCTATAAGTACATGCCATACCTGCAGAAACCTCCTATATACTGCCTATAAGTACATGCCATACCTGCAGAAACCTCCTATATACTGCCTATAAGTACATGCCATACCTGCAGAAACCTCCTATATACCGCCTATAAGTACATGCCATACCTGCTGAAACCTCCTATATACCGCCTATAAGTACATGCCACACCTGCAGAAACCTCCTATATACCGCCTATAAGTGCATGCCACACCTGCAGAAACCTCCTCTATACCGCCTATAAGTACATGCCATACCTGCAGAAACCTCCTATATACTGCCTATAAGTACATGCCATACCTGCAGAAACCTCCTATATACCGCCTATAAGTACATGCCATACCTGCAGAAACCTCCTATATACTGCCTATAAGTACATGCCATACCTGCAGAAACCTGCTATATATCACCTGTAAGTACATGCCATACCCGCATAAACCTCCTATATACCGCCTATAAGTGCATGCCACACCTGCAGAAACCTCCTATATACCGCCTATAAGTGCATGCCACACCTGCAGAAACCTCCTATATACCACCTATAGGTACATGACATACCTGCATAAACCTCCTGTATACCGCCTATAAGTACATGCCACACCTGCAGAAACCTCCTATATACCACCTATAAGTACATGCCATGCCTGCAGAAACCTCCTATATACTGCCTATAAGTACATGCCACACCTGCAGAAACCTCCTATATACCACCTATAAGTACATGCCATGCCTGCAGAAACCTCCTATATACTGCCTATAAGTACATGCCATACTTGCAGAAACCTCCTATATATCGCCTAGAAGTATATGCCATACCTGCAGAAACCTCCTATATACTGCCTATAAGTACATGCCATACCTGCAGAAACCTCCTATGTATCACCTGTAAGTACATGCCATACTTTCAGAAACCTCCTATATACCACCTATAAGTGCATGCCATACCTGCAGAAACCTCCTGTATACCGCCTATAAGTACATGCCACACCTGCAGAAACCTCCTATATACTGTCTATAAGTACATGCCATGCCTGCAGAAACCTCCTATATACCACCTATAAGTACATGCCATACCTGCAGAAACCTCCTGTATACCGCCTATAAGTACATGCCATACCTGCAGAAACCTCCTATATACCACCTATAAGTACATGCCATACCTGCAGAAACCTCCTGTATACCGCCTATAAGTAATTCCACACCTGCAGAAACCTCCTATATACTGCCTATAAGTGCATGCCACACCTGCAGAAACCTCCTATATACCGCCTATAAGTACATGTCATACCTGCAGAAACCTCCTATATACTGCCTATAAGTACAAGCCATACCTGCAGAAACCTCCTACATACTGCCTATAAGTACATGCCATACCTGCAGAAACCTCCTATATACCGCCTATAAGTACATGCCATACCTGCAGAAACCTCCTATATACCGCCTATAAGTACATGCCACACCTGCAGAAACCTCCTATATACCGCCTATAAGTGCATGCCACACCTGCAGAAACCTCCTCTATACCGCCTATAAGTACATGCCATACCTGCAGAAACCTCCTATATACCACCTATAAGTACATGCCATACCTGCAGAAACCTCCTATATATACTGCCTATAAGTACATGCCATACCTGCAGAAACCTGCTATATATCACCTGTAAGTACATGCCATACCCGCAGAAACCTCCTATATACTGCCTGTAAGTGCATGCCACACCTGCAGAAACCTCCTATATACCGCCTATAAGTGCATGCCACACCTGCAGAAACCTCCTATATACCGCCTATAAGTACATGCCATACCTGCAGAAACCTCCTATATACTGCCTATAAGTACATGCCATACCTGCAGAAACCTCCTATATACCACCTATAAGTACATGCCATACCTGCAGAAACCTCCTATATACTGCCTATAAGTACATGCAATACACGCAGAAACCTCCTATATACCGCCTATAAGTACATGCCATACCTGCAGAAACCTCCTGTATACCGCCTATACGTACATGCCACACCCGCAGAATCCTCCTATATACCGCCTATAAGTACATGCCATACCTGCAGAAACCTCCTATATACCGCCTATAAGTACATGCCATACCTGCAGAAACCTCCTATATACCGCCTATAAGTACATGCCATACATGCAGAAACCTCCTATATACCGCCTATAAGTACATGCCATACCTGCAGAAACCTCCTGTATACCGCCTATATGTACATGCCACACCCACAGAATCCTCCTATATACCGCCTATAAGTACATGCCATACCTGCAGAAACCTCCTATATACCACCAATAAGTACATGCCATACCTGCAGAAACCTCCTATATACCGCCTATAAGTACATGACATACACGCAGAATCCTCCTATATACCGCCTATAGGTACATGCCACACCTGCAGAAACCTCCTATATACCACCTATAAGTACATGCCACACCCACAGAATCCTCCTATATACCGCCTATAAGTACATGCCATACCTGCAGAAACCTCCTATATACCACCTGTAAGTACATGCCATACCTGCAGAAACCTCCTATATACCGCCTATAAGTACATGACATACCTGCAGAAACCTCCTATATACCACCTATAAGTACATGCCATACCTGCAGAAACCTCCTATATACCGTCTATAAGTACATGCCACACCCGCAGAATCCTCCTATATACCGCTTATTAGTACATGCCACACCTGCAGAAACCTACTATATACCGCCTATAAGTACATGCCATACCTGCAGAAACCTCCTATATACCGCCAATAAGTACATGCCACACCCGCAGAATCCTCCTATTGTTGGGTGTCCTGACCCACGTTTGAGCTATCATGCTGCAACATTTGGTGCTGTGGGCTTAGAAAATCCAAGATGGCCAAAAAGCCCACAAGTGCGCCAGAATCCAGGAGAACCACGCAGTTTGTGCGCACACCAAAATGGTTACCTAACTTGCCACCCACCAGTGTAAAGAAAGATCTTTGTTAACAAAATCCACTGTTACTGATGTCAAAAAGTTGCTGAAATCGTGGCTCATTGGACCACTTTAAAGATTCAACCCTTTTGTGGGTTCCACATAACCATTTTACTGTAAGGAGCCCCATCAAAACAATGTTAAGCAAGGATTTACTACCATGTAAGAACCATTCCTGTTTGGAATGCATTAATCCAAGAAAACCCCCCAAAATGGTTGCATTACCAGTACTCACCACTATCAGAAAGCCGGCGTTTTAAAACAACACCAGACATTTGTGTAAAACTGAATAAATGAACCCAAAGCAGGCCAAAGAAAGACTTACTGAGAGGTGGATACAATGTAAAGTTATATTCTGAAGTGACTTGAAGGTTTATAACAAGACTGGCTGAGCTGTGGATTTCAGCAGTTTAAGTAAATTTGGACTGAAAGACACTAAAAACCTAAATGTTTAAAAGAAATGAGTGACCTACTTTTGAGTGTCACATAGGTTGCAATTGTTTAAATGTCATAGTTTTAAACTTAGAATCAGCATTCTAGCTGCATATGTAAAAATGGTTCGTTTTATTTGAATGCAGAAAACTGGGTAACTAAAAGTGACATTAGCTGGGGCCTGGCTTAAGGAACTGGATTCTGCTTGACAACTTCCCCCCAATTGGAGTGAAACTGGATCCACAGTAGTTCCCAGGCCTAGCTGCCTTTTGCTGTTCCCACCAAAAGGGATATGACACTTCTCTGATTGAATTACCAAGGGACTGCTAGAGACTAAACATAGGACCCAGGCAGAGGGTTTATTGAAGTGGCCATAAATGGCTTCCTCTTGAACAATGGGCCTTCCAGGGCCCAGGCAGATGGTTTATTGGGGGACCGTAAAACAGCTTCCTCTTGGCAGAAGCTGGGAGGGGCAGGGCCTCTGAGCCTGGCAGAAACTGGGCAAACTGGTTTCTACACCATGTGACTTGGGAAACCACACCCCTGTAGCCAGAATATGGTTTTAGAAAAAGATGAAAAACTCATAGTACGGACCTGTCATAATTATTTAAATGATACCATAATTCTTGTGATTTTTCTGCCCACATTTTAAGAGGTTTTTAGAACCGGTGGTATGATCTGGGGGCAAACTAGCAGTTAAGAGGGTATTACTTAAAATGTCTGCATGTGAAAAGTCTGATACTTCATCAATTAATGCCTGCATGCCTTGCACACATTTGGGTAAATTTGAGTAAGAATCTGATATTGGTAACTTGACCAAAAAGTGAAATATGTTGCCATTTCTCAATGCAAGCTCTCAGGAAGAGCAGATTTGAACAGGGTATATCTCATGTGATATGTGATGGGTGCATGTAATTCCAAACCACTGTGTATCTATGAAATATGTCTTTTTGAGCAAATATAGATTGTGTGTAAAGTTGACAGGGGTGGGTTCTCTGTATCATAAACAGACCTCATCATGATGACACTTCAATTCATTCCCCCAATCAAGGGGAAGAGGAGGAAGTGGCCAATGACAAGTGGAGAGGGGTAGGGCCTAGGAAGCTAGCCTCTCCACCCATTTTCAAAACACATAAAGGCAGACAGTCAGGACAGATAGGGACATTCTATTCCATCTGCTGCGGGACGCTCTGCCGGGAAAATCCATACTTTACCTCCATCAACCTCCAGAGAGCCAACATAGAGACTTCAATCTATCCACCTTCAGAGACCAAGACTTTACTTCAGAATTTGTAGCAGAGAGGTCAACTACAAGCTAAATCCCTCTTTAGCAGGCCTCAAATCATTGCCATTATCACAGCCAGGCGAGCTGTTTGAATTCTTTGCAAGAACTCTTGCCATTTGCCAGAGAGCAGTGTTGTATCCAGAGAGAGACCAGCTGAACCGGAGACCACTGTATCCGGACCCACAGACCTGATCAGAACCAGAGACCCAGACCAGCAGAGTAGAGCTGACCCCGACGCTGTGCGCAGAGACCGTCCGTGGCGAGTGAAGAAAACCTGACCAGATCCGTGGCGAGGCCCATTTATTTCTAAATATATTGGGAGTACCTAGCAGAACTGTGCAGAACCAATCTCTTAGTTAAAATAATATAATTCAATCTATTTTAATCTAACCAGAACTGTCTCCTAACTGTCACCTGTCATTTGCAAAGCTGTCACCTGTAATTTCTAGCTGCTAGCTGTCACTTTGAACTTTAAAATTTCAAATCTGAAAAATGACCTTTACCATATCGCTCATATCTCCATGACCGTTTGTCTTAGAGACTTGCAGTAACTTTCCTCTGAAAGCTGGGAATCTTGGCTTTTCAACGAACCTAGAACCGCATTCCTATTCTCTATATAATGTTGCCGCAATCGCGAAAAACGCACTCGCGAATTTTACCGCGATTTGCAAATTTCTCCACGTGTGAAAACAGCAGCTTCCTTGCTTTCCTTGCTAAAAATTTGTTTGCCTCTTAAGAACCATCCCTGAATCATTGCTAGAGTGAGCCTGGACTAATATTAACTTGATACCACTCACCCTGAACCTCTAGAGGGAATTAAAAGCATTTTAGCATATTTTTCACTTCATTGCCAGCACATATAAAAGCATTTTGGGCATGTGTTTCAAACTTCTGTAGTCTAAGCTTGCTGGGGTGAACTGAATTACATTTGATTGCATTTCTGAGAACTGTGTGCTTTCCTTCCATTTCCTTGCATTGCATAAAAGGGGGGGTGAATTGTCCAAGAAAGTGATTACATTGTCTTTTGCTGAAATCCTATCAAGTTATTTTCTGTACTGCATTTCATTCCACATTGCATCCATTTGAAAGCATCAAAGTATTGTTGCTATCTTATCCATCCTATAACCACTCATCATTGATTATAAAGAAGTGTGCTAGTGCCGGACTATCCATTATTGATTACTGCTCAGATTAAGTGTGATATTCAATTATTAATTATTATAAAGTGTGATATATATATTTCTATTGTTTAAATTATCAAATAAACCTTTTAACTTGCAAAACAGAACTACTTCTTGGCTCAGTGGGGTCAGGGGGATTCCAAGAGAGGGGTGTTATATAGGGGTAGTCATCCAGAACGCATGAACTGGACATAAAGATATATCAATAAGGGTTTCCATTCAGTATCCCAGACTAGGCATTGACTTAGCTGTAGTGTTGAATTGAATCCTCTTACAAATTGGGGGCTCGTAGCCGGGGATTCCGGATTAGATCTATCACTTGTGCAGATTAATACAGTGTGCCAGCTGACCAGATACACATATCCGGTCGGATCACCACGCTGTGTTACGCTGTAAAGCACTCCTCAAAGGAACGCTCTAAGGAAAAGGTCTGTTTTGCAAAAATAAAATACAAACTTCTGTAAGTCAGGAAGGAACTCAAATTCCAGAATGACGACCTTGGTAGATATGAAAATAGCCAGAGAGCACTTCTTACATAAGCTATTTGTGAGAGGTGAGTGGACTCATCAGGGCCAAACGGTCTGGTTGCAGGCAATCGCACCCCAGATCACTGAAACAGGGTCAGATACATGGAGAGATCAGGGTCCCTTACATGTGGCCCTGAGTGAACTATACATGGCTCCTAGAGCTAAGGATGAACAAGACAAGATGGTTAGGATAGCGGCATACCTGTACCTATATATGGGAGACATGCAGGATAAATGTACTGAAAGCCAAGATCTGGCGAATAAGCGACAGATGGCGTTAGAGAAGGTCCAATCTGACCTGGTCTCTTCTGAGCAGAGGCTGCAGGGGAGCCAGGAGTCAGAAAATGAGAGTAGACAGCACATCATTAAAATAAAGAAGGATATGGACATCCTGCAACAGGAAAAGGCTGACCAGGATACCAGATTTCTGGCCTTGCAGAAGGAGTACCAAGAAGGTTTGGACTCCCTACTGCAGAGCCAGAAAAAGCTGGAGCAACAGTTAGACTTCAATAGGGTATGTGCTGAGCAGGTAGTCACCCTGCAAAGCCACCTAGATAGGGAGAAGGCAGAGAGCAATAAACTGTTTCTGAAAGACCTGGATACCCAGGCAGAGTTTGATCAGGAACGCCAGAAACCTGGTGCCTTCCAAAGGCAAAGGGACAACCTGACGGTACAGATACAGACTCTTAGTCAGGAAAGGGACACCTTAGGCCAGGAAGTCTGCCACTTAAAAAGAAAAATGGAAGAAAATCACCTGGCCCACCAGGGACTGGGTGACCTCCAAAAAGAACACCAGAACTTGTTAGAGCACACCAGGAGGGTGGAGGATGCTCTAGCAAGAAAGGAGCAGGCCAATAGGGACACAGCTCAGGAGGTAACCCTCCTGCAGCAGAGACTGGCCCAGTACCAGGACCAATCAGGAGGCACAGAGAGAAAACGAGGCTCTCTGCCAGCACAATGATAGGCTCCAACAACAGGTAGCGATGCAGGAGAGACTGATAGAGTCTAGTAAGGCCTTAACTGAGGAACTGAAGGCGCAGGCTCTTGCATTGCAACAGGGAGCAGGGGCGGATAGAGACCAAGTTCGCTGGGAAAGGGAAACTCCTGAGCATAACCTCAGGAGCCCTAGTACCAGAGGCCTTTATCTCTCTCAGTCCCTGGACTCTGCCACCCCCATGTCCCCTGGCGCACATGAGCACCGGGCCACAGGGATGGCAGATTACTATCCAGCCAGAAGCATGGGGCTCATAGGCCAGTACCTCCCAGGAATGGATGGGCGGGCATCCGGGTATGGGCACCCAAGCACAGTGCAATTTAGTGGGGAACCCCAGGAGAGTAGGCCCATTAAGGGCATCCTGAAAACCTCTGCCCAGTTAGGTCAGTGGGGGGGTACCCATCAAATCCTGGCAGCAAAGAGGAATCTGAAGACTCCTCTGAACGGTACAGGACACAGGAGACCAGGTCCCCACATTCTGCCAGCCATTCCCAGGCTCGCAGAATCCGGGAAAACCTGGAAGAACAGACGGGAACCTCTGGGAGCAGTGCCTCTGAGTCAGAAGATGAATGGACCAGGGTTACCCGGACCAAAAGGGCCAATAAGACAAAAAGGGCCTTGCTTAAGGACCCCTTAAAGCAGATTAAGGCAATCAGGAGCATCATCACGCCTTATCATAAGAACGCCAAGTATTCTGTTTGGGAGCACTTAGAGTTGTTTGAGCAAATGATGGAGACTTTCCATTTGAAGGACAGCCAAAGCTGTATTCAATATGTAAAGTGGACCTTCTCCCCGGAATACTCCAGTTTCTTTGCGGGGCTGGAGGACCAAAATCATTTAAGATGGTCCACCTATAAGGCGGCCATCTTGAAACATTTTTCTGTTCACAGAAATCCTCAAGAGGCTCGCAAGGCAGCCTACAATTTGCAATGTGGGGAGGATCAGGCCCCACAAGAATTCGTACAAGAACTGAAACGGGCCTTTGCGCAGACCACCAGGAGGGTGCGCACAGACAGCAGAGAATTCGTCAATACATTTTTCCATGCCTTGCCCAAATATATAATGACCCAGCTCGTGAGAGATTTTCATGAGAAAAGATCTTTAGAATGGGTCATTGAACAAGCCACCCGCATCTACGAGGTGCAGAAACCGGTGGAAAACAAAAACCAGCCCAAAAACCCCAAAACCAACAGCACCCCTGCTGCCGCCAAGGTGGCAGAGGTAAAGGTTGCCCCCGTTTTGGATTTGGAGATGGGGGGGGCCTAAAAACCTACCTGCACTTAATAATGCTAGGCCCAGAAGGTCCTCGGGCCAGTCACAGACAGGGAGCCAAGGAGGCAGCCCCACAAATGGGGTCCCTCGCTCTCCTGATTATGTAAGTCCCCGTTACAAGGGAAATCGACCCATCCTGGGTTATGTGTGGACTCCTCCAGCCCAAGGGGGGGGGATCCAGCCAAGCACCTAACCCAGGGAACTTCCCTCCTAACTTCCCACTGGAGGGCAGAAATTCTCCAAATCCTGGGCAGAACTTCTTCCCCAGGTATCCACCCAACTTCCAGCCCCAAAATCCTCCACCCTTCTTTCCCCAATTCCCTGAGCCCAAACAACTGAATCCAGGAGAGGGGAGGCCAAGGGTGGAGGGGTATCCAAATCTTCCCAACCAGGGGTACTACCAATGAAGGGATAGCTACCCTTCCCGGGATCAGCCCAGGGGAGAAAACAGGGCCCCGTATCAGCCTGAGCGGGTTTCCCAGTTAGAGCGCCAGGTTCAAAACATGGCGCGGGATCTGGGTCACATACTGAGGGCTCAGCAGAACCCTCAGATCGGCATGCCAGCGCAGAACGCACCCAACTCTGGACCTGGTGCTCCAGAACAATGACGGGGGCAGCACCCCGATAACTCACCGGTTCCTAGGGAGGAGGCACAAAGGGAAGGGGGGTGTAAACCCTTGGAGGAAGCTTCCTTCCCAACTTGTAAACAGCCCCTGGAAAACCAGGAACCGGAAACAAAATCTCTTGCCCCTGAAAGTCTGCCTCCTAAGGAGCAGAGGGGGGGTAGGAGAAACAAAAGACCCAAACGGACTCAGTTTGAGGAGGAGGTACAGATATTCCAATTTGAAGGAGAGGGATCCTCAGAAGATCCTGGGAAAAGGATTTTCTCCTTCAGAGATGGGGGAACTCCTCCCAAGGAAAAATGGGCCCCAAGGGATTCCAATCCAGACTGGGGAGATATGGAGACTGAGCTACCGCCGCCCATCATCTCATCCCAGAACCCACAATACCAAAATCCCCTGGCTCAAACCCATCCTGATGACTGCCTCCAAAAAGGGGGGGGCGGCCCAGAACCGGAGCCAGGGGAACCCACAATGGCTCTGATCTCCAGTTGCCAACTTTTTCTTTCAGATTCCCAAGGCTCTCCACAGAAGTCTGCCCAAATTTCTTCTCTTGAAATGTCCAAAACCAGAAAGTTAGCCCACCAGTTGTCCAAAAATGTGCATTATCTGTGCCCCCTTGAGGAGAAGGAGGGAAGATATTATGCCCCGGTACAAGTACAGGGGCAGGGTACGATTTCAGCGCTGGTGGACACGGGATCTCAAGCTACCCTTCTGTCCAGAAGGGCCTTTGATGAACTGAATGCAGGAAGGGGAGGGAATTACCAAATTCCTCTCACCTCACTTCCTGGACAACTCGAGAACTTTGACGGGAAGGAAATTCCCGTCGAGGGGACGGCAGATTTGGACATTAAAATTGGGCGACACAAGTTGAAACACCCGGTCATAGTTGTGACTCCAGAGGGCACCCCTTGTTTACTGGGGAATGACCTCCTGAGGAGGTTGTCACCCTTAATAGATTGCGTAAACAAGGTCCTCTGGACCCAGACTAGCCGACCAATAAAATTAAAACAGAGTGTCAACCATGTTAGTTTAAACGGCACCTGCCACATGGTTGAACAAAAATCTGACCAAGTAGAATTTCACTTCCAGAACAACCAAATTCCAGACGTGACAGTAATAGCAGTAGGGCAACAGACTGGTGATGGGGGGTCCTCTCTATTTCTGAAAATCAACCTTCCTTCCAGTCTAAAGTGGTACTCCACGCTGGAAGGAAACACTCTGAGATTCTATACTAATCCACAATCAGAAACTCCCACTCCTATAGTCCAGAAAGATGTGAAATCAGCTCAGAGCCTAGTTGATATTCAGCAAATTGGAGAGCAGTTGTTCATCCCTGTCCAATTAAATGATGGGAAGGACTCTGTTCTCGCTCGAGTGTGTGTGAACAACGGTAAGAGCTTCGTCAGCGAAGCCATGTTCCGCCAACTCCCAAAAGATCCAGCCATTCCCACATTCAAACTGATAGACAAATGGGAAATGGACCTGGAAGCACCTAATTCCAAACAGCTCCTGCCAAGCAGGTGTATGCTCAAAATCTCCATTGGCAACAAGAGCATAGTCCATAATTGTTGGGTCGTGCGAGACGTCACTGCCGCCTTTTACTTAGGCAGTGACATTCTCAATCGCTTTGCCATTAGTTTGGACCTAATAAACTTCAAAGCTTGGTCCCGATTAGCGGATAATCCCATGGGCTTTGATGATCCAGAAAAAGCATTTAGGTCAGCTCAATTGCTACCTTATGCAGTTTAAATTCAGATCAAAGAGGAAGTCACCATCCCAGAAAGGACCCGACAATTCTCCCTGGAAGTGAAAGTTAAAAGAGGACAATATCTGCAAAACCCTGATGCTTACATACATCTAAACGCTTCTCTCCAACAGCAAGGGTTGGGGGTAAACCCAACTCAATTAGTCAACATAGAACATGACACCATTCTAATAGAGGTGGATCACAGCGACTTAAAGAGTATTACTCTAGCCGCAGGCACCATTATTGGAATGGCGGTTGATGACCGACATTTTTCCATCGATTTAGGTAATGAACTGTTAGGGCCAATCCCCAAGGACTGCTTTGACAGTGACAGTGATGACAATACGACACCAGACAGGATTTTTACCCGGCATGGGGGGAACTTCCTGGTGTACACTTCTTGCCCCTATGGTAAGGAAGATGTGACTTGTGACTTCAGGAGGGATGAGGTGATTTTCCAGGTCCATGAGGGCTGCCTTTCCCACCTGAAGCCTCCGGTCCAAATCAGCACTCTGACCAGGGACTTCTCCACCCAGCTGGAGGAGGCCGCGGAGATAGCCAAACCAGAAGTCTTTCCAGGCTTCAGGCAGATGGTGGAAGAGAGAGTCAACCTAGCTGATGCCTGTGTGACTCTGGAACAGAAGCAAAAGTTGAAACAAGTCTTCTTGGATTTCCAAGATCTCTTTGCGGTAGACTCATATGACTGTGGTCGCACCGACATCCACGCAACAACAATCCCCACGGACCCTGGAATGACTCCAGTGTTTGTGAAGCAATATCGTTTGCCTCTCGCATCCATGGAGTCCCTTACTGAAATAATTAAGAACCTTGAGTCCCGGGGAATAATCCGTCCAGTCCACAGCACTTTCAATAACCCGGTGCTGGGAATATTGAAGCCAAACGGCCAGTGGAGACTATGCGCCGACCTCAGGGAGCTCAACAAACGGGTCCATACTTCCCGATGGCCTCTTCCCTACATTGACCAAGGGCTGGCCCAGATCCAGGGGTCACAGGTATTCACTGCAATAGACCTGACCAATGGATACTGGACTGTGCCTGTCAGTAGGGAGGACCAATACAAGCTGGCTTTTACCTTTGGGGGCCAGCAGTATACATGGACCCGGACTCCCTTCGGATACCTCAACTCCGGCAATGAATTCAACATTTTCCTACATAAGGCCATGCCCGACCTGGGTGCGAGGGGTAACCTGGCTTATGTAGATTATGTCCTCATCAAAAGTTCATCTGTGGAGGAACACGTAGCGGAGATCCGTTATGTTCTGACGCAGTTGAGGGCCGCCGGAGCAAAACTTTCCTTTCAGAAAGCACAGTGGTGTAGAACCCGTGTTAATTTCTTGGGGCATGAGATTACTCCACAGGGTCTCTGTCTCCAGGAAAAGAAAGTGGAAGCACTTCAAAAACTGAAAGACCCCACAACTCTGCGGGAACTAAGGAGCCTCCTTGGACTGACTAATTACAGCAGAAAGTTCATTGAGGGCTACGCAGAGATTACCAGACCCCTGATTCATCTCTTGAAGGGGGGGGTCAAGTGGGAATGGGGTCCAGAACAAGCCGAGGCAGTAAAACAACTCAAAAGAAGCCTCTCACAAGCGCCTTGCCTAGCTTACCCTGTCCGAAACAAGGAGTTCTTCCTGGAGACGGGGTTCTCTAACACGTGCTTGACGGCGGTATTATACCAAAAGCTTGACAAGGTCAATAAAGTAATCTCCTATGCGAGCAAAACTTTATCCTCTGTGGAGGAAAAATTCAACGATTGTGAGAAGGCACTCCTGGCAACGGTGTGGGCATTGAAGAATTACCGCCCGTTTATCCATGGGGAACACATCATAGTGGAGACTCCACACCAGCCTCTGCAATATCTCCAAAGTGACAGAATCCGGGCCGGAAATGTGAGTAATTCCCGAATTACTTCCTGGATTCTGTCAATGCAAGGCTTTCCTGTGGAGGTCCGATATGGCCAAAACAAGAAGAGTCCCCTCGCGCAAGGTCTGGCTGACTTGCATGATTGTGCCAGAGAAAACTGTCTCGAGGACGAAAGTCTAAAAATAAAGGACAACATGGAGGCATACCTTAATTCCCCCCACAAAGTCTTTGAAGAAGACAAGTGTGAGGGAATGCCCACTGTCTATGTGGATGGATGCTCTTACCATGTTGACAACGACGGGGAGAAAGAACTGGTGGCTGGCGTAGGGAATGCATGGGTGAATGAGTCCCCAGAACCCTCCGCTGGATACAAAATTGGTCCCCGAAGTAGTCAGGTGGCAGAATTGATGGCTGTGCATCAGGCCATCCTCACTGCTGTCCAGCATCAACTCCGCGAACTGGTCATAATCACAGATTCGGATTATGTACGGAACGGGTTCGTGGTGCACCTGGTTAATTGGAAAACCAGAGGCATGTTATGTGCTAACAACAAACCCTTGAAACATGGGAAGTTGATACAAAACATTGATGATCTGGTCACCTCGAATGAGATGACCATCTATTGGAAAAAGATCAAGGGTCATTCCAAAGTAGAGGGACCAGACAAAACTGGAAATGACTTAGCTGATCAGCTGGCCAAAACCGGGGCCATCCAAGGGGATCTAATTGATATTGAGTCCCTGTTGGGGGAAATCCAGGTCACTGCTATCACTAGGTCCCAGACAAATGCTCTGTCAGGATTAGTCAGGCGAGTACAAAGGCAGCGAATATGGCAAGGGAAATGTGCACCCAGGAACCAAGACTCATGTATACTAAACCCAGGATTGCAAATAGAGTGTGACAACAAAACTAGGGATGTGGGGTAAGCACCTGACCGCGAGGAAAGTCGGCAAGTGCCTTACCCCCAATTGCTGTTACAGGTACTGACAGCGCTAAACCCACGTGGAGGGCAAGCAATGACAGAATCTGTGAGCTGACACTCTAGACGGTACTGAATAAAGGATTTGGAAACAGTACTCACAAGGATCGGAATGACCACATGAATGCCAGTACTCACGAAGACCGGAAAGACCACTTGGATGTCCGTATTCACGAGGACCGGAAAGACCACTCAAAAGTCAGTGCTAACCCACAACCCTGTAAATCAAACAAGAACCCAGAAGGCAGTAAAGGCAAAGAGTGAGGATAACTAAATACCTAAACCCAAGTCAAGTGGCAAGAAGGAATAGAACAGAGTGGAAAACAAAAGATAATCGCACGGGAGCTAGTTACAACAGCTCCCCACACTCAATAATAAAATAGGAAATAAATGCAAAAGTGTAATGGAAAACATGGAATGGATCACAATAGAAAGTAAGGATCAGGAGCAGGGAAAAACGAAATAACCAAGGCAAACCTCCCCCACTCCTCCAAGCAAAAGATAGAAAGCTAATCAAAAAGGAAGGCTAGGCATAAAGGTTTACAGCAGCAAAGGACAAAGTCAAAGAAATATAGAACACAGACAAACTGGGCTGCTTCTAAAAGGGGAAAGCACTGAGAAATGCTGCCTGCAAACAGAGGAAGGCAAAATAGGGGAACAAGGGAGCAGAAAATCAATTAGAGCATGAATCCGAGATTCAGGGCGGAGGAACAAGAAAACAGGAACTAGGAACAAGGTACAATGGCAAGGAACAAGGAACCAGGGACTAGTCAAAAACAGGAACACTGCAAACGATGACCAGCGCTGGACTGAAGTGAGACTGAGGCTTTTAAAGCTGTTTAACGAGCACGCCTCAGGTGTGCTGACTGCTGCACCTGCAGCCACAGGTGTTGCCTATCCTCCACCCAACCTTGTCCTGCAAGGGTGGAGGTGGAGCAGTGGGCCAGGCATTCTGGGAAGCACAGTCATTTGGTTACAGAAGCATGCTGGCTGCCAAAAACCTGGAATGGATCCGGAAGGGAAGTAGTTTGGAAAATAGGGATTTAGCGCTCCCAATTCATTACAACATTGTGGCATTAGGTTCGGAGGAAATGTCCAGCAAGGAATAAGTCCCAAAACATGCCCCCAAGTGGCGGGAACGGGAGCGAAGGGAGCGAGTCGTGACATGCTCACAATGATCTGTCAACTGCCCAATGGAGCAAGGAGACCCCTGATGCTGATTTGATTACCGCTCAGAAGGGGGATCCAATAATTGGTCAATTTTACCAACACATTGAGGACCCTGAGAACTTTCCCCTGACGGATACCGATTACATTGGGAAAGAGGACCTAAGAGTGTTGATGAAATGTCCAAAAATGTTCCGAATCCAAGACGGTTTGCTGGTAAGGAAATCCAAAGCTGGCCACGATCAGTGGGTGGTTCCTACCTCATTCCGAAGCCTGATGTTAAGTCACGCCCATGATGCGGCCACTGCCGGTCATAGGGGGTTTCACACAACATTGGAAATCTTAAGAGAGGTTGCATACTGGCCACACATGGGGCAGGACCTCGACCAATACTTGAAGGGGTGTCTTGTGTGTGCACAATTTCAGCCATCATCCCTCACGCACCGTGCGCCTCTCCAAAAGAGGGGGATGACACTGCCATGGTCAGATTTACAAATCGACTTTGTAGGCCCCGTGATTCGCTCTGCTAGGGGGAATAAGTACATGTTGACTGTGACATGCTTGTTTACCAAGTGGGTGGAATGTCTCCCAGCCCCAAATTGCAAGGCAGAAACTGCAGCTGCCCTGATGATTAACCACATCTTTTCCCGTTTCGGTCTACCTCAAAGGATTGAGTCAGACAGGGGTAGCCACTTCACCAGTGAAGTAATGACAAATATGTGGGAGATACTGGGGGTCAAAAGGAAGTTGCCTATTGCTTACCGGCCAGCTTCTTCTGGGGCAGTAGAGAGATATAACCGAACCATTGTGAGCATCTTAAAAAAGTTTGTGGCAGATTCTGGGCCAAGTTGGGATATCCGATTACCTCTGGTCCTAATGGCCATCAGATCTACCCCTTCATCTGCAACCAAAATGTCACCATTTGAGTTGATGACTGGGCGCAAGATGGTGCTTCCTCAGCATTTGCTCTACAGGACCCAAGATCAGACACTGATAAATGCCTCCGCAACTCATGAGTATGTGGAGAATTTAAGGAAACACCTTCAACATGCTTTTGCTTATGCTCAGCGGAATCTAGAAAGATCAGCTGATAGCATGAAGACCCACTATGACCTGAAGACTTCCAGGAAGGAATATCAGGTGGGGGACCGGGTCTATCTATACAATTTCCAAAGGAACCAGGCCAAACAGCGAAAATCTTTGCCTACATGGAAGGGACCCTTTGAGATTATAGACAAAATCTCCCCTGTGGCCTACAAGATCCGCATCCCCAAAGGCGGTTTGGCAGAGGGGGAAGACAAGTGGGTCCACATTAACCAGTTGAAGTGTTGCCATCCCAGGCACACTCTGCAACAACTGGAGGAATCCTCTGGAATCCTAGAGGGTACTGTCTCAGATTAATTCAGTTCTAACTTAAAAGATCCTACATATCGCCTATCAAATTCTGAGTTTCTCAATGTGGGTGTTTTCGTTTTTGAATGCAAAAAGAAATGTGCATGTTCATATGTTTTGACTATAAATTTATATGCCACCCCACTTTATCAATGGTGGGGGAAAAAGGTCTAGGAATAGGTATTGCCGCTCTTCCTTTGTCGTCCTAGGAGAAAGAAAACCTGGAGACGGGGCAAGGAGGACGATCCGGAGACCGGGAGCAGAGACGCAAGAGGCCCAGTGTACCGCCCAATACTCCCATCAGGACCGGCGAGGAGAACCGATCGATCCGACCGGATGGAGGAAAAGATGCTGAACTGTGCCATTTGCAGAATTGGAAGAAGATTATGCGGACAGACCAGTGCGTGGGTCAAAACCCTTGTGCACCCGACTCCCCATCGACTCAAATTCAAAGGGCAGTCACGTGGGGGGATCTGTTGGGTGTCCTGACCCACGTTTGAGCTATCATGCTGCAACATTTGGTGCTGTGGGCTTAGAAAATCCAAGATGGCCAAAAAGCCCACAAGTGTGCCAGAATCCAGGAGAACCACGCAGTTTGTGCGCACACCAAAATGGTTACCTAACTTGCCACCCACCAGTGTAAAGAAAGATCTTTGTTAACAAAATCCACTGTTACTGATGTTTAAAAAGTTGCTGAAATCGTGGCTCATTGGACCACTTTAAAGATTCAACCCTTTTGTGGGGTTCCACATGACCATTTTACTGTAAGGAGCCCCATCAAAACAATGTTAAGCAAGGATTTACTACCATGTAAGAACCATTCCTGTTTGGAATGCATTAATCCAAGAAAAATCCCCAAAATGGTTGCATTACCAGTACTCACCATTATCAGAAAGCCGGCGTTTTAAAACAACACCAGACATTTGTGTAAAACTGAATAAATGAACCCAAAGCAGGCCAAAGAAAGACTTACTGAGAGGTGGATACAAGTCTGAAGTGACTTGAAGGTTTATAACAAGACTGGCTGAGCTGTGGATTTCAGCAGTTTAAGTAAATTTGGACTGAAAGACACTAAAAACCTAAATGTGTAAAAGAAATGAGTGACCTACTTTTGAGTGTCACATAGGTTGCAATTGTTTAAATGTCATAATTTTAAACTTAGAATCAGCATTCTAGCTGCATATGTAAAAATGGTTAGTTTTATTTGAATGCAGAAAACTGGGAAACTAAAAGTGACATTAGCTGGGGCCTGGTTTAAGGAACTGGATTCTGCTTGACAACTTCCCCCCAATTGGAGTGAAACTGGATCCACAGTAGTTCCCAGGCCTAGCTGCCTTTTGCTGTTCCCACCAAAAGGGATATGACACTTCTCTGATTGAATTACCAAGGGACTGCTAGAGACTAAACATAGGACCCAGGCAGAGGGTTTATTGAAGTGGCCATAAATGGCTTCCTCTTGAACAATGGGCCTTCCAGGGCCCAGGCAGATGGTTTATTGGGGGACCGTAAAACAGCTTCCTCTTGGCAGAAGCTGGGAGGGGCAGGGGCTCTGAGCCTGGCAGAAACTGGACAAACTGGCTTCTACACCATGTGACTTGGGAAACCACACCCCTGTAGCCAGAATATGGTTTTAGAAAAAGATGAATAACTCATAGTACGGACCTGTCATAATTATTTAAATGATACCATAATTCTTGTGATTTTTCTGCCCACATTTTAAGAGGTTTTTAGAACCGGTGGTATGATCTGGGGGCAAACTAGCAGTTAAGAGGGTATTACTTAAAATGTCTGCATGTGAAAAGTCTGATACTTCATCAATTAATGCCTGCATGCCTTGCACACATTTGGGTAAATTTGAGTAAGAATCTGATATTGGTAACTTGACCAAAAAGTGAAATATGTTGCCATTTCTCAATGCAAGCTCTCAGGAAGAGCAGATTTGAACAGGGTATATCTCATGTGATATGTGATGGGTGCATGTAATTCCAAACCAATGTGTATCTATGAAATATGTCTTTTTGAGCAAATATAGATTGTGTGTAAAGTTGACAGGGGTGGGTTCTCTGTATCATAAACAGACCTCATCATGATAACACTTCAATTCATTCCCCCAATCAAGGGGAAGAGGAGGAAGTGGCCAATGACAAGTGGAGAGGGGTAGGGCCTAGGAAGCTAGCCTCTCCACCCATTTTCAAAACACATAAAGGCAGTCAGGACAGATAGGGACATTCTATTCCATCTGCTGCGGGACGCTCTGCCGGGAAAATCCATACTTTACCTCCATCAACCTCCAGAGAGCCAACATAGAGACTTCAATCTATCCACCTTCAGAGACCAAGACTTTACTTCAGAATTTGTAGCAGAGAGGTCAACTACAAGCTATATCCCTCTTTAGCAGGCCTCAAATCATTGCCTTTATCACAGCCAGGCGAGCTGTTTGAATTCTTTGCAAGAACTCTTGCCATTTGCCAGAGAGCAGTGTTGTATCCAGAGAGAGACCAGCCGAACCGGAGACCGCTGTATCCGGACCCACAGACCTGATCAGAACCAGAGACCCAGACCAGACCAGCAGAGTAGAGCTGACCCCGACGCTGTGCGCAGAGACCGTCCGTGGCGAGTGAAGAAAACCTGACCAGATCCGTGGCGAGGCCCATTTATTTCTAAATATATTGGGAGTACCTAGCAGAACTGTGCAGAACCAATCTCTTAGTTAAAATAATATAATTCAATCTATTTTAATCTAACCAGAACTGTCACCTGTCATTTCTAGCTGCTAGCTGTCACTTGTCACTTTGAACTTTAAAATTTCAAATCTGAAAAATGACCTTTACCATATCGCTCATATCTCCATGACCGTTTGTCTTAGAGACTTGCAGTAACTTTCCTCTGAAAGCTGGGAATCTTGGCTTTTCAACGAACCTAGAACCGCATTCCTATTCTCTATACTTTTATACTATACTAAAAACGCACTCGCGAATTTTACCACGATTTGCAAATTTCTCCACGTGTGAAAACAGCAGCTTCCTTGCTTTCCTTGCTAAAAATTCGTTTGCCTCTTAAGAACCATCCCTGAATCATTGCTAGAGTGAGCCTGGACTAATATTAACTTGATACCACTCACCCTGAACCTCTAGAGGGAATTAAAAGCATTTTAGCATATTTTTCACTTCATTGCCAGCACATATAAAAGCATTTTGGGCCTGTGTTTCAAACTTCTGTAGTCTAAGCTTGCTGGGGTGAACTGAATTACATGTGATTGCATTTCTGAGAACTGTGTGCTTTCCTTCCATTTCCTTGCATTGCATAAAAGGGGGGGTGAATTGTCCAAGAAAGTGATTACATTGTCTTTTGCTGAAATCCTATCAAGTTATTTTCTGTACTGCATTTCATTCCACATTGCATCCATTTGAAACTATTGTTGCTATCTTATCCATCCTATAACCACTCATCATTGATTATAAAGAAGTGTGCTAGTGCGGGACTATCCATTATTGATTACTGCTCAGATTAAGTGTGATATTCAATTATTAATTATTATAAAGTGTGATATATATATATCTATTGTTTAAATTATCAAATCAACCTTTTAACTTGCAAAACAGAACTACTTCTTGGCTCAGTGGGGTCAGGGGGATTCCAAGAGAGGGATGTTATATAGGGGTAGTCATCCAGAACGCATGAACTGGACATAAAGATATATCAATAAGGGTTTCCATTCAGTATCCCAGACTAGGCATTGACTTAGCTGTAGTGTTGAATTGAATCCTCTTACACTATATACCACCTATAAGTACATATCACACCTGCAGAAACCTCCTATATACCGCCTATAAGTACATGCCACACCCGCAGAATCCTCCTATATACCGCCTATAAGTACATACCACACCTGCAGAAACCTCATATATACCGTCTATAAGTACATACCACACCCGCAGAATCCTCCTATATACCGCCTATGAGTACATACCACACCTGCAGAAACCTCATAAATACCGTCTATAAGTACATACCACACCCGCAGAATCCTCCTATATACCGCCTATAAGTACATACCACACCTGCAGAAACCTCCTATATACTGCCTATAAGTACATGCCATACCTGCAGAAACCTCCTATATACCTCCTATACGTACATACCACACCTGCAGAAACCTCCTATATACCGCCTATAAGTACATGCCATACCTGCAGAAACCTCATATATACCGTCTATAAGTACATACCACACCCGCAGAATCCTCCTATTTACCGCCTATAAGTACAGGCCACACCCGCAGAATCCTCCTATATACCGCCTAGAAGTACATGCCATACCTGCAGAAACCTCATATATACCGTCTATAAGTACATACCACACCCGCAGAATCCTCATATATACCGTCTATAAGTACATGCCACACCTGCAGAAACTTCCTATATACCACCTACAAGTACATGCCATACCTGCAGAAACCCTCTATATATCGCCTATAAGTACATGCCATACCTGCAGAAATCTCCCATATACCATCTATAAGTGCATGCCATACCTGCAGAAACCTCCTATATATCACCTATAAGTACATGCCATACCTGCAGAAACCTCCTATATACCCCCCTATAAGTGCATGCCATACCTGCAGAAACCTCCCATATACCGCCTATAAGTACATGCCTTGTGCACATATTGAGCAGGTGTCAGGACCTCGTCCTCTCTCCCTCCCAATGTTTAAGGTTCTATCTGAGAGCATCTCTGAGACCGTGACACATGAGACTTTTGCAGAGTTTGACAAATGTGGCAAATATGACACGGCAGAGGAACAGAGCTTCACAACCAAGTTTATATGTTGATAACTACCTTAGCAACTAGAAACAGCACACACATAAGCAAAGGCTGAAACAGTTCTGGAGAGCACAGCTTGCAAACATCGTTATGGCCACAAAATAGGCAAATGACAATGTATCGACTGTGCGGAAAAGGAGGGAGATGCCATAATGTGTACATGTTTTATCTGCCAAGTGGTGTCACATGTACGGCGTGTGATGTCACCGACTATGCAGGTGGCATCACACGTACGGCATGTGACGTCACCGATTATGGTTGCCATGGGCGCTGGAATGGGTGACTGCGTTGAGCTCAGAGGTAGAAGCACGAGGAAGAGCGCCCCCGACTGAAGCAAGATATGAAGTGCACATAATGAAGCACTTTGGGGGGCATTGGTGGGACTCACAATACAGGCCGCAATGTGATGTAAAACCCTGCACCGCCTTAGCCTCATTGGAAACTAGACGCGCTGTTCAATATAGAGTGGAATCGTACATTTAAATGTGCAGCAGAGTAACTGCAGATTCACACCGCTGGATAATCCTCCTGTATGCACGGGATAAGTGCAAGAGAGTGAAAAAAAGTGCTAGGCCTGATTATACGTGGTGCTTAAATTAGCAGTGTGCAGGCCCTGCACGGTGCCCAGCAGTATTCAAGGGTAATCGGCATGTAAAAGATTGGTGCATCCTAAGGGGGCAGGTGAATGCCCTGGGGAAGTGCTTTGAAGATGCATTATAAGAATGATGATTTTTTACAAAGACATTAAACTCAGGATCGGAATTCAATCCTTGGGTTACAGCAGGACATTTACAAATACATTTGGTTTCCTTTTGCCGAAGCTTCTGTTCACTGTCACTGCCTCTGTATCAGGCTCCAAACTAATAACATAGAGCAAGGCTTTTCTGTGTTATCTCATCCTTAAACATTATGAAAGAAAATATGCTACGAAACTCCTATACACCGCCCAATAAGTACATGCCTTTTGCACATGTTGGGTGCACATTTTGAAAAGGTGTCAGGACCACGTCCTCTCTCACATCCAATGTTTAAGATTTTGGGCCTCATTACGAGTCCGGCGGTTACCCTGCCAGACTCGTAACATTTTACAGGTGCCTGAATTCCCTGGTCACCGGGACATTACAAGTCCGGCGGCTCGGGAAGTCAGGCGTCAGTGAAATGTTAGACCCCATTCTCATAGAGTCCCATTGGACTCAATGGGAATGGAGGCTTGGAAGCGCCAGCACCTTTGCTTACGGTGCCAGCGCTTCCGTGAAGAGTCTGTCTACCGTGGCCGCGACGGCAGACAGGGTCAGAACTGTCAGGTGCAGGGGTCCCCTGCAGGCAAACTCATAGTTTGCTGGTCCAGAAAATTGGGTGCCGGTGAGCTTACCGGCAAACTTGTAATGAGGCCCAAATCTGAGACAATGGTACATCAGACTTTTGCAGAGTTTGACAAACATGACAGACAGAACAACATGGCCGTCTGTTGCTTGCAGGAAGGCAGGCATGGTTATGCATGATGAGGGGTTGTAGATGCTGGATGCCTGGGAAAGGAGTCACAGAAGGTCTCCAGAACATGAACACTGTGGCCTGGGTGCACTTCATCTTCAGACTCAGATATAAAGGAGTCTTTTTCAGACAGATTCATTCAGAAACGCGCTCAGCGCTGCCAGGTTGTGCTGCGTCCCATGCATCAGATGCGACACTGCATGAAATGGATGACATGACACAGCATCAGTCTTTTGCTTTTCTTGAGTGTATTATGCTCGCTCTCCAAGTCAAACTGCAATATTCAGCCACAGTTTTAAATATCTTGGGGCGTGTCGTTATTGCAGTCATCAGCCACTTCAAGCGCCTATCGGGTAATCTTACTTAGCTATTCTGCCACTGACTTGTTTTAGGCATGTAAATCAATAGTTTTAATTTATCGTGTAATTATTTTACCTAATGGTACACCCTTGTACTCGTCCTCTAGTCTTTGTTTTCAGTTATAATTATTGTTATCCAAAATAATGCAAGTACTGTCTTTCAGGGAGATGCTGAGGAGTCCAACGCATTGACGACAACCGTTGATGTCACTCAGATGCTCGAGGTACGTTTCCGGACAGTTCCATCGATGGAGATCATCAGATCTTGCATTCTTGAAGCGTGATTGTTACACACAATGTTTCTTTCGTTTTTAGCCATTGATATGTCCTTCTGTCGTCGCCCTCCTATGTGTCTTCTTTTTTCAATATTGTGTTCATTACTAATGAAAGTCCTATGTTTCAGGGAGTCGATGGAGCATTAGTCCAAGAAGAAGGGGGAGCATGCAGTTACGGGTCGGCGCAACAGCTTGCAGAAGTGTGCACCGCAGTTACAGCGTCCCTTGATGTTCTTATGCATTTCGAGGTATGGATACTGACAGTTCGATCAAGCGAAATCATATGACGTGATTACATCCGCTATACTTCCTTCTTTATTAACGCAAGTACTATGTTTCAGGGAGATGACGGAGCTTCTTCTACAAGAACATCACCCCTAGTAGTTGATGCAGATCTCTGGGTGGTGACACTTCCATATCATATTTAGATATCCATTATTTATTTTAGACAACTGATAATTTGTGCAGGTCTATTTAGATGAGCCGTTGACGCCTGCACAAAGTTTATGTTCTTTTTAACAAAATAGAAAACCATACTAATGCAATTACTGTGTTTCAGGGAGTTGCTGAAGCGTCATCTTCAATAATATCATCGATGGAAGTCTATGAGGAGCCCGAGGTATGGATCTTGACAGTTCCATCTAACTAGATCAACAATGCGAGAATAATTGTCGTTTGAATGTTCTACACAAAGCGTTCATTCGTGTTTTGCTATTGAGATGTACGTGGGTATTGGTCCCCAAGTACATTTTGTGTTTTCAATATTATTATACATACTAATGAAAGTTCTATGTTTCAGGGAGTCGATGGAGCGTCAGTGCGTGATGGATGTGCTTATCATGAAAATATAGTCGTTGCAGCGCAAGAGGAAGTGGAGACATGCACACACGAGTCGGAGCAACAGCGTCCTGATGTTGAAGTTCGAGGCAAGAAAGTTTCAAAGAAAAGAAAGCAAAAGAAGGTTAGTGTCCTGGTCACTATATTATGTTGTTTTTCACTGTTAATAGTTCAATACTGTAAGTTGTGTTTAAACTGAACATCCCTTTTCCAATCTGTCCTCTAGTTGCGAGTGGGTGTACGAACTAGATCTACACAGACAGTGAAGCGAACGAGAGATGTTGCTTGTCAAACCTTTTGGCAGGGACTTGAGACTGGAGATGCATCGTGCCAATGGGAAGAATATGAAGTGATTGACAACGGAGCTATACCACCACCAGCCATTGATAGTGAATGTCCTCCTGGTAGTTCGGATGCAGTCGGAGATCAATTCACAGAATCCACACCCGCAAAAACTAAGACCGCGAGAAAGTTGAAGAAATTGTTTTATTCACCCATCGCCGGAGAAGGAACAGATGTTGCAATGGAAGAGAATGAAGTGGACGACAATGAAACACCATCAATATCACTGAACATAGCGGAAGACGATATCAGAGATTCTACCTTTCATGTGAGTGATATGTCCTCAACGTTACAGGCCGAACCAGCTGGGATGCAGAGTGACAGTATAAGGAAAGAGGCCAAATTCATTGTATTCGATAGTTGTTTGATTGATATTATTATTAGGATGAAATGTGGGCATTCGGTTGGTGGGGAAGTATGTGGGGAGCCATTGATTAATGTGACTCGTGCAATTCGAGGCACTAACCTTAAAATACATGCCACCTGTACAAAATATCATCCTTTCTCATGGTCTGCACAACCCATGCTGGGGCAACTGCCAGTAGGCAACCTACTTTGTGCAGCGGCCGCACTTTTTAGTGGTTCAAGTTTTAAAAAGTTAGAGTATTTCTTTCAGTTTGTGGGAATCCATTTCATCGCGAAAACTCAGTTCTACAAATACCAAACCGATTATCTATTTCCAGCCATTAGCGAAGCTTGGAGAATGGAAAAAATGTCTATTGATAGTACATTCGCGGGCAAACGGTTCAGGCTAGCCGGTGATGGACAGTGCGACAGCCCAGGATTTTCAGCCAAGTACTGCACCTACCACTTTCAGGACATGGAAAGTAAGAAAATTGTGAGTTCGGTGGTCGTGCAGGTGTCACAAAGTACATCCTCAGTGGCCATGGAGAAAGTTGGCTTTGTAGCATCATTGCAAGAACTACAATCGCGGGGAATGGTGATCGACCTGATAGCCACGGACAGACACGTTTCAATTGCCAAGACAATGAGAGAAGAGTACAAAAATATAAATCACCAATTTGACGTATGGCATCTTGCAAAAACAATCAATAAAAAAATCGGGCTGCAGGTAAAAAAAAAGATATGCAAGGTATTTCACAGTGGTCCAAGTCAATCAGCAACCATCTTTGGTGGAGCTCAAAAACATGTGGAGGGTCGTTGGAAATTCTACTGGAAAAATGGCGGTCAGTAATGCTACACTGTAGCAACGTTCACCGCTGGACCACAAACCAACATTTCCACAGTTGTGAACATGGCCATTTGTCCACAGAGGAGGCACGGAAGAAGAAGTGGTTGATTCCTTCATCACCCACTCACAAAGCCATTGAAAAGATTGTATTTGATAAAACTATAACAAGAGATTTGAGGGGACTCACGGAATTCTGCCACACAGGAGATTTGGAGGTGTTCCACAATATGTGCCTAAAGTACAGGCCAAAACGATTGCATTTTGGCATGGAGGGCATGATAAATCGGACTCTTCTAGCGGTCTTGGCACATAACCATAATGTTGGCCGTCAACAAAGTAGGACGACCGGAACTTTAGGGACGCTTCGCTACAATAAGGCCTTCACTAAAAGAAGTAAACAATGGGTGATCAAACCAGTGTTTGAGGATATGCAATATGAGTTTATTGAGAGACTTATTGTTGATGTCCTAGATAGGCACATACATGGAGTTGTGAACGAACCTGTGCAGGGGACAACTGCATTGCCACCCAACATTGCCTCTGTTCCATGTCCACCTAAAGCAGAGCTCATTGAGAAATACACATCACGGTTTAAATGATTGTAATTTGATTGTCTGTTCTCTCGAGTCTCCTCATGTCGCAGGTCCATTGAATATGTGTAGCTATGTATTGTGTAAATAAAAGTGATTGCTCAGTGTACATGCAATGTGTCTCTCCACCCTTGCCCCTCCCTTCACCGTGCAGTAGTGCGAACCACCCGGGTGTCACCTGTGACTTTGCTCTGGAGTCTCCTCATGTCGCAGGCCCATTGAATATGTGTAGCTATGTATTGTGTAAATAAAAGTGATTGCTCAGTGTACATGCAATGTGTCTCTCCACCCTTGTTCATTTGCGCATTAAATTAAACCAAACAGTAATATAAATCATTTTTCAAAAAATATAGAATGTCTCCGTATTTATGGTTCGCTGGGGCTGCAAATGCACGCAGACAAAATGCAAAGATGGAGTGTAAATTTCAAGTCCTGTGAGATGGCCTTACACTGAATGTAGCTAACTAGGAATGTGTGCTCGTTCAAAGTGAAGGTCAGCTGCTTTGATTTTTTGCTCGGGTGCCGGAATGGCCCACGACTCAGTATAAGGTTCTTGACAGGCCGGGACCATCCCGAAAGACTTCTTTTTGGGGGTGTGGTGCAATAACGTAAGAAACGATAATGAATATAATTTCAGAAACGAAAGCCATTTAATGTTCGTTCATTAGAAGAAATAACGTCGGCATAGAAGGAGTGGTATTTCGGGGCTGCCCTATGCACAGACACAATGGAAAATGCAAATATAATGTAAGTAACTCTTTAGATGAGTTTATACCGCAATTTAATTACTATACAGTAGCTTTAAAGACGGGTTAAATTGTACTTGTTCGTTCTATGTGGCATATTGTTTTGTACCGCGCACTATCTTGAGGAGAACAATCTCCTTTTACGGAAGCACCTCAAAACCTTACTCTTTGCTTCTGCTTTCTCTCTCCCTCTCCCCTGCTACAACTGGTCCACTGTCTGCGACCTCTGTCCTGGGCCCTTCCACTCTCCACCTGCACTGCCTCCCTGTCAACCCCTGCACTGGGGGACTGTCTCAGTATCCTACAGCCCCCCCTTCCCAGCACTTGTTCTGCACTTACCTTGCACTCACCACCAGCTGGCCCTATGTATTTATTATTTTATGCTACTTACCTTGTACTCCACTTCCCCCCTCCCTTTCCCCTTGCACTTTTACCTTCCCTCTACCCCTGCACTTGCGCGATCTGAATGACACCTAGCCTAGTAGGATCGTTGTCTGTCTTCTCCTTGTTCCCCCCCCTCCCTGCCTCGCCACGCCTTGAAACACTTGTGTATAGGCGCGTTGCAAATGCCATATTATATCATATCAGTGACGAAGTGGTCCACTGGCGCTCAGGCGGCTCTGAAAAAGGCGGAGGAGAGGGGGTGGGTTACTGGAAATGACGTATAGTACCCAGTTGCACTGTCCTAGCTATGAAATAATTTCCCGATCTAATATATAAAATGAATAATTTTAATAAAGATCTGATGGTGAGACTAATTTCATTTTTTATGTTTTTAAAACAGGTACATCCTTCATTATTGTATGTGTCACGAGTACCAGACACCGGCGGATGGCTTTTACAACCGCCAGTTGCTTCTCCGCGTGAACAACGTTACCACCCTGACCATTTTATGGGACGATTGCCAAGTACAAGTATGCCCTTACGCGGTACTAACGGCTAGATGCAACATACATACCGTTGTGGTGGCCTAGTGCCTCGTTGTTGGAACAGCCATGCGATTATCAGTGCGACCGAAGAGCTTATTTTATCGTAAACCAACACCCTGTGTACTGCACACGAACATCGCTTGCCTCAAGACGAACTATTTTGGATCGAGAGCAAAGAAAAATGCAAATCGCTGAATATTCTCTAAACATTTGATGTCAAATTAATGTACTTTACCAAATTTACAATCTTACGGTTTGATTTAAAAGTACAGTTTCATATTCCGAATTGTGGCGCGCTGTGTTGTGAGCTGATCTGTGTTGGTTTCCGGGTTCTGTGTGGAGTCGCGTAGAAGACGCCTGGGCGTGTTTGCCTACGCAGCACAGTCACGTCACAGATAGAGGCGGGGAATATGAATGTTTTGATAAAGTCTGTTTCAGGGGCGGGGATATGATTTAGTGCCGCAAACGCAGGTGAGCCAGGGCGATGGGGGGAAATGATAGGATTATCAGAAAATGGCGGCTGATTTCGAGTGCGTTAATGGACGAAAAGTCGGGTAAGGTCCATAGGAAAGTTTTCTACGATCTACCGATTTATGCTTAAAACACATGGCCGAACCATAGGGACAATAAAAAAAAAGTCCCGGAACTATCCTTTAACTTTCCTCTGCTTCCTCCACAACCTTCTTGCAAGATTTAGCCGCCTTTTAATATGGAAACTCTATAAACATTCTACTATAAAATAGCTTCCTTTATTCTCTTGCATATATTGTCCCTCCCTATATTCATAAACTATATGATTTATTTTACTGAATTCCATCCCTGCCCAGTCTGCCCCCTTTGAACTCTACCCACTGGTGTTCTTGTGCCCGGGTCACAATATTGTGAGGCAGTAGATGATAGTATTAGTACCTGGTCATTTAGCTGTGGCCCTTCACCCAGGGGACACCCAGGGGTACACCCAGGGGACATGGACAAAGCCAGAGATCTCACGTCTAGTCTAGGCAAGAGTCTGACATGCTCTTTGTTTATTTATTTATGTATGTATTTATTTATTTATTTCTTAGGCACCCAAAACCCGCAGGCATCGGGACGCTACACAAAACATAGAACCAAACAAACAAAAATAACATAACAACATAGATCTTCATACTAGCAGGGACATTTTTAAATCAGCAAAAAGGGCAGAAAATCTAATCCACTATAAGTTTCAAATTCGAAGAGCCTTTAGAAAATATGGAAAATTACTGGCCCCACATCCTACTATTACACAATCCCTATTTTCCTGGGTGCACCAATTGTCTATCTCCAGTCTACGAAGCACCTTCAAGTCATAGCCTCGGTAGTGCACAATGCGGGCACCTGAGTAAAAACTCGCCACTTCTAGCATGGTTGTTCTTTCTTAGCCCTTCTTCTACTATTCTGGGGGGAGTAGGCATGCGTGTGTGATTTGCCTTTGGCAGGAACCAGTAGGCATCCCCAACTAGGCTCCAGAGTGTCTGGGCAGGCAGGAAGTTGGGGAGGAGTCTTCCACCCCCTGTCCTTTGTCTGCCAGAGTGCCTGAATAGGACCAGCTCCTGCAGGGGGTCTGTCTCTCGTGATACGACAGCCACCCGCCCCCTTCTGTAAATTGCTGAGAGATTGCAGAGGAGTGTGTGCTGGAACTGAATAAAAGGTGGGGCTCCTGCAGTGAAAAGCAAGTCGACCACTGGAAGCTGAAGTAACTAAAGAAGAAGACGACCAGAGATGCCTCCAGACCCTTTGCAACACTGTAATGCGACCACTACTGTCCTGACCCCGTTATTCTATGCAACAGAGGAGCTCTGAAGAGGATGACGGCTTCCCTTTGACTGGTGGGAACAACCCAACCCAAGATGAACTCTGTTTTGAGCCATCTCCCGAGGTCCTGGGAGTTTCCCGAGCTGAGAAACCCCAATATCAGGAGACCTGCTGCCCATTCCGAGTGCAACAACAATGAATGGCCAAACTCATCCCAATCTTTCCTGACCCCTCAAGGACACTCCAAAGATCCGATGCAACTCGCCCAGACCCTCTTACCAGAGTTTGGGACTGCTAGAAGCGAAGAAGATTTACTGGGCGAATTGCGTCCTTTGTTGGTGCTACTGAAAAGGTGCCACAGCCACAGACTGAACCGAGAACTCATTAAAGCCATGCCAGAGATCTCCTCTCAAGACTGCTGTTGAGTGAACATGCCCATTGTCCTGCCTTTGGTCAACAGACCAAGGAATTTGGAGGTCGAGTCCTGCACCGTCCAGTCGAGGAGAATCCAGCCACAATCTTTTCTTCTAACCTAAGGCACTGTGGGGCGAAAGGTATTGCTTACCTGATTATGTGATGTTGCTCCAGATCTTTGGAGTGCACCTAAAGGTATCCAGGATAGTACCTCCAACCCAAGCTGCTTCTTGTGTCACCTTTGCAAGTTCTTTAACAGGTCTCCACCGTTGGTTCAGACTTCTAACATCTTCCTTCTTAGAGATTAGAAAGTATCCACAGAAACATTTGAACTTCTGCTGCTTCACGAGAATTTATTCCATTTCAAACTGCCTTTTAGCTAGGGCTTGCGTTTTGGACTTTAAAAGACTTTCTGTGCGAAGAAACTGCCTCTGGAACCTGAAGCTCTGCTAGTATAACTCTAACCGACTGTTTTACTTCACAAAAGTCACTGGGCCTCATTCCGAGTCGGGCGGTAAGGGTTAACGGTCACCGGTAACGAGACCGGTGCCGTTAAACCCTTACCACCCTATTCCGAGTTCCCTTTGCGGGTTGGAACTTAACAACTGCTTTTTGCAGGCGTTAAAAAACCAACCCGCAAAGGGACCTTGGAGCTAATTACGGCACCGTAATTTACGGTGCCGTAATTAGCACCTTCCCCATTCCCATTGAGCCCTATGGGGCAAAAATGGGAATGGGGAAGGGCCCATGGTGAATGGGGAATTACCGACCCCGCCAACCTTGGAATGGGGCGGTAATTCCGCCATTCACCATGGCGGAGTCGGAAAGATAACGGCGCTAATAGCGCCTTGGTTAACGCCAGGGTCGGAATGAGGCCCACTACCTTATATGTGTTTGCAGACTAAATGCATTTACTGTATTTATGTTAGTGTTCGCAAGTTAGGGTTATTACCGATAATACGATAGAACTGTCATTACTGTCAAATCTCTGTAACAAATGTTACCGCAAGCAACCACCAACTAAGCAGCAGAAAAGTATTCTTATGTATTTTGGTTATATTTACTAAGTGATTTATGGTGATTCGAGTGTTAATATAATGCATCTATATTTTAATATACATTTATGTGTAAGTGTTTCTTTGGAAGTGTATTGCTAACTAAAATTGAAAGTACTTACCTACAGCGCACATCTTCCTCTTAAGATACGCCTGACTGCTCTGCCACTCTACCAAGGTTCCAGCAGTAGTGCAGACTGATACTAAGAGTTGGGGATCCCAAACCACTGGGATAGTTGACTGAAGTGCTGCTACCACGTAGAACTTGTAGAAAACTCCCCTGTCACTTTCCATGGCGACATTTGCTGTGGTGGAATACCGAGTGTCCCAGGTGCCAACCAGGGACAAGGCAACATCAGGTCAGTGGGGCATGGGTTGCGATAAGGGCAGAGGGTGCTGGCTTATTTACCTGTTGCCCGCTTCTCAGGGGGCTCTGAAAGTGGGAGGTTTCATGAGGTCAAGCCTGCATTCTGTGCTCCGTGTTTGACTGGGAGGGCATATAATTCCCCTATGGGATCCTTTTTTATATACAGTCTAAGTATGTGCGCAAAGTTGCATAGATAACGAACAACGCAAGCCTCAGAGGAAGAGCTTAGGCTCGAAACACGTGTCAGGCTGATTTTGGATGGAATAAATAATCTATGCAACTTTGCACTCAAACTTAGAGTGTTTGGCACAGTGTGATTGTAATGCTCAATAACAGTTCCTTGTACTGTAGAGTGTTGGGTCAGAGCACCTACATCATACAATCACCCGCTGCCTCCTGCTAAGTTATTGTGAGAGTGCGAGCGCTTGGGTGACTTTGTCTTACCTGCCCCCCTTCTGTTTGCTAATTATAAACAGTATACATGTATATTACTATAAATAGACACTTTATTACAATTGAGAATCCTGGTTTTCTTAGTGGTAAAACTATGTAGGGAAGTTAATGATGACATTTACACAAGGATAATAAGATTTGGTTCCAAGATGTTCTGGGGCAGGGTCACAACAGTCTTGCTGTCCAATGCTAAACCTGTCAGGTGCTCAGGGGTAGTGACTTCTCGTACAGTAAATACAAAGATCCAACTCTCTACAGAAATTTGTGCCAGGTACAGCACTATTCTCTGCCTCTAAACCTGCCACAGCCCCAGGTGTGAACTTCACTACCTCTGAGGTGGAGGTTAAGGTCTGGCAATCGCGGTAGGGTGATAATCATGGCACTTCAACTCTTCCCGCTTGCCCCTTGCATTATTACTCCCATTTATCAGCCACCTAGAACTCTGCCCTTTTTAGCTTGATCTTCTAATTAACTTTCTTTCTTATGAGTCTCTCATTGTGCCCAGAGGTGATGTGAACCTCCCTACATTTTGAAACAACCATCATCACCCATTTATTCACTCTGTTTGATAACTCCCTACTCTCTTTCCAGAGCTTCCAAAAGCATTCACATCCCAACTTCCCTGCCCTGAACTTCCTCTTTGCCTCTGTCAGCCACTATAACCCTTCCATGTACCCTGTACTTTGCCATCTCTCCCACCCCCCTGCAAAATCCTTCCCCTACTTTCCCCAATATCAAATGCATATTCAAATCTGTCTCTCTTGTTCTCTCTCTTGATGAAGTCAGAAATTCTTGCTGGTCCCCTCGCCAACTCGATCGAGAACACCTTTGCAGAATGTATCTTGGCTCTTGCTATTTCCATTGAGAAGCACTATCCTGATTCATCCTTCACTCTACATCTCATCACCACCATACCAATCAGTGGATCAGCAAGCTGATATGACAGCTGATAACCCATGCCAATCACTGGATCAGCAAGCTGATATGACAGCAGATAACCCATACCAATCACTGGATCAGCAAGCTGATATGACAGCTGATAAGCCATACCAATCACTGGATCAGCAAGCTGATATGACAACTGATAACCCATACCAATCACTGGATCAGCAAGCTGATATGACAGCTGATAACCCATACCAATCACTGGATCAGCAAGCTGATATGACGGCTGATAACCCATACCAATCACTGGATCAGCAAGTTGAGCTGATAACCCATATCAATCACCTCCAACTCAGTTGCTGGAAGGAGGCCAGTGTCCCCCTTGCCTTTGTTCCTATAAAACATCTTTCCTCAATTTCTTCTCTGTATGTACTCTATTAAATCCATCTACCTCACTAAACCTTTCTCATATCTACTACGATCCTTGTAAACTATATACTACCATCCAATGCACCGTGCCTCCTCTCTCTAAATGATGACTTTACCCTCTCTTTTACATGCAAAATCATCAATATCAGGGAAACCTCCTATGCTGTCCTGGGTCTTCCCATCCCCACCCACCATCTACATCCTCTCGTCTTCACCCTTCTTCTCTAGAACAGCCTAAGTAGAACTGCCCCCTCTGCTCCTCTGTGCCCACCAATCCTGTGCTCTTAGTGACCATAATACTCAACAGACTACGAAGAATGCACCAGTCCTTTCTCCAGCATTGGATCTTCCATAGATTCACATGCTTTGAATATTCCCCCCTTATCAGACTAGGAATTCTCGGTTACACACTTCATACTTTTACTTAAAGAAAAAAAACAGGTGTGTTTTGTAGTCAATCCTCCTCTTTATGGGTTCTTTGGTCACAGCCAACGGGATGTCGAGTAGTAAGCTCCTCCCCTGGAGGTCATGTTCAGATTCTAACAGGCGGGTGCTGACCTTTGTCAATACCTGAGAATAAGCCTTTAACCCCTTGGGGAGGAAGGAGGGAGCATGTGAACCTTTAAAAGATACCAATGCTGGAGAAATGGAGTTACAGGTAAGAAAGGTACTCCTTCTCCAGAATCAATCAATACTTTATCTCTTGAGGAACAGTCCCATAAAAGTCTTATATGTAAAAGAAATTAAAGATAATTTATAAACATGGTCCATATTACAACACATGCAAGCAAGTAAAATCAGTAAAACTGGTCCACTAACTGTGATGTGACTTTTGAAACAGCAGCAGTAAAATTAGCAACACAAGAGCACAGATACATCAGGGAGGAACAAAAAATATAGAAACGCAGGTCTGCATTGACTGTAGCCTCTTTCCCAAAAAAGTGGAACTAAAAAACGCTTTCCTAAGAAGTGCATATAAAGCCCCAAATAACGCTGTATGGACAGGAGTTTCCATTCTATTGGTTTCACAAACACAAGACATTTCATTTTCCCTCCAGCGACACCACTTTCCATGTGTGGGAGAAAAAGCGTTTAGCCTTAGGTGACTTAATAGGACTGGGTGGTATATATCTCTCACAACAAGCAAATAGCTTGCTATCCCCGAAACTGGAGCAGACATATTTTCACTTTTGCTACTAACTATTTTGCAAAAGTAGATTTTGAACTTGACTCTGCATTAAGAGGAGTACTGTTCAGGTTACTAAAAGAACTGTGATGGCCAAATGTATGTGTTGAGCCAGACTTGTTCCTCAACCATGCAATTCTGCTTATATGGCCAGTCTGTATCAAACGGAATGTCCTGGGTTAAGGTTGCCCACTCATGGCGCTCGTCACATGACACTTGTTGCATTTTGCGTTCTAATCGCAGCTTATTTATGTGGTTCTACCAGGCAACCCTCTACGGCAGAGGCACTAGTACGCCGTAGGTTCTTTGACGATGTCCTGATATTGCTTTCATGAATAGTCCTCACAGAATGATGCCTGGCAGCTGTAACATTTTGGGTAAGAACTCTCCCTCCGATCTATGCCACATTTCTTAGCGGACCCAAGTGTTTTGACTCGTAACATTATAGCGTCAGCTTCTTTTGCAAGGTCTTCATAACAGCACTTGTGTGCATTGTTGATGATGCAAATACGCTCTAAGTATTGCTCCCAGGATCATGATGTGGCAGTACAACTTGGGCCTTTGATCAATTACCCAAAAAGCTCCACAAAGGTAAGTTGTGTTTGTATGTAAGTGCTCCACAATAACTCCTTTGGGGGCTGCAGAGAGTAGAATTACATAACTCAGTTATTCTAGCCGGTAGACATTGGGATTATGAAGTCACAGTACAACTCTGGTTCATGGTGGAAGAAGTAATTTGCTTCTCTGAAGTAAGTCAGTATCACTTCTAAATGTGCTACATTTGAATGTAGGTGTGGAGTGGCATATTTCCCATTAACAATCCTATTTTGTATTGACAGTTTCTTGTTGGGAACTGTTTAATCTAATATGGAGATAAATCTAACGCAAGGAGATTTCCCAGTGTCCAAGTTTTGAAAGTACTTTTTAACTCCGGCTCTCCTGCATTGATTATAGTTATAGCCTTGGTTAGGGTGTTTTTATGTGACTTTGTAATCATTATCAACAAAAACAAATCATTATCATTCATGTTTTTTTCACAGTACTCTACATCGATAAGAATTTGCGCCGTACAACATGGCTCGTATATATGAACAGAAGAACTTAGAAGTCGAAATTCTTCATTAATTAATGTTCAGTACCATACGACTCCAGAAAATATAGCTGATAGGATATGCATCATTTTAGTTGTTTGCCTGATGAATGTCAGATTTAATGTATCAAATCACAGAAACACGTTCATAAAGAGTAAATGTGGAAGAAAGCTTGTGTAAAGCGGACGGAGTCCTAGCTATTGAAACTACATCATCTGCATATAAAAGCGCTATTTGAGATTTGAGGAATATCATATGTGACTTCCTCAAGGGATTGCGTCAGTGAATTAGTATCTAGAATAAAAATCAGGGGTGCAAGAATGCACTCCTGATATAATCCTTTTGTAATCCTAAAGTCATTTGTCAATTCACCAACTCTTGCGTTAGAATTAAAAGGCAAAACCATCACAATAGCTAATAGCTTGTGTGATCCCCAGTTTTATGAGTTTAGACCACAACAATTCCCTATTTACATTGTTTAACGCTGACCATGAAAGCTAAAAGTGCTTTGGCACTGGCCCCACAAACATATTCTGCACAATGCAAATAAACATATATATATTTAGACATTGTGATTCAGTCCCTAACCCTCTCTAAAACCTCATTATATGTATAACAGTAAATGGTTTGCTCTGCCCGATCAACAAAGTGGGAAGAAAACAGAAAAACCTTTCCTTTTGCTAAAGTCATCTATTTATCAATTAAATAAGCCTGCAGGAGGACACGGATCATTTTGACCCATTTTTATACAAAGGAACAATTATGCTAGTTCTACATTCAATTGGGATTGCGTGGCTGTCCAAAATAACACTGAAAATATGTTGTTTACCAAGGTGCCCATATTGAGGGCATGTATGCAAATAAATCTGTTGGGCCGGGTCATCTCTTGATACAACACTGAAAAATCAAGGCTAAAACACCAAAGACACTGTGGGCCTCATTACACGGTAGGCGGTAAGGGTTTACCGGTACCGGTATTTTACCGGTACCGGTAAACCCTTACCTCCTTACTACGAGGTCCCTTTGCGGGCACAACATTAATGGCTGGTGTAGACCAGCCGTTAAATTTGGGACCCGCAAAGGGACCTTGGTGCTAAATACGGTCCCGCAGTTTGCGGTACCGTAATTAGCACCTTCCCCATTCCCATTATGCCCTATGGAGCAAAAATGGGAATGGGGAAGGGCAATGGTGGAAGGGGGAATTACCGCCCGCCAACCTTAGAATAGGGCGGTAATTCCCCTTTCCATTAAGGCGGTGCCGGTATTTTACCGGCATGAACCATGGCGCTAATAGCACCATGGTTCACCGCCTACCGTGTAATGAGGCCCTGTGTCTCATTTGAAGTTTGGCGGTCTGGAAATAACGGTGCCGATAGCAACGAACTGGCACCTTTTCCGGACCGCAAAAACTACGAGTCTGCCGGCAGGGGCACAGTAATCCCAGAAGGCCTAACCTGCCGGGAATTCAGGCCCCTACCAGCAGGCTTTCCACTGAGCACCGGCATCGTTAGTAACGGTGGCGGTTTCAGTGTCCCCATTCCCGAATAAGGATTTACCATTATGCCGCCGGTCATGATATACCGGTAGCACCTGGATATCGGGCGGTGGAAATGGTGTTAAGGGGTTGGTGGTAGCCCGCTGCCTACTGGGGGGTTTTATCACCAACCTCGTAATGAGGCCCACTAACTACAATTCTGCAGGAATGAGGAAAATGTGATAAACAACACGCAGATCCACTCAACATCATACTGTGTACACACCCACACTTCAGCCGCAGGTTGAACACACGCTGGAACCCCATCCCTGTGCTGTCTGACACCACATCACATCCTATAATCTATTATCCCCTTTATGGAGATTATTGAGTGGTTATTTCAGAGTTTACCATTCATGTAAAATGCCAGCGAACAATGCCGATTCCAGCAACCAGGACGATGGCGGCTAGGACAAGGCGCACAATACGAATGAACCTTTTCCAGAAGCTCTCTGGCTCTCCTAAAACACAGACAATAAACATACATCAGTCAGTATGAAACATAAGCAGATCAAAGGCAACACATGATCCTTTGGGAAATGTATACACACCAAGTGATAGAAATACAGAACTCTTACACATGAAATAACAAATCATTGAGACTGGAGCATACAACTTCTTTGGCTTGATTATTAAATATATAAATCTAAACGAATATTCCATCAAATATCAACATAATCAATATTCAGAGTTAAACCACATTACATTAGAAGCCTTTTTGTTATGCATGACTGGTATATAAATTATGAACAGAACATCATATTAGAAATACAACACATGCAAAATTATGAACAGATTCAAATCTAACACCAGATTTCCTAAATCTAAATGTATACAATCATCTGCTAGATAATATTCCAAATCTACACTCAATGGAATTAGGCTTTGCTTGATCAATTCAGTTCTACAACTGTCTGTCAATTTTTATCAAGGGACAATGTAGGTTCCGGCAAACACGCAATTACATAATCCTTCTTCAGGACCAGATGGCTCGTGTAGTTATACCATCCAAGTTTAGGAAGGTATTCATGTAATGTCCCTGGATATTGCCATCCAAGTTCAAATTCACTATGAGTTGAGTCTTTGATTTAGCACACACACTTTGTGTCCTTGCTTTGCCCTGTCAGATAGGGAGCCAACTTGTATTCAATACATTTTCAAGAACATGCCATGGGTGTGTGTTACGCTCACCTGGACACCACAGGGGTGTTGATCGGACCCGGACAGCTGCGGTCTCCTTCAACGTGATGCGTAGTGCAGAGTGAGTTGACTGTCTGGACTGGCCCGCCTAGTCTTGTCTGCTGGACCCGAAGAAGTATTTTCCTGCAAGTGGAGACAGGGATTAACCACCTGTGGGTTTTAGAGATGGCCTCCCAACTGTTCTCGCTCTGCCCCACTAATCACCTCCGATATCCCCTTAGTAACCTCACCTTATGTTTGTAAAAGATGAGCTCTCCATCCTGCATGTCTTGCAGGGGCGCATAGATACCAGTTACTTCACTGGTTTGAATGCGTTGGGAGAGTTCCGGTAAGTATTGACTCTGAAGTCCCTGGCGGGATTGGTAAGTATCAAGTTCAAAAAGTTCAATGTGCCCAATGTTCACTCTTGTCCCCTTCCTTCCTTAAGTTGCAACTGAGTTCGTGAGAAGAAGGTCTCGTAGCTGCTGCTGGCATTCAGGCAAGAGTCTGTGTTACCCAACGCTGTCCGGTAACTATTGCATGCGTTAACGTGTTGTTTTTCTCCCTCTTTACAGATGCGGCATATGAAAATGTGGAGAGTTATGGAATAATAATGCCGCCGGTGGTAAATCTGGTAAGTCTATGGTGGTACGAGGTTGCATTTGTTGATTCCCTTGGCTCACCTTGTTTTTTCTTGTGTCCCCTAGGTGCCGGATTACGGCGAAGAAATGATGGAGACATTGTCGGATCGAAAGATGCTGTGAGAACTGGTGAGTATGGCACCGTGCTGGAGCTGGTGAAGCGACGCGTGCAGGATTGATGTACTTTCCAGGTCCGGAGATTAAATGGTTCCGGAATTAGGTGAGGAATTTGAAATAAGTTTTCTAACCTTGTCCTTTTCTTCTTCTTTATTCTAGGAGCTCCGGATTCGAGGCGGGCGTGGCAGAAGACTGGATGCTGGCTGCAGGCACGGTGAGCGTCACACTGCTGGATGCAGAATAACGCGAAGCATGTGCTGCTGTTCGGGTGTAGTTTAAATAGCCTCCAAAGTAGTTCCAGGTAAGAAGTTCCCTAGAGCCACGCCCGAGTAAAAAATAGTCCCTGTAACAAAATAGTCCCATCCAGGCCTCATGTAGGCTTGGACTCTTTTGCAGCATGGTCTGCATCAGATAAGTAAAGTCTATGAGCCTGGCGCCTATGGCGCCAGGACTGATTTCTATGATGAGCCTGGCGCCTAAGGCGCCAGGACTGAACCCAGACAGCCCCTAGCCGCCGGCTGCAGAGGTTTAAACAAATGTCTGGATGCCTGCTCCCGGAGCTGAGGGCCTTGGTCCTGATGCCCTGGGGTAGGCATCATGACAGCACTCCCCCCCAAGGCCCTTCCTAAAGTCGTTCTTCCCCCTGGCCCCGGTTTGTCTGGGAAGTTCCGATGGAATCTTTTCACCAACCGAGGTGTATGAACGTGGTCGCTAGGCTCCCATGATCTTTCTTGTGGTCCGTAGCCCTGGTTGAACTGGTTTTAGAAGTGAAACATGAAAGACAGGATGAATTCGCATATTACAGGGTAATTCCAATTTGACGGCCACCGGGTTGATAATGGCCTTAATGGCGTAAGGTCCCAAATATCTAGGATTAAAAGTCTGAGTTCCCTTCAGAGGTATATGTTTTGTAGCCAGCCAAACTTGATCCCCAATCTGGTATTGTGGAGTTTCACTTCTATGTTGATCAGCATTTTTCTTGTATTTCTCTTTTGCTTGTTTCAAATGTTCTGCGGCTTCCTTAAAGGCTTGTGTAATAGTAGAGTGCAAATGACTAACTGCGGGCATTTCTAAGTGCTGAGGCGAATGGAGTTCTGAGGTTCGAGGGTGATGTCCATATATGGTTTAAAAAGGGCTTTGTCCGGTTCCTGAATGTACAGAGTTATTGTATGCGTACTCGGAAATCCATAAAATATCTTTCCAATTGCTTTCGGTCTGGTGTAGCATACAGCGTAGGTACTGTTCAAGGGTCTGGTTGGTCCTTTCCGTCTGGCCATCGGTCTGGGGATGGTGACTTGTTGATAGCCTCACGTCGATTTGTGCCAGTTGACAACATTTCTTCCAAAAATGCGAGATAAATTGACTCCCTCGGTCAGAAACCAATACGGAAGGGAATCCGTGTAATCGAACAATGTTTTCGAGGAACTCCTTGCCCAGAATCGAAGCAGAAGGTAACCCCTTTAAAGGAATAAAGTGGGACATCTTGGAAAAAAGATCCACAATAACTAGGATGGTGTTAAATCCATTACATGGAGGTAGATCTGTAATAAAGTCTAAAGACAAGGTGTGCCATGGTGTAGGTGGAATATCCAAAGGGTGTAAAAGGCCAGCAGGTTTTTTCTTCTGGCTTTTGTTTTGGGCGCAAATGCCACAAAACATCACAAATAACTTTACATCTTTTCGCCAAGTGGGCCACCAGAACTGTCTCTTAATTTTCGGTTCAGTTTTTGCGATACCTGGGTGCCCTTCCATCAGGGTGTCATGGTAATTGGAGATGACCAGTTCTTGTATTTCCTTGTGTGGTAGAAATAGTCGTCCTTGATAGTAAGGTAGGTCATTGACGACTGAGTAGTCCGGGCCTTTCTTTACCCAGTCCGGCAGGGTTGCTGGATCGAAGAGTTGTTGGATTTTTGAATGAATATCTTCTAGTGTCTGTAGAGTAGTTATGCCAAGAATTCTATGCTCAGGAATTATTGGCCCCGGTTCTGGGTTTGCATATGCTTCTCCCATCCCTATTCGGGATAAGGCATCTGCTTTGCCATTTTTGCAGCCTGGTCGATAAGTGATCACGAAATCGAATTCGGCAAAGAACAATGCCCATCGAAGTTGTCGCGATGATTGGGCTTTGGCCGTTTTTAAATACTGCAGGTTCTGGTGATCGGTGATTACGGTAATAGTATGCCTGGCACCAAGAAGATAGTGTCGCCAAGCCTTAAAGGAGGATTTGATGGCTAATAGCTCTTTATCGGTAACCGCATAGTTTAACTCAGGCGCTGAGAACTTTCTGGACCAAAACGCTACTGGGTGAAGTTGACCGGTTTCAGGATCCTTCTGGGACAGGACAGCTCCCATGGCTAAACTGGATGCATCAGTTTCTACTATGTATGGAAGCTCAGGGCGTTGATGCTTTAAGACAGGTGCTGATGTGAATTTCGCTTTCAACTCTTGGAAGGCCTTTTCAGCCTCTTCCGTCCACAAGAAACGTTTATTTTTTCGCAAAAGTGCTGTGATGGGGTGTACAACATGGGAGAAGCCCGGAATGAATCTGCGGTAGAAATTAGCAAATCCGAGCATGCTTTGTACCCCTTTGACTGAACTGGGTGATGGCCACTTGAGAATTGCGTCCACCTTTCGAGAGTCCATTCGGACTCCGTTTGGAGTCAGGATACATCCACGAAATTCAACTTCCCTAGCATGAAAAACACATTTTTCCAAGTTTGCATATAACTTGTGCTGGCGTAGTTTCTCAAGGGCAGCACGCACGTGCTTAACATGGTCTGATTCTGAGGAGGAGTACACTAGAATATCATCTATGTATACGACGACACAGACGTCAATGAGTTCACGAAGGACATCGTTCATAAAATACTGGAAGGCTGCTGGTGCATTGCACAACCCGAAGGGCATCACCTGATATTCCAATAATCCGTACTTGGTGCGAAAGGCAGTCTTCCATTCGTTGCCTTTCTTGACACGTACCAGATGATACGCCCCTCGGAGATCTAACTTAGTGTAGATACAAGCATCCTTTACTTGGTCTAGTAATTCGGGGATCAGAGGCAACGGGTATCGTTTTTTTACCGTAATCTGATTTAATGCACAGTAATCTATGCACATTCTAAGGTCACCTTCCTTTTTTGGCACGAAGAATAAAGCTGAGGATGCAGGAGACTTGGAAGGACGAATAAAGCCATTAGCAAGGTATTGATCCAAGTATTGCCGTAGGTGACGATTTTCAGGTTCCGTGAGGGCGTAGATTCTACTGCATGGGGGTTGTGCACTAGGTAGGAGGTCGATTTGACAATCGTATGATCTTTGAGGAGGTAATGTATTGGCCTGTTCTTTTTGAAAAACATCCTGAAATTCTTGGTATTCCTGAGGTAACTGCACGATTGGGTTAACGACTGTAGCCAGGCCTTTGTTCAAAGTTTTCTCCGGGTAACAGGTGTGTGCACAATCCGGGAAGGTTATTCTCTTCTCTCGCCAATCTATACAGGATTATGTGTTTCCAACCATGGCATCCCCAGTATTATCTGAAACTGTGGGGCTTTGATTACATCAAACACAATAGTCTCTCGATGCCCATCTTGACTCAACAGTGTCATCTCTGTAGTGGAATGAGTTACAAGCCCCGAGGCAATCTCAGTTCCATCAACTGTGGTGATGACATCCGAAGTGGTCTTTTTGCAAAGAGGTAGATTCATCCTTGACACCAATTTGTGGTCCATATAGTTTCCTATGGCCCCGCTACCTATGTATGCCCTTACTGCCTGCACACGCGATGGCTGCCTGGGATCAAGTAGGACCATTGGGATGATCAGATGCGAGATCTGAGTGTCCTTCTTTAAGCTCGGCAAGCGGACCTCTACGCTTGTCGGGCATGGTCGTTTCCCGAATCAGGCTCTATGTGGCTTTTATCAGCAACTCCTACCACCTTCTTGGGTGATTTTGTAGGGCAATCCCGTAGAAAATGTCCTGAGGTTCCACAGTACAGACACAACTGCATCTGTCGTCTTCTTTCTCTTTCCTTTTGAGTTAAGGGTCCTTTAACCCCCCGATCTGCATAGGTTCAGATGCATCTGTTCCTTTGGGGGCAACGTTGGGTTTAACCAATACCCGGTTCTCGAACTTAGCTCGATCAGTCTTTCGGTTCTGAAATCGGTGGTCTAGCTGGACCACCAAGTCTATAAATTCTGTGCAATCCTGAGGTGGGTTCACAACTTGAGCCAAGACATCTTTGAGTTCTCCCCGAAGTCCACGATGAAACAATGTAATTCGCTTTTCCTCCGGCCACCCGGTTTCCACCACCAACCTATTGAAGGTTGTAATATAGGTTAGCAGATCCTGGTTACCTTGTCGTAAGGATAAAAGTTTGTTGTCCAGGGCTTGACCCTGTGAGTGTCTGGCAAATAGTTTTTCCATGCTCCTTTGAAAACCCTGAAAATCCCGGACAAGAGGATCATCCTGGTTGACTAATGGAATGGACCAATCCGCTGCGCTGCCACTAAGATATGACAATACAAAGGCTACTTTGGCTTGGTCATTTGGAAAGGCTCCCGGTCTGCATAAAAAGTGCAAGCGGCATTGGTTCATAAACACGGTGAACCTTTTGGGGTCCCCAGCAAAGCGTTCGGGTGGAGCTAACAGAATATTTCCTGGTAAAACCACTTGCACAGGATTGCTTGATGAAACGGGGATTGGGTTTCCCCCATATCCAGGTAGGGGTGTTTGCCCAGCTTGGTTTTGCAGTAGTTGCCTAGCCAGATCATCAGTGTGCTCCTTTGAGACAATCAGTTCTCTCCTGAGGGCATTAGTCTCTTGGCAAGCGGCATGTACTTCCGCCCTAAGTTCCCCCAATAATTGGGCCAGTTGGTCGGTTTCCGAGGTTTCCATAACACCCGGGTGGGTATTTGTAGAGAGGCTTCGTGTTCTGTTACGCTCACCTGGAACCCACAGGGGTGTCGATCGGACCCAGACAGCTGCGGTCTCCTTCAACGTGATGCGTAGTGCAGAGATGACTATCTGGACTGGCCCGCCTAGTCTTGTCTGCTGGACCCGAAGAAGTATTTTCCTGCAAGTGGAGACAGGGATTAACCACCTGTGGGTTTTAGTGATGGCCTCCCAACTGTTCTCGCTCTCCCCCCACTAATCACCTCCAATATCCCCTCAGTAACCTCACCTTATGTTTGTAAAAGATGAGCTCTCCATCCTGCGTGTCTTGCAGGGGTGCGTAGATACCAGTTACTTCACTGGTTTGAAGTCGTTGGGAGAGTTCCGGTAAGTATTGACTCTGAAGTCCCTGGCGGGATTGGTAAGTATCAAGTTCAAAGAGTTCAATGTGCCTGATGTTCACTCTTGTCCCCTTCCTTCCTTAAGTTGCAACTGAGTTCATGAGAAGAAGGTCTCGTAGCTGCTGCTGGCGTTCAGGTAAGAGTCTGTGTCACCCAACGCTGTCCGGTAACTATTGCATGCGTTAACGTGTTGGCATATGAAAATGTGGAGAGTTATGGAATAATACCGCCGGTGGTAAATCAGGTAAGTCTATGGTGGTAAGAGGTTGTATTTGTTGATTCCCTTGGCTCATCTTGTTTTTTCTTGTGTCCCCTAGGTGTCAGATTACGGCGAAGAAATGATGGAGACAGTGCCGGATCAAAAGATGCTGTGAGAACTGGTGAGTATGGTGCCGTGCTGCAGCTGGTGAAGCGACGCGTGCAGGACTGATGTACTTACCAGGTCCGGTGATGAAATGGTTCCGGAATTAGGTGAGGAATTTGAAATAAGTTTGTTTTCTAACCTTGTCCTTTTCTTCTTCTTTATTCTAGGAGCTCTGTATTCGAGGCGGACGTGGCAAAAGACTGGATGCTGGCTGCAGGCACAGTGAGCGTCACGCTGCTGGATGCAGAATAACGCGAAGCATGTGCTGCTGTTTGGGTGTGGTTTAAATAGCCTCCAAAGTAGTTCCAGGTAAGAAGTTCCCTAGAACCATGCCCGAGTAAAAAATAGTCCCTGTAACAAAATAGTCCCTTCCAGGCCTCATGTAGGCTTGGACTCTTTTGCAGCATGGTCTTCAGCAGGTAAGTAAAGTCTATGAGCCTGGCGCCTATGGCAGTGTGTTCAGTCTCGCAGACAGAAATAAAAACGATGAGTAAAAGATTTCAAGCTGCAGATATGTATAAAGAAGAACCACGACTTGTTTGGGCATCTAATAAAAAAGGATGCCAGACGGATATGCTGGCATTTGAATCAGAACACGATGCAAATAGAATGTCAGGCCTCCTGTGTTTCAGAGGGAGTATGGGTAGAGCATTTCACTATAAAATATAAGGGGGAGGTCGGTAGTTCTAGGTTAATAACAAAGGCGGTCAGTTTGTCTGATATTCCCTGGACATGTGACTTTGACAGGTATGAAATTGAGATGATAATAGACAGACTGAATGATTCGAGAGCAGCCTGTGGTCCGGATGGTATGTCCAATAGCCTTCTAAAAAATAGAAAGGAACTATGGGCAGACATACTTTATAGATTGTTCAATCAGATCATTGAAACAGGCAACGCCCTAATTCATGGCACTTGTCTATCCTGGTTCCAATTCTTTTTAAAAGGACACAGATAGACCCCTGCCAGTGACCAGCCCATCTCGTTATTAGATGTGTCTTCTAACATTCTGGAAACCTTGCTGTTAAAGGATTTAACAAGGTTGGCCGAATCAACAAATCGGTTCAACCCTTTACAGACTGGGTTCAGGAAAGGTATTGGGACCACACTCAGCGGTATGACGCTTGCCTCATGTACAGCACAGGCCGGTGGATGCACGGGGAGCACCCTGCACATAGCGGGAGTGGACCTTTCCTCCGCATTTGATCATGTGGATGTGGGTTGGTTGGGAAAGAAACTGAGGTTGTTATACTCCAACAATGGGCTCAGGGATGATATTGCATCTTCCAGAAGTCGCCAGAGCAGGCAGTAAGCCATTGGTCTGTCATGGAGTACAGTATTGCAGATGTCAATGCATAGGTCATGGGATTGTTGCTATTGCAGACAGTGAATTTAGCACTGTAGATATATATGTTATATTAATTTCTGAGAAGTAAACTGGTCTTGTCTCCTTGTCACTCTCTTGGTAGGCTACAGCTCCCAACCCATGAGACTGGCATTGCCATGCTGGATGCAGGATGGTTGTGAATTGGCATAGTATGTGACAGGTGCCCGACCAAGGCTTTTGATCAGTTTGGTAAAAGCTTGTTTGAAGGGGCGAAGTCCATTTCCTCCAAAAAACAGCCAGACCTCATCTGATTGCAGCAGTTCTCATACCCTTCTTTACGGTTCAGTGGTCTTTGGACCAGGTGGTGGGAGGCCAGCTGATATTTCTAAGGGCTGATATGAATGTCCAGTAATAGTAGCAGAAGCACAGGATGCATCGGAGTTCACGTAATGACATCTTTGCCCACTGCAGAGTGCTTTTATAATAGAAGGATGCACAGAATGCCAACAGTAGATACAAGGCTATGATGTACTTGACTCTACTCCTGAAGAACTGACATTTCTCAGCTAACGTTTTCAGGAGCCTTTGTTCATGTTCTTTCAAAGATTGGATGAAAACAATGTTGTTATTCAAGTTCCCCAACACCTCCTACAGGCTCATGCCACCTAACGTTCTCTCCCCATCATGGGCTGGAAAATAATTGGTGTACTTGAAATCCATTGCGGCATGTGGGTAAACTCGTAGAAGCTGGGTGGACAAATAAAGGGCATCTTCTCGTGAACCTGTGGGTATATGGGAATCTAGTATTCCCGGCTTCTCAGACCTAGGGCAGGAAACCTTCCACCCCTGGTCAGACTCTACCGTAACCAGTATATTCCATCAGACAAACCAATGCTTCATTCACTCCGGGACTAGTCTGGTGCAGGTGTTCAGTTTGCAGTTGTCAATACACATGTATAGGCCACGTTCATCCATTTTCCATTCACGATAGTGGGTGATGCATAGGAGCTTCATTGTTTTAAGATTTATGAATATTTCCCTTCTGAATCAATGCCAAAATGGTCTATTTATTGAACTAATTAATCACGCATGTGACAATAGCCGTCGCAAGAGCCAGAGACATACTAGCTGACAGTATCGTAAAAGGTTTCTTAGCCACATAAAAACTGTGCCTAGAGAAATAGTAGTTTCACAGATATTCCGAGCACCTATGACACCTGGTTGCGCACGGGGGAATATTTCACATACGGTACAGAGCATGTAGCGAGCTTGCATTTGGAACTTGCACAGAGGATAGCTAGATATGAATGTTCCTAAGGATGTTTGCGCTGGTCTTCTGGGACACTCAGGTTTATGTCAATGAACTGAGGGTCTGTAGAGTAAAGCGATTCATTGAGCTACTTGTTCTGTAACTGAGAGTTAATGAGTAGCAATTCCTAACCTGCTTCAAGATATCTCCTGCAGGCTTGTGTGAGTCCTCATCTCCTCCCTTCCACAGTGATGATAATAATTGTATGGCATGTCTTTGGGCACAGAGACGGCATCTATGTTGGTAAGTGATCAGAGATCTAGCAGTATTAAGCAGCCGCTTTCAATGAAAGGGCTTTATAGGGTTGGGAGTAGGTCTTGCCCATTCAAGATGTCTGCAGTCAAGGCAGAGAACAGGACAGCAAGAGGCATGGGGGTAAGTGATTCTGTGTTGTCACAGGGTAATAGGGCCGAGATAATGGTTGGCCCCTCAAGGCTGGACTCTGCTGAGGAGGAGTCAGGGTTTGTAGGGACTTAAGTGCAGGCCTTCATTGTTTCCTTTGAGTGACTTGCAAGGCACTGGTTGAAGAAGAGACCATCATTTTTATTGTGAAGTCCGTCGTCATCTGAGGCCTTTAAACTAGATGTCAACTCCCCTTGCGCCGAAACCTTTTCCATAATTAACCTGCGCAGACTTCTGACCACTTTGGTAATTATTTTAAATGATAAGTACAGCAAAAAGACGTACATTGATGAATGTCATTGCGTTAACAACCTTCACACTTCTTTAGGATCTTAATCGCATGGAATCACATGGATTCATAATTAAACTCTTAGTTGCCAACATGTGCTTTGCAAGATAAGGGATAGGTCAAGGCAGGAGTGTCATTATCTGAAAAGAATATTTTTATTTGAGTACCATATAATATGTCCTATACTGTAAGTAAAGGTTGTTACAAGTGAGATTTGACTAAGACCAGAAGTTTTAGTATGGACCCATGTGTTCTTAAGAGTGAAAATTAATTTGGGTTTATGAGCTAAATTATTAAATGTATAATTATGTATCATGTTAATTTCACTAAATTATATTATGCAATCTCATTCACAAATATAGCCACATATTACAGAAATGTTCTCCCATACTGACTTGCAACTAATCAAAAAAAGAAAGACACATCCACACTGTTACAACCACTGCCCCTTCCCCTTTATCCCTATTGTGCCCCCCCAACTAAACTGCTGTGCCCCTGCCTAATCCTCCAGTCCTTTCAGCTCACCACCCAATCCTCTTCTGTTTTATCCACAGACCAAGGTCTGGCAACACCCTTGCGGCGTCACAATACGCCACCTCTCAGACAAGATGAGGCGTCGCTAGACCACTACGGTGGTGACGGGTGTTAGGCAGAATCACATGCAGAGTGGCCAATCACGCCAGAGTGCATTCAGGTCTCCTAGGAGACTAAGCACAGGGAGTTTCGGGCACCTCCCTCGCATCCTGTCCACCCCAGACACTCAAGCGCCAGAGGAGGGCTTCAGCACTGAAGCAGCCAAAGGCCAACGAACAAATGGACCAAACCTGGTTTGGCGCGCAGAAAACAACACAAGAAGGACTTCTCCTAAAAGAAATGGCGAAAAAAGATGACCAGAGTCTGTTTTTACAGATAGGTCTTGGGCGCCATATTGAAAAATATGGCTGAACCGATTTTTAGCTACCATTGTTAGCAGTTGAGAAAATTCATGGTAGTTTGATCTAAACCACTTCCACCAGCCAATTAAAGTAGGAACAGGTAACATTTGACTGTTACTTGAGTGTTTTGACTCAGGGGAAGCTAGGCAACCCCTCCAGCACTCTATTGGAAGATAGTGGGCCTCATTACGACCCAGGCGGAAAGTTACCGCCTGGGCCGTGACTTTACCATCATGGCGTAAACTACGTTTACGCCATGGTGGTTGGCGGACTTACCGCCCCATTCCGAGTTTGGCGGGGCGGTAAGTCCCCAATCCCCATTTACCCTTCCCCATTCCCATTTTTGCCCCATAGGGCATAATGGGAGTGGGGAAGGCGTTAATTACGCCACCGTAAATTACGGTGGCGTAATTAACTCCATGGTCCCTTAGCGCCATGGATTTTAACACCTGCTAAAAGCAGGTGTTAAATCCGCCATGGCGCTAAGGGACCTCGTACTCAGGCGGTAAGGGTCGGCGCTGTTTACGGCGCCGTAAACCCCTTACCGCCTGAGTTGTAATGAGGCCCAGTGTGTGCTGGGTCTGTAAATTTAAAGAGACTAGTAAAGTCAATTTAACTTTACATGCTCTGGGAGACAGTAGTCAGTCCGAGAGAAGGTATTTAAACCTTGGGAAGTCTAAAAGACATCCCTGGGCCACTGCACTGAAGGTGCTGTGTGACACACATAAACAGATGATGCCTATGGAGTTGTTTTAAAACCCCATAACCAAAGAACACAAAAGTAACTCACACTTCAAAATACACGGAAGAGTGGGAGAAAAAAAAAACTCACACTCTTCCCTGATAAAAAAATCAAATCCTAGAAATCCAGCAAAGTTGCTGGGAGTCTCAAAAGGTAAGGGAAATTAGCACATTTTGAGAATTCTCCCTAACAATGGGCGCATATTGTCAACCACTATTTGTGATCTGTTGTACTAGCATTCCGACATGCCATCCGGGGGAACCAGTATTGGGACACTTCACGTTTAATAAAGCAGTTATTCTGTGTTCAGTTAGTAAGTAGCAGCACAATAGTAATTGATGTAGTTTGAGACTGTATTTACTATTATGCTGTGCTGACGAAAAAAGGATGTACTAGTTACCTTTGCAATTTCTGTGGTGTGACCGGGTAAACATGGCTACACAGTAATGGATTCACTCCATAGTCCATATTTGCATTCCAACATGACATTACTAGGGAATAATGTAAGGCATATGCATAATATGGCATCCAGCATTCATATGTTATAGGAGAGTATGTGTTTTGGATCCCTAGGTGCCTCCTCCTACTCTATGCTATAGGAGAGTATATATTGCTATATTGGTAAGGCCAGTCTTGTGCTATGTTGGCTATATTATGCAAAACTGGTACTACAAAATTGGCTCAATTATCAATATCAGGATCACTCTTGAGTGATTTCTGTGAACAGCAATGTATACCAATATTACTTAATATACTTAAAGAGGGTGGCACCTGCCATGAACTCGGGTCCACAAACATTAAAACATTATAGTGAGGGACATCTATAAGAGGGTGGCTATACTGTGTATCTGACACCCAGTGAAGTCAAACACTGCCAGATTTTATTAAAAATCAGAAGCTCCCACTGTGACTTTCATCAGTATAATCATGAATCCTATGCTCAATAATACATCTCAACAAGAGCAAGGTTTCAAACTGGTTTACCCTTAAGTGGGATACCAGTGGATCCAGTGATGCACTGGTTGCAACTGGGATCATTCTAACCCTCCCAACAACAGCATCATTATTTAGTGGCGCAGGTAAACACAGCCTAGACATTAACAATAACCTGAAATCAGATCTCTCAAAGTAACTCACTCTCTGAAGGGATCTACTTCTCTACGCTAATCATGGTGGAGCACTCACTGGCTCCCCTCCCTCTGCGGCACTGGGGATCTAGGGCGGCATTCACCCAGGGACAGAGGGTTGGTGCCTAGGGAGAACTCGTGGGCCTCAGAGAAAGGTGGCAGTGGCTATCCAGGCGGATCCCCATACAGGCCCGGGCCCTCTGCTGGGCTCCAGGGAAAGAAGAGGAGGGCAAGGGAGCAAGAGTGAAGAGCCAGGAAGGATGGGGATCAGGCTGGACCCTTCCAGGATGGGCCAGAGCACAATGGTTTCATGAAATGCTCTTACCTGGTATAGGGTCAAGTTGAAGGGAGTGGCAGGGGGTTGACCTAGGGAAAGAGGGGGAGCCATCATACCTGTGTCTTCCATATAAGGAAGACGCCTCAGTTGGCTTTTGAAGAAACAATCATTACAGGGCGCAGAGATCCAAATGCAAGAACCCAATGCCATCAGGAAGTACAAACCCATGGCAGAGCTTTGTTTTGAAGGCCAACGTAAGGGCCGAGAAGTGAACATAAAAGGGGTTCTTCTCAACAGCAAAGGGTGTGATTGCGGGAAGAGAAAGCTTCTCGACCTGAAGCCAAAAGATGCATTATGGTGTGGCTATTCCCAGGAAACCGTGCAGTGAGATATTAAGGAAAGGTACTGCACAAACCCGGGGTTTTAGCCACTGTTTCAGTGCTGAGCGGCATGGCTTACTACATGCATATTTATACCAGAGACCCTTTTAGGTATAAATAGCCACAGATATAAAGTCTTCTGAAAGTGATTTATGCTGTTCGTCATGACCAAGCAATTTATGGTGTTTCATTAATCCAGCCCCACAGCAGTCGAATGTCCAGCAAAGTCCACTCCACACTTACATTGGGGCTTGACAGCTGTTGCTACAACATTAGCAGCCTTCTTATTTCCACACAATTGAATGTATTGTTTCTAGAAATGTCAAAGTATTTGTTTTTGATACTTTGACACATTGTGGAATTAAAATGAGCTCATGAGCAAGACATGGATTTTAAAAATAGCTCCCTGCCCTGGCACAGAGAGAAAAGTGTGTCCTGTCAAAGCAAATCCTTATGTATTTCCATTGAAGGAAGAACGTCGAAGCTGCACAAAATAATCCTAAACTTTCTTTCATCTCATGGGGAATTGGTGTGGTTCATTTACAGTTTCATAGTCAGAGTCAAACAGTCGGTCAATCTGTGTGTGTTTCCTGTCCAACAGCAGCACTGCTTCAGAACAGTTTATGTTGTGCTACAGGGAAACTAAAAACTAAAACATGGGTGACAACTTCACCTCCACCGCTCCTCCTTCCTATAAACTGAAGCTCCTTCACAGATGCATTGATGCACGCAAGTACTTCAACCAATGAAAGATCTCCTATAAGAGACTGTGTGTTGTTGGATCACCTGGTTCCTCATACTCTATGCTATAGGATAGTACATGTTGTTGGATCCCTAGGTGCCTCCTGCTACTCTATGCTACAGGATAGAACATGTTGTTGGTTCCTAGGTGCCTCCTACTCTATGCTATAGGAGAATATGTGTTGTTGGATCCCTAGGTGGCTCCTACTACTCTATGCTATAGGAGAGTACGTGTTGTTGATCCCTAGGTGCCTCCTCCTACTCTATTCTATAGGAGAATATATGTGGTTGGTTCCTAGGTTCCTCCCCCTCGTCTATGCTATAGGAGAATACATGCTGTTGGTCCCTAGGTGCCTCCTCCCACTCTACGCTATAGGGGAATATGTGTTGCTGGTTCCTAGGTGCGTCCTACGCTATGCTATAGGAGAATATGTGTTGTTGGATCCCTAGGTGCCTCCTACTACTCTATGCTATAGGAGAGTACGTGTTGTTGATCCCTAGGTGCCTCCTACTCTATACTATATGAGATTACGTGTTGTTGTATCACTAGGTTCCTCATACTCTATGCTATAGGATAGTACGTGTTGTTGGATCCCTAGGTGTCTCCTCCTACTCTATTCTATATGGGAATATGTGTTGCTGCTGGTTCCTAGGTGCCTTCTCCTATGCTATGCTATAGGAGAATATGTGTTGTTGGTTCCTTGGTGTCTCCCACTGTATGATATAGGAAAATACGTGTTGTTGGATCCCTAGTTGCCTCCTACTCTATGCAATAGGAGAATACATGTTGTTGGATCCCTGTGTGCCTCCTCCTATTCTATGCTACAGGAGAATACATGTTGTTGGACCCCTAAGTACCTCCTACTGTATGCTACAGGGAAATACGTGTTGTTGGATCCCTAGGTGCCTCCCACTATATTGTATAGGAGCATACATGCTGTTGGATCCGTAGGTGCCTCCCCCTACTCTATGCTATAGGAGAATACATGTTGTTCGATCCCTAGTTGCCTCCTCCTACTTTATGCTGTAGAGGAATATGTGTTGTTGGATCCCTAGGTGCCTCATATGCTATGGTATATGAGAATGAGTGTTGTTGGATCCCTAGGTATCTCCTACTAAATGCTATAGGAGAATATGTGTTGTTGGATCCCTAGGTGCCTCCTACTCTATGCTATAGGAGAATACGTGTTGTTGGATCCCTAGGTGCCTCACACTCCATGCTATAGGAGAATATGTGCTGTTGGTCCCTAGGTGCCTCCTACTCTATGCTATAGAAGAATAGGTGTTCTTGGTTCCTAGGTCAAGGTACTAAGCACCAGCGTCAAATGTCTCTACTTAGCTGTTGCTTTCGGCCACTTATCCACCTGACTGTGCCTTTCACTTAAGTGCTGGAACCTCTTAATTGTGATCTTCCCAGATTGAAACTCAGGGTGCCTTTTACCATCTGTAGCTCATAATTACTTGCCACTTATGTCTGTTCTAGTGGCCCTGTGGAGCAGGCCTTCATTTGGCACATGTGATGCCATTGGCCAGCACCATTGTAATTGCGCCATTTTTAAAGATACGGTTCTGTGCAGTAAATAGACTCACAATAAGCAACGGAAATGTGGGTGAATGTGGATAACAGAATGGTTTAACGTTTAAAGGAAGAAATGGAAAAAGGATATTGTCAACAACAAACCAAGAAAACAGGACAAAATGAAGAGAAAGATGAAAGGAGACACATAACTGTTTGGTGGGTGCTCTTTTCTCTTTAGAATTTACTGAATTTTCTTTTATAGAGGCAAAAACAAATCAACAGAGCAATGTAAACTCCCACTGTCCCCGACTATCGCAGTGAGGATTTCCACCTTATCATATGAGTCAATTTCATTATCCTCTCTATAGGGACTGAGCTGCAGCGCTTGGACGCAGCACGTCCATGTTGACCTTCCTCCTATCAAACATGCAGCCCCGCTGCTCTAGCTGTGCCCCGTGACATTTGCATCCTTACCTGGGCAGGTGACACCAGTGGATTGACTCTGTTCCTCACTGACGTGGTTCTTCACGGTGCAGGTCACGTTCCTGAGGACAGACTCGTAGCTCATCTCTACTTCCCTGGAAGGAAGCCATGAGGGTGTCCCATTCACGCTCCAGGAATAGGATGGGTCGGTGCCGTTCTCCATGAGGCAGGACAGCTGAACACAGGCATTCAGAAGGCATGTGTAATTCACCTCAGGTGTGGACACAGGGTCTGAAATGAAAATGCTACAAAGTTTGATCCTGAGACATTTTGACACAGGATTAATAGTCAAACCTCTATCAGGTACAGGGCTGAAAGGTCCACGTGTGGCATCTCATAACATTGTGACCATTGACATACTAAGAGTAGAGCTCAGCACCCTCTTCTATTTCCACCTATTTATATTGTTTTACTTTTAATATCCCCTCTCGTTCCCTTCATGGCTAGTTTCTTGTTCTTTATTTTTTCTTGTTATTTCCTATTCCTACGATTCTCTATTTCATTCTTAAATTCTGATTGGTTGAAACGTTTCTCTTTAGTAACAAAAGGGATAGCCTAAGGTCGGGCAGGACGGAAAGGCTTGGCTGATACTTTGTACAGGGGGGTGGTCCTGTCCTCAAACATTTATACTAGAATAGATTGTTGTAGTGATGATTCAAACAGACCTCCATGTTAGTACTAATACATCAAAATAAGTATGCATTATTGGAAGAAGGTTCTGAGCCAGATATGGAAAAACAATTGCAGTGTCCTTTATTAGTTAGGCCACATATGTAAACATTGAAAATCAAACATAAAAAATAGGAGACAAACCTTGTCACCAGCTCGACAAGTGGTGTTAGGGAGGTAACATGTAAGGGAGGTAACATGTATGTCAAATATTCAGTGCATATTGAATGAAGTTAAATGTTCATTGATGACAGGTGGTGGTCACTGAATCTGGCCTATATAAGTCCCTACAAACCAGAGTACTAAAGTGACATTTTTAAATGCACTAAAAGTTTTTTAAAAAAGAGGTACATTTACAAAATGAGTGCGGTGTGATGTCAACACACTTATATACTTGTGCTGCGTTGTCTTTCCTGTGTACAGTTCAGCAAAGTATTACATCATATTTGGCAACTAAACAATGTATTACAACAGTGTAAACAATCGTCTGCACAACACAAAGCTTATCACTTAATGATCAAGAAACCTAAAAATAGGGTCTGCTATAGGCGACGTCAACATAAAGGTAGTGGTGGAGATTCAGGTCATCGTTCTAAAGGTTTCGGTCAGGGCACGATGACTTTGGACGTTTTGGCTGTAAAGGGGTAGCAGCCTTCTTCTGGGGCCAGGTAAAGCAGGTCTCCCTATGGATAAAAAACAATATGAATACATATTGTTGCATGTTCCAGGAGGTGGATCATTCCTGAGAATGTGAAGAATAAAAGCCTGTGAGAGGCTGTACTAAGGGGTGTCCCTCAGGTCCTGGCCACTAACCTTGCACATTGGTGAGGAGGTTAAAAAAACTGGTTAGTATTGAGCCAACATGACTGTGGTCGGTGTCCTGGTTTCTCAAAGAAATGGAATATTCACTGTGAGGTGATCTGTGAATACAGGAGACAGATAGAGGTCTGGGTCAGCTGTGGCATAAACACCTGACTATAGCTCTGTAGTGTAGTGTAGTAAGAGCACAAAGAGTACCTCTTACCTGCTTATCAAATGTAATCTTTCTTCCCGCTGCCTCGGGTGCAAGCATATCAAATGCCATCCCAAGACTTATGTAAATGGTCATCAAGCGACTTGGTATAACCCTCTCGAGGGTTGGAATGACCTATCTGAGGGCCACAAGTAGTTGCACCCGACCCGGATCTTCCAGGCACCCCAGCTTCCACACAGCTGTCTGCATGTCTGGCTACTTCTTCCAACCTTGATGACTTTGAGTTGAAAGAAGGCTGGTAGAAAATTACAAGACAGGTATGAAGGGCATACAAGAAACAAGGTTCTAGGTTTCATCAAGCATTTCCCTCCAATGTCACTGGGTCCCACCACCACCATCCATGTTATTTTAAGAAGAACGTACAAAGCATGACTAATGCCACAAGTGCCTTCTTGCACTTCTGATCCCTGTTCAGAACCTTGTGCCGCTGCGGGTGACATCCCAGAAACCTCTGCTGGAAAGGGCCGGTCTTCTTATGTTTGTGGAAGACCTGATTCCTTTCTACAACTCAAAGCATCAAGAGTAGTTGGCTTCACATGCTGGGGGCGTGGCAGGAGAAGGTTTGCCCACCTGCTCTATATCAATTGCACTGCAGCACTTCCAGCTGCAAGGCTGCAGTTGAGAATATGCATCTGTAAGGGAAGTACTTTGTGACCTGTTTATAGTAGGAGTCAACTGCCCCTGCTCCATTCTCGTCTACTCCTCTCTCTTCCTAACATCATGTGCCTTGATATCTTCCTCCTCCTCCTAACTAAACTCTTTCTACCCTGCCTAAGGCACTCCTCATATGTGTATCATTTATTTATTTATTTATAAAGCACCCCTTCACCAATGGGGGTATCATGGCGCTGCTGGGAGGTAGGAAGGAAAGGAAAGAGAAAAAGAGGGCATTGGAAAACAAGGTGAGCTAAAACAAAAAGGTATTCAAGGTGCATCAAAACAGCAAATGATCCTGTGTGGCACGGAGGGTCACAGGAAGGGAGTTCCACAGCCTGGAGGCTGCAACAGAGAAGGCCCAGCCAACTGATCTACAGTGGTGAAAGCGGGGAACCTGAACAAGATGAAGAGATACAGATCATAGAGAACAAGAAGGGACATAATGGGGGAATTGGACCTGCAAGTACTCAGGACCCGAGCCATAAAAGTCCTGGTGCACCATGCAGAGTGCTTGGAACTCCACCCATTTACACACAGGAAGCCACTGCAATGAGTTATTTACTGTTCTATTGCCGTTAAAGCACATACCATTGGATGTCATCCTGATTTGTATTGTTCCATATATAAGGGAGATTCTCTCTGCATCTTTTTCGTAATCTCCACTCATTGCTAAAATAAGCTGTGTATCATCAGTGTAATTACCGAATTAAGCTCACAATTTATCTAGGAGGTCACATAAAGGCCTACAGAAGATGTTAAATAAAGTTAGGGAGATGCACGAGCCTTGAGGGACCCTGCACTCTAATGATTCCAATCCAGAGTAAGCATTTCCCCAGACGATTCTTGGCTGCCTGTCACTCAGGAATGAACTGATCCAATGCACTACATCTTCAGTGCAGGCCCCTTGGTTTTTTAACCCTTGGAGTAGCTTTCCATGATCCACAAGATTGAAGGCTGCTGATAGATCCAACATCATCAGCAGCCCTGATTGACTTGCATCCATGTTTTCGGCATTTCAGTCTGTGGATCCAGCAAAGCACACTCTGTACCATGGAATGATCTGAAGCCTGATTGTTTTGGATGTAGTAAATCGTCATGTTCCAGATGCTGCTGTAATTGTATAGTGGTCACGTTATCAATAATGTTCAGCAGAAAAGGCACATTCATTATCGGTCTATAGTTAGTATGAAGTGTGTGATCCAATCCTGCATTTTTAATCAATGAAGTGACCGTCACCCTTTTCTTTAGTATATCGGGTACTTCATTACTCAGGAATGTGGCATTAACACACAAACCAAGAATGGAGTAAAGGGCTCTCTATTGTCCAGTCTGATTTTATAAGGGAGACTTTCCCCAAAACATGTGGTAGGTCCCGTTTTCTTCAAAATGTTCTCCATAATTTCATTGGACACTGGTTTAAATGAAAAAGCCCCATTGGCCTGCGGGACCATTTCCTCTCTCAGCTGGGCACCACCACTATGGTGTGGGTTTTCCATATTCTTCCTGATGTTATCATGCACTGTTTTGATCTTCTCCCTAAGGGCCTTCTGAACGGCTTCACAGTCTGTTGTTTGGGGAATAAATTGATCTAATTGGGCCCTGGGTTTCTCAAAATCTTTAAACATTTCTAAGAGCTTTTTAGAAACGTTGTTAGAATTTAAAATATGGTTGTCATTAAGGTTTTTATCAGCAAGTATAATTTAATTATGGTATAGTTTATCAAGTGACTTCCAGATGGTTTTATTCTCTTGTGTCTGTTCTTTTTCCCACACTCTCTCTGCCCTTCTTTTTTCTTGTTTACAAGCAGCAAAGGCTGGGGTGAACCATTTCTGGTTATTGGTCTTTTCCCTGATAGTTTTAGATTTAAGTGGAGCGACCCGATCCAGCAGATTAGTAAAGATTTCCTCATATGCTGCAGCCAATATGTGAGGCGGATCCTCTGCTGATGTATTGCTCATTAGCACGGCCATGCAGTCCCTTACGACACTACAAAGCACCTTGTTATAGTTCCTGCTTGTAACTTGCATTAGGACATTCCTCTTACTTATCATGGGCACAGGTATTGTCATGTAAAATGAGATCAAGGAATGTTCTGGCCAGATACATGGCTGGATGTCTAGGGCGCTTACCACAACCCAATCCAAGGCGTTACCCAAATGATGAGTGGGTTCTTTATTACATATTTGGAATGTATGATTCTTGAACAGCTGTTATAGCTCGGTAGCTTCGGAGTCCAATGGATTTCCACAACACCTGTTGAAATCTCCCAATACTATGGTGGAGCAATTAGGTTTGTTCAGTGTAGCCAGGATAGCTGAGATCTCCTCATAGAACTCTGGCGTTTCACGTGGTGGACGAGGTATTAGCATAATGTTCAAGCAGTTATTAGGAGTAGGTTTACCCTTTAATAACATCACTTTGCAGCCCCCACAAACAATAGGTGACCTAAACAAGTGGGGGACTATGTGTTAGGCCTCAGACAGAGGATGACACAGATGATGGGTCAGGCGACAGCGAATCTCAAGGCCAGCCAGGAATTGAACAAGTACTGGCATGACCTTAAAGCCTTCCAAGTGGATTGGACTCCAGGGCAGGAAATCCCTGTGATGGAGCCTACCAAGCCTAGAGCTTTGGCAGACAAATGGACTGGACCATGGGCGAAGTAATTTATCTGATTGACATGGGAGTCCCTGCAGTAAGCCCTCAGGTATTCCATGTTAACAGCCTCAAGCCTTTCCACAGGCGAGTAGAAGTCTCATGCCTCTTGCTGGCTTCAGAGCAAGAAGAGGATGAGAGTGAGCCCCTTCCTGATTTGCTGCATAGCAACCCTCAGGATGGCTCAGTGGAGGGAGTGCATCTCTTTCCAGATCTGACGACAGTGCAGCAGAGGGCCTGCAGGGCTTTACTCCGGCAGTATGCCTCTTTGTTCTCACTGACGCCAGGCCTCACTCCGTGGTGCAGGCATGAAAATGAGTGCCTGTCAAAAGCAGGTGATACCTACCGTATGTCAGATACCGTTAAGAACCACATCCAGGCTGAGGTCGCCAAGATGTTGGATCTGGTGTTATTGAACCCTCAACCAGTCCCTGGTCCAGTCCAGTGGTTCTTGTCCCCAAGGCAAGTTCCCCGGCAGATACCAAGGATTGGAGGTTCTGTGCGGACTACAGAGGAATCAATGCCGTCACCAAAAATGACACGCACCCATTGCCCAGGGCTGATGAGCTCGTGGACACCATAAGTGCTGCCAAATTTGTGAGCACCTTTGACCTTACTTCAGGCTATTGGCAAATAGCTCTGACGGACCATGCCAATGAAAAGACGGCATTCTCAACACCTGAGGGACTCTACCAGTTTAGAGTCATGCCTTTTGGGTTGAAGAATGCCCCTGCCACCTTCCAGAGATTGGTCAATCATGCGTTCAGTTGGCTGAAGGCCTTTTGTGTGGCCTATTTAGACGACATTGCCGTCTACAGTGCCACTTGGGAAGAGCACTTGACACATCTGGGTAGAGTGTTGCAGGCCTTAAAAAGGGCTAACCTCACTATCAAGGCCACCAAGTGCCAGATAGCTCAGGGGAAAGTCCCGTATCTTGGTCATGAGGTAGGAGGGGGTCAAATTCAACCTCTCCCCAGTAAGGTGCAGGATGTACATGACTGGGAGACTCCCACTACTCAAACCCAGGTGAGATCCTTTTTGGACCTCACTGGGTATTATCGCAACTTCATGTCAGACTATGGGCCTCATCACGACTTGGGCGTTACCGTCGGCAGTATTACCGCCGGCGGTATTAGCCCTACCGCCAAACTCCCCGTAGCTAATAGCGCCGGATCACGAGTTCGGCGGTAATGTTAATCCCCATTCCCCATTGAGCCCATTTGGGAATGCCCCATCCCCCATTGGGCTCAATGGGGAATTTTCGCACTCTTACCGCTGGCAGATTTCCTGCCGGCGGTAATAGTGCGAATTTTCAGCGGATTTCCCCCCAGCTTCGAGCTGGAGGGAAATCCGCCAAAGCCATCATCTGGCGGACCCTTAAATGCAGCGGTAATAGCGCTACTGCTGCATTTAAGGGTTACCACCAGACTTGTGATGAGGTCCTATGGGACCATAGCTACACCTCTGACAGCTCTGACTTCACCCAAACAACCCTGAAGACTGTCAGAGGGCGTTCAATGGCTTGAAGGAAAGTCTGTGTAGGGCACCTGCGTTGTGTGCGCCTGACCACAGCAAGCCCTTTATCGTTCAAACTGATGCCTGCGACACCAGAATTGGAGCTGTCTTGTCCCAGTTAGATGACAAAGGAAGAGAACATCTAATCATATTCATCAGTAGACAACTCAAGGGTAGAGAATTTTGGTGGGCTACTGTTGAAAATGAATGTTTTAGTATAGTTTGGAGCATTAGGCGTTTTAGGCCCTACCTTGCGGGGTCTAACTTTAAGGTCCAAACAGAACATAAGCCCCTGAAGTGGCTTATGCAGATGAAGGGTGAAAACCCGAAACTGCTCAGGTGGTCCATTAGCCTGCAAGGGCTAGACTTCACCATAGAGCATAGACCTGGGAAGAGTCATGATAATGCAGATGGCCTTTCCAGAAGGTATTTTGACCGTCTGGATGAGGGTGTCAATCTCGTGGGAGATTAGATGCCCTAACCTCAGTCTGGTTGGGCGACGGTGATGCTGGAAATGCATCAGAGGGACAGGGGCTCCGTATCCTTGTCCTTTATTGCTTTTTATCATATGTTCTGTTGTGTTTTCCACGCAGGAGTTCCTGTGGGACTCCTGGCGGTGCAGCTCTCTCCTTTTGGTTTGGTGAACAGACCCTTGGGGTACCCTTATGGCACCTTTGGGTGGGAGTACAACCCTGTACTCCTGGTGTATGTTTTTGGGCACCTGTGAGTGGCCCACAGAGCAGGGTATGGGCTAGTGTTGTCAACTTTCTGGTATGTGACACAAAAACTGAGACAGCCCTGCCCAAAACAGTTATGAATGCAGTGTGTAGTGTTGAATGGAGGGTACTTGTCCCAATACACATTCCTTGTTGTGAGTGTCTGACAGGGAGGAGAATGGCCTGAATGCACTGTGCATCTGATTGGCTTGCTAACTGCCTGAATGCCCTTCTGAGTGATTGATTGCCTGTGTGTGACCCAGCAGAATGAATGAGAGACCAACTAGTATAACTGAGGGCCTCTCACTGCTAGAATTCATTCAGAAGCTGTCACCGACTGGAGCCGCAGTGCTCCCTTTGCCTAAGAACATTTGATCCAAGGACGTTCTCGCCGCACCGACGACCACTTTGTTCCACCTGAGAAACTCGAGGCCCGCCAACTCGCCGAGGAGCATCCACTAGTGGGTTTCCCGCCACCTGAAGATCACAGAGACGCGAACGACCCGACGCCCTTGCTGGGTCAAAGTTCTTCATAGACTCTTTGCAGTCCCAAACTATCAACGCCGAGATGCCCCGCACGCCTCTTCCTCGCAGGACGTCAACCACCGATCGTCGACGAGCACCACGAGGATCGAAGCTGCTGCCTCACCGTCGTTGTTCACCCTTTTTCTTCATAGGATCTCGATGATGCATGGCTCCTGCCTTAAAGGGAGTCGCTCAAGAAGGATCCGTCGACGACCCGGCGACGAACTCTGCTATTCCAAGTACATTGGGGTTGTGGAACTATTTAGAAGAAATAAGACTCATATTGAACAATATATGGACTGGGCTTGTATTATATCTTTATTTTACAGGTTAGCCAGGTAAGGGGAGCTCCACACAGAACTGTGTCTAGGTAACAGGGCCAGTATTCTGCCTTTTGTTCTAAACAACTGCTTTCCTCCTATGCCAATTGTTGTTTCCCTTTATTAATTGATTTGTGTGACATTTGACCACTGTACAGTTGATCCACTTTAATGAAACCTGATAGTAATTGTGGTACCACGTAGAACTGTGTATATATTTGCCATTGTAGATTAACTGAGCACAAAGTTGGTTATCGTGATTGTGTATATAACCTTGAACCTTAATTATATAATGAACTGTGTTTTCACTAATACAGTGTGTGGACATTGCTTTGTGGGTGGTTGGGGACTACAATGTACATAAGAGCCAGCCTGCAACACCTCCTGAGAACCTAGGCCTTGATTGCTCGCCCACGTTTAACAAATAGAGAATCATGGCTGGGGTCCTCTGTGCCTCGCCTCTGCAATATAGAGAGCAGGAGTACAGACACCCCCTCCAATCTTTACAGTAAGTAGGGCAGAACTTTACGAAGGACTTTGAGCTGAAAATATACCGACTGGCAGACTGCGCTGACCTGAGGCTCCAAGGATAATGAGGAGGACAATTTTACACCTAGATTCTTCACAACCTGCACATGCTGCGGCAGAGGGCCATGGGAAGAGGGCTAGCGACTGGGCCCACCACCAGCACCTCGGATTGATTGTCATTCAGGAGGAGCCAATTATCGATCATCCCGATGTCATCCACATATAAAGAGCACCTAAAACCAAAAGAGTGAATAAGCAAGATCAGAGGCTGGGTATAGATATTGAAAAGCAGGGGAGAGAGAGGCGAGCCGTGTGGAACCCCACAGGAGATAGGCGAGGGGGCCGAGCAGAAAGGGGAAAGAAGGCGGGATTTTGAACACTTAGTCAGAAAGGAGTGAAACCAAGCAAGCACCAGGCCTGAGATGCCCGCCAAGGCCAGCCTGTCCACCAGTAGAGCATGATCAATGATGTCAAAGGCAGCCAACAGGTCTAACATTATCAGCGCCCTGATGCCACCATGATCCACCATCCGGGCCAGGTCGTCCACAACAGACTCCAACACAAACCATGTGCCTCTGCTGGTACGGAAACCGGATTGAACCAGATCCGGAAAATCAGAGTTTTCCAAGAAAGAGCAAAGTAAAAGCATCACCAAAGATTCAAAAAGTTTCATGAACAAAGGAAGAGGAGAAATGGGATAGAATTTGGACAAAACCGTGGAATCAAGAGAGGGCTTTATCAGATAGCGGGAAAGGGGAATAGGATCGGCAGGAGAGGCAGATTGGAGGGCATTAGTGGCCCTCAAGTTGTCCTACACACTAAGAACTGGGAAATGTACCCAGGAGTGAAAGGGGGGCGGTAGGCTGCCGTGGGATACCACTACCAATGATCGTGAACCTGAGTCCACTATTTTTGGTGGATAACTGTCATTTTTTCCACAGTGAACGCTGCCAAGGACTCGCACAAAACCTGGTACATGTCAACCGAGTTAACAGCGGTAGAAGACGACAACGATTGCACCAGCCGAAAAAGCGCCCTGGGCAGGTTCACATCGGACACCACCCTCTCGTGAGGAACCCTTATATATTCCAGGTGTGCTGCTGTGTAATGTCCATGTGTTATAATGAAGGATGCTGGGAGATCAGGTAAGCTGGTATGAAGTTCCTTTATTGAGTTACATTGGTAAGATCTCATGTAAGCTCCATAGAGACTCATAGCAGACTCACCGGCTCCCACCTCCCAGGTTCTCTCCCTTCAACTGCCTGGCTAAGGAAGCCTCATCATGCACAACCATTCTAACATTCACCCAACGTTCTCTCATGAGGTCACACATACACACCATGCATCCAGCAACCAGGGGAGTGAAATGTGATACACAATGCACGCCATGCAGCCAGCAACCAGGGGAATGAGATGTAATACACAATATAACAGACCTCCCCTTCTATGGTAAAGAAAATACGATGTACGTTCACTCATACGAGAAACAACCCACACAAATATAGATGTTCCACACTCAACATCACCCATCCTTCCCTTTATGAAAAAGATTATTGTCAAGGGTTGCTCAACATAAAAAAAACAGGCAAATGGAAAACAGACCACACCAATACAACCAACTACTCCCAGAGGGAAAGCAAAGCAGAACAGTCTTAAAATGATCGCCAGTCATAATAGGGCAACCAGAAATCAAGAAAAGTCCCAGCAAAAGATGGGTGCAGACACTGTGTTCCATGACTGCATTGCAACTAAACTCCGGATGGAAATACAGCATGTACTCTCTGATAGGAGCATCCTCTACACCAGAAGATACTCTGACCTAAACCAAACCATGGAGAGGTAACAATGAAATCTCCCTACTTGCAGATGTTCCCATGTATACGAGCATAACCAACATCTTCTGTTAGGAGTAAACAGCAGTAAAAAGAACAATATGCTCTCTGGGTGGAGCTAATAATACTGATACACGTACACAAGATGTAGGGGAACTAACCACTATGTTGACATGTACCCCTTAAATGCTGGGATTACTCCAGTGTTTCATGAGGTGTATAACCCCCAGACACAAAAACAGTGTGTTAGCCAGGAAGCCTTTAGGTAAACAGCAAAATCTCCTGCCTTATTCCTGAACACAACTGCTGATAGGCTAAAAGTTTCACAATTGTGCTCAACCCGGAACCAATGAGTAATACCTGGTCTCTTTTATGGTCTCTCTGATGAGGCCAAACAAGGCTGAAACATGTCTGGGGATGCGTGTGGTCTCGTGCACAAGGGATGTGACCTAACAGTTTCGGCAGGACTGCCCCTTTTGGGGTGGGACCAAGCCTCATTTGCATATGGTCTTTCCCCTTCTGTAATGGATTGGCAGATGAAGAACGATGGTCTGGAGGGTTGCCCAGAGCAATGACAGAGGTTAATATTCATTCTAAACCTTCCAGCCATCACCTCTTTGTTTTTGCTTTGACACCCCGAATGGGACGGGTTTGCCCAGAGGTGGGTCCCGTGCCTGCTGGGCCTAGAGACCCAAGCTACTCCTCACTGATGAAACTCAACAAGGCTGAAGCATGTCTGGGGATGCTTGTAGTCTCATGCAGAAGGGATGTGACCTAGCAGTTTGGGCTGAACTGCCCCTTTTGGGGTGGGACCAAGCCGGATTTGCAAATGATATGATATGATATAATATGGCATTCATAACGCGCCTATACACAAGTGTTTCAAGGTGCGACGATGCAAGGGAGAGGGAACAGGGGGAAGACAGAGACTACGATCTTACTAGGCCAGGTGACATTGAGATTGCGCAAGTGTGGGGGCAAGGGGGATGGGGCAGTGCAGTACACGGGAACGACAGTAAAAATAAATAGAATAAATAAAGCAATAAGTAAAAGTGCGGCCAGCTGGTGGCAAGTGCAAGTGTAAGTGCAGACATCAGGTTTCAAGTTCTGATAGAGGGCTGTAAGGGTACAGAAAACAGTCCCCAAGTGCGGGGGATGCCAAGGAGACAGTGCAGGGGTGCAACTGGTGTGGGAGGGGACCTGGGCCCGAGATCAGAGGGTAGCCAGGTGACCAGTGCAGTTTCACTTTCAGCCAGGCATTCATCAGGGGAGAGGAGGAGAGAAAGCTGAAGCAAAGAGGAAGGTTTTGAGGTGCTCTCCGAAAAATGGTCTTTCCCCTTCGGTAATTGTTTGGCAGGTGAAGAATGATGGTCTGGAGGGTTGCCCAGAGCAGTTCCATGGGACAAGATTCATTCTAAAACTTCCAGCCATCACCTCTTTTCTTTTGCGTTGACACCCTGAATGGGTTGGGTATGCCCAGACGTAGGACCTGTGCCTGCTGGGCCTAGAGACCCAAGCTACTCCTCACTGATGAGGCCCAACAAGGCTGAAACATGTCTGGGGATGCTTGTGGTCTTGTGCAGAAGGGATGTGACCTAGCAGTACGGGCTGGACTGCCCCTTTTGGGGTGGGACTAAGCATGATTTGCATATGGTCTGTCCCCTTCTGTAATGGTCTGGCTGGGGAAGAACAATGATCTGGAGGGTGGCCCAGAGCAATTCCATAAGATAAGATTAATTCTAGACCTTCCAGCCATCACCTCTTTGTTTTTGCTCATTTACCAACACCACCATTTGGCAAGTCCAAAACAATTGTACATCACATGTGTGTGACAAACCATCAACTTGTGCACAACAACTTGACCAACAGGGATCCGATGGGTGCTTCCGTGTCTCATTTTCCTCCAACATTAGCTGGAAAGTCTCAAAATAACTTCAATCTTTCGAAGTGAGCCATCCTCAAAATGACAAGCTCAGATGTACCAAAATAGCTTAAGGGGCAAATTGCCAAAAACTACAAACACAGACACACAGATGGTACATGAAACACTAAAGGGACATGCAATGTGCTAACTACACTGACAAAAGGCTACCCAAAAACGTTTTGCTAAAAATAAAAATCTTTGAAGTAAAATGCAATGGTGTAATGTCGTCGTGCCATGGCCAAAAACCATGATAAGGAGCAATAAAGCAATACCACTCATTAAACCATCATTCCCCACACAACCATTCTTGCAATATCTTCATTTCCATTCACGTACACGAATTCAATGAGCATTTAAATGCAATGTACCAGTTTTAGTCCCTAAAAGTCCTTGCTGCATTAAGCGGTATCCAGTTAAATTTTCGAAAAAACATTTTCGACAAGCCAAAATCTCAGAACAAAAATGCCAGAAAAAAAAATTCCGAATGTATTATTTTTTTATTTTATGTTTTATGTCTGTTTCGTTAGTAAAAAAAAGTGTAAATTAAAAAAAAAAACAGAGGGTTGGGGGGGAACCCCCCAATAAAAAAATTAAAAATAAAAAAAACAATCAACATTTTTTTCCCGGCCTTTTTGTGTCAAAAAAATGGCATTTTGAAAATGTGACGTTCGAAAATGTCACTATAAACCGCATTAAGCAGCGCTAGAATCTGAAAATCCTCAAAATGTTATGAGTGCTTAGAAACATTCACATGCTAACATGGCACTTGCACTGCAGCCAAACATGCATATAACTATAACATATAGGGCCTCATCAGGAGTTGGGTGGCCCTTAAACCCGGCGGTGCCAATACTGGTCCGTCAGATTACTAGTCGGCGCAAATACTGCCGTACACAAAAATGTACCAGCGTTACTACAGCGGACGCTACTTCAGCCAGCACTATTAGCACAGACAACACAAAGCACAATTACAGCCGTATCACAAGTGCATTTACAGTGGTATTAGCATTGAAAACCTGCACTAACACAGCCGAGAATTACCTACAGCTTCCAGCTAGAGGTAAATGAACCCAGGTGCCAGAAATGAGGCCACAGACGCACACAGTGCACTCCGTAGGGCTAGATAAGACACACCCAGGCCCCAAAAACTGTTTCCAACACCATGCTGCCATTATCTGCTGCAAGCTGGGACAGGTAGCTGCTCATGCTGCACCTGGGCCTTGAGACGCAGGCCAATCAGGCCAGGGCACAGGGAGTAAAGGGGAGGGAATGAGGAGGAGAAGGAGGAGAACAGTGGAAGCAAGGCAAGCACCCATCCCCAGGGTCAGGCCATCACCCTGGGCCCTCAGCGACACCCACTTGGTTACCGTGTACTGCCTAAATAGGGAGACCATCACTGAGCTGCTGGCCACAATCCAGGAAGACATAGGGAGCAGGATCAATATCCGGACAGCTGTGCCCCTACTGGTGAAGCTGGTGGCATCCCTGCAGTTCCTGGTGTCAGGCACCTTCCAGCACTCTGTGGCCATGATGCACGGCATGGCACAGCCCACATTCTGTGCAGTCCTGGCCCAGGTGGTGGATGCCCTCATGTGCCATGTTAACCAACACATTGCACTGCCCACCACCCAGGCCCAGGTCAATAACATGAAGGCAAGGTTCTATGCCACTGCACACCTGCCTAATGTCATACCAGCCATTGACTGAACCCATGTTGCGTTGGTGGCGCCCCAGGCCCATTATACTGTATACTTTAACCGGAAGCACTACCACTCCCTCAACGTGCAGGAGATTTGCAGCGCTGACCTCATCATCACCCACCGATGTGTCCTCTACCCAGGTTCCACTCATAACTGCATGGTCCTATGCAACAGCACACTGCCAGTGTACATGGCGAGGCACAGAGGACAACAGACCTGGATAGTGTGTGACAACAATCCCGGCCACATATGCACAGTGAAGCATCAGACCAAAAAGTGGGGGATGGAAACACTGAAACGGAGCATGGCATGACAAGTGGATGCTCTGGCAGCCGGCGCCATCTTAACAGTTTTTGTGGCCCGGGGCAAAGATAGACTTGGGCCCCCTCCCATAGCCCATTTAACACCTGCCGCCAACCCAAACAAACTAAATGGATTAGGTGTCTCAAGTCAAATTCAACAGAAGTAACAAAGCCAACTGTTTCCTAGAACAAGGTTTAATTTACTGAAACTATTAATGGTCCAGGGAGAAGGGCAATGGAGGCATACCACTCTTCTATCCCTGTAGTCTTGTAACATGAATGCAACATAACCTACTTCCTTTTGGTGTGCAGAAAATGTAACTACCAGTGAATGGTGATGAATAGAAAGGGAACGGATTGAAGCCTGCGGTAATGTTCTGCCAGAAATGATGAGCTAATCATTCATGATGTGGTGACCAACTACATTAAACCCATTATCGTTTTCATGTGAGGGATTTTGTTCCATAGGAACGCTGCAAGATGACAGAAGTATGCTATCCGAAAGGTTTTCTTATTATAATAAACTAAGGCAGAATTAAGGCTTACAAGGAACAGATATGAAAGACATGAATGGGTCGGACAATGGGAAACAGATATGAACTATGCAAAGAACTGTGTGTAAACAGGATGCTGAAATGGGTTATGTTGCAGTTATGTTCACAGTTTAGACTTCACTGTAAGACAAAATACAGAAAATGACATCACAGGGCGTGAACTCAGTATTTGTAAAGAGACATGGACCGTTCATTTGCATATGTAATGTAATTTGTATAACGCCTTTCACCATTAGAATGGTCACTACACGCTGTAGGTTGAATGCCATTGGGGGGGGGGGGTACCGAAGTGCAGTTATGGGAAGAAATTCAAAGAGGTGATCGCATGCGTGTGTGCATATTGGCCAGTACAATGATATGAGAGGTGACCAAGTCCCTGCAAGTCACCCATGTCGAGCTGGCAAGTGTATTTGTGGTGATAAGTGGTCTACAGAGGTATGTGAGAGTGGGGGAAAGATTATGGGGGTCATCACAGGTTGGGCAGCATCCCAGCGGTATATACACCAGGATGCCACCAAATGCAAATAGCGTTACCGCAGCTCGGTGCATCGCTGTTAGCACTGGATCCCGAGTTGCAGAAAGGTGGTAAATCCCCATTTTATTCAGAGTCCATAGGACTCTAAGGGGCATTTTCAGCGCATTTACCACAGTGCAAATTGTGCCACTGTAAATGTGCCAAAAATGGGCGGAAAGCTCAAAGCTGGAGGTGAATCCCCCAACTTTCTGCCCAAACTCAGGATTGGATGGAGAGGTAATGTGGTGGTAATAGCGTTACTGCCGCATTTTTAGCTCTCTGCCCAACTCCTGTTGAGGCCTAATGTGTGCAGCTACTTATTGAATTTTTCTCGCAAACGTTAGATGCATTCTTATGGCAGAGGTGTTGTGCGAAGTGTCTTCAAGTGGTGTGTAATGGAAGATGCGTGCGGGTCTGGGGCTGTGCCTTTGGCTAGTTTCCTTATGGATGCAGAGTGAGAGGTTAGATCTATTTTCTACATTCTAAACAGTGACTCAGGATACATGTGTTGGCTAAGCATACTTTAGAGGTTAAATTCTACATGCTCCTAGGTTCAGTACGAGGTTACCTTCAACATTCTTCAAGATTCCACAACTGGGCATACCCCACTTTCTTTCAGATTCAAACCTTGACTAACATTCTTCCATTAACTTAGAATCAGTGCTAGAATCTTCAATTAGCTTAGATGCCATAGATCACCTAAATTCAGTGCAAAGGCTACATTCTAAGTTCGGAAAAGGTTTGTGAGAACCGCGTGCACCAGTGCCCTGGATATGTAATAATGTGGGATATTGGATTAAGTTGAGTAAATAGAGCAAAGAAATTAGAAGTCTTGTCACTTCGGTTTGGTTTTTAGTGCTAGTTTGTTGGCACGCTAAAACCAACACATGTTTCAACCCAACAGGGGTCTTCATCAAGGTATGTGTTTGCGGTTCAATAAATGTGGGTTGGATGATGAGCTCCTGCATGGTGACTCTGCTGAGTAGCAAATGGTCAGGCCAGAGAGGCATCTGTAACAAGATAAGCAGAGGCCTGCCCGCTTGCTACTCAGCAGAGCCACCACGCAGGATCCACTCCCTAACTATCATGATGAGTGCAGTGATCTGCCTTTTCTAGTGCTCTACCTCCTACCTTTATACATTCTAAGTTCACCTGATAATAATATAGTGGCTGCATTCCACAAGGACCTGGAATAAAGTGATGGTTACTTTACACAAGTACCTAGAATCAGGTCTTGAAATCAGTCTTGAAAGTTTTACAATACATATGACAGTTTGTAGAGATCGCAAATGATCTCATGTCAGTCGAGGCATAAACCATCCCTGGTTTCAGATGAACATTACATTGCATTTTGGTACTTGTAATCTTGTGTTTTTAAGGTGAACAGAAATTCCAAATGATGTGCTATAAATGCTCATTAACATATTTTAAAACTCTGTTTCAGCCTATTTGTAGGAAACAAGAGTGCATGAAGCAGCGATACTTGATGGGAAAAGTGGGCACTAGTGTGTCTGCTACTCCCCTCTGCATTTGGATTATAGCTCCCAAATACACCTATTAATATGTTCACCCTCCTTGTTTAATGGAGTAAGTAGCTCTTTAGCCAAGTGGTATTATGCAGCTAGTGCCCCTCATATCTGCAATAAGGTTTGGGTGATACTAACTGATGTGGTGCCGGCACCCTGGCTTTTGCATCTGAAAAACCTCTCGCACAGCTCCAAACGACGACTGAAATCTGTATCTTATCTCAAGGCAAATAAATCTCTCGCACCCTTTCTAAACTGTCAAGTGCATTTATGTGATGTCTGATTGCTCGTTTGGAACTTCACATTTTCTTCAGAATCTGCAGAATCTTATTTTTAACATATTTCTATAAGGATTTATATATTTATACATAGATCGGGCTCAAATCCCAACATTGTAACTTAACTAAAGTGTGTGAGCTCGGGCAAATTATTTTCTCTTTCCCGGGCCATATCTGCAAAAATTGTGAGCCTGTAGAAGTGATCCAGTTTACAGTGTATGCTTTTCGAAAAAGCCTCGCTCATCGTTTAACATACACAAAGAACAACTTAGGCGGACCCAAGAAGAGTCTGTGCATTAAAGACAACTCATTGTAGTTATTACCTGGCACCGGAAGCAGCTTCTTTTTATGTATAATGTGCTTCAGATGCATGACCTTATTGAACCTTATTCAACAATCCTGCCCTCAGAAGTCAATGTCAGCAGGGCATTGATTATCAGCACATGGATTCCCTGGCCCCTCTATATCCTGCCAGTTAATCTTTGAGCAGCAAACACTGTCATGAGGGCCGGCATGGAAATCAAAGAGCAACTGATTGACCCACTTTCAGTCATCCTGCTAGTGCCCTGGCATACCACTGGTGGCGATCATAGAGAAGAAGAGAGGGAGGAACAATGGCAGTGTGAGGGAGAGATAAAACGAGATCGGGCAGATAGGCAAGGAGGTTAAGACTTCATAAGAGCAGGAAGGAAAAGAGCGAGGTAGAGAGTGAGTGTAAGTGGGAGGAAGGGTGAGAGAAAGAGAGGGAGTGAGTGCGAGTGAGTAAAAGCATGCGACGGAGAGTCAACTAGCGGTAGGGAGCATGAGAGAGACAGAGAGATGCGACTCAGAGTGGAGACGAAAGTTAAAGGTAATGAAGGTGAATCAGGGGATGCAATAGAGAGACAAGGAAGGAGCACGGGAGAGGCGAGGCAAACAGAGGGTGAGGAACAATAAGGAACAGTGAACACGAGGCAACGACAACAGAGGGTGCATACAACAGGAGTGGCAGTCAAAGGCGGCAGACAACAGAGAGGGCACAGATTCCAAGAAGAAGGAGATAGAGAGGAGAGACAGAACATATGGGAAAGACACGGAAGGGAAGCGAGAACAATGATGGTGAGTCAATAATGGAGAGGTAAGGAAGGTGAGTGAGGAAAGGGACAGAACTTAGAAGGAGACGAGGGAGCAGTAACAGAGATGAGAGACAGACCATATGGGAAAGACAAGGAGGGGAAGCGAGAACAATGATGGTGTGTCAATAAGGTGGAGGTAAGAAAGGAGAGTGAGGGAAGGGACAGAATTGAGAAGGGGATGGAGAGCAGGAAGGGAGAGAAGAGACATGGCGAGACAGTGGAGAAAGAAACAGGGGAAGGGGGACAAAATAAGCTTATCATGTAGAGGAAAGACTGTACAATGAAGGGATAGACAAGT